>NC_081843.1:76255635-76920635 GCF_963259705.1 Myotis daubentonii | reverse complement strand
AGCTATTTATTACCTCTTGAAGATTTCTTCTCCCCAAATATTTATGTTAGCTGGTAAATGTAAATTTCACACTTTTTTTGGCTCTAAATTAATATATTGTATCCAATACTTGCATAGATAGTTGTAGTCTTTTTTGAGCTCATGTCAAGAGAAATTTCTGAAAATAAGTCAAAATTTATTTTGTCTTACAGTTCACCGTCAATGAATCCACCATTAGTGATTCTCCAAGGTTTCCTCATAGAGGAATTTTAATTGATACAGCCAGACACTTTCTGTCAGTTAAGACCATTCTTAGAACTCTGGTAGGTAATTCTTTTAATCCATTCTGAAGATGTGTCCTTTTATGTTGTTACTTTATGTCGGCTATGCTATTATGCAGGCTGCAGTGGGGGATTCATTTTTTATGTACTAAGTGTAAGCACTGGGCTCTCTTCTCTCTCCCTTGTGAAGTATATTTCCTCAGCTGAAGTAGAGACTCCCCTAGGGAATCACCCTATTGTTTTCATGGGGGGGGGGGGCGGAGAATTGGATTAAGAGAAAGACAGTTTTAATACTGCCCATTGGCTCTCTTTGTGTACTCCCATTTGTCAAACCGTGGGTCCAGACTTCTGGTTAGGAATATGTGGTCACTGTACCTCTAATTACTGCCATTTTGTGACCTCCACTGACTCTTTTTATAGTGACATAGAAGTCTGGGAACTGCACTGTACCCAGGGAAATGTTCCAAAGCAATATGGAACCTCGGGTGGTCAGAGCTGGGTGCCAGGCTGACAATACTGTTTTCTCCTGTGGACTTTTTATTGGTTCATCCCTGTCATCACTGCCAATTTGTAGCAGTGGGAGGATTTCCTCCCACGTTTTTCTGCACCTTCACTTGATCATTTACAAACACACCATATTATTATTATTTGTAAATATATTTTTATTGATTTCAGAGAGGAAGGGAGGGGGAGAGAGAGAGAGAAACATCAATGATGAGAGCGAATCATTGATTGGCTGCCTCCTGCACGCGCCCTACTTGGGGATCAAGCCTGCAACCCGGGCATGTGCCCTTGACTGGAATGGAACCTGAGACCCTCTAGTCTGCAGGCCGGTGCTCCATCCACTAAGCCAAACCAGCTAGGGCCACATACATATTATTAAAAAGTTATTTTTACATTTACATTAATACCCTGATTTCTTTCCTCCAAAAGGCATTAGTCACTTTTTTAAAAAATATATATTTTATTGATTTTTTACAGAGAGGAAGGGAGAGGGATAGAGAGTTAGAAACATAGATGAGAGAGAAACATCGATCAGCTGCCTCCTGCACACTCCCTACTGGGGATGTGCCCGCAACCAAGGTACATGCCCTTGACCGGAATCAAACCTGGGACCCTTGAGTCCGCAGGCTGACGCTCTATCCACTGAGCCAAATCGGTTAGGGCTGTGGAACAATATTTTGAGAGTACAAAAAATTCCTGTTCTTCAACCAGCATTTACCCACTAGTTTTAGCACCCAGATGATTCTTGCCTAAATTAGTTATTACTAAGTTGGCTGCCAGGTGGTGATTTTCTAAATTCCATCATTCCTTCTATGTTTATTAGTTGGCCTGGCATCTATATATAAAAGCCTAAGCGACTGGCCGACTGGCCGTTAGCTATGATGCACACTGACCACGTGGGGGCAGAGACTCAACGCAGGAGCTGCTGAGTGACAGCGACTTTGCAGAGTGCTCTCTTGCACTCCGGCACCCCTAGGGGGATGTCAGACGGCTGATGTTGGACTGCTGGTTTTGGCCCGATCTCCACAGGCCAGGTCAAGGGACCCTACTGGTGCAGAATCTGTGCACTGGGCCTCTAGTTTTACTGTAAGATAGAGTTTCTCTAAAAGTATTCATTTTTAAATCAATCTGTACTCAGGGATTACTGTGTTGTTGTTTTTTTTGAGGGGACTGGAGTCTGTTACTATCCCCATTTAATAGTCAAGTTGTCTCAGTGTTGGCCAGCAGGAATCCTAGCTGGCTCCTGTAGCCTAAGGGCATGTCTTCTTCAATCTTTGAGCAATTTCTTACTTTTTAGCACGTAATATCCCAGGCTTACCTTTTCTCTTTCCCAGTTCTGGACTCAGACTTTTCTCTAAGCAATACTTTGTGAATGTATTTTGAAACCAAGACCTGAGCTGTAGGTGTATTCATTGCTTCTAGGCCCTCTCAGCAGACAGAGCTATAAAACATATGTGTGTATGTTTATGTTCATTTATGTGAAGAAATACATACATCTTTACCGATTTATATATCTATATCAGAGGCTGACAAACTATAGCCCAAGGACCAAATCCAGCTAGTTACCTATTTTTGCAAATGAAGTTGTACCGGAATAGAGCCATGTCCATTTGTTTATATATTGTCTTGCCTTACAACTGCAGGATAAGTTGTGACAGAAACTGTATGGCTACAAAATAAAAATATTTACTATCTTGCCCTTCATGTAAAATGTTTGCCATCTCCTGATCTTTATTAAAAACCACAAGGAACTCCCTTCTCTGACATTACTCTCAGTATATTCCTTTGTATAATTCCCTTGTACGTGAGCTATTTCCCAAATCCACCAGCAAATCCCTTCGGCCCTGATGAAGGAGAAGGCAGTCTTTAAATTTGATTATCTGGCAGGGCAAATATCCCACACTTTATTGTTTTTTACCTTTTTAAAATAATCTATTTGCCCTGGCTGATTTGGCTCACTGGATAGAGCAGTGATGGCGAACCTTTTGAGCTCGGCGTGCCAGCATTTTGAAAAACCCTAACTTAACTCTAGTCCTGTGTCACATATAGAAATTTTTTGATATTTGCAACCATAGTAAAACAAAGATTTATATTTTTGATATTTATTTTATAAAATTAAATGCCATTTAACAAAGAAAAATCAACCAAAAAAATGAGTTCGCCTCTCACCTCTGACATACGTGTCATAGGTTCGCCATCACTAGGATAGGGCGTTGGCCTGGGGACTGAAGGGTCCTAGGTCCAATTCCGGACAAGGGCATGTACCTGGGTTGCGGGCACATCCCCAGTAGGGGGTGTGCAGGAGGCAGCTGATCGATGCTTCTCTCTCATCGATGTTTCTAACTCTCTATACTTCTTTCCTCTCTGTAAAAAATGAATAAAATATTAAAAAATAATAATAATCTACTTATATTTTATATAAACACTATAGACCTGGTGCACGAAATTCGGGGTGGGGGTATCCCTCAGCCCGGCCTGCAATGACGCCAGCATCCCGCGCCCCGGCCAGCCACTGGCCAGAAGCCCGCCCAACCTCCCTCCCTCCATGGGCCGGGGTGCGTGGGAGGCTGGGGCTCATCGCCGGGGTGATGCCGGCAGCGTCCAGCACCCGGCCACTATGGGCACTGCCATATTTGTGATGGAGTGATGGTTAATTTGCCTATTACCCTTTTATTAGATAGGATTATTAATTCCTCCAGAGTAAATATGTCAATTTCCCCTAAAACTTCTGAGATTTTGATTAGAAGTGTATTGCATTTGTACCATATTTCTCTTATTTCTAAGGAATGGTTTGGCACTCAAATCTTAGAATGGTGGGAATTACAAGCTTGGAACTTGAATGAATGCCTCCTTTTTCTTCATAGCAGTAGGAGCAGCCAAGAACTATTTCCATTCTTGGCTGATCCCCAAATACTTACTGGGAATGTATAAGCTTGCTTCCTTCTCATAGAGCTCACTATTTAGAATGAATACAGATTCCATATTGGCTTTTCTATTTGAAATATGGCATGCCACATAAAGTATATAAGAAATAGGGTTTATACTGCTTCCACATTCTTTCTTCACTGAAAATTTTAAAAGGAAGCAGACACATTGGGAACAGTCCTGAGTGGAGATATATAAATTGGATTGTGTGTTATATCTGTGACATATAATTTTTTAACATTTTTTTTTTTGCAGGATGCCATGGCTTTTAATAAGTTTAATGTTCTCCACTGGCACATAGTCGATGACCAGTCTTTCCCTTATCAAAGCACCACTTTTCCAGAGTTAAGCAACAAAGTGAGTAATTTATGTTGTAGTCTGTTTACAAAAAGTTTTGGTAGCTTCATTAGAAATTTGTAGCTTTAATGTTTCTGATGGATAGAATTAAAGTGTAAAAGTTAGATATTTGTGGTTTTAAATGTTTTTTTATTAGGCTGTGACTTAGCATTTTATTTTTTAATTTTTATTTATTTTAAAAATATGTTTATTGAGTTCAGAGAGGAAGGGGAGGGAGAGAGAGAAACATCAATGATGAGAATCACTGATCAGCTGCCTCCTGAATGCCCCCTACCGGGGATTAAGCCCACAACCTAGGTATCTGCCCTTGACTGGAATTGAACCCAGGACCCTTCAGTCTACAGGCCAATGCTCTATCCACTGAGCCAAACTGGCTAGGGCTGACTTAGCATTTTAGATCTATAAAACTATTCTATTTTTATAGTAGTTATTATAAATGTAAACAATCTGAAGGGGCTATATAAATAAAATTTTAAAATCTTAATGAATATAGGAAACCTTGACACATTTCATGATTCTCATACGGTTAAGAAATTATATTTATCAGGAAGTCCAACTGTTTATTTGTTTTAAACAATTATTTTGAATTCTCTAAATGACTTTCTTTTTCTCTCTGAAAAACTACCAGAAGTAGGAAATTGTAGAAATCAGAACGCCTTCTTAGAAAATAATGGTAGTCTCAGAGTGTTCAAATTGATTGTATTATAGACGAGTGGAGATGGGAATGAGCTTCAGTATCATCTACTTTAATCCCATATAATCCAAAAACAGTAACTGAGAAGCTATATGCCTTTGTCCCAAATTGTAGTTAGGAAGGGGCAGAACCAAGACTCAAAATTTCATTCTCTGTCTGTAATTCCAAAGCTTTCTCCAATGTTACAACACAGTACAGGCTGAAATGCTAGCAGCACTCCTGTTTGTTTGCTTTTGTCTTACGTGTTATTATGGAAAATTTTAAGCATCCACAGAAGTAGAATTTAATGAATTTCCATGTCCTCATCACCCAGCTTCAATAGTCAGTACAAGCCAATCTTCTATCACCTGTACTTCCCCCGCCAGTATTCTGAAGCAAATCTAAGACGTCCTATCTCATTTGTGCAGAGGCTGTTTAAAAGCAACAACAAAAAACACCAAAACATTATTGCAGCTAAAAAAAATTAAAAATCTAGACAGCCATTTCCCAAAGGCCATTTTCTTAAAAAGAAAAAAAAAATTGCATTGAGGTACAAGTAAGGTCCATACATTGTGGTCAGTTCATATAGAAAGGAGAACAGGAGTGGGATTGGGGTGGGGTGGGAAAGAGGGAGAGAGGCTGGTTGCCTCCTGCATGAGCCCTGATGGGGAGCAGGGAGCAAACTACAACCCAGGTACAAACCCTTGACCAGAAATTGAATCCACGACCCTTTAGTAAGTTCAAGGGCTGATGTTCTAACTGCTGAGCAATACCAGCCAGAGTCTGTCTATCTCTCTCTTTTTAAATATATATTTATTTTTATTGATTTCAGAGAGGAAGAGAGAGGGGGAGAGAGATAGAAACATCAATGATGAGAGAGAATCATTGATTGGCTGCCTCCTGCATGACCCATACTGGGGATTAAGCCTACAACCTGAGCATGTGCCTTGACCAGGAATAAACCATGACCCCCTGGTTCATAGGTCAATGCTTAACCACTGAGCCACCCCAGTTGGGCTTTTTTCCCTTAGAATTTGTTATTTTCTGATGAAGAAATTAATTTGTCCAAATAGTTTCCCATAGTCTGGGTTTTGCTAATTGCATTCCCATAGTGTCAGTTAACATGTTCTTCTGTATTTACTTTAAACTGGTGGACTGGATATTAGATCTAATCTTGATTAGGCACAATTTTGATTTGGGGGATGGGGCAAGGCTAATTTTAGGAGTTGAGCATTTATATTTATATATTACATATACATTTATATATTACTAGAGGCCTGGTGCACGAATTCGTGCACCAGTGAGGTCCCTCGGCCTGGCCTGCAGGATTGGGCTGAAACCGGCTCTCCAACATCCCCAGAGGGGTCCCAGATTGCAAGAGGGTGTAGGCCAGACTGAGGAACCCTAGCAGTGCACGGAGGGATGCGGGAGGTTGGCCAGCCGGGGAGGGACCTTGGGAGAGCTCCAGGGTGTGTCCAGCCCGTCTCGCTCAGTCCCGATTGGCCGGACCCCAGCAGCAAGCAACCTACCAATCAAAGCATCTGCTCCCTGGTGGTCAGTGCATGTCATAGCGAGTGGTTGAGTGGCCTTAGTATATTATTAGCACATTACACTTTGATTGGTTGAACAGATGACTGGACACTTAGCATATTAGGTTTTTATTATATAGGAGGATATTTATACCTTGAGAAATGTGCTACAGTAATATCTTTAATGGACCTTTATCTTTAGTTACAACCAGTACTGAGTTCTAATTTTTCAAGTGACCTATAAAGAAACTGAGGGTAACCTTAAAGAAATAGCTGGTCACTACCAGAGTGTTTCTGGGGGAATTTTTAAAGCTGATAGCAATTAAAGTGACTTTAAGAGAAATAGTTATGCTTTGTAGTAACCTGTAAACTTTTATTCTAAGTTGCCAAGGGCAATGTATTTCATTTTCAGAGGTTTCACTTTGGAATCAAACATTTTATTTCTGTCTTGTATTGTTACATGAGATTGACACAGAATAATGGAAGACATTCCTGAAACAAGAGGGGTTGTTTTAGATAGATCTACCAGTAAATGTGGAATTAATCTAAAGTATGCTGAAAGCTTATGGAGATAAGATATGGTAAGTAATTTAAATGAGTCATGCAACGTCACATGGAACTATTTAATACATTGATACTGAAAAAAATCAGCTATGAGATATCAAATTGCAATCAGGACTGTTAACAGTTTTCAGGATGCATTTCATACATTTAATTTTTAATCAACGTGGTTTTTACAGGGAAGCTATTCTCTCTCTCATGTTTATACACCAAATGAAGTTCGTGAGGTGATTGAATATGCCCGATTACGGGGGATTCGAGTCATACCAGAATTTGATAGCCCCGGACATACACAGTCTTGGGGAAAAGGTACGTGTTTTATGAGTTGCAAAAAGTGAACATTTGAGGTCCTGCATCTCTTATTTTATGACTTGGTGTTGGCTCATTTTGTTCTTAGTTGTGATTTACACAAAAAGTAGCACTACTGACAATTCAGTAACTAGTATGTGTCTGTTGTGAGCAAGTTCCTGTATCTAGGCACTGCCCACAGTATAAAAACAGGATAAAGGAAAACACATAAAGTGACTATGACAAGTAGAAGTAAGTGAATTCAAGAAATGGTTTATCACCCTAGCCATTTGCCTTAATGGATAGAGCGTCGGCCTGCAGACTGACGGGTCCTGGGTTTGATTCTGGTGAAAGGCATATGCCTGGGTTGCAGGCTCAATCCCCAGTAGAGGGCGTGCAGGAGGCAGCCAATCAATGATTCTCTCTCATCATTCTCTCTCTCTCTCTCTCTCTCTCTCTCTCTCTCTCTCTCTCCCCCCCCCCCTTCCTCTCTGAAATCAATAAAAGACACACACACACAAAGAAATGGTTTTATGGATGAGCTAACACTTATAATGCTTCTGAGAGATTAAAGAATATATTTGTGTTTCTGGTGGAGGGAATCACATGAGAAAAGGCAGAGTAGGAGGAATTTTTATTACAGGGTGGTTAAGAATGGGCTCTGGAGCCAGACTGCCTGGGCTTGAATCCTGCTTCTGCTGCTTATAACTGAGTGACCTTGGACAAATTACAGAGCATCTCATCCTCAGTTTCCCCATCTCTGGAATGGGAATGTTAGCAGTCCTTACCATGTAACTTTTTGAGGATTAAATAATGAATGTAAAGCACACAGTACAGCCACTAACATTTATAACTGTTCAATAAATACTATTAGGGTAGACATGGAGAAGACATGGAGAATAGTGGGAAATAAATCTGGAAAAGTGCAATGGAGAGGTCTTCCCTGAGGAATGTGGTCTCTTCAGGATACGTAGAAACCAGTGAAAGTTATAAAGCAGAAGAGTGACACGAGGGAGCCACACTTCAGGAAAACTGAAGTAAAAGTGACAGATTGGAAGGGGAAAGATACTGAAGTCCTAATGGAAAATAATGTACAGAACTGGGAGACATTTTGGAAAAATAATCCATAGAATTTGGCAACTTACTGACTTTAGGAGGAAGGGGAAGAGTTACAGACTGGGAGGATGGCGGTGCCCTTACCAGAATACAAAGATCAAGAGAAGCTCCTGAAGGAGGTTAGGGAACATAAATTTAGTTTTTGCTGGATTGTATTTGAAGTGCAGATGGGATAGTGAAGTTGAGCTTTTAGTTGTGTTGAGCAAGGAATCTGAAATATGGCTGGAGGCTCAAGAAAGAGTTGGGGCAAGCTGAAGATCTGGGAATCATTAGTCAAGATAATATGTGAAGTGGGTAAAATCTCAGAGGCTGATGCAAAGGAAACAAAGAGGTACCGGGATAGGATTCGGAAAACAGTTCTCCAACAAAAGAAAGTATGGTCATGTGCTAAGCCAGATCTTTGTAATTAAATTACTTTTTAAGGAAAGAATCTTCTTGTTTTTCCCCAGGCCAGGAAGGTCTCCTGACTCCATGTTATAGGTCCTATCAGCCTGAAGCTTCTGGACCTATAAACCCTACTTTGAATACAACTTACAGTTTCCTGTATAAGCTCTTCAAAGAAATCAGTTGGGTGTTTCCAGATCAGTTCATTCATTTGGGAGGAGATGAAGTGGAATATGATTGTTGGTATGACAATTCTTTAAAACCCTTGTTTTCTTTAACCGTTGCATTTGAAGTAGGTTTAAAGGCCTCCACATGGAAAGGAAAGATTTGGGATATCATCTCTGCTTGCACGGTTTTCATTTGGCAACACAACTCCCGAGATGGTGAATTTGGGGTGGTATGAGAAAACAAAAGCTTTTAGGAAGGAGAATCAAAATGCAGAAGAGAATGGAGACTTAACAAAAAAAGACTATAGTGAATGAAAACAGCTTTAGTGAAAGAGGGCAGTAAGTGAGGGGGATTTTTCAAATAAAAAATCCTCTTTGCGAATAGCCATAAATGGAGGAGAGAGGCAGGAGGTAGGGAAAGCCATTTTTACAAGAAATCAGCTTCTGGAAAAAATTATTTGTTGTGGAAAACAAAGATAACTCATAACTAAGTTTTTAAGCTTATTTTTACTCTACAACTTTAACAGTTTTAAATTGGCACAAATGATGGTAAGATGTACGCTGCTTTAAATAGATTGGGCATACCAAACTAATGAAATTTTAATTCTTCTTTTTTTTTTTTTTTAAGGGAGTCCAATCCAAATATCCAGACTTTCATGAAGCAGAAAGGCTTTGGCACTGATTTTAGTAAACTAGAATCTTTCTATATTCAAAAGTAAGTTACTTGAAAGCCTACTTAATTTCATCAATGCCTTTTGTAAAAGTTTTAGCTATGACTAGTACTGCTTATTTTCTCTCCATCCCTTGCTAAAGTGTAGATGTTGTATACTTTGCATGAAAAATCATAAAGAAGGAAGCATGATCCACTGCTTTCTTCAAATCAGTTAACATGGTAACTAAGCCTTTTGCAGTAACGATAGGACAGCAGTCATGTGTTCTAGGAACTCCACTGAAAGCCCCTGGCTACCCTATGAAGTCCTCACCACCATCCAGCCCCTGTAGTTCATTTCCAGGACCATTTTTTTACTTTATATCTGTCCAGTACGGTAGCCATGGCCACATGTGGCTATTTGCATTTAAGTTAAAGGAATTAAAAATTCAGTTCCTTAGTCACATTAGCCACATTTCAAGTGTCCGATAGCTGGATGGGGTTAGTTAGTGGCTCCCATATGGGAAGGTACACAGACAAGAACCCTTCCACCACTGCAGAAAGGTCTACTGGGCAGTGCTGTTCTATACGAGGGACCAGTACACTTTTTTCTGTAAAGGCCAGAAAGTAAATATGTTAGGCTTTGTGGGCCACATCTGGTTGCACTTTTTTTTTTAATTTTGAATACTTTACAAATGTAAAAACCATTCTTGGCTCATGAGCCACACAAAAACAGGCTGTAGTTTGCCTGCACTGGGCAAGCCCAGATTCTAGTCTTTTCCTATTTAGCTTTTTGTATGATACATTCTTTTTTTTTTTTTTTTTTTTTATCCTGCAGAGTTCATGGCATTGTCTAAATATCAGGAAATACTTATGGACTGATTGTCAGCAACTGTTAAGTGTTATTTAGGTGACATTATAGTCTAGATCAGTGGTTCTCAACCTTCTGGCCCTTTAAATACAGTTCCTCATGTTGTGACCCAACCATAAAATTATTTTCGTTGCTACTGTTATGAATCGTAATGTAAATATCTGATATGCAGGATGGTCTTAGGCGACCCCTGTGAAAGGGTCGTTCAACCCCCAAAAGGGTCACGACCCATAGGTTGAGAACCGCTGGTCTAGATCATAGTTTCTAAGATACCCATGAAATTACTAAAGATTGTTGTTTGTACATTTCCCTGTTAGCTTCCCTGTCTTCCTATTTTGGGCGCATGCTTATTAGCTCATTCATTCAGCAAATGACTGTTAAATCCCTCTGCTGTGTCAGCTTCTGAGCCATGTTCTAGGAAGGAGGAGCCACATGGCTTACCACCAAATTTAGCAGGTTCTGCTATAAAGCTGTGCTATATTGAAAGGTACCTCTCAGTGTTTCAGTCCTTGGTAGAAAATATGCATGCTTTCAACATATTGTTAAGCTTGTGATCTGAAATAACTTTTTTCCCTCCCACAATGGCAGGCTTTTGAATATTATTTCAACTCTAAAGAAGGGATCCATAGTCTGGCAAGAGGTTTTTGATAATAACGCAAAGGTAAGAAGTATGAAAACGACATTTGATTTTCTGATACTATGACAGGCTTCATGTTCTAATATCTCCATTCCCCAACACTATAGGGAAATTAGCTTCCTGTTCCATTTAAACTTTTATCAGGCAGTGGCTGTGCACTGAGGCCAATATTAATGATGTTTCTTTTCTTCCATTTATTTCACTCTTTCATGCCTCCTCCTCCTCTTTTCCCTCATCCCCTGCCATCTCATTAATCACAAATGGGAGTACTTTGAAGCTCCTTTTTTTTTTCAGGAAAGGGCAGAACAAACAGATAAGAACAAATGAGTCTTCACTGCTATTAAGATAGTTTTAGGTAAAATTGCCAATGTACACTTTTTATTTTACATGGCATCTCTCTAATTCTTAGTCAGAATTCTTTATTTTCCTTTGGGGCAACTGAGAATTTGCAACTCCAGCAATTAGTATGAGCTTTCCCGAAGGGCTGTTGGCATCCTCACAGTTTGACAGTAAGTAAAACAATAGTGTGGTAGGATGGGACTAAAGCCTTGGTTCATTACACCTGTATGGTGTCATAAATAGGCAAAAGTTAAGTATCCAACCTGAAGGTTAATGCAACTTCTAAATTTAAGTCTCTATAAGAAATAGCATTTGACACTAACTGAAGAGGAAGGGTAAAGACGACAATGTTTTAAGTTTTTCAAGGATCTTAAAGTTAGTTTTCTAGTTACAAGTCTTGGACTTTAAATATCACCTAGTGAATTTGCTAGACCTAATACTATATATTGCAATTTTTAACTTTAATAGCTTCAGCCAGGCACTGTAGTTCAAGTATGGAAAGAGGAATATTATGCTAAGGAACTGAGTTCAATCACAGCAGCTGGCTTCCCTGTGATCATCTCTGCTCCGTGGTACTTGGACAAGATCAGTTATGGACAAGACTGGAGACTATACTATGCAGTGGAACCTCTCGATTTTAGTGGTAAGTGAAGCAACACCATTGCCCCTCTTCACTACCCTCCCCTCCAGGAAATCCTTACCTCGGTATTCCCTACTAACTCTCCTCCCTTTTATCCTTGGTTTTGTGTTTACTTAAAAAGGAAGGCCTCAGTATTATTTGAAATGTGAAATAAACCAAATCCTTACCTAAATAAAAGAACTTCAAAAGTGGATTCCCTTAGATTTTATCTCAATTTTTCACGGATGAGTCTTGTTACTCTACATTTTTTCAGTCCTCACCTGAGGATATGTTAATACTGTTATTGTTTATTTTAGAGAGAGAGGGAGGAAGAGAGAGAAACAGCGATCAGTTGCCTCCCGTACACACCCTGACTGGGGATCAAACCCACAAACTAGGTATGTGCCCTGATTGGGATTCGGTGTTAGGTAGTTGGTCTCGTTTTTACTACCAAGAGACAGATCCCAAAGACAGGAGCGGTGGTCACTAGTATTCCAATTTGTGTTCCCTGGTACACTATCCATAGGCAATCAGGGGAAAAATGTTTCTGGTGCCCAAATCAGTTTGCAGAAAACCAGTATAAAATGGTGTCTTTAATACTGGCCCACCACATAGTTGACACTTGCTAAAAAGCAC
The DNA here is from genome assembly GCF_963259705.1 of Myotis daubentonii. Taxonomy (NCBI): domain Eukaryota; kingdom Metazoa; phylum Chordata; class Mammalia; order Chiroptera; family Vespertilionidae; genus Myotis; species Myotis daubentonii. Next base: position 76,908,120 of record NC_081843.1, on the reverse strand, counting down.
TGTGTGACCCACAGGGTCAGGGGCAGGAATAAAGTTTGCCACCTTTTCTTGTGCCAATACCATGAAATCTCCCAAGATTCTGCTGACACAGGAGAAAAATGCAGCCCCGGGATAAAGATAGAGGCAATACTGACTTATCCTTCTGTTTCTAAGCCTTAAGCTGCAACTGCTAACGTACATCCATGATTTTAATGTAGGTACTCAGGAACAGAAACAACTTGTCATTGGTGGAGAAGCTTGTCTGTGGGGAGAATACGTGGATGCAACTAACCTCTCTCCGAGACTATGGTATGGAATTTAAGTGACCACATTTGAATTAAGGTGCCTTAGTTTTTCTTCTCCATCCAAGTCGGAAAGCATTAGGAATCCCCCCCTCCCCCCCCCCCCCAGGCCACATAAGACTTAGAGCAGGGGTCCTCAAACTACGGCCTGCGGGCCACATGCAAATACAAATATTGTATTTATTCCCGTTTTGTTTTTTTCAAAATAAGATATGTGCAGTGTGCATAGGAATTTGTTCAGTTTTTTTTTTAAACTATAGTCCGGCCCTCCAACGGTCTGAGGGACAGTGAACTGGCCCCCTGTTTAAAAAGTCTGAGGACCCCTGACTTAGATACTCACTTCTTTAAGAATGAATGAATTTAAAATGCTTTGGGAGACATATGGTTTACATTTTAGGCCTCGGGCAAGTGCTATCGGCGAGAGACTCTGGAGTCGGCAAGACGTCAGAAGTTTAGATGATGCCTACAGAAGACTAACAGTTCACCGCTGCAGAATGGTCCGGTAAGTCTGCTTTTCAAGCTGGGATATTATTAAGTCCAGGGTGACTTTTAACCTTATACACAGTTTGTTTCTTGGGTATTTTTGCTATAAATAGAAATGTATATAATCTAAGAAGTAGTGACTTAATTAGGGAATAATACCTATAAGAAGATATATTTGGACTTATATATATAGCTATGTTAAATTTGGACCTCCATCTTGAATCACTTTTAACAATCTTTTAAAAATAATGAATGCTATGGTTGGTGATTCTGATTTAAACTACTAAGTTTTTAAGATGGAAATGAGTGATATCAATCTAAAACATCTTTTATTTATTCTCTATCTGTTCTACAGACGCGGAATAGCTGCAGAACCTCTTTTTACTGGATATTGTGACAATGTATTGAAATGATTTGAAACTAGGAGGGGAAAAGGCCCAGACTGTCTACTACAATCAACTTGGTTTGGCAATCATGTAAAATTAAGATCTGGTACACTGTGTATAAATAAAATATCTTTGTATTGATTGAACTGCTATCTTACACATTACATATACAAGACTGGCATATTTTTGTGAGAGAAGCTTAAAAAAATAAAAATATAACTTGGTGATATTACTCAATATATTCCAAAGGGCTGTCTTTACTGGAACATTAACTCTCAACATCCAAGCACATTTCTCATAACATAAAGTAGAATGGCAGCTATGATGCCACTGTCAATTTTAAGTAAGATTTTTTCAGTCACTTAAAGAATGTACTGAAACAATTTATTTGTCCAATAAAAAAAGCAATAAAAATTGTTCTTACTAAAAACGAATAGGTAGGTGCTCCTGAACTTCTCCCCAAGGACCTCGAAGCACTTAGGTCAAGCCACTTCTTCGGTTGAGCAGCGTGCTTTGGTCTTGAGGATTCATGGCTTGGTAATTAGAGAGTTCTAAGGTAAACGTAGCTGAGCCTGATGTTAGCGTTCGAAGCACAGTTGAATAACCCTAATCAAAACAATTTAAATCAGTTACCTCTTCTAATTTAAGCCTCAAATTTCTCTTCCTGCCACTTATCTTTTGACCATTACCAGGAAAGGTGATTAAGTAACTTAACCATATCATTTCTTCAAATGGTCATTGAATAATTTCTCAGGAAAAATTTGAAACATGGAGGACAGAAAACACTGGTGTGTTTCAGGTGTCTTCCCTGGTCCTGGCATCTGGTAAGATGCCTGCCAGCACTCAGGTGCTTGTTCTGGAGCAGAGAGGCTGGTGGTGGGAGAATTGACACTTGCCTAAAAACTGGCAATTGAAGAAACAGGGTAAGAACTCGGAAGGGACAAAATGGTAGGCTGGTGCCATGTTTTGGTTCAACACACATCTACTACCGTGGAGGACTGGAAAGGACCCCCATGCTGCTTGAATCTCCTACAATTTAAATTCAAAGTCCTAATAGTTCCCGATGGCTGAAACGGGACATGCAACCTCTACCTAAAAGCCCTGATGCTCCTTTCAGATGTCACTGATTCTCTTTGCTCAGCCTATCTGTCCCTATATTAAGAACATGTACTTTTCAGTGACACGGTACCTACCATGGTCTCTGCTAAAGGAACAAACCCAACAACAACTCTGTTGTCCTGACGAGTCTGGATCTCCTGGATGCTCCCTCTTCTCTGTGCCAGATCTGCCAGGACAGCGCTGAGGTGGTCTCTAGTCACGGTGACCTCCAGGTTCATCAAGGGCTCCAAAATTTGCTTATCAGCGGTCTTCAGAGCCTAGAAATATTAAAGAATGCCAATCCATTTCTAAATTGGAAGTCAAATTTCTGTTTAAAAGTTTCCTTAGCTCAGCCTGGTGTGGCTCAGTGGTTGAGCGTAGACCCAGGAACTAAGGGGTCACCGGTTTGATTCCCAGTCTGGGCATATACCCAGATTGCAGACTTTGTCCCCAATAGGGGATGTGCAGGAGGCAGCTAATCCATAATTCTCTCTCACATTGATGTTTCTTTGTCTCCCTCCCTTCCATTCTCTCTGAAAATCAATGGAAAAATATCCTCACGTGCGGGTTAACAACAACAAAGTCTGAATTTTAACTTCTAGGGTAGAGATAATAAGTTCAGCCTTCTTAAGTCAGGAGCTTGGGGTTAATTTTATAATCATGGATTCAAATAGACTATAGAAAACCAGGTTTCACAGTGTAAAATATTAGAAGATGGTTATAAAAGCAAGTATTTTAATGCAAAATCAGTCACCTACGAGGCTAAAGCATTCCCACACTGAGGAATGCATGGAACCGTTTCTTGGCATATCAGGACCCTTGGGGTTAATCCAGCCCCAGTAGGTATTGGGTAACCATGCCAAGACGACCAGATTGCTTGATGCTTTGAGAAGGGAAGATGCTTATCCTGAATCTATTATGCAGCAATTCTTGATTAAAGTAATCTTACTTGAATAAATAGGAACTCCAATATTGGAACCAATATTAGATCCTCAATGTCCTTTAGATTATAGTTCACCTTTGGCCAAGCTGACCCCGGAAATGTCTTCCACTCAAACCTACCATGCTTGTTTCTACCGGCTATGTGTCTGAGGTAGGGAAAGCAGAGCTGCCACTTAAGGAAACTTGACTATTTGTCAAAACCAAGGGATATTTCATAGCTAACTATGTTAAACAGTGATTTCTTAGGTCCTCTTGCAAATAAAACCCAGTGATTAAAAAAATCAAAAATTCTCCATGGTAAAAACTCTCATTGACTACAAGGCTCAGGAAGCAAAGACAAGGCTGGCACTACAAGCACAGCTGCCGCGGATCAGAGTCCACTACTGTCAGAAGAGTCACCTTAAAGCAAAAAGGATTAGGGTAGTTATATACCTTCTGTACACATCTTGAGACACAGGCAGAAATCATAGTTGAGGAGGTACCAGGATGAATCACCAGTGAATGTAAAGTAATTGCCACATCTTGAATTGGGGATCCAAGCAATGGTCCTAGGCAAGGGGGAACATTTGTATTAGGACTCAATATGCAGTGAGGAGTAATTGAGAAATGTAAAGAAACAGGGAGAGGCCCTAACCGGTTTGGCTCAGTGGATAGAGCGTCGGCCTGCGGACTGAAGGGTCCCAGGTTCGGTTCCGGTCAAGGGCATGTACCTTGGTTGTGGGCACATCTCCAGTGGGGAGTGCGCAGGAGGCAGCTGATCGATGTTTCTCTCTCATCGATGTTTCTAACTATCCCTCTCCCTTCCTCTCTGTAAAAAAATCAATAAAATATATTAAAAAAAAAAAAAAAAGAAACAGGGAGAGGATGTCCAGTTTAGCACGTAAAGAGCTTCCTTGGAAGTCACCACGCTGTCCTAACAACAAGTAGAAGGAAACCAGCCTGACAAATCAACAGCTCTTCTTGGATCTACAAGGTGGGAGGACAAAGGACAAACTCCTGCTCCCAAGAATGGAGCGAGGGCAAATGCAGAGGGTCATGGCTTCTTGGAGCAAAGACTTACTAGAGAAAACGCCCCAGGAACCAGCACCAGGGTAAGAAAAACGGAGCTGTCATTGACAAGTGGCTGGAGGCTTGGTGTGGACAAGCCTGGGGGGAGCTGTCATGAAGGGGACACAATTCTGTGAGATCTACCTCCAGGAGCTCAAGCAGGTTCTCACAGCAACTATCAGAGAAAAGCCTCCTGGTGCTTCGTGGGGAAGAAGAAAAATAATTTTGAAATGCAGTTGACCCTTGAAAATGCAAGGAATTTAGGGGAACCGACCCCCAAGCAGACAACAACCTGCATGTAGTTCTTGACTCCTTCAAAACTTAGAGTTGGCCCCGTCCCTTTTGCATCCTTGGATTCCACCAACTACAAATCAAAGCAGTGCTTTAGGCCCTGGCTGGGTGGCTCAGCTGGTTGGAGTGTTGTCCTATACACTGAAAGGTTGCAGGTTCAATTCCCGGTCAGCACACATACTAGGTTGCAGGTTCGATCCTCAGTTGGGGCATGTGTGGGAGGCATCCAATCAATGTTTCTCTCACATCTATGTTTCTCTCTCTAAGATCAATTTTAAAAATCCTCGGGTGAGGATTGAAAAAAACAACAGTACTTTAGACTTCAGAGCACTCTTTTCATTTCTAATTTATTGATTTTGAGAGAGAGGGAGAGAAAAGGAGGGAGAGAAGAAAGGAGGGAGGGAAAGAGAAAAACATCGAATTGTTGTTCCACTTAATGCATCAATAAGTTGACTCTCGTATTAGTATGTGCCCTGATTGGGGATCAAACCTGCCACCTTGGTGTAGCCATACAATGCTCTAACGAACTGAGCTAACTGACAAGGGCCAGAGCGCTCTGTTCCTAACAAGGCCTGCACTCAGGGGAACCTAGTTAACCAAAGCCTAACCTGCAAGGGTATCATCATCATCAGAGCCTAATGGGCGAAGTGCCCTATTCCAGTGCACTCCAGCCATCCTGTCCCACCTAAGCAGAGTGAAAAAAACGAAAACACTTGTGCAGCTGACAGTCCAGAGGCACAGGGTCACTAAAGGACGGAGACCTAATCCTAGGACTGTAGAAGGCTGCCCATCCCCATACCTCACTACATCACTACTAGTAAATGCCTGTTTACAGCAGTTCCTTTTACCCTGTATACCATGACTGGCTATCAAAAAATTACAAGGCATATTAAAAGGCAAAAAGCACAATTTAAATAGAATAAGCATCAGAACCCGACACAGCAGGGATATTGGAATGATCAGACCTGAATATAAGTCAACTATGACTAATGTGCTAAGAGCTCTGACAGATAAACTGACAGCATGTAAGAATGGATGGGCATGAGAGCAGAGATAGAGGGAAGTCCTAATTAAGACCCAAACAAATGCTGGAGCTCAAAAGCACCATCACAGAAATAGGGATGCCTCTGATGGGCTTACAAGTAAGTAGACGGGATAGGCTGAGGAAACTAGTCTCCGAGTCAGCCCTAGCCAGGTGGCTCAGTTGGTTAGAGAATCGTCCTGTACACCAGTTCGATCCCCAGTCGGGACGCATATGGGAGGCCACCGATCGATGCATCTGTCTGTCTCTCTCTCCCCCTATTTATTTCTGAGTTATATATCAGCAGAAACCTCCAAAACTGGAAAAGCAAACTGAACATAAGACTAAAACAACAACAACACAGAACAGAATATCCAAGGACGATGGGATAATTATAAAAGGCATAACATACACATGATGGGAAGAGAGACTGAAATAATCGGTAATATTGGGAGTGACTGATTGTGGTATTCATGCTTACTCTCATCCAAGGTACCTTACCTTGGAGGCATGCACTGTGAATTCCATTTTCAATGGCCTCTTGGGAGCCCTTCAAAATGTCTTCACTAATACTTGCAGCATACTCGATAGCTGGCACAACAGATGATGTTTCAGTTGGCTTTGCTTCCAGTTCAACAGTCACAAGGTGCCGTTTATCTCCTAAAGTTCTATCTAAGGTATCTGTAAACGAATATACAGAGATTTGTTCTGAAAAGGTGTCAAGGTGCCACAACTGGGAAAACTGCAATCAACAAGTTCAAGCTCTCATGGAAGACAAAGTGCGAGAAAATACTAACAATGGCACTAAATGCAGTAGAAAAATGTCAAAGTACTCGTAAGTAGTTCTACCAAGAAAATATCTGCTTTCACGTTTATCAATGCTATAAGCCTGCTCTGAATCACCAACTAATACTGTTTCAGTTAAGATGCTCTGAGGCAGATGATCACACAAATTCTGATATGCAGATTATACTCAAACTTTTTGAAACATCTTTTATGTGACTGAAATTCTAATCACAAAAGTTTTATTTAAAAATAAACATTCAGAGTGCAAAAAGTCATCTAATGAAAATTAAAAGGGCATTAACCCTGATAAAACGTACAGTTAAATTTCATATATTCTTCTAATAATATAATATGTATTTGAAGTTTATGCTTCCCCCCCAAACTAGTGAAATGTCTTTTTGTAAAACTGAAAATTTCAGAGATACTAAAAATATTATCTCTCATTAGCTAACAACCAATAGCTGTCACCAATCTGCAGTATTTTACTAAAACAAAACTGCTATATTTATATGACTATGTAATGCAGTGATTCATGGTCCAAATTCAAAACCAGTAATTATAGTCTACAATTCCTCTTCTTAATTCCTTTTTTTTTTTTTTAATTCTCACCCAAGGGTATTTTTCCATTTATTTTTAGAGAGAGGGGAAGAGAAAGAAATATTAATCTGAGAGAAGCACATGATTGATTGCCTCCTGCGTGAGCCCTGAACAGGGCCCCGGGCCAGGGAGAAGGCTGCAACCGAAGTACAGGCTCTTGACTGGAACCGAACCTGGGAACCTTTGGTCCGCAGGCCAGTGCTCTATCCACTGAGCCAAATCGGCTAGGGCCATAATTCCTTTCTAAGCTAACTTTTATATTGTGAATTATTTTATACTTACAGATATGTGCATAAGCTAAAAATAAAATGAACATTCAAGAAACCTATAATTACTAAAGAAAGAGAACATTACCAGTAACCTAGAAACCTTTGAAGCAACCACTATCATGACATCATATTTAATCATTACTATGATTTTTTTTAGAGTTTACTTCTGCTTCATTTTGAACTTGTTTATTGTTATGTATACTGCAACTTGCTTTTTTTTGGCTTCACATTAGTGGGTCATACAGGCTGATATGTGTTGATAGAGCCCATTATTTTTTATTGCTATATAGTATTTCATTGTCTGATCATGGTACCATTTATTTATCTATTCTTCTGTCCACAAATAGTTGGGCTATTTTTTCACTTACCTTTTTTTTAAAAAAAATATTATTATAGCGCTATTGTGAAGATTTTTATGTCTTTCCATGCACATGTATAAGCATTTCTCTAGGGTACATACCTAGGAGTGGAACTGCTGAATAGTATGGTATGAACAGGGTCAACTCACAAGAAGGTTGCCAAATTGTTTGCGTGGTGGTTATACAATTTAGACTCCCATAGTAATTTCCAAAGCACAACATCTCACCACTCTGCATTGTCAGATTTTAGTTCCTCCCAATTTTGTTGATATAAAATGGTGTCTCATATTCTTGCATGATCCTAATCATTACTGAGATTGAGAATCTTTCATTTAATATGTTCATGGGCGTTTTGGGTATCATCTTTTGTGAAATATCTGTGCAATATTTTTTGCTCACTTTTCTACTTTGTTGTCAGGTTTTTCTGATCTTTAGAAATTCTTTATACATTTTGGAAACTAATATTTTATTAATTTATATGACGCAAATATCTTCCCTTAGCTTTTGGCATATCTTTTTGCTTTATCATCTATTATAATAAACAAATTATTAATTTTAATAACATCAAATTTAGTAAACTTTACTTCAACATTTCAATGTTTGGTATTATGTAAGTCCAACCCTATCCTGGTTAGTAAAGTTATTCCCCTATATTTTCTTCCCAAAATTTGAAGGTTTGCCTATAATAAAGTTTATGGTTTTTAATTTTATTTTGGTATATATTAGCACTTATTTCCTTTATATTTTGTGCTCTGAGGGATATTTTGCAGCTCTTCTTTCATATTTAGGTTTTTACACTCATTTGGAATTGACTTTTGTGAATGGTATTAAGTAGGAATCTAATTAAGTCTTTTTCCATAATTATCCCAGGACATTACGGAATAGTCAGTCCATCCTTTCCAATTGAGCTGCAATATCACTCTGACATAAACCCAATTCCCACATTATGTATGAGTCTGTTTCTAGGCTTTCTGGATTTGTTCTACTGGTTGATTTATAGCTTGATTAGTATCATGAAGACTATTGGCTTTATAATAAGTATTAATGTCGGATATACTTCTTTGGGTAGAATTGATAGCATCATATTTAGTCTCCTTGTCTATGAACAGTATGATTTTCCATTTTCTGGATGTACACAATGCCCGTCTGCCCTTCATTATCAATAGTAATTTGATCATCCAGTCAAGGTGTGGTCCGATTGTGCAGCATCCAGTTTTTTTTTAACTTTGTAACTAATAAGCTATCTGTGGGTATTTTAAAACCATGCAAATATGCTACTCAACCATGTACCCAACATTAAGCATTCACAATAGTTGCAAAATGACTATTTTCCTGCCTCCTTGACAACTAACAGCACTTGGCATTCCAGTATAAGGAAGAACCCTCTCTTCTTCCCCACGTATTTATGACTAGAGATTCCTGAATTTCTACTTTTCCTCAGTGGTCTATAATTACTGTATTTAATTATTCTGGTATTCAAATTAACCCAGATTTGGCCAATGGAGCCTCTACACGTTGGTTCCTGTGTCCTTATGACATGCCCTCATAATTTTTTGAGCATTTCCTTTCCTTCTTACACAAGATGATGTTCCATTGCCTGTTTATTTTTTATAATGTCTTGTTCCTTATCAATACTTTCCTTTCCCTTTTATTTCTTCAAAAAACAATATACTGATTTTATATTCTGCATCTGATAATTCCAATTTCAGAGGCCTTTGCTGGTCTGACGAATGTTTGTTGCTTCAATTGCCTTTTTGCTCATTGTGCCTTTTCTCATGATTTTATGATTTTAAAACTGTGACTTCATATTTGTTTTTCTATGGAATTTTCTTTGAGGCCTGGGCTGAAGATACATTTATGTAGAGAAGTCCTTTGTTTGTTGTCACCAGGTTCCTGGGAATATTGCCAACCCATGAGAACACTATACACTAAATTCTTCTTGGTTTGGAGGTTTTCAGGTCATCCTGATTCTATAAATTTAGGCTGAAAGCCCCATCAGAAGCCTATGGTTACACATTCTTAGAAATTCTGTCCCTTGCCTCCAGAAGCCAGTTAGACAAGTTTTCTTTTATGAAGGAGATTTTCCTTGTTAATTATTTCCATGAGGACGTGGCCCTCATATCTAGTGGCGTTGGTGCTAACTTATTTTCCAAGGTTCCTGCTTCAGTTTCCTTTCAACCTTGGAAATTTCCACTAAGTTCTAACCAGCTCAGACATTAATTTTAAAGGTGTTATTTTCCCAGCATTTTTAGTTTTTCCAGGTATTAAGTTCAGAAACAGAAATACATGTGTCACTTGCTCCTTTATTCTATTCATTTAGTTTTTAAAGTTTTTGTGAAAAGTAATCATTTGCTCTTTTTAGAAATCACTGAGTGGCTAAAAGCACCTGGTATATTAAACATCTTTTCTGTATATATTTTTTAACAAACATGTCCATGTTTTCTCCTTAGGAAGAACAGCAATAATGTCATGTTCTTTTGCTTAAGGGAAACCAAATTAAAACTATGAATCATGAATTCTTACATTCTGGGACAGAAATATAAAAACTGCATTTTCGCCCTAACCAGTTTGGCTCAGTGGATAGAGCGTTGGCCTGCGGACTCAAGGTTTGATTCTGGTCAAGGGCATGTACCTTGGTTGCGGACACATCCCCAGTAGGGAGTGTGCAGGAGGCAGCTGATCGATGTTTCTCTCTCATCGATGTTTCTAACTCTCTATCCCTCTCCCTTCCTCTCTGTAAAAAATCAATAAAATATATTTTAAAAAAACCAAAAAACTGCATTTTCATCAGTATAGGATTACCATATTTATTAAATAGTGAAAATTATTTTCCACTCACTATATAGAGTAAAAATAACACATCAACTTCACTCCTCTATTTCCTCCTTTTTTAAGCTATGTGTTTCAGTTCTGGGTTTTGGGTGTGTGGTTACCATTAGGTTTATGAAAAAGAAAGCTTCATCTATACAGTAGTCCCTTTTCTTTGGAATGCATCTGATCCAGCTACTCATTCAGGAAGTGAGGACTAGGATAAGCCACCAACTTCCATGGCTCATTCTATTCCATGACACTGAAAATCACATCTGCTTGATGAGTCACTTATCCAGTAGATGTAGTGAGTGATAATGGAATAGGGCTGTTTAAAAAAAAACCTGTCATACTAGTGACTGTGAATCCTGCTTACAACTAAACAAGAGATTCAGAAGACAGATCCTGGAGAGAAAGAGTTAAACAAAAACAGAAGATGTTTTATTTTTTACCTGTAGCACGAACTGAATTTAGGATGGTCTCTCGGTATGCCACCTGAAGAGGTCCTAGATAGGTTTCCAGTCCATATTCCCTCTTGATTCGGTCATGAATAATATCAATATGTAACTCCCCCATTCCACATAAGACAGTCTTGTTTAAAAAAAAGAAAAAGAAAAACAAACATCAAGAAAAAATGTTTACCACAAAATACTATATAAAGGTATATCAGTCTATGTTATTTTTTCATTAATTACAAACTGAGTTTCTTTCGCAATTTTTTTTTTTGCTCCTACATCAAAACACTGTTTTTAACTTTTCTGATTAGAACTATTAATTAAAAGTGAATTACTAGGCCATTCTCTTCCATTATATTACCATTCCATGATACTTATCAGCTGAGCAAGTGGCATCTAGTGAGGCCTACATTTCTCAACCATATAGCTAAGCTCTGGCCCAGGGGTCCTCAAACTTTTTAAACAGGGGGCCAGTTCACTGTCCCTCAGACCGTTGGAAGGCCGGACTGTAGTTTAAAAAAAAACTATGAACAAATTCCTATGCACACTGCACATATCTTATTTTGAAGTGAAAAACCAAAACGGGAACAAATACAGTATCTGTATTTGCATGTGGCCCGCGGGCCATAGTTTGAGGACCCCTGCTCTGGCCAATGGGATCTGAGTGTAACTGATGTTGGCAACTTCTGGGCTGTGCTTTTTCTTTTTAAGGAAAGAAAAAATTCTCTTAAGGAAAAGGTAGGAAACTGTCTTGAATGTGGATGAGGGCAACACCTTATAAAATGGGGAAATAACCTTTCTCCCAAACATCCCCAACCATCCCGGCCACCTTACAGCTTATTGGGCAGTCCAAACTTCCAGACTAGTTTCAGCCTTTATGTGACAGAAATTGACTTTTATTTTCTATGAACCAATGTTATTTTGAGCCCTTGCTAGAACAGCCAAATTTGTATCAAAAGCAATCAAGACATGCATTTTTTTTTTAGCAAAAATGGCTATTCCTAAAGAAGGTTGCAAGAAGCCCATATTTGCTCCATTTTATTCATTTGCCATCTCTGTAGTGAAGAATTTACCCAAAGAGAGATCTGGCCATTGCCCTCAGTGACTGAGAGATTATCTCTAGGTCAAGATACTACCTGATAGAAATATCTTTTCCTGTTAGGGGGCTCTGTCTACCAGCTAGTCAAACTGTGATTTACACACAGTCCTCAGGTTACATCAGACTCGACGTACATCGTTTCATGGTTACGTCGCCATCTCCCACTTATTTATAAAAAAAAAAAAAAAGTTCCTCATCTCGACATATGTACGTTTTTTATTATTTATTTACCACAAGTAAAGGTCAGGAATTGTCTTTCTTTTAATTTTTTTTTACTGTTTCACTTCATTACTGCTGTGTATGTACTCCATGTGAGTGACGTAGGTGCTTATGTAAGTGGGTTCCGACTTACGGCGAAAATCGCATTACGTCGAGCCGTAGGAACGGATCTCCGAAGTAACCTGAGGACCTACTGTATAATGCAGGTTTTGTAATAGCCGTATCAGTTTCAACCTGGAGAGTAAAGGTACCAACCCAAACCTACAGGAGGTGCTATAGGCTAAAGGTCAACACACAGGCAGCATGCGATTGAGCCAATCAGAAAGAATACATGCACCCCTATGTTCACAGCAGCACAATTCACCATAGCTAAGATTTGGAAACAGCCCATCAGCAGATGAGTGGATTAAAAAACTGTGGTACATCCACACAATAGAATACTAAAAAAGAAAGAACTCCTACTATTTGCAACATTATGGATGGACCTGGAGAACATTAAGCTAAGTGAAATAAGCCAGTCAGAGAAAGATAAGTATCACATGACCTCACTCATATGTGGAATCTAATGAACAACATAAACTGATGAAAAAAAAAATAGATCCAGAGACATAGAATCATCGAACAGACTATCAAACTTCAGAGGGAAGGCAGGGGAGGGTGGGCGGATGGGAAGAGATCAACCAGTGAACTTGCATGCATATATACATAACCCATGGACACAGACAATAAATAGAGTGGTGAAGGCCTAGGGTAGGGGGTGGGGGCAGGCTGGGACAGGTCAATGGGGGAAAAAGGGGACTTTCAACAATAAAGACTTTAAATGAATGAATGAATAAATAAATAATAAAAGCTAATAGCTAATGTAAGAGAAGAAAAGAAAAAAAAAGAACTGTCCCAGACTTTGCATCTCTTCCTTTAGTTGATTGTAATTTGTATCCTTTTGCTGTAATAAAACTACAATGGTAAGGGACAACAACAAAAACGACAGTGTGTGATTGTTATACTTTAATGTAAAGTTAAAGAGGTAAATTATTTGGAAAAAAGCAAGTTGTAGAATAATACAAATAGAATGAGTTGTTATATATATATATATATATATATATATATATATATATATATGTACATATATATTTAGAAAAAATATACTGTGCTTTATAAAACAGAACAAACCAATGGATGTTTAAAAAAGTGTGAAAGGCTATACAGGTATTCATCAAGTTTTTAATGGTTACCTGTGCAGAACAGGATTGAGAGACAGGAAAACTTTAATTCTTTAACCTGTATACAGTGGGGCCTTGACTTACGAGTTTAATTCGTTCAGAGACCGAGCTCCTTAAGGAGCTCGTTAAGGAACTCGTTAACTCAAATTACTCTATCAACTCAATGCAAAAATTCCGCCGAGAGACAGCTGGTATCTCAAAAAACTCGTTAGTCGGGACACTCGTAAGTCAAGGCCCCACTGTACTTGTGTGTCATTTGATATTTTTAAAATATATGTTTCGGCATTTTTTATCTTTTTAAGCAACTTTTTCTAAAATCTTATGTAAACTTTACCTTGCCCACCTAAAAAGATACGGAATAAACATCTGTTCTTCTCCAGATACAGCCCAATTCTGTACCTACTTTAGAACTCTATTTCCTCCCACATTGCTGGGTTGAAATATATCACTTCTCACCCATCTGTGTCATTATCATTAAGAGACCCTTTGTACCCTCCCTTTAGTTTGCTGCTTCTATAAGTCTTAGTATGAGATTCAAGGCTTTGTCTTGGGGTTGAACCTCATTTGAAAATTTCACAAAAGGCTCTCTTCTGGATGGTCTAAATCAGGGGTCCTCAAACTTTTTAAAAAGGGGGCCAGTTCACTGTCCCTCAGACCGCTGGAGGGCCGGACTATAGTTTAAAAAAAAACTATGAACAAATTCCTATGCACACTGCACATATCTTATTTTGAAGTGAAAAACCAAAACGGGAACAAATACAGTATCTGTATTTGCATGTGGCCCACGGGCCGTAGTTTGAGGACCCCTGGTAAATGTTGTAAAGTAGTTTATATAGGTGAGGTATAATTATTTTAAGGAATTAAGGAAAACTTGTCTATTTAGATTGGTAGTCAACATAATGATTACAAGTTTATTATTATGAGAACCAAAAAAGAAAGTTTCTTTTTCAGGGGCATAGACCTATCAATGTTTCAGATATACTTACTTCAACACGCATGCTACATTACTGACAGATATCGGGATTAAGCAACAATACACCTACCTGTCCAGAGTCAGGATCAAGCCTGACTTTTAAACTGGGATCTTCACGTTGAAGGCATTTCAATGCATGATCCAAATCTGGTGGATAAAAACAACAACATGGTTGTCTTTACATTTCATTTTTTAGATAATGAAATATCTAGTGAGGAAACATTATGGTGAGGAAAACATATGAACAAGCAAACAAATTTTGAAAAAAGAAAATTTCCAACAGCCATACATGCTTTGTAGAGAGTAAAATAAGGTGGTAAGATAGAGATGGGAGGTTACTTGAGATTGGGTGATCTGGGAAGGCCTCTCCAGAATGATTTGGGTAAAGACATATTAAAAAAAAGCAACCTTATTAAAAAATGGTGAAGAAAAAGAATCCCAGACAGAGGAAATGGCTGTGCAAGGAGTAACTGGCTATTGGAAAAACAACAAGGAGGCCAGTGTGTAGTGTGACACTGGTGGGCAGCTGGAGACCATGGTGAAGAGTTTGGATTTGCAATAAGAACCCAGCCACTGAAGGGTTTAAGTGGACAATAGCATCATCTGATTATACTCTGCAAAGATCAATCAAAGAGCTGACAAAAAAAGCAAAATACCTTCAGAAAAATAGGCAATAATGAGAATCAGATAAAAGGAAGCTAAATTACATAATGAATAAAGACATGGTAATGTAATCACTCTATGATAATCACAGCCAAAGAGATGAAATAAGAACGTATTATTTCATTAAATACACGATCAAAAGGGATACTTTAATACAATCATTAAATGATGCATATATCCTACCTCTTTATAAAAGATGTTAGAAGTTCTACAAAGTGTAGCTGAAGTGAAGAGCTGAGCAATGGATTCATGAACTACCTTATTCCACACATTTAAACTGTCATTCTGTTTTTATTTTTGTTTGGGTGAAAGATGAGGGTTCAGAACAAAGGAGGAAGATCCAAGAAATGAGGCCAGGCAAGAAAGGTTCCAAGTAACCTTCACTCTATTCTGCTGCTGCCAAGCTAAAAGATTGCGTTTACCAGACTCCTTTGCAACTGGGTAGCCATATATCTTAGTGATGGCCAATGACGTCTAAATCTTAAAAGGGCCCTAGACAGTTTGGCACAATGGATAGAGCATCGGCCTGTGGACTGAAGCTTCAGGTCCCAGTTCGATGTGGGTCAAGGACACATGCCCGGGTTGCGGGCTCGATCCCCAGTAGGGAGCACGCAGGAGGCAGCTCATCCATGATTCTCTCTCATCATGGATGTTTCTTCCTCTCTGTGTGAAATCAATAAAATTATACTTTTAAAAAAAAGAAAGAAATCTTAACAGAGAAAGGGGCACATCTTCCTCCCTATTCCTCCTTTCGGCTGCCGGGAAACTCCATGAAGCCCAAGGCCCCAGCAGCCACCCTGAGATGACTAAGGACAGGAGTGATGCGCTCAGAAGCCAAGACAAAAGACTGGAGGCTGGGTGCCCACTGTGGACTCTAAGCCTGAGGCTACCAACTCAAGGTATATTTCACAACAGAGAAACAAACTTTTGTCATTAAAGCAACTGTTATTTGGGGATTTTCTGCTATATTTAACCAAATCTAATTGAAAGTGACATAACTGGAATAATGAGCTAGATATATTGAAGGGACAGAACGGAACTGATAGCTGTGTCCCTAACAAAAGGACAGAACAGAACTGATAGTGAAAGGACAGAACGGAACTGATAGCTGTGTCCCTAACTCCTCTCCCAGGAAAGCCACAGAATGTATCAGTTACTCAGCCTGCCCTTATCTCAGCCAATGGGAAAGCAAGGGAAACTAGCCCCCGGCCCTCACTCAACCAACTGGAATCGACCAAGTGCCTCCACCCCTCTCCCCAAGCCCTATAAATTCTTTCTTCTCTTGGGACTCGGGGCTCTCTCTCGCATCCAGTAATGGAGGCAGAGGGGGACCAAGCCCGGGCTTGAATAAAAGACTCTATGCTTTTGCATCGGACTCGGCTCCCTGGTGGTCTGTCTTGGGGGATCTTGAAATCTGGGCATAACAATATCATACCAAAGAGTTTGGGTTTCTGCTTTAAGTAATGAAAAGCCACTGAAGAATTCTGAGCAAATATGCTAAAAAACAAAAGTATATAACGATCAGAAAGGACAATTGACATTAACAAAGTTATAAATATCTTCACTGACTTTCAAAGGTTGATCAAGAAAAAGTAGCAATTTTATAAATGGTGTTGAGAAACTGAGCCAGTTATGAATTGGCTACTAACTAATTTAATACACTGGAAGGGCAGTCCTGAGGTCAATTACTTAGAGTCCCATAGGTAGCACTATAAGAACAAGACTAAGGACTAAGAATATGATATGAAAAAAAATGACCAAGATATAAGAAAAGAAAAAATAGAAGGAGTTTGTAAAAATCAAAACATCTTAAATAAAAAGCTAGGCCAATCACAAGAAATACTTACCAATAAATGCTGATAAAATTAAACTATTTTATCTAAATTATCAGGGCATTCATTAATTAATACACCAACACTATTTGTACCTGGCTGCTTAGCTACCGAAGGGGGTTCTATGGTACAGAAGAAAACAGGTTCTGGAATCTCCACCCCAGCCAATAAAAGTCTCTCTGTTTCACTGTTGTGCCTCTGCTTCTTTTCTCCCTCCCTTTCAGCTCGACGAGTTGCAGCTAGTGCGCTGGACTTGGATGAGACAATGGTATCTCCAGTGGCCGTCTGCAAACAAAGAAGATGCCTTGGAATAAAACAGGCTGTAAGCAAGCACTCAGCTTCCACCAAGATTCACGAAATAAGAAAAAATTTAATGTGGCACTTTATTTTCATCAGTACTTAAAAGAGAGACAAATTCCTAAAACTCATTATAACTTTGCACAGGTAAATCTAATTTAACCTGTGTAAGAATTCTATCCAAAACACTGCTGTAAAAAGTCTAACAATAACACAACACACCCACAATATATATCCAAAATTCATTTGACAAAACAAATGTACCTTCCTAAATTTTCAATCATATGTAGACAAGTGAGGTAGAAGTCCATTACTGTGTTTTACCACCAGTAAAAATTTGTTTCTATTTTAGAAAATCCTTTAGTTAATTCTTTATTAATTAAAGTATGCAATTAAACAGAATACCCTTGACCATGCAAAAGTGACAGTAGCTTCCTTGTAGACTTCAGTTATTTTTTATAAAACTATAATTTTACTTTTAAACTTACCTGTTAGGGAGTTCTGAGCCGGTTTTTGTCTCTGTAAAGATATTCCTACTGAATACTAGCCCAAATTTCTGTAACTCTCTCAAATATATACAAGTTCTGCCTTCAGATAGACAGAGAAGCCACTGTGATGCTAGAAGTCCAATTTCCGGACCATGGGAATTTTCTGTAAAGGATTTTACATCTTGCAATTTCATAAAGAGTTTAAAATGTTAAAAGTAACAATGTTTATCCTAAATGCCAAATATACCAAAGTTTCATGAGTAACTGTACTTGATTTAATACATATAAAAGTGAAATGTCCTTAGTTTTAACCCATAGAGACAGCATATATAGACAGCATCACATATTTTCATCCTATAAAAATCATGGAGTGCCTAAATTCACTGGTCTAAGGACTAAGAACAGAGAAAAAGACAAAAATCCTTGCCCTCATGGAGACTTCATTGTCAAAATATCCTAAGTTAATACCTCATCGGTTATAAGGTTAGATGAAATTGTGTGCAGTGATCAAAATAAGAAAAAAATCCAATAGCAATAACAATGTTTTATATAATCTTAAAATATGTGTATGCATACATGGATAGTATATTATTTTACTTGGATTTGAACTTTATATGAATACAATCCATACCATTAATAGTTTTCTGCAATTTCCTTTCTTTCTATTAAATGTATAAGAGTCAACCATTTAATAACTATGCTACACAATATTCATTATTCCACTACTACTGATGGACATTTAGATTTATGGGGGTTTTGCTATTATAAAATACCTACTTTCAAAAATCTTTATTGCTGAGAACATTACAGATGTCTCCCCCGCTTCCCCCTTTAGTCCCCCCCTCCACCCAATTCCTAGAGAAACCATTTCATCACTTACATGTTTAAGTCCAACAGTCAAAGCAATGTTACCAGCAGTCAGTGAAGGGATTTCTACATGTTGATCAGCAAATGGCAAAAGCAGACGACTTATTCTCTCCCTGTAAAACCATGATTTATATTAGTAGAAGTATTTTTAAAGAAACAATTACAGTTTTAGAAAATAATCTAAGCTTCAACTTACGTGCAGTTTCCATTAATATTATGGACGGCCAACTGGGGTTTTATCATGCCTGAGTAAATGCGCATAAACACCAGCGGTCCCCGCTGCTTGTCATGGAGAACTTTAAATGCCAGTGCACATAAGTCACCCTTATACCACTGCCTGTAAAAGTTAAGGAGACATTCCAAAAAGCCTTTAAAATACACTTCCAATATATTTATCCAGATCAGATCATAATCGCTGCACAAACTTAATCTTTAGCCCTCCAAAGAGCCTTCACATCTTCTAGTTTAGCTGCCCAGACTGACTAAACAATGTCAGTACCCCACTTCCTCCACTGAATTATTAATTCCTCAAAACTAAAAACAATGGGGTCTCTTCCAAATATTACCTCAATTTGCAAATAATTCCATAACCAAGAGTTCCCTCCTCAAAAAAATATTCCGAGGAACATCACAGCACTTTCTCAAAAAACCTGTACAGAGTAAAATAGATAAGGACTTCCCAATTACTGTTTGTACACTCTCCTCCCACTTTCTCTCCAGTCACATAACCATATAAACATATACTGCAAATCTGAACTTGTTTATAAGCCAGCATTCTTACAGGATAATGTCCTTAAGTTGGTGTTCATTGATAGGATTTTGTGTACATTTTTCTTAGGAAAAGCTCTCTATTTTCATTACTTTCAAAGGAGTCCATGGCTCAAAGTGGTTTAGACATTTCTATTACAGAAATTCTCCAATACGATTCCTCCAGTTTTTAATTTTATTCAATAAATCCTTATACAGAAAGCTTACACTAGGCACTGTTCCATATACTTTTTAAACATTGACTCTTTTGATTCTTGTAACAATCCTCTGAGATAGGCCCTACTCTCTGCATTTCACAGATAAGAGGTTAAGCAACTTAGAAGAGGTGGAATTTAAATCCAGGTAGAACACAGTCCACGCTCACAATCACTTCGTTGTAATGCCTCTCCAATGGAGAGATATGAAAAGTGGTTAAATTTCCTAGTTAAACGTATTAAAGTCCAGTTTCACCTGCCATTTTACACAACACTCAGATTTTAGAGGATTTATTAGTAAGTACAAAGTTGTT
The DNA here is from genome assembly GCF_963259705.1 of Myotis daubentonii. Classification (NCBI taxonomy): domain Eukaryota; kingdom Metazoa; phylum Chordata; class Mammalia; order Chiroptera; family Vespertilionidae; genus Myotis; species Myotis daubentonii. Next base: position 76,888,363 of record NC_081843.1, on the reverse strand, counting down.
AGTGGCAACAGGATTCAAACAAGGATCTTTCTTTATAGCCACAAAGTATTTTGAGCTTTTGAAAAATGTTGAAATCTAGAATAGATATAAAATGTATTTACCAGACGTTCCCAGTATACTACCTTTAAAAAACAAAAGAACAAAAAAAAACTAAGTTGGCAGGGCCAACATATGTTTACACAGCAATAAATCCACGTCCTTAGCTCCATCTGTAAACACAGCAGATTACAAGAAATAACAAATGTCCCTTCCAAGTGAAAATTACTATGACACTATATTATATGATTTACAATGACATTTTTCACCAATGTTATTAAAAAGTGGTGATTCGAGGCTATACATTTTAACCTATATACCCGCATACTTACAGAAATTCATAGTTGCGCTCTTCAGGTGAAGGCAAGTACATAGTGATAGCATCTAACAAGGGCTGGACCCCTTTGTTTTTCAGGGCACTTCCACAAAGCACAGGTACTGCTGTCTGAGCAAGTGTTACTCTGTGTATTGCAGTCTGTAGCTAGAAAGCAAAGGTATAAATAAGTATTTTATGTGACCATAAGATGGTCACATATATGCAGTATACTTGTCTCAACCAAAATAGTTCAGAATTAGATGTTTTTCCTAACCAACCACGTAAAACATACTTCCATCATTCTTTATGGCCTTATTCTGTTTTTCTTCATAATATTGATTACTACCTGGTATATTAGATACATGTTAATTAGTGTATTGTCCATCTCCCCTTCTATTAAATGTAAAATTTATAAGAATTATAGTAAGGTTCAATGAAAACACTGCTAAATCCCAGAAACTAGAAAAGTGCTTAAAACAAAGTAGGTATTTAAAAATATTTATTGAATAGATGAGTTCATATATTTGTGATTTTACCTTGATAATCTAATAAGCTGGTAAGAAATTAAAAATATAAACATGAGTAACAATTTTTTCAAATGAAATAGATCCACATAAAAGAAAATGAGAAATCAAAGTAGAAAGAAATTTTTGAAAGACCTCAAAAACCAAGAAAAGCTTGGGTGTGCCTGCAAGCTACTGATTCGAGAAATAGTGGGTCAATTCTACTTTAGACTGTAAACTCTTTGAAAACAGAAGTCATGTTATGTGACTGTAGGGCATAATAACACACTTAAGCACTCAAATACTAACCAATAAAATACTGTCAAAATTATGGCATTTCATTCAAAAGAAAAAAATTTTTTCTACCTCAAGTAATTTCAAATGGCTCAAAATTAATCTATAGATCTTGTGTTTTTCTTTAATTCTTTTTTGGGGAAAATAACTAAGTGAATTTGCTGGGCTCATCTTGGATCCCACTATACATTATTACCACTTAAAAACACTTTCTTTAGTAACTCTTATGTTTCATCAAGGAAAATAAAGAATAAGTTTGCCAAATTAATGGGGGAAGAGTCCTGGCAGGAAAAAAAAAAACACACAGAAAAACAGGAATGCCTTAAAGAAATCTGTAATAATTAAATTATTATCTATACTTTATTTGCCTAGTCTCTGGTTTAATGTTTTTCAAAACAAAACAAAGACCTTTAATGAGTTTCCACTAAAAATTAAAGGAGATTCAGAAAAAATATTCCAATTAAAATGATTATTGTAGATTGAAAAAACAGGAAATTTTAAATAAAAAATTTCAACCTCTGATTTCCCTAAAAATACTTAGAGAAATGGTTACAACGAAGAGAAAAGGCTGAGAATGAACAATTAACTTCTCCTAATTCAATACAAGTAAAAAAGATTCCACTTCTAATTTTGTAAAATATAACCAAAAATAGTTAATCACGCCATTATTAAGTAGCTGTATTAGTGGCTTTATCTCCATGTTCTTCTAATTTTTGTTTAAGTCAGCATAGTTTCCAATGCTATGCAAAGTTAGAAAAACAAAAACAACACAAACACAGAAAGCAAAGTACATCCAATTAGTAAAACTTGGTCAAAGTAAATGAATAATAAAATTTACCTTTTCAGCTGGGAGCAAATCAAAATTTTCACTAAATTCTCCTAAAACCAAGTCAGCGAATTCATCATCCAAATCTGCAATCTATAAAGAAAGGCTTTAGTTCTATAACTTGTATTTGTTGTCCAACTATTAACTTAAGCCAAATACTCTAAATATACATTATCCAAATATTTCAAGACAGCTCCATGATCTAACTTATCCAGGCCAAGGACGTCTTTCTATCTTCTAAAAGAGAGTTTTTCTTTCAAAGGAAAGGAGACTGAAAATTGAAGACATACTATTATGAGTTTTCTAAATTTATGGGAAGCCTGAACCAGATTAAGCATAACATTAAACTGCTATCTACTCAGTGTTCAAAAGAAAATGCACAATTAACAGTCAATGATAACATATACAATGGATTGCTGTTTTTAGCTAAACTTGGGGGTGTTAGTTCACAACAAAGTTTTATTTGGTACTCCTCTAATGTCCTCAAGGTTCATTAATAATGTATCATGTCAAAATTTCCTTCCATTATAATACTGACTACTATCCTGTTGTGTGTATATACCACATTTTATTTACCCATCCATCTGTTGATAAATACCTTCCACCTTTTGGCCATTATAAATAATGCTGCTATGAACAAGGATGTACAAATATCTCTTTGAAACCTTGCTTTCAATTCTTTAGGATATAAACCCAGAAGTGGAATTGCTAGATCATATGTTAATTCTATTTTCAATTTTCTGAGGAACCACTATACTGTTTTTCACAATGGCTGCACCATTTTCATTCCCACCAGCAATGCCTGGGGTTACAACTTCTCCACGTCCTTACAACAGTTATTTTGTTTTTTGATAGAAGCCATCCTAACAGGTGTGATGTGGTGGTACTCTCTAATTCTACACACACGTATGTATTCCTTACAATTAGCTCTTCATTACCTACTGATAGAAAATTTGAGCCTTTAATGTCCTAGAGCATATGCAAGTTTATGTTGGTATCTCAATTAGATTATAAAATCCTCCTTAGGTTTATTCTGATAGCCCTTTTGTATAAAACAAAATAAAACCTCAAAGGAGAACCAATTATGTACCCAATTATCAACACTAATAAAAGAGAAAAATGGTAATTGGCGTACGAGCTACCCTTTTCATTGGCTAATCAGGGCTGTATGCAAATTAACTGCCAACTAAGATTGGCAGTTAACTGCCAACAAGATGGCGGTTAATTTGCATACGTAGGCACAATGCAGGGAGGCGAAAGGGAAAGCAGGAAGAAGCCCCCTGCCACTGACAGTGATCGGAAACCCAGGGGGGAGTTAAGAGCTGGGGGGCAGGGCAAAGGCAGCCCCAGGGCCGCCTTTGCCCTGCCCCCCAGCAATGATCGGAGAATCAGGTGCCTTTTCCGCCCTGGCCAGTGATAGCAGGAAGTAGGGGTGGAGCCAGCAATGGGAGCTGGGCAAGGTCGAAGCTGGCAGTCCCAGGAGCTCTAGGGGTCCCTTGCCTGGGCCTAAACCGAAGCCCATGATCACGGGGCCGCTGCAGCTGCGGGTCCCCGCTGCCCGGGCCGGACACCTAGGCCAGAGGCGTCAGGCCTTGGCAAGGGGCCGATCCTGCGATTGGAGGGTGATGGGGGTCAACGCCTGAGGGCTCCCAGTATGTGAGAGGGGGCAGGCTGGGCTGAGGGACACTCCCCCCCCCACACACACCCAGTGCACGAATTTCATGCACCGGGCCCCTAGTTGATTAATAAATGTCAATTCCACTTTTATCCTTTTTATGTGCCACCCCCCTCTCCCCCAAATTAGAGAAGCAGTATGAGCTCTAGCTTTAAACAGACAGATTTGGGTTCAGATCCCAGCTCTGCTATTTATTAGCTATATGACAACTTATTTTACCATTGTAAGCCTCTGTTTACTCATCTGTAAAATGGGGATAATATACACTGTTCTGAGGATTAAATAATATATGTAAAGCACTTAAGTTAGATCATAAGTCTTCAATAAGTATTATCCAGTAATAAAATTAACAATGACCATTATCATGTTCATATTAAAGTTGAAAATTACTATATAATGGAAAAGAATTACTTCAAAAATAACTTCATACAAAAGATGAATGAAAATAATTATAATTTTGACCAGTTTAATTTAGAAGTAAGAAAATCAAGGAGTTCAGACTCAAATGTTCTTCTTTACATAAAATTCAGGGAGTTTATTTAAGATATGTTTTACTTATTGTATTTTAAAGTAACAATATCATATAAATATTACAAATAATAACATTACTATTTTCTATTAAAATTTTGAGGGTGACATGAGGTCTAAAATTATATATCAACTATAAAATTGATGGTTTTAAAATTTTCTAAATAATTTGACATCTGGTCAAGTAAAAGACGGACATACCTTTTGACCTGGCAATTCCACTCCTAGGTTTCACTCTAAACAAATTCTTACATATGTGCACAAGGACATACATACAAAAATGTTCACAGCAACACTGTTTGTAACAGGAAAAAAAAAAATAAAAAAGAGGTAACAACCCCAGAGCATTTGAGATCCTGCTTCCTGGCGATTGTTGTCAGATTACCCCTAATAAAATCTTACAAAAATTCTCAAAAAAAAAAAAAAGAGGTAACAACCTCAAAGTTTATCCACAGGAAAACAGACAATAAATTATGGTATAATCATATATTGGCACACCACTAAAGACTGAAAACGAGTGAAGTATAATCACACGTAACTACATGGAAGTATCTCCAACACAATGTTGAACAAGGTAATAAAATACAAAAAGTATCATTCCATTTATATAAAGTTCAAAACCATGAAAAACTATGTTCTTCTGTTTTATATTTTTGTTGACTTCAGAGAGGAAGGGAGAAAGACAGAGATAAAAGCATCAATGATGAGAGAAAATCATTGATTGGCTGCCTCCTGTACACCCCCTACTTGGGGATGGAGCCCACACCCAGGCATGTGCCCTGATCATAGTTAATCAAACCGTGACCTCCTGATCATAGTTCAACACTCAACCACTAAGCTACACCAGCTGGGTGAAAAACTATGTTCTTTAAGGATATATACATTTGTGGTAAACCATTAAAAACAAAAAAAACAAATGAAAGATAAACTCTACAATCAATATAGTGGTTGGGAAAACAGATAATTAGTGGAAGGGGGAGAGATGAACAGGAAGTGGCACATGGAGATTCAAGAGTATTGCTAATATTCTAATTCTTAAGACGGGTGGTGTTCATTTCATTATTCTTGTATCTTATATTTTCCAAATGTAATTTTATATTAAATTTCACAATAAATTACTTTTTAGAGTTTATAAATACTTATGCAATTTTAAACTCAAAGTATTATTTTACTTGTTCAATTAAGGCATTCCTTGCTTCAGTAGCCTCCTTCAGCAATTTAGGATCACTCTTTTCCAAGAGGGGTTTTCTCTCAAAGTCTTTTCCATCATCTGAATTGGCATTCCAGAGAAGTTTTTCTTTATTTACTACATCCACCACTCCTTTGAAAGTTTTGGCTTCACCAATTGGTAACTATAAATCAGAGCAAAATTAACATTATTAAATGATCACTCAATTAGAATGGCATTGGTGATAAATCTTATCTTTCCCCACTTTCCCCCAAATGTCCATTATTATTACCACAATCTTACCTATTTTATAATTTATATTCCAACTTCTTCCAAAAATGATTTGAAGTAGCTTCAGAAATGTGTATGTCACAATAAAATAAACTGATGAGAAAACTGAGGAGTTGTTACTATTGATTAACCAAATATTAATCAACCAACCTGTAAAAGCAAAGGCTTTGCCTTCAACTTCTCTCTGATGCTTTCAACTGCATAATTAAAACTGTAGAAAGCAAAATAATTATACAGTAGTTAAAAATATTAAAGTTTTAAAAACAAGTTTAAGAATGTTCTCTAAAAGTATAACCCTTTTCATGGCTTCTAATGTTCATCACTTCAGTTTCCATAAGACATTTTGAAAAAAATTTTAATGTCAATTCCAGATAAATAGTAATTGAATATCTACCAGAATCCTGCCACATAGGTATTTAAGGTATTTTTGTAAACTTCACCTTAACTAAAATTTGAGGTTAAGGTTACCTGAATTGATCAAGATCACAGATAATAAATTTCAGTTAGGATTCAAATGCAAGATTTGTTATTACAAGTCAAGGATTCTTCTAATAACTGCATTTGCTATTACACACGGCTACCAGCTTTCTTCCAAAAGCCAGCCTTTCTATACTTTTATCTCAGGTATTCTTAATGTTAGCTGCTATGCTGTTCATTTCTGTGCTAACAGTGGGGTTGGCTACCTATGGCACATGTCATCTTTGGCACATGCGCTGACTTATTCTGGTCCCAATGTCTTTGACAACCAGCCTAGTATCCACTCACTTTCCTCCCAGTCATCACAGGTGCTATAACTCAGCAAAGACATCTACCTCAAGGCCCTCCAAACAGAAAAGGGTCAGAGCTTAAGCCTCACATTTTGAAGGTTGTACTTTTACTAATCGAGACAAAAGTCCTTTAAACCAACAGCCTTTAGAAATCCTTCAAGAGTTACATAAACAGAGCATACTGTGTGGTTTTAGGAAGAAATAGTTTGTCTTGTTTCTGCCACTCTCACACTCTCAGACCAGCATCTCTCCCTGTCAGATTTCCCTAGAATCCTTTATATTCTTGATTGTCTCCCCTTAACAATTTCTCCAAATCCTTCATATATTCTTGATTCTCTGAATTCTGTTCTCAGAATAAATGTATCATTTTGGATTACCACTCTGTAAGTCTCTGAGCATTATCACATTTCAGCATTCACTCTTTGCACTATATGCAGGTCTTAAACATCTAATTATCCTCTCCCAGTTCCCTTCAATGGAGAGCATATTACCCAGTAGGAGCCAAAGAAAATCAGGGGACAAGGAAGAACGCTGTTCTCTGAGGCAACTACAAGAAACAATTTGCTAACCTCTACCTTTAACAAAGACAGGGAGCACCACAACCTTCAGCAGTACATACAGGGACTACACCATACAGCTCTAAATAGAACCAATGGAATCAGCAAGACAGCACTGTCAGGATCCTAGAAAATACAGTCTCCCTACATTAGAATCAGGATGGTTCATCATCTATGAGCTCTATATTAATCTCACAGTATTACTTAACCTAGGAATTAGTGGCTTTCTCTTCTTTTTAAGGGGACTGAATAGATTTCATGGAATATTTATACTCTATATGAAACAGGTATTTTTAAATTTAAGTTACAGTCCATTAGAAGCTCAAATTGAATTCTTACTTTAATAAGCCAAAGAAATATACTTTAAACAAATTTTAAACAAATACCTTGCTCCACTTTTGTCCATCTTGTTTAAAAAACATATTCGAGGTATTTTGTGTTTATCAGCCTGCCTCCATACTGTGAGGGTTTGTGCCTAAAGCAAAGAGCACATGTGGGAAAAAATAACTGTTACTACACATGGAATAAAGAAATCCAAGACTCTATTATAACATGGAAATGGGCCTTATTCTAGCATGGAATTATTGCCACTGCACTTACACTTCGAGACTCCTATCAGGTTAACATAGCTAAGAATGTAAGGAAGTATGATGAAAAAAAGTAAGCTTCAAACTTAGAATAATGCTTTGGGTGACCTAGGTTACCACACAAAGAGAATTAATACCTGGAAGTTAACGAGAGAGAGAGCGCAAGAGAGAGTGGGAGCTGAACCATGAGAGCAAGTTGTAGCTATCATGGCACTTCATTTCTAATACTTTAGCATATATTTCCTAAGATAAGACATTCTCTAACATAACCAATTATACTGATCACATTCAGAAGAATTTAAGTTGACACAATACATACACTCCATATTCAAATTTCTAAATGATGTCCTTTGTAAGTTTTTTTTTTTTTTTTGATCCAGGATCAAGCTAAAAAGTTCAAGCTCTCTCCCTTGGTGTCAATTTGTCCAATTTTTAAAAATTTTTTTTATTGATTTCAAAGAGGTAGGGAGAGGGAGAGAGAGATAGAAATATCAATGATGGGAGAGAATCATTCATTGATCGGCAGTCTCCTGTATGCCCCACACAGGGGAACGACCCTGCAACGCAGGCATGTGCCCTGACTGGGAATCGAACCCTGACCTCCTGGTTTATAGGTGGACACTCAACCACTGAGCTATGCTGGCCGGGCCATTTGTCCAATTTTTAGGGATGTTAATTTTGATCACTTCATTGATACTATTTTTAGTAATTTTAAGATTAGAAAAACCAATGTGAGTTCTATATTCAACATATAACCGTTCTTGAGATTACAAGACAAATGAGGTACCAGCTAAAGATAGCATAACTGATCCCAGTAGCAATAATTTAAGTCCATTTTCAAGACTTAGTCAAGAAGTTTTATATTAACTTTGGGAGACAATTCTTCATGGGCCTCTCATATTTCTGCATTCTTGTTAGGAGCGGCACTGACGGTTTATGTTCTAAACTAGATTTTCCAGGATGTTTGTATAATGAACATTAGAAAGATAGAAACAGTGTCTCCCCCCAGAGCAAAAGGCAGGTTTGCTTACAACCCTGGAAGGAATGTCTCTCTCCAGCTAAGAGCAGGCGTGCTTACTGCCACGGTAATATAGCTGCATTTTCTAAGCACAGGTTCCTCTGTGGTGCAGCTGTTGCCTGACTCCCTTTGGTCACCCGCTGGGACTTAGGGCTTGGGGTAACAGCACAAGACAGTGCTGATATTCTGGCTATTGCTATTTCTGTGACTAATAAAGTCTTTTGTCTCTAACTCAGGAGTCTTATATATTCTGCCAAAATCCATAAAACTATGGCAGGCTAACTTGTTAGCATAAAAATAAGGTAGAATCTCAGACCTTTCACAATTCAACACTAGCTTTGATATTTCCTATAGAAAGGCAAACGTACTTTCCTTTGTATAAAACAGCTGAGGTCACATCTCAATATTAAATTCCAACTTCCTATAATTATAATTTGATTTACATCAGCTTACCAAATAAAGGGTTATAGTAAACTAAATCTGACACCTTCTACTTTTTAAAAAAATCATGCTGCTCTATTTTTATTTTACTTTGGCATACTTTTTACCTCTACACCGGCTGAGGCATCAAACACAGCCACTGCACCATCCAGCACCCTCAGGCAGCGCTCAACCTCCAAGGTAAAGTCCACATGACCTAAGAAAGAGATGAAACATATAACACTTAAAACAAACAAATGTGTTACTCAGCAATCCCACTTTGGGGATATATCTAAAAGAATTGAAAGGAGAGTATAACAAAGATAGCTGCACACCTATGTTCATAGCAACACTATTCATAATAGCCAAGAGGTGGCAGCAACCTTTATGTCCACTGATGGATAAATGGTACAGATACAAAATATTTTATATATATAAAATGTGTTATCTATGTACAATGGAACACTATGCAGCCTTAAAAAGAAAGGAAATACTATCATATGCCACAGCATAAATGAACCTTGAAGGACTTTATGCTAAGTGACGTCAGCCAGTCACAAAACAACAAATATTGTATGATTCTACTAATATGAGGTATGTAAAGTAGTCAATTCCATAGCTATAGAATTAGAATGGTGGTTATCAGGAGTGGTAGGAGACAAAAAAGAATAATTGTTTAAAGGGTACAGAGTTTCAGTTCTACAAGATGAAAAAGTTGTGAAGACGTTTCACAATAATATCAATACACTTAACACTTATCGTACACTTAAAAATGGTTAAGATGATTAATTTTATAGGTTTTTTAACACAATTTAAGAAAACATATACACAAACAAAACCCTGAAATGATATAGCATCACTGCTAGAACAGCACCATACCTGGTGTATCAATTAGATTGACTCTGTACCCCTTCCAATCAAATGTAACAGCAGCTGATTGAATAGTAATGCCTCTTTCTCGCTCTTGAGCCATGAAATCTGTCACTGTGTCTCCATCATCAACATCTAACCAGGAAAAAGATGACATACTTAAGCTTAACTGCAAGAGCATTTTCTTGGTATCTGATGTCTACCTAACAATTTAATTTTGCTTTAAAAAGCTGTTCATAAAAGATTTGGTTTAATATTTAGAGTCCTTAATCCTTCTCTAAACAAATCCTTATTCTAGAAAAAGCTCTTTCAGCATGATTAGCAATTTTCCCATAAAAATAATTTTTCTGTAACAATTGGGTTTAAAATATGCTAAATATTTTAATTTTACTGAACCATATACTTCTTTTATTTTTTCCTAGTTTAACTTTTATTTTTTAACTTTTTATTTTTTAACGTTATTTAAGTTTAACTTTTAACTTCTAGCTCAATAAGTGTTAAATGGAACACTGTAGAGAAAAATTCCTCCCAAGTGATCCTTTTTAAACCCTTCTTATTACTAAACTAGGGGCCCGGTGCACGAAATTCGTGCACTGGGTGTGTGTGTGGGGGTGTCCCTCAGCCCAGCCTGCCCCCTCTCACATACTGGGAGCCCTCAGGCATTGACCCCCATCACCCTCCAATCGCAGGATTGGCCCCTTGCCCAGGCCTGATGCCTCTGACAGAGGTGTCAGGCCTGGGCAGGGGACCCTCATTTCCCCCCATCACTGGTTCTGCCCCCAGCCCAGGCCTGATGCCTCTGGCCCAGGCATCAGGCCTGGGCAGGGGACCCCCAGACCCCTCCGATTGCTGGCTCTGCCCCTTGCCCAGGCCTGATGCCTCGGCCAGAGGCGTAGACCCCCATCACCCTCCGATCGCCTGATCGGCCCCTTGCCCAGGCCTGACGCCTCCGCCAGAGGTGTCAGGCTTGGACAGGGAACCCCCATCTCCCCCCGATCACTGGCTCTGACCCCCGCCCAGGCCTGAGGCCTCTGGCCCAGGAATCATGCCTGGGCAGGGGACCCCCATCTCCCTCTGATCGCTTGCTCCACCCCCCCCCCCAAGCCTGATGCCTCTGACCCAGGCTTCAGGCCTGGGCAAGGGGACCATCATATCCCCCCAATCCCCAGCTCCGCCCCCCGCCCCCCCAGGCCTGATGCCTCTGGCCCAGGCATCAGGCCTGGGCAGGGGACCCCCAGCCCAGGCCTGATGCCTCGGCCAGAGGAGTTGACCCTCATCACCCTCCGATCACCAATCACCAGATCGGCCCCTTGACCAGGCCTGAGGCCTCCGGCAGAGGTGTCAGGCCTGGGCAGGGACCCCCAGCTCCCCGCGGTTGCAGGCTCTGCCCCTGCCCAGGCCTAATGCCTCTGGCCTAGGCGTCCGGCTCAGGCAGCGGGGACCCGCAGCTACAGCGGCCCCGCGATCGTGGGCTCAGTTTTAGGCCCAGGCAAGGGACCCCTAGCTCCCGGGACTGCCAGCTTCGATCGTGCCCAGCTCCCATCGCTGGCTCCACCCCTACTTCCTGCTATCACTGGCCAGGGCGGCAAAGGCGCCTGATTCTCCGATCATAGCTGGGGGGCAGGGCGAAGGCGGCCCCAGGGCCGCCTTCGCCCTGCCCCCCACCTCTTAGCTCCCCCCTGGGTTTCCGATCACTGTCAGTGGCAGGGGGCTTCTTCCTGCTTTCCCTTTCGCTTCCCTGCATTGTGCCTACATATGCAAATTAGCCACCATCTTTGTTGGCAGTTAACTGCCATCTTAGTTGGCAGTTAATTTGCATACAGCCCTGATTAGCCAATGAAAAGGGTAGCGCTGTATGCCAATTACCATTTTTCTCTTTTATTAGTGTAGATTTTCTAAAAAGGGGGGTGGGGTTGGGTGGGAGGAATTTATTTTTACAAATCCAAATAAAGTCTTGGTAGAACTTCTATAGCATAAAGTCATGAATAAAGTTCATCCTGATAACCGAAAAGTAATCTGCAGTATAATAAATTAATTAATAAATTAAAAATAAATCCCCTCACCTTTTTCACCCAGCACGTCAAACCCCTGCCCTAAAATTCTTAACATATATTTTATCCTGATTGAATTTATACAGTAAAATAAATGAAAAAAAGGACTTCCAGTCAAGATGGCAGAGTAGGTAAATACTCTGTTTGCCTCTTTCCATGACGTTAAAATTAGAATTAAATTCTAGAACAACCATCATTGAGAAGCACCTGAAGACTAGCTAAACAGAAGCCCTGTAACTAAGGATATAAAGCCATGTTGAGACTAGTGGGTGGGGAAAGACACAGAATGGGCAGGTCCCACACCCGAAGTGGTTCCCCGAGGAGCAAGGAGTCCCAGCTGAACACGACTCCCTAGCCCAGGGCTCCAGTGCCAGCAATAGGGTTCCCATCACACACAGCTGTGAAAACCAGCAGGGACTGGGTCCGAGTGAGGAGGACAGCTGGAGACCTAGGCGTCCTCTTGAAGGGCCCACTTCCACTCACTCACTCACAAACTCATCCTCCCTGGGCTCCAACACAGGGGCAGCAGCTGGAAAAGCATCAGGAGCGCCTGGGAAGGACTGAATTGGCTAGCTTTAGGGTCAGGGCTGAAGGAGCTGGGGTCTGGAAAGCTCTTGGAGATGCAAGCGCTGGCAGGCGCACTGTTTCTTTGTTGAGCCCACCCCCAACCAGCAGGTACAGCGCAGGCAGGAACCGTATCTGTGCTCTCCATTAACCTGGCTAACACCGCGTGCCCTGCCCTGGTGATTACCTGAGACCTGCCTCACCCAACTGGTGCACCCAACCAAACCTCTTCCAGCGGCTTTTTTAAACGAGTGGTTCTGCCTTGGTTCGACCTGCAGACTTTCCTAAAATCTCTTGAAGGTCCAAAACCCCAAACAAGCAGCAGCTGGCCTTGGTGTGCCTTAAACTCTGGCTAAGTGGCCCCAGGCCCGGCCCAAATGGTGACTCTCAGCTTGCTCTGTAACTCCCATCCGGTGACCACAGTCTGGCATAAACAGTGACCAGTCTTGCTTTGGAGCACAGCTCCACTAAGCGACCACAGCCCAGCACAAGTGGCCGCTGGCCTCAGCTCACATCGTAGTGCCACCAAAGGGCCCCACGCCCAGACGTAAGCCCAGACTATGGCAGACTGCCTAGGTTCACAGCACAGCCTCTCCAAAATGCCTCTAAGCCCAGCACAAATGCCAACCAACCACAGATTAGTTTGGAGCTCCTACCAGGTAGAGCCAACCTGGGCACAAACTGTAGCTGACCTTGTCCAGCACCAAAGTCTCTCCCAAGAGCTTCAAGAACCAACACATCTGGTGGCCAGCGTCAGAACACACCAGAGCACTACTCACCCCGCTCCACAAACAGCACACAGAATGGTGGGCGCTCGGCCATCACCAGAGCCCCACTAACATTTCACCTAAAAGAACAACAAAGCCCAATGGGAAAAAAAAAAGCCCAATGTCAGAAGGAAGAAATAATAAAAACTAGAGAAGTAAATGAAACAGAGAACAAAAAGATAATAGAAATACTAATGCAGTAGAGAGCTGGTTCTTTGAAAAGATGAATGAAATTGACAAGCCACCCTGACCGGTTTGGCTCAGTGGGAAAAGAACACTGAGGAGGATTGGAATCTTCATTTGAAATGCACTCTGAGGAAAGATTACAAGAATCCAGAGAAATGGTTCTCAATACAGTGTACTTCAAAATCACTGCAGAGCTTTGGAAAAAGATACTCATTTCCACTTCTGGTATTATGGACCTGATAACCTCCATTGTAAATTTCAAAACAAACTGTTTTACCAGTAATAAAGAAAGGCACTTCATAATGATAACAGGGTTGATTCATCAGAGAAACGTAACAATCATAAATGCGTATGAGCCAAATACACCATCCAAGCATCGTATCTCAGACTTGCTGAACATTCAGGCCATACCAGACTTGTTGAAGCTTAATTTCCAGAGTGGAGTAAGGGCATGGTTATTTAAAAACAAAAAAAGCTACATGGGGTGTGAAATGTGAATGCCTGATCAAGAACAACAGTTTTCGACATGTTATAATTACAAGATAAATCCAAAACTTAGGCAAAGACTACTACTACTGTGGAGGGAAATTAACAAAACCCTTTATTTCTCTGCACGATCATTTGACCTCTGGTTAACTTTTTGGTTCTTTTCTTCTAGAAAACAGAAGTATGTCAACTACGTAGCTAGGCACACAAGTTTTAGGAGAAATTTTGATTGGTAAGCTACACCTGAATTAGAAGAACTGTAAATGGATTATGTATACCTGATGGAGATACATAGCTTTAGGTTTCCCTGAGCAGGCCATGGCATGTCCCTTGTGGGAAACCCTGAAGGTAGTCCAGGGAGCTGTAAGAAGAGAGATTCATTTCTAGAGGGCATAAGTCTTCTAAGCCAGAGTGGCTCCTATAAATCTTGTTACCTTGCAATTAAGCAATCACTGTTGGCCAAAGACGACAGTTCCCAGATATCCATGTAGGCTGCTTTTAGAACTCCTACAAAAGAAACACCTTTTGCTGGTCTGCTGTAAGTTATGGTTTCTGCCCTACAGCTTGAATAGACCAGTAGCCCACACTGTGGCCTAAGACAGTCTCATGAGTCTGAATATTTCGTTGAACCTAGGAAGACCCTTTTATGGGTGTAGCAACTACCTTATGTTGTGATTTAGATAATAGTGCCTCCATGCCATACTAAAGATCTCTGGGTTGACTTCTTAATTAAAATATTTTCCAATAATGTTTTTGCTAATGGGGGATAGGGAGAGGAAGAATTCATTCTAACCTCCCAGTGATCTTGTGTATCCAGAATAGTACAATATTCTTTCTGTGGTGGTAGTTTTGCCTGCATCAATATGAGCCATAATTCCAATATTACGGATTCTGTTTAAAAGGGAGAAAAAAAAGACATGTGTCATCAGGTGGACATTACTAAAACTGTAAAACCCAAATATGCTGTGCAAATTTTGAAGCTGGTAAAAAACTAGAAAAATAGAAAATATATCATGACCACAGTATTCTGACAAAATAAGTGTCAAAAGAACTAACTACAATCTTATAAATATCTTATAATTTGGATAAAAAATAAGATAAAAAAATATCTTATTTATTTCTATGAAAAGTGTGCTCTTCCTACATTAAAATTTTTTTCTTTCAATTGTGAAAATAGCTTCTAAGATACATAACATCTATACTAATAAAATTGGCGTACGACCGCTACCCTTTTCATTGGCTAATCAGCGAGATATGCAAATTAACTGTCAGCCAAGATGGCGGCCGGCAGCCAGGCAGCTTGAAACTAACATGAGGCTTGCTTGCCTCAGTGACGGAGGAAACCAACGTTCCCCGCCTGCGGCTGCAGACCTCTGAGCGGGCAGTTTAAGAAACATTGTAACAAATACTGCCGGACTTCAGCCAGCAGATTCGCAACATTGTATGCAAAGGCCAGAAACCTACTTTCAGGAGCGGAGGCCTAAGAGCTGGAGCCAAGCCTCAAGCTAAAGCTGGCGCAGAATAAAAAAAAAAAAAAGGAAAAAAGGAGCGGTTGGGAGTTCAGTCACCCCCAGACTGAAAACAGCCCTCAGCCCCTCACCCAGACTGGCCAGGCACCCCAGTGGGGACCCCCACCCTGAAGGGTATGTGACCAGCTGCAAACAGCCATCATCCCCTCACCCAGGCTGGCTAGGCACCCCAGTGGGGACCCCCACCCTGATCCAGGACACCCTTCAGGGCAAACGAGCCGGCCCCCACCCATGCACCAGGCCTCTATCCTATATAGTAAAAGGGTAATATGCCTCCCAGCACCGGGATCAGCATGACAGGGGGCAGCGCCCAAACCCCCTGATCGGCCCTGCTCTGTGTGTGACAGGGGCTGGGGCCACAACCCCCCCCCCCCGGGCCCTGCTCTGTGTGTGACGGGGTAGAGCCATAACCTCCCCATCAGCCCTGCCCTGAGTGTGACAGTGGCAGCGCCCCAATCCACTGATTGGTCCTGCTCTGTGGGTGATAGAGGGCAGCGCCCCAACCCACTGATCCGCCCTGCTCTGTGTGTGACAGGGGACAGTGCCCCAACTCCCCTATTGGACCTACTCTGTGACAGGAGGGAGCCCCCCAACCCCCTGATGGGCCCTGCTCTGTGCGTGACAGGGGGTCGCGCTGCAACCTCCCCATCGACCCTGCCTTGAGTGTGACAGGGGGTGGTGCCCCAACCCCCCAATCGGCCCTGCTCTGAGCCCGACCAGGGGCTGCACCTAGGGATTGGGCCTGCCCTCTGCCACCTGGGAGCAGGCCTAAGCCAGCAGGTCATTATCTCCCGAGGGGTCCCAGACTGCTAGAGGGCACAGGCCGGGCTGAGGGACCCCCCCGCCCCCCCGAGTGCACAAATTTTTGTGCACCGGGTCTCTAGTGTACTTACAATAAGGTAGGGCAAAAGTAACAGAAATGAGAGCATTTACTAACAATGCTTATTAAGCCCATGAGAGAAACCTGTAACTTTTCATGGTAGCCTATGTAAAAGACAATATCAATGAAAAGACAATACTTACTTAGCTATAGGAGGACTGATGATGGAACGAAGAGATTTGATATCATTTCCTATTAAACCTAATGAAAAAAAGGTTTAAAATTAAACTGTTTAGGAAATTTTCCTTTAATTTACAGATGAAGGAAATTAAAGTAATTTTAAGCAAATACTGTAATTCTAATTAAAGTAAAATCTAAGCTAAATAGAAGTCTCATTTACCTAAAAATTATTTTCCTGAAATTTCTAAAGAAAGGCTATATATGCAATAAAACAATGTAAAGTTTTTAAACATCAATTTCTAAATCACATCTTTCGAAAAATATAGATTTACCCCAATCTCTGCCACACCTACAATTCCATAATAGAGCTGTAGATTGAGAATTAATGCTCATAAAAATTATCTTAAGGCAGTATATCTTGAACTAAAGAAAAATATAAAATGCAGTCCTATAAGCCTGCATTATCAAGAGTTGAAAAGATAAGCACTCCTCATAACAGCTGATGATGAATTTCTGTACAACTTGGAACTACCTTCCTTCAGCAATCCCAAGGACAAAATACCTTTAGAGTCAGGCTGGGAGGTGCTACTATAATAATCTAACACTTCTAAAAGGCCAAGTAGCATTTCTGGAATAAACAAGTCCATAATGTCTTACTCTGTTTAACTCTATGTTAACCAAAAATGTACTAGAAAATCAATTTTCAAAGTATTATTATATTTTATTGATAACATTCAAACAACAATGCACTTACATTTATAAATTTAATCTAGACCTTCCTGCTGTTTAAACCAGTTTTCCCAAATTTCTATAATAAGAATTGTATTATATTTTGGAATGCTCATGGAGATTTGAAGATGGAAAGATAATCTGTATTGCTACAGATAATTTTGCATGAGCAAAATACAGCAACTTAGATTCACACCAATAATGCAGGCCATTAAATTCACATGCCCTTACAAGTCACAAAGAAAATCAGTATTCTTACTCTATTTTTCTCACATGACAAAGATGGGTAATGAGAAGAACAAAAGAATGAAACTAGTTTCATCAAGTCTCCCATATGCTTGCTTACTTCAAACATAAGAACTTTCCGAATTGGGAGCAGTCAGTTCCTCCGGCTCCCAGCTTTTATTTTTTCTATTTTTTATTTTTTTCATAGAATTTTTATTTTATTTTCAATATACAAAATAAATCTATTACCAGATTGTAGATACAAAATAATTAGCCATTTACATGCAATAAACATTAATATTTCAAGAAAAATGATTTTAAATACATGCAATAAACGTTTCAAGAAAAATGATTTTAAATATAATAATATTACTGAGACTATACACACATAGTGTAATATCATGAAAGTTGTAGGCATTTTTAAAAATCTGCAAGTAACAGGATTACTTCTATTATATTCTAAAATATTTTTTTCTCTGGCTCTATTTTTGTTCATCAGTTTATGTTGTTCATTATATTCCACAAATGAGTGAAATCACGTGATATTTATCTTTCTCTGGCTGGCTTATTTCACTTAGCATAATGCTCTCCAGGTCCATCCATGCTACTACAAATGATAAGAGTTCCTTCTTTTTTATAGCAGCATAGTATTCCATTGTGATGTACCAGTTTTTTAATCCTCTCATCTGCTGATGGGCACCTAGGCTGTTTCCAAATCTTAGCTATTGTAAATTGTGCTGCTATGAACATAGGGGTGCATATATCCTTTCTGATTAGTGTTTCTGGTTTCTTGGGATATATTCCTAGAAGTGGGATTATTGGGTCAAATGGGAGTTCCATTTTTAACTTTTTGAGGAAACTCCATACTGTCTTCCACAGTGGCTGCACCAGTCTGCATTCCCACCAGCAGTGCACAAGTGTTCCTTTTTCTCTACATCCTTGCCAGCACTTGTTGTTTGTGGATTTGTTGATGATAGCCATTCTGACAGGGGTGAGATGGTACCTCATTGTTGTTTTGATTTGCATTTCTCAGATGATTAGTGACTTTGAGCATGTTCTCATATGTTTCTTGGCCTCTTTCAAAAAGTGTCTTTTTAGGTCCTTTGCCCTTTTTTGAATGGATTGTTTATCTTCCTTTTGTTAAGTTGTATCAGGCTCCCAGCTTTTAATAGCC
The DNA here is from genome assembly GCF_963259705.1 of Myotis daubentonii. NCBI lineage: Eukaryota > Metazoa > Chordata > Mammalia > Chiroptera > Vespertilionidae > Myotis > Myotis daubentonii. The sequence goes on along the minus strand of NC_081843.1, from coordinate 76,869,796 downwards.
TATTAGCTACCCTAAACTATCCCAGATAGAGAGTTAACCAAACTACTTCTCAAGAACCTTCAAAATAAATTATTATGGCAAAGCTCTATTGACAGAAAATACTTTTGTATAAAAACCAGAAATGTACTAGAAAATCAATTTTCAGCAAGAGCACTCTACAAGTAGACTCACCTGCTAAACTTTTGAGCCAGCTACTAAAGCTGACTCAACCCTTCCCTTCATTCGGCTTATTAGGATGACCAGCAGATGAGGAGCATGAAGAAGTCTATTGGTGTTCCCTCCTGACATCTCAGAATACTCCCTACTCCTAATAATCTCAAGGAAATAGCCAAGAAGTAAAAGGAGCCACTATTTCCAAAATGGTTGGAGCCCCCTAATAAGGGAGACGCTTACAAATGAGAAAGAGACTGGGGAAGGGGAGGATAAAGGAGCAGGAAGAGGAGGAAAGGGAGAGAGGACGAGGAGGGGTCAATGAGAGAAGGAGGGAAGAAAGGAGAAGAGGGAAGAGGTAGAGAGAAGCAAGCAAGCAATTTAAGTAAAATGAGAAGAATCTAACAGTATTACCTGGCAGGGAACTGTAACTTCTTCCAAGAGGCACAAGTGGCTTTATTCGTTTTAAACTTGCTCTCATTCTAGAGCAATACATATTCTAGTGAGGAGAAAAAGAAACGACATTAACTTTGTCAGCATGACTCATTACAGTAGTTTTAACATCGTAACTATGCTTTGTCAGAGGACAAAATACTTTAAATCTCCTTAAAGCAGTCCCAATTTATTAACTCCAATTCTTTTTAAAAGTGACAACCCAAATTTTACTACAGGAAAGATAAAGAATAAAATTAAGACTAGTTTGCTATTTTAGGCTGACCTTAGACGCCAGTTCTCCTAGACCTGCAGCATTATCATCAGAGAACTTGACAGAAAGACAAGCTCTCAGGACCCACTCCAAACAAGGGGACCAGATGCTGTGGAGATGAGGCAGAACAATCGGTGTTATAACAAGCTCTCCAGGTGATGCTGATAGCTACAGTTTGAGAACCCAGATCCTGAAGTTTCCAGAGACTCATTAATGTTAAAAAGGTCTCTCACCCTGGCTACTCCTTCAACTGCAAAGAGCTGGTGGGGGTCATGAACTCTAAAACTATTGGATGTTTTCAGGATTTAAAAGAGTGCCTACACATTAGAATCACCTGGAAAGCTTTTAAAAAACATTTGGGCCCTAGGTTTCGTTGAGTGGATAGAGCGTCTGCCTGTGGACTGAAGAGTCCCAGGTTCGATTCCGGTCAAGGGCACATGCCCGGGTTGCAGTCTCCATCACTAGTTGTTGGGAAGTGTGCAGGATCCTCTCTCATCATTGATATTTCTATCACTCTCTCCCTCTCCCTTCCTCTCTGAAATCAATTAAAAAACAAACAACAAAAAAACATTGGGGTGGGGGAGAAGAAGGGCTGGCATTTCAAAACGTTGCCCAGGTCTCTTCGAATGGTCCCACATAGATACTGAATATTCTCCATCCCAATTTATACTTGGACCACTAGGTACACATTTAATGGCAGACAATGTATTTGGAATTGTTACAGTTAAGAGTATGTAATGATTTGGGGCTGCCACAAACTGCCTTTTATATCATCATGGAATATAAAAGATGGTGCCTTCTATACTATTTCTTCATTAGTTACCAAGTTTCTAGCAATAAAGCACTATTATCCTAAGAAAATATTTTAAAAGTAAAGAAAAAAACTCAAAGCTATTAAAATTTTCACCAAGGTAATGATTGAGGTAAGACAGTGTGTGTAGTCTGAAAGCATTAGCAGGAAAACACTGGAGAAAAACTGTAATTGTTTGGCCACTAATGACCTCAAAATGGAATACAGAAATAGATATTCTTCAAAATGCTGCAAAGGTGATTTTAAAGCAGTAAAATGAATTTATAAACTAATGATAAGGCATGCTTCTTCTTGGTTACACGTTCTCCCATACCTGTAAAGAAGAGAAATATATATATATCTCCTTTGGGAAATAAAGTAAATGAAGTATATTTAATTTTACAAGAAAAACTTACACAAATGTGCAAGCTGGATATTTTCTTATGATTCACTGCAAATATCCTCAAGTTGGACAACATCTTGGCCCTCTAAACTGTTATCCTCTGAAAAAGAAATATACAAGATTATAAAACTAAGTTTACATATTCCATGTCAGTAATACATATGTAAGGCATATGTAGATATGTGGTGAAAATGTATTACTTTTAAAAAGTAGGAACAATATTTTTAGCTATCAAAAACAATGCATTTTTCAGAAAATGGAAATTCTGACTAAACATGAGGAATATAGTTCCAAGCTTAAAATGTTCCTTGTTCTTTTCAACATGCTTTTAATTCTTCAAAAAAATATATAAAGGTAGGATAGTATAGAAAAAGATTTACTTAAATTATAAAAATATATCATACCAACCAAAATTTTTATGTAAAATGTATAGAATTAAGTACAGAAAGGTTAAACATCTACCTACATGTTGGTAATTTTTCATTGGTAATATAACTTTTTTAATTATCCATATATTCTGATTTTTTCTACCATAAATATGTAAAAAAATATACAAAAGCAAGTCCTCTTCTAGCAAGTCCTCTTCTATAATTATAGAAACTAAGCATCTTTAGTTTTAAAACATTTACTAAATATGTTAGTAAATGTTCTCTATGTTTCGAGTACACTATCAAAGCTATGAGAAATGCATGGAAGCATTTGATTGGATGGAGAGACAAAAACAGATAGGGTTAAACCAGGGTGCCCAATATTATGTAAGAAGCCATGTCAAAAGATTATTATTCCTCTTAAATTTGCTTTTTTCTGTATCTTAAGACAGAAATATTCACTATCCATATTCAGGGAGTCACCAAATCCTTTTGATTTTACTTCCTAAATATATCTTGAATCCACTCCCTCTTCTTCATTTCTAACGCCAAAGTGCAGGATGTTTGCAAAATCATGCATGTTAGATCTCTTCTAAAATAGAACAACGGATTCTAACATAACAGAACAGAAAAAGTTCACTGGTATGATTTGCTTTCACATGGCAACTAACCTTTAAGAAACTATCACTTGTCAAAGCCTACTACAGCGTCCACAATTTTCTGAAAAGAGAATTAAAATAATCTTTCCTTTCCCAATCATATATACATGTATGTATAAGGCTGAATCTTCTTACACTTCAACCAAAATTTTTTTAAAAAGATATATAGTAACATAAATACAGAAGCAGGAATGAGATGCCAGCTGTTTTCTATTACATCAGACATTAAAGCAGTGGTTGTCTACCTTGGCTGCACATTAGAATCACCTGGGAATCTTTTTAAAATTCTGATTTCTGGGCCTCATCCTCTGGAAATTCTGTTTCTTTGTTTTGGGGTGGGGCCACAACATTAGTAACAAAGAAACAGAATTTCCGGAGGATGAGGCCCAGAAATCAGGATTTTAAAAAGATTCCCAGGTGATTCTAATATGCAGCCAAGGTTGACAACCACTGCATTAAAGAGACTTACAAAATTGTAAACCAAAGTAAAACACTCTTCAAACTATTTTTGTTTTGGAAAATGGGCATTTTTCATAAAACTTCTTACTTACATTAACATTTAATGGACGTATAACTATTTAATGAGTGACTAAAATATTTTAACGTTTTGCTTTAATTTCTAATATTTGAATATCAATTATAACCCATATAAACAAACCTCTCTGGAGTTCTGAATCATTTTCAAGAGTGTGAAGGGTTCCAATAAACCAAAAATTTTGAGACACTTATTCCAACACCGTGTTTCCCAAAGAGAATGCCCATCATTATTTTAGGTTATAGACCCCCCCAAAAAAATTGTTTACTAAATAATTAGAAAAAATAGCCAACAAATCCTGTGATTTTATAGACAGTGTTGTTTAAGGTGATGTGATGAAGTTAAATTAATTTACATAAAACAAAGTATGGGGAAATGTTAAGTAAATAATATAACATAGTAAAATATGAAGTAAATAACACAGGTGACATTCATCTATGACAAGTCTTACAAGGTAGTCCTCAAATCACTCAAGTGGGAAATGCTGTTTTAATCCATTAACACATACCTTCAAATAAACCACATCTTGTCACTTCCTTCCTTAAGGTTTTTATCATAAATCTACCCCAGCTACCTTCACAGCTCTGCACTCTCCTATTCCCTGCTATGCTGGGGAGCTTTACCAGAATGGCCCAGCACGCCGAGCCCTGCCACCTTTACACCAGGGCGGTCGCCGCCGCCTGAAAGCGTCCTGGAGTTCCCAAAGCCCCTCCCCGGCAAATTCCTACTCAACCTCCAAGCTCCTTGGAAGCCTTTCCTAATTTCCTAGAAAGTTTTAATACTACCCTCTCGGTGTTTTTATAACACTTGGAGTTAATACTTACTAATGACAAATAGGGTATTTACACGTTCTCCCCACTACTGTGAGCTCCCCAAAAGCAGGGCTCTTCTACCAGCAGTGCCTGGCACAACGCCTCGTTTTTCTGACCTATAGCCACTTAGGGCACCTCGGTGGTTTCCTTCTTCCCCGTGGGCATAAGAGTGGTATCTTACCAGGGTTAACCATTGAGTTATTCATCCTTAGACTGGAGAATGCTTCAGTGCTCACTAAAAGCTGTTTAACACCCGATGGCATAAGAAGGGCTGTTGCATCCTTGAAGGTCAGCGGTGCCCCAGGCGGGCAAGGTCTTAGGCACGCGGAGCCGCGCGGAGCGGTTCGGTACCCACCTGGCGTTCAGGCGCATCCCGGAGGCCAGCGTTTTCCCTCCAGGCTGTTGTGAGCGGGAGTCCGGGCCGCGCAAAAGTCTGCACAGACCGCAAGCCGCAACGTCCGCCTACCTCGGGGAATGCCGTGGTGCCTCTAGAACCGAATCTATACCCTCTCGCTTCTCCCCCTACTGCCCCGACACTTGCACCACACTACTTCCGGTGGTGCAACACTCAAACGCCCCCGACCAACAACTTCCGCTCTTCTCGCTAAAGGAGGAGAACAGAACTCGGAACGAATGCGTCGAGCGTTCGCTGGAGTCGGTCATTTGAGAAGTGCCCCTTTCCTGTCGCGAGTTGCGAAGAGGTGGTTCGCGTGTCTCTGAGACCCGAGAATTGAGAGCTTCTTCGCGCCCGGGGGACTGTACCCCGCGGCCCGGCGGCCGTCACCATGGTAAGGAGGTGGCCTCGGGCGCTCGCTACGTGGGGCGTCAGAGATGGTGGGGTCTAAGGTCCCTGGGGCGCTGGGGCCAGAGGTGGTAGGCGGAAGTGAGGTTCAGCTGGAGGGAATGAGGATAGGCCTCGAGGGGTCGGCTCCGTGGGATGAAAAGAAACCTTAACACTAGGGACACAATGGGGTATTTGCCAGAGCACAAGCTTGAGAGCAAGACGGGATCACTCTTTTAAATTCCTGGTTTCACCATATGTTGCGGGGCCATCGGTGCCAGAACCTAGCGGTAACCCTACGCTGTAGGCATTAACCCCGCCGCCACCTCATTTCACTGCTGAGGAAGCTGAGGGCATGCCTTGGCACTGGCCGGCTCACAGCCACGCTGGCTGCCAGGTCCTACTACAGCTGTAATCTGTTTCTGTGCAACATAAATTCCACGTACCTTGCACCTGGTTGCTGCAGTTTGTGTGCTAGCAGTTGAAAACACCACACCTGATGCATTGTACCTTGCTACTTAGCATGATTCTCCGTGGAGTTGGCTTTGTGTCATTATTTTATTTTTGCAGTATTAAAATCCAAATGGACTGGGGCTTCATATTGAAACAGAATTGGCATATAAAATAGGCAGTTAAAAAGCAAAGGGGATCTCAGACATTGCTGGTGAAATGCAAAATAGTACAGCCACTTCAGAACATTGGACATATGTCCAAAGAGGTGTATGCATGTTTATTCGCTAAAAAGTAGGAGGAAACAGGTATCCATCACTGGTCCGTGGATAAACAAATGGTGGTCTGTCCATACAATGGATACTACTTGGCAGTGAAGAAAAGGAAGTGCTAATACATGCAACATGTGGGGAATCTCCAAAACCTTATGCTAAGTGAAAGAAGCGAGATGCAACGGGTAGATATTGTAGATTCCATTTGCATTTCATTCTGGGAAAGGCAAAACTAGAGCAAAAGAAACCAGATTGGAGGCAGTAAAAGAGGAATGACCGCCAAGTGGCACAAGGCAACTTTCTGGGGGTTGGAAATATTTTCTATCTTGATTTTGGTGCTTAAACAACTATAGTTTGTCAAAACTGACGACTGTGTGAGCTCCTGAATCAGATCATCCCTTTGGTATAGTTAGGTGGATTTGGGGCAGTTCCCTTCAGTGAACAGTAACTTTCACTGAGATTATTAAATGTATATGATGCCTCATATCATCCAGGATCAAAATTTATTTAACATATATCATGATAATAGATAATACTGCAAGTGTTACTTAAGGAAGAGAACATTGGGGTGAGATAGAATCTTCTATATCTCATATGTTGCACAAAAGAAATTAAAGTTAACATTTCTTGTATCATGATAGCCACAAAACGAGTATATCGAGTTACACCGGAAGCGCTATGGATACCGTTTGGATTACCATGAGAAAAAGAGAAAGAAGGAAGGTCGAGAAGCTCACGAACGTTCAAAGAAGGCGAAAAAGATGATCGGTCTGAAGGCTAAGCTCTACCATAAACAGCGCCATGCCGAGAAAATACAGATGAAAAAGACGTAAGTGATCGTTTGTTGTAGCAAGTTAACATCTGTTGAGTAAGCTATTAAAAATGATAATCTTGAATCTTTCCCTTTTTGGTAGTATCAAGATGCATGAAAAACGAAACACCAAACAAAAGAATGATGAAAAGACTCCACAAGGAGCAGTACCTGCATATCTACTGGACAGAGAGGGACAGTCCCGCGCTAAAGTACTTTCCAATATGATTAAACAAAAACGAAAAGAAAAAGCGGTAAGCAATAAAAAATTAAGTCTTTACTTCTTTTTGTTCAGGAGAATTAAAATCAAATTTGAGGGGCTTGATTTGTTTTTTCAGTTTAATTGGAAACATGAAGTCCAACTATTCTCACTTAGATGTTGAAGTCTTTGTAAATTTCATTTTGTGTAAAATGTTTAAGTAATATAATTGCTTTCTCATCAGCCAGCAAGCACATTTTAGTATTAGTTTTCTTGAAAATTTATTAGAAAACAACAAATCTTTAGTTTTTAAAAAATTATTTAAAAACAAAAAGTGAGTAAGCAGTGAATCTCAAATTTAGTATTTTAACAGCTTCCTAAACTTGACAGCTCCTAATACTGTGCCTTTGTGGAGAAGGAGACAACCGCTGCTTGTTTATGCTGCCGTGCAGTGTGTCAAAATTGGTTTAAAAGTTAGATAGTGGAGCCCTAGCCGGTTTGGTTCAATGGATAGAGCACTGGCCTCTGGACTGAAGGGTCCGATTCCAGTCAGGGGCACATGCCTGGTTGCGGGCTCGATCCCCAGTGAGGGGCGTGCAAGAGGCAGCTGATTAGTGATTCTCTCTCATCATGATGTTTCTGTTTCTCCTCCCTTCCTCTCTGAAATCAATAAAAATATATTTATAAAAAAAGGAAAGGTTGGATAGTGAGAAACATCCGCAAGTGATTGAACACAAATAAAAATTCAGCAGTTCTTAAAACTTTTTTCTGGATTGTGCTTAGTGTTAAATTCTGCTAAAAACGGAGGGAAAGGCATAGATGCTATTTACACATCTGGTGTTAGATCAGTAGAAATCCAGGAAGCAGTAGGATATGTGGTAACTATATTTAAAGAACTTTAACAGTCTCCAAATTTCATTTTTAAGATGTTACTGTAGGGTTTTTGTTACGTAATTATCTAAAATGAGAATGGTAGAACTTTAGCACCGAAAGAAACTTTAGAGACTATCTAGCTAACCCCTCCGTATTTTACAGATGAAGAGATTGGAGTCTGCGAGGTTGTAAATCATCTGCATGGTCACGTGTCTAGGAATTGGTAGAGTAACCTCTCAGACCTTTGCATTAGTACTAAGTCCAGAATTCTTCCTACTGTCTTGCACTTCTTCAGTTTTTTCACAGAATTTAATGTGCATTCTAGGGAAGTACAAAATATCTGGTGATGCATTTTGTCTAGTAATGCATTCTAAAAATCCATTTGAGGTAGAAATACAAAGATAGGTTAAAAGACAGTCTTCCAGTTTTACACTTTCAGTAGTAAGCACATAGACTGCCTAAGAAGTCATTGCCTTAGTACAGGTGGTATTTTTCATCCATAACAAAGCTTTAAGATTTTTAGCTTAAGCAAACCATTTTATTTAATAATGTACCTATGATATGTAAACTGGTTTCAATTATTCGGGGGTTTGTGAGGAAACAGTGCAGACCTCTAGAAAACATTGGAGCCATGATCTTGTTGGTTAAGGAAAAAAGTGAAGTACGGCTTTGTACAACTAAAACGTGCATGACTTCTTATTCCCATTGTCTTTTACTAACAATGTAAATTTTAACTGTGGTCTATTTTTAGGGAAAATGGGAAGTCCCTCTGCCCAAAGTTCGTGCCCAGGGAGAAACAGAGGTATTAAAAGTTATTCGAACAGGAAAGAGAAAGAAAAAAGCATGGAAGAGGATGGTTACTAAAGTCTGCTTTGTTGGAGATGGCTTTACTCGAAAACCACCTAAATATGAAAGGTTCATTAGGCCAATGGTAAGTCCCTTGCAAGAGTGCAGTGGCTTAAATATTAGTTCCTGTATTAAACTAGATAAAGTACATTAGTTTCCTGAAATTCCTAAATTGATATAAAATACTAGTATAGCTTGAAAGACATTTTAAGATTGTTTTTGTTATTTTAAATTTTAAAGAATTGCTTAGGACTTTTCCACTATCATCAGAATCTTGTCTTCAGTTTCATAAGAGATTTGAGATGAAAAAGAATTTCCATTACATTGTCAGTGAATCTTCACTTTTAAAAATGGCTTATTAGGATCTTCATTTTCCACATGAAGTAATTTTATTCATTCAGTAAGTGATCTGCTATATGCCTGACTCTTGTCTGAGAGCAGTTAAAAAACTTGAGTAGGGCTGTTTTCAAGAGTCAGTTCTGGTTTACTAAGGTGAGTAGCTTAATGCTTTGAAAACATTCAGTATGCAAACATTGCATTAAGCAAGTTTAATGTAAAAGTGGGACTTTACTTTCTGTTGACAGCAGTAATGGTCAAAACCAGTCAACCTATTTCTCCCCTTCCCCTCCAACCCCCCCCCCCCCCAAAACCAAATATAATTGAAGATACATTTTTGCAAAAGCCTTTAAACAGACTGAATTCTTCTCCCAACTGGGTACCCAGCCTGCTTAGAGAAACAAAGAATCAGAGGAAAGTTGGCAGTGTCACTCTAGCTCTCAACCTGAATTTTTAATGGATTAAAATGTCAAACAGGCTGTTTCTATAAATAAAGTTCTGTTGGAACACAGTCATGCCTGTTCATATTGTCCATGGCTATTTTTTTTCTGCAGAATTTGAGTAGTTTTCAACAGAGACCATATGGCCTGCAAAGCTTAAAATGCTCAATTTAGGTCATTTACGGAAATCATCCCATCCACCAATCTCTAGATTCCATCATGGACTCCCCTCAATTGATTTCATATTCATAATCTTCTAAATACAATTTGGTGATCTTATCCGTTCTACAGAGAGGGGACATGCCGTCAGGTTGTTCTAGACCAGCCGTGGGCAAACTACGGCCCGCGGGCCGAATGCGGCCCGTTTGAAATGAATAAAACTAAAAAAAAAAAAAGACCGTACCCTTTTATGTAATGATGTTTACTTTGAATTTATATTAGTTCACACAAACACTCCATCCATGCTTTTGTTCCGGCCCTCCGGTCCAGTTTAAGAACCCATTGTGGCCCTCGAGTCAAAAAGTTTGCCCACCCCTGGTCTAGACTCAGTAGCTTGGCAGATACATATTTTATTGTGAATTAACCAGATGGCATTCTGAATGGTTTCTTGCCAGCTTGATTAATGAGTCCTTTACTAAGAACTTGATTTAGTATCATTTGCTGCCTACCTCTATTTAGTTAATTATTGCATTCAAGAGACTGCAAAGTGTTGTGGCTTTTTAACATGCCACATTCCTAAAGACCACATCGAGGTGACTGGGTGACTATGGTCTCTTCCAGTCCTTGACCAGTGTTACCATCAGTGCAAAGAAAGCTAACAACTTTCATCATGGAAGTTAGCTAAGGTACATAAAGACTTGGAATCAGAATGCTTAAATTTGATTCCATTCATATGCGATTTAACCTGTGAACAAGTCATTTAGCCTGCTAATCTTTTTTTTATTGTTTTTTAAAAAAAGGGTAATTGTATTTATCCTATAACTGAGATTTTTAGTCTGTAGAATTGCATTTTTATTTGATGCCTTAAGATTTTACTTTCAACTCTTTTAAATTTTTTGTTTTTGAGACTTGGAAAAGATAAGCAAAAAAAGACCATTACTCATTGTTAACCTTCTGGACTCAAACATTCTTGCATTTGACTTACTAGGGCTTACGTTTCAAGAAGGCCCATGTAACACATCCTGAACTGAAAGCTACCTTTTGCCTGCCAATACTTGGTGTAAAGAAGAATCCCTCCTCCCCACTTTATACAACCTTGGGTGTTATTACCAAAGGTACTGTCATCGAGGTGAACGTGAGTGAGTTGGGCCTTGTGACACAAGGAGGCAAGGTTATTTGGGGTAAGTAAATTTGTTAGTATGGAGATGCTGGTCTTGTAATCCTAAAAAGAAATTTTCAAGTTGACATAAAGTACACAGCAAACTGTAATGTGGACGACATAGATAAGTTCACACTTGATGTAAAGCAGATTGATATCCTTAGGAAGAATACTTTTTGTAGAAGTAGTAGTTATGAATATAATTTAACTTAATTTCAGTTATATGAGATGTACTACATTGCTAGACTTTGATGCTATATTTAAAAAGAAATTAATTACCAGAGAAACATGCCAAGATATGGTTATAACTAAAAAATATTGGAATATAATAAATTAGCCATGAGTGGAAGAAGGAAGGCATATATCAAACAGCCACACTCTTTCAGTGGTAATGAAAAACTAAAATGTCATGTAATTATAAATTCCTTTTCCTCATTTTCTTACTTTTCTGCTTTTAGTGCCCAGATATTCCTGAACTTGAATGTTCTTTGAAAGGGAAGAATCCTATATAATAAAAGGCTAATATGCAAATTGTCCCTTTGGCCAGGAGTTCAACCAGGGGTTGGGGCCGGTCAGCCAACCACCCGGATCGGGGGCCGGTCAGCCAGACCCCACCCATGCACGAATTCATGCACTGGGCCTCTAGTATCTTCTATAACTCTTAAAAGTAGTAAATCAGAAATATTGGGGCAAAGGTTATATTTTTTAAAGTTTTTATTAGCTAACATCCCTCTTTTTCTTCATTTTGTTTCCTTAGGAAAATATGCTCAGGTTACCAACAATCCTGAAAATGATGGATGCATAAATGCAGTCTTACTGGTTTGACAGCAGTTTCATACAAGTAACTTTGTAATTGTTGAAGATTATGCACCAATCAGGAAAATTCCTTTACTATGATGTTTCTGAGTGCTATCAAACAGCTAACATGTCTGCAATCATCAAGAGAATTATTTATTCTATTGTAAAGAACATTAAAATGGCCCAGTTTTACAAATTGGTCTTTATTTTGGGGTCTGTTTATTACTTAGGTGCTCATGAAATTGAATGATTAAAAAAAGCAATTATAACAGTTTCCTACTTCATCAATAACTGTTTTAATAAGTGGGTATTCAGCAATGCAGATCTAACATTTCTGGAAAGCCAGTGTAGTTAACACCTTTTATCCTAAGAGTTAATGCACACTTAATATGGGGCCTATGCTATAAAACTGTCATATCTAAAATCTCACCTCATTATTTAGTCATCATTAGTCCTAAAAATGTAGCATTAACACACCTGGTAATGTTAAGTTTATAAGTATTCACATTGAAGGCATACGAGAAAAGGTACACTATAGTAAGTCGAATTCAGAAGAAATTTAGATAAATCTTTTCTCCCGTAATTCTTAATTTCTTCAGACAGTAAGTCAGTAGTTAGTATGTTAAACATTTTCTTCTCTCATCATATATAGTAACACCTACTTGGAACTGTGCTTTCTACTTGCAACATGAAAAACACCAAAATGTTTATACTTTTAGCATTTTCTGTATTCTGAACTCGGTAGTACAGTGGGGCCTTGACTTACGAGTGTCCTGACTAATGAGTTTTTTGAGATACCAGCTGTGTCTCGTCCGATTTTTTGCATTGAGTTGACAGAGTAATTTGAGTTAACGAGCTCCTTAAGGAGCTCGGTCTGGGAACGAATTAAACTCCTAAGTCAAGGCCCCACTGTATATTTATATTTTTAGAGTCTGAAATTTGTTTAAATCCAGAAAAAATGGTTTTAAAAAGACTGCACTGATGCCCTTAAAAGAGAAATATATTTGTAATCACATAACAAAGATCATGTTTTAGGGTAATTGTCAAAGCACCTTTGTGATATGAATTATGTTGGTGGCTTTGAGCTTTAGGGTGTCTATATATTAATCTATAATCGTTTAAAATTGTTTATTTTTAAAAATCTGTTCTGAAGGTACAACCAGTATGAACAAATTCTGTATCCAAATACATCATCAATGAAATTAGGGAAAAGAAAAGGGAAAGAATTTCAAAACACAGACCAAGAACAATCACAAAATATATGTTTAATTACTACTTTTAAACTAAAAAAAACAACTACCAAGAAAATTTCAGTAAGACTTGCTATTCTAAATACTGCAATATCTTTTCTAAGTTCTATAAACAATAAAAGGTTTAGAACACAGGAAAAGAAAGGCTGGCTAGTCCTTGGGACTGACTATCCAGTATAATACAATTACTTCACAATGACAGAAGCTTAACCTTTCTTACAATTAGTTTTAACATGATTTTGCCACTAGTAGAAATGAATGACTTAGGTTTTGGAAGGTGAAAGAAAACACTGACAAAAGGTAAGCACATGATGCTACAGAACTGAGATATTTTTTAAAATAAGCAAATTAACTTCTACAAAGCCTGATATTAACAGAAACGTAACTCATCACATCCATGAAATACCGGATAACACCTTGAACAATATTGATGTTAGTGGACATACCAGGCAGAAATATATTTGTAAAATACTGTCACATGGATGAGTAATGTTAGTATAAATTCTTTATTTACACTTTAAGATTCTGTTTCAGATTGCTGGTGTGACCAAATTTAGAAGGTAATCCCTAAGGGTAAAGCAGAACATAAGAGCAGATATCAGATGCTACGTAAACTCTCAATCTGATGCAATCACAACCCACCAAGATCATTTTCTAAAGTCACTAAAACCATTTTAGGTGGCATAGTGTTCTGGTGGTCAGCAAAAAGTGAACCATTAATCACTAGTAGTTGTCTTTCCTGTGATAATTCTCTGTACTTAATGGAAAACACCATGAATAGAGACACAATTTAAGCAAGTGACTGATAGTCTGTCATGCTATTTGATTTTATAAAAAATCATAATAGACCCTCATCTTTAAAAGCTGTAGAAGAGCTTTATAATAAATTCTTAAATATACTTATTTCTGTGATGTCCAGCAATTGAATAAACTTAAAAGAACTAAAATTTTGTTAATAACTGCTCTATATTACACAAGGAAATACGTATTTACACGAACTAAAGAGAACTTCCTTCTCCACGAATAAGACTTCTAAACAAAACAATCCACAAAGAATTACAGAATGTGACTGGATACTCAACAACTGGACTAGCTGTTTGAAATCAAATTTCTGTCCTCTAGTTCTGAAAGTTTTACTAACGACTTGCAAAAACAAGTATCTGATTAAGTTTTATTTAGTTTCCTAGTTGATATATTTTGTTATAAATTCTATACTCACTGAGTATAGAACTCATTTACTGAAAAAGCATGTTACTGAATGTGAATGTTGGGGTTTTTCATGTGACTCACTTTTCCTCCTTTACTATCTATAAGCGCCAAAATAACATTTTTCTGCCAGACAACATGTAACCAGTTTTCTTGTGTGCTGAACAGAAAGTTTTGAAATTGCCTAAAATTCACATCTTGTTTAAGAATAAACCAAAACAAGTTCAACTGTTAGTCCCTGGCAATCACATGAATCACCATTTCTTTTTGTAAACTCGGTAACCATATTCACACATCAAGAGTTGTCAGTGATTTCAACCTTCTTAAATTCCACCTTTTTATAGAAAGTATTTTGAAGAGAAAATGAATAATCCCAAGTAAAATAAGTGTTGGATTTTTATAAATTTAAAATGGAAAGGTTAAGAATAAGAACTCACTAAATCTTTAATTCCCTATTTGTGGTTTTAACAAATGTTTTTCATAAAACATGTAAGAACGTAAACATTTAATAGGGAATTAGTACTACTCATACTTTTTTCTTTCACTTATTTAGCATTTTTTTTTTTTTGAGAAAACAGCCAAAGTGCTGTAATTTTCATTTAGCCTGAAATCTGGCTTATCCCAACCAATAATTAAAGAAAATTTGGGGATACAAGTACTCAAAATTTTACAATGAATAGGAGGGTTTGCCATTTTGCCTGCTTAAAGAACTTGGATCTTTCTAAAATACCAACATCCCCCTGAAAAATGTAATCACATAACTTGACTGTGGACTGAAAAACATTTAACATCAATCCTTAGCATTATTTGTCAAATAATGACAAAAAGTTCTAACTCATTTTTTCATAATGAACCAATCCTGTTTTAAAATCTAAGTGGTCTCAAAGCATTCTTCAACTTAAGTACACATCTGACTACACATAATACTTCCAAAGAGCGGTGGTATTTCGAATTTCTCTTTGGATCCTAAGAATACCATTTTGTTCATTTCTAAATAAATCACAAAAATTAACAATTGAGGGTTTTGTTTTTACGTTTTCCTGGGCAAAGGCCTTTGCTATGGCAACACAATGAACAGGCTGGCTTGTAACCTGTCCTCAAAACAAATCACGAGTAAAAGCAAGACCGAAGGGACAAAGCCTCCAATTTGACTTAAGCTCTGGTAACGGTTCCTAGGGCAGCGTTACTGCCGTCATCCAGATCTAAGTGGGGCGTAGTTTCGTACCTACCCAAAGTGATGCCAAGGGCATAAGCTGGCAGGCAGGCAGGCAGATTTCTTGACAGGATTCACTCTGTGAGGGAAGTGGCTGAATGCTGAGAGGAATATAAATAAGATTCTAGAATAAGGGCAATAGCAGGATTAAGGAGAACTCTTAGGAAGGGACCTCTTACTAATGTATATGTGTTAACTAGGTGAAGACAAAAGTATAGTCCCCAACTTCAAAAGAAAATTTAATTATATTAGTGCCTAGATGCCAGAGTTAAATCCCTAGCACTACTGTTAATATTAGATGTTATAAGGAGTGAGTTGGAAAGTTTGTACCTATTTGGAAAAGTCAAATGAAGAAACTGCATCTACACTACAATGAATTAAGAGGCCAAAATACCGCCCTCATAAACCTTTGACCAAAAATTTATGTATTTGTGCTCTCATTTAGTCGAAATTATTCTAATTTACTGCCATTTTTGTTTAGGCATGCCTACATTTTTTAAAATGGTGATTAGTTTTGATAGTTAAGCTAAAACTTCTAGAACACTCCCCAAGTTTACTCTTTAAAACTCAAGTGTAAAAGATTTCTGTAATCCTCACAATGAAGAGCCTACTACTTTGTTTTTTAATTTATATATCCTGAAATATTAATAGTCAGATGGCCCCAACTACTAAAGAAAATACAGTATGATCTGGTTTCCCCAAATCAAAACATGGTTAATAAAAATTAAAAAACTGTATTTACTCAAAGTAACCTGAAAATTAAAAACAATGATGATCCTAAGAAGGAGGGAAAAACAGCATCATAAATAAGCTCCAAGTGAAATTCTGGAATTTTTGTCCTGTGCCCCGTGCTATTTATTACCATATCTTAAAAACAATTATGTTACAAAGAGGATTTGTGATCTGCATTTCTTCATTCAGGTCAGCTTGGCTTTCTTCTTAGCGGGTCCTTTGTATCCTTTGGCCTTTCTTCTTAAATTCCGCCTGTCTACAACAGGCACTTCCACTTCTATTTCCTCTGAGCTGCTATCCACAGTTTTTTCTATTGATTGTGTAAACTGATCCAGTTGCTCAGAAGATGCTTCCGACTGCTCCTCTGACTGGTTCTTCTGTCCTGCATTCTGTGAAAACTGCACATCTTCAAGTTCAACCTCTATCAAAGAACTCTGAGGAACAGCTGGAGATGTTTCCTGGGGCTCGGACACCCCCTCTTCAACCTGGTCTTCCAATGAGGAAGTAGTATTGGGTGACAAATTTTCAGAGATTGGTTCCTCAGAAAATTCAGCTACCACAGAGTTTGGAAAACCACTGTCAGATTGTTCTTCATGTGGGATAGTGGCAGCATTGTCTGAACTCCCAAAATGTGCCTTCTTTCTTGGAACTTGTGGCAGTTTCTCTTCTGTGTGCCCCTTTCCATCAGATGGGCCTTCGTTTAACAACACTTCTGAGTCAGTTACATTTGAGGTCTAAAAATAAAAACCTGGTGAGCAAACTTCTGCAATATAGACCTTATGTAAATTATTCTTAGAAACCAATATGTAATGATACTAAACTGCATTTTAAAGACTTCAGTTTTCATTACTTAACCATCGGTACATATTCTGAGTACAAGTCAATTTCTTCAAAATTGTCTTTGATAATTTGCATACATTAAGTTCTTGCTTTAAAGATATCATAAAAAGAATAATTTTAACTCAAAAAGTACTTAAGATATTTTAAACTTCATATCAAGATTTTTCAAAACTTTTAGCTCAAAAGTTTATTTTCTTGGTGTTACTGGAGCCAGAACCAAGAGTCCCTTGGAACTTGACACTGTGCCACCCCATTAAATTTGACTACGGTTTTGTTAGATGACACGTAAGGGCAATGGAAATTTTATTCATTTATTTATCCTAGATGCTAATAAAGTAATTCTATACAATAGTTTTTTAGCTTTACATTTAAATATTCAAAATAAAAAATTAAATTTCTTTTTAAATAGTCCAAGTTTTTCCCACTAATCTGATGTCTCCCTAATTAAAACAAATTAAAATGATCATGTAAGCAAATAGGTACTCAAATATTTGGCAAAAATTTTTTTATCCATTTTTCTAAGCTTTTACCTACAAAGTAAAACTCATTTTGTAAACATAAATCTGTTAAGAATGAATAGGTTATAAAGATTTGAATTTATGAAACATTACTGATTGCATCTTTGTAAAATACTGAATCTAGTATAAAATTTAATTTTTCTAAAGGACTGTACATGTTAAAGGAGGAAAATATACATACTACTCTGCCCTTGCCATGTCACCAACACTAGAATATGTTAACTATAAAATGTTAGGTTAGCCCAACCCAGTTTTCTCAGTGGTTAGAGCATCAGCCCACGGATTGAAAGGTCCAGGGTTCAATTCTGGTTACGGGCACGGCCTCGGTTGCAGGCTCACTCCCAGGGGCTCATGCGAGAGGCAACCAATCAATTTGTCTCTCTCACATCGATGTTTCTCTCTGTCTCTCCCCCTCCCTTCTACTCTGTCTAAAAAATCAGTGGAAAAGATATCCTTGGGTGAGGACTAACAAAGCAAACAAAATATTAGGTTATTTCCCTCTTACCTTATCCTGTGCAACAGCCTCGGGGGGTTTTGAAGATTCTACCACCAGGGGAACTAGATTTGTAGGGTCTTCACTGGAATTAAAAGGCTGCAATTTAAATTCTTCATCTAAAACTTCACTAGTGGAGTCCTCCTCTTCAATTATAAGAGAGGTCTTAATAGTATCATCCATTACTTCACCATTCATAGGCTCTACTTCAGATTCCTACGGGGGAAGGGGAGGAATATGTCAGGACATAATTACAGACTCACTTATTGGTCATGTAATGTGGGTCCATTCTCAGTCCTATCTGTCAGGTACCAAGACTCAAGATAAATTCTACCACATTATAGGGAAGGGGTTAAAGAATAGTGTTATTGGGGAAAAGGGGAAATGTATGAGGCAGGGTCAATAAAAGAAAAGAATCCATAAGTCCCCCAAACTCCTCCTGTTCTCATGGAGAGAGAGGACAGGAACTGGATACACTATGGACACAGTGTGGGTCTGAGATTCAATAATGAAACCCTGCCCCTTCTTGCTCTTCCTTCTCAAAGGGCAATCATGGGAGGAACCTTTTCAGTAAAAAGGCACCAGAGAGGGTCTAGATGTGGTGCCACCTCTTTACAGAACACCAGCTGCTCAGCACTTACCATCTTTGGAGCCTGGAAGTGAGTTTACCCTGCCAGGGGGAAGGAACACTAGCAATCCTGTGGGAAGCTGAGTTTGGCTACGGGTTCCTGCAGGGATAAAACGAGCCCCCAATCTCAGTTCCCTGTCTAGTTAACTAAGCGTCATTTCTGAACAGTCCTCCTCCTTACCTCACATTAAAATATAGAAAAGTGATCTGATAACACAAACCCTGCAATTTCTAAAAATCTTCCAATGTTTATCAATACAAGACTTCTATTTAATGTCTAATATTTCTAATCCTACTGATATTCTCGTAATTAGAAGGCATTTTATTACCATTTTAATAATAAGAAAACTGATGCACTCAAGTGTTCAGAAATAGATTTGGCTGAATTATATAGAACCCTTGAAGTCATATAAAGAACATTTCCCATAGGACTACTGAAATCAGGGGCTTAGACATACAAAATAACTTGCACAAAGAAAACAATTATAATAAAAACTCATAAAAGAACCAATTAGGGCAGAAGACATATCAAAAGGAAGAAAATGAGAAAAATAGAGCAAAAGCTTTTTTTTTTTTTTTTTTTTTTTTAGTTTTATTGCTTAAAGTATTCCGAAGGGTATTACATATGTCTCCTTTTTCCCCCCCGCCCTTGACAATCCCCTGGCCTCCACTACCCCCCAGTGTCTTATGTCCATTGGTTATGCTTATATGCATGCATACAAGTCCTTCAGTTGATCTCTTACCCGCCCGCCCCCCTTCTGCTCCCCTACCCTCCCCGGCCTTCCCGCTGCAGTTTGACAATCTGTTTGAGGCAGCTCTGCCTCTGTATCTATTTTTGTTCGTAAGTTTATAATGGTCTTTATTATCCATGAATGAGTGAGATCATGTGGTATTTTTCCTTCATTGACTGGCTTATTTCACTTAGCATAATGTAGAGCAAAAGCTTTAAAAAAATAGAATTCTGGTAACTAAAAGTGAGAAGCAACAGAAGAGAACAACTCAGTCCAGCCAGTTTCAGTTTGGGGAACTGAATGAAAGATAAGAAATTTTTTACAAGGCTCAATATAGAAGTGATAAGAATAGAGATTGTGCTAAATTTAAGATGATAAAAGACATCTGTCTAAACCGAAATATTCAGAAGGCAAGTAACATTACGAGACTACACTCTGGATCAATATTGAAAGTCTACAGTTATTGGTCATCCCCTCATTGAACCATTAGATTGAATGCATTTTCAAAAGAGAGAGGATGAACCAAAGAGCAGAAAGTCAAGAACTGAGTCTTTTAGATGAAAAAGCAGAACAGTCAAAAAATAAATAAAACAAAACAAAACTTAAGAGATAGTAAAACCAAGAAGTTAAAATACAGTAGCATTAAAAAGCAAGGGAGCTAGAGAATCTTGAAGAGAGAGTAGTCAATCTAGGTCAGAAAATTCACTGGAATTCAATGGAAGTGGCACTGGTGACCTATAACAGTATGTGCTCAATGTATTGTTGGACAAATGAAACTGGTTAAATGAAGTATGTACAGTTAATATTAAGTTTTTAAAAGAGAAAAAAAGCACAAATATATATATGCCCATAAGCATCTAGGTCATGATGGTGAACCTATGACACGCGAGTCAGAGGTGACACGTGAACTCATTTTTTTGGTTGATTTTTCTTTGTTAAATGGCATTTAAATATATAAAATAAATACCAAAAATATAAGTCTTTGTTTTACTATGGTTGCAAAGATCAAAAAATTTCTATATGTGACACGGCACCAGAGTTAAGTTAGGGTTTTTCAAAATGTTGACACGCTGAGCTCCAAAGGTTCGCCACCACTGATAGGTGCACATAAACCTTTTTTATTTTTCAAATCTAATTTACACTCAGTATTATTCTGTATTAGTTTCAGACGTACAGCAAAGTGGTTTTAAAAATCACGTACTTTACAGAGTGGTCCTCTGCTGCTTCAAGTACCCACCTGGCCCCACACATATTTATCACAATGTTATTGACTATATACCCTATGCTATAATCTGCATCTCTGTGACTATCTTGTAACTGCCAATTTGTAGGGTTTTTTTGTTTGTTTTTTTGTTTGTTTTTTTGAGATAAACACTTTTATTTATTTATGCTTCTCCATTTTGTTTAAAACAACCACCACCACCACCACCTTAATATTTACTGATAGCCCTTCCCCCTCACCCCTCCTTTTGGGCTGGGGGGTAGATAATGGGGAAATGGCCCCCAGGGGCGGGGCTGACCATAGAGCCCCTTGGAGAGGTAATGGAACCCAAGTCCCCTCCCCAGGGGACGGGGCACCTGTAGTGTATGAGCTGGGGAGTTAACGTGACTCTTGAATCTCTTCTTGTACCAACATATATGCCCTTGGCCATCAAGGGTAAGGAAACATATGGGGAGGGGATTCCTACCGCTCCTCTATGTCCCTGCTCAGCCCCCGTCTCAGGAACTGAGGGCTAAGGAGCAAGAAAGTGGAGAAAGGGTGGGGTTAGGCTGTCACACAAAGGAGTACTGGTTATTAATGGCTCTGGGGTGGCCCCCTTCTTCTCCATCGCCACCTAGTGGTAGCTGCTGGAGCTGCACCATTGGTGTTGCTTCAGGGACCCCACTAGATCCAGGGCCTCCCTGGACCTCCATGCCTGGTGTCATGGCCTCTTCCAATTCAGCCATGGGGACCAACTCAACCACGGGGACCAGCTCTTCCTGAATCCCTCCACAGCCCACTTTCTCTTTCTCTTGCCTCTCCTTGGCTGCTGTGGCTGTTGCTGCTGCCACTTCTGACATCCCCGACGCCTCTTCTGCCCCAGGATGTGGGGGATCTGTCCATGAAGGAGGTTCAGGGGGTAGGGGTGGGTCATGGGAGGTGTTCGGTTACACAGTCACTCGCTCCGAAGGGCATGAGGGTGGAGGAGGCATCGGGGTAGCATCGATCTCCCTTGCACACCCCTGCATGGTTCCCGGCCTGCTCTCGGCCTCCTCACTTCTTGGGTGCACGGGCACCTCCTCCCCTGCAGACCTGCTCTGCTCACCCTGCTGCTGCTGGGAGGACACAACAGAGCTGCCAAGGACAACATCACTGGGGCCTCCAGACTCCAGAGGGATGGGGTGCACCCGGAAAGGCTTGAGCATATCAAAAATGGACTGGAATCACAGGTGCTGGGCCCGGCACTGACCCTACTCATTCAGCGACAGATGCAGGTGCTTGGCCTTGCCCTGGAAGTTGAAAGTGAGGACATATTCGCCCCGCCTCGTCTCACTCTGACGTACCAGGAAAACACCATGGGAGTCGGTGCCTCCGGCCAGTACTAACTGGGCAGCCTTGAATCGAGAGAGCATCCCGTGGAACCAAGGATACCCTGAGAGGGGCTGCTCCCCCTCACCTCCCTCTATTCCCCCTGGAACAGGAGTGACCCTGTGGCTGTTTCTGGAGTGTCCAGGGGTGGGTAGGGGGTTGAGAGGGGATGAACTGTCCCAGCTGGGGGTTCCTCCTCAATGGGGATGCGGGGTGGCAACTCTGGGGGAAGCAGTTCCATTGAGTCAAAACGGGAGGCTGCAATGGAGGCGGAACTACGGGAGATGGATGCTGAAGGGCGGTCTGAGAGGCCCCCATATGCCCCTTGTGACAGGCGGTCGTTGCTCTCGCTGGGTCCCAGCAGTAGATCCTGGCTGGGCAGACTCTCTGAGTGATTCAGGCAGGGCAGTTCCAGGCTGTCTGTGTTCTCTCTTGTAAGAAATGAGGCCCCAGGGGCCAGTGGGAGGGTCGTGGGGTGGGGACTGGTAGCAGGGCAGGGCCCCGGGCTCAGGCATTCTTGGATGTCAGACACCCAGGCCTTCACATGTAGAGAGAGCATCAGCTGTCTCCAGGATATACTCTGAGGAGCCTTCCACCTTAACCACAAATGTGTTCTCCCGATCAGGCATCTCCAGCGCTGTGGTCGCCCGCACATCCGTGATGGTAGAGCAGGGAATGCTGAGCGGAGGCCGAGATGCCTTGGGTGGTACAAAGAACTCCAGGCGACTTCCTCCTCCTCCTCCTCCTCCTCCTTCACTTCAAAGCAGTAAGTGACACTTCTGCCACCGAGGCTGCCCTCCTCCCCCTGAGGTAGGCCCAGCTGCCCCTCCTCCCCAGCCCACTCCAGCTGGGTCAGGGGCTGCCTCTTCAGCCCCCATGAAACTCAGCAGCTCTTCCCTCTGCACCATCCCTGCTCCATCCTTCAAGGTCCCTCCTCCCCGACTGAGTCTCAGCCTCTCAAAACGGTGAGTCCATCTGTCCCCTGGGGATGTTCCATCACTAACCAGCCCCCTGCCAACGGTCCCAGCCGCACCAGAGGAGTTGGAGGTGCTGTTTCCACCTAACACTGGGGGGCCTGATGAGGTCTCCAGGGGCCCGGCTGGGGAGGGAGGGAGGGTCCACGGTCCCCCGCCACTGCAGGATGCCACAGACTGAACCTCGGACAGAGCGACCCACTGAACAGAGGGAGAAGCATTTCTTTAGCTTCGGCTTCGAGGAGGAGGTTGTAGGAGAGGAAGAGACCGAGGAAGGGAGGGGGCCGGCCAGGTCCTCAGATGATGGAGAAGGGCCCAGCACAGCCAGAGGCCCGCCCACCCTGCAGCTCTCAAGGGACAGGTCATGTGGTGGGATCTCCACACCGGGACTCAGAAGGGCCGGGATGGGTGGTGAGAGGGAGCCAGAGGCCCAGGCCACCTCAGCTTCAAATGCTGCAGGAAGAGCTCAGCAAAACGGCGGGAGAAGGCAGCCTCGGCCCCGGGCCCTGCGTATTGGGGGTGGGAGGCCAGGTACAGGCGAAAACGGTGGGCAAAATCCAGGGCAATGGGACTCACAGAACTCCCGCCAACTAGGGGGAGGGGGTGGTGGCAAGGGAGGAGGAGAGGGGAAGGCCCCATCCTCCAGGGAAGGGGCACCATTCATGAAGGTCGCCAGGAGGTGCAGAGGGGGAGCCTGTGGGGAGGGGCAGCAAAGAGGGAAGCGGCCAGAAGACACGGGGTGAGCGGCAGCAGCTTTCCCGTGGGAGTCTTAACAACCTCTGTAACAGATGCGGACACGGAAGCTCAGAAAGGTGTCAGGGACTCACTGGACCGACCTCAGCCACTGCCTCAGCTCTAGGAGGAGCTAGTTCTGCAGAGCTCAGAGACCCTGCCTCATGTACCCAACTCTTAGGGAGGCTGCTCCTTGAGGAGGGTGGACGGATGATGGATTGAAACAGCAACTGTCTTGGAAGCTGACCCCAGGGCCCAGCACCCAAGCCCTGTGTGAAGAGGCCTGCAATGGTCACAGCCCACTTCTTTGCTGCCCCTTCAGTCTGGAGCTCAGAGGCAGCAGCACCAGGTGAGGAAAGGCTAGGAAGTCGGGTCAGGGCAAGTCTTTGCTGGCCACGAACTAAATAAAACCTAACAGGGAGCGGGGATCCTCGAACTTTTCACCTCCCTCTTCTCTCACTGGGGAGTGTGCCCTAAAGGCTGGCTAGCCTGCTGGTTAAGGCCATGGCTTATGAAGTCAGACTTGGGATGAAATCCAATCTCTGACACCTATTAGCTGTGTAATCTTGAACAAATTATATGTCCTCTCTGAGCTTCAGTTTTTGTATCTATCGGGAGAATTAAGTGGAACACATCAGTGCTTGACACAAAGTAAGCACAAAATAAAGGACCACCATTATTGCTATCTTTGTGGGTTCCAATCTTCTAAACGAGAAATTAGAGAAGGAAGAGATTTCCCGAGGTCTTACAACTGGCAAACAGCAGAGCTGGACATAGAATTTAGCGCTCCTCCCCCCTATTACACTGGAAAAATGACTGGCACCAGGACTGGGGTGAAGATAGCTCAGGAAGGTCTCCCCAAAACCTCAGACTCCTATTGCGACCCACAGTCAGCACCCCCTCCCCTTCCTCCTTGGCCTAGGCCCTGCACACTCAGGTGGCTCCAAGCACAGGGACCATCCCAAACCAACACGAAGAAGCCAGGAGATGCCGGAGTCATGGAGCACAGGGGACCCGAGCCACGAGGCACGGACACAGAAGAGAAACCGATCTCCAGACAGAGGCCACCTCCACGCACAGGCCCACCCCACCCTCTGCGCCACAGGCGAACCCAGTGCCCTCGGGCCCGCTGACCCTGCGGCTCCTGAGCTGGTGACTCAGTTTCTCTTCTGTCAAACAGGACTCAGACCCATCTGCCTGGTGCACCTGCCTCTTGGCTCAGTTCTGATAGTCCCCGAAGGGCGGGCAGCGGAAGGTGCAGGCTCTGTTCCCAGCTCGGACCCGCCGCAGCCCACCGACCCGACCCGACCCGACCCTACCCCCGGGCACCCTCCACCCACCCATTCCTCGGGGCCGCAGTCTCCGGGGGTCACCCTGCCTCCTGCACTCTCCGCACCGAGCAACCCCCTGCCACAGGGGCCCCCACGCCCACTTCCACGCAGGGCTTCTCGGAGGACCCAGCCGGCCAATTTGTACAGTTTGACCCCATCACCTTTTTCACCCAGCCCCCTCACCACCCTCTTCTCTGACAACTGTCAGTCTGTTCTCTGTTTTAATTTGTTTATTTTGTTCATTAGGTTCTGCATATAAATGCAATTATATGGTATTTATCTTTCTCTGTCTGACTTGTTTCACTTAGCACAATACCATCTAGGTCCATCCATGCTGTCACAAAAAGTAAAATTTTGTTCTTTTTTATGGCTGAATAGTATTCTATCGTGTATATATATGTCCATAGCTTTTTTTATCCACTCATGTATTGATGGGCACTGGGGTTGCTAGACCACCTTCTTAACCACAGCCTATATAATAAAGAAGGAATATGCAAATTGACCATCACCCCACCACAATGATTGCGGCGCCCACAGTGGAGGCGGGGGGCAAAGGGGGGGGGTCCTGTAACACAAGATGGCTGTGCCCACAGCGGATGCCGAGTTCCCGTAATAAGCCTTAACGAGCAATCAGCAGGGACCTGAGGCTCCGCCGCCCCCCTGCCCCCGTGGGGCTTGACAGGGGACCTCAGGCCACGCTCTCCACCCAGCAGGGCTTGACAGGGGACCTCAGGCTGTGCCCCCCGCCCTGGGACAGGGGACCTGAGGCCATGCCCCCTGCCAGCGGAGCTTGATGGAGGACCTCAAGGTACACCCCCTGCCCCGGTGCTTGGCCAGGGGACCTCAGGCCACTCCCCCCACCCCGGCACCAGGCCAGGGGACCCCAGGCTACACCCCCCACCCCGGCGCCAGGCCAGGGGACCTCAGGCCGCACCTTCCGCCCAGCGGGGCTTGACAAGGGACCTGAAGCTGCGCCCCCCGCCCAGTGGGGCTTGACAGGGGATCGCAGGCCATGTCCCCCACCTGGCGGGGCTTTGACAGAGGACCTCAAGGTGTGCCCCCCTCCCCGACCTGGGCTGGGGGACCTCAGGCAGCACCCCCCACCCCGGTGCTGGGCCAGGGGACCTGAGGCTGCGCCCCCCCACCCGGCGGGGCTTGACAAGGGTGGGACCAGCTGGGTCTGGATCTAGCCCAATGGGGGCGGCGGCGGCGGCGGGTGCCCGGCCGGGTCTGGGTCTCACACGATCTTGAGGCGCACGTGGGTGGGCGGGGACTTGACTCTGGGTCCCATGGTGCGCCCCAGACTCTGAAAAGATTTTCATATACGTTTTACTAATTTTCTTTCATCTCTGACACTTCTATTATAGAGAAAGGGCAAATAGCATATTGAAATATTTCCTCTAATTAATCCCCTTTTATTGTGCATGAATTTCCTGCACCAGGCCGCTAGTATAAGAATAAACTCGAGCCCTAACCGGTTTGGCTCAGTGGATAGAGCATCGGCCTGCGGACTGAAGGGTCCCAGGTTCGATTCCGGTCAAGGGCATATACCTTGGTTGCAGGCATTTTCCCATTGGGGGGGTGTGCAGGAGGCAGCTGATAAATGTTTCTCTCTCTTCGATGTTTCTAACTCTCTATCCTTCTCCCTTCCTCTCTGCAAAAAGTCAATAAAATATATTTTTAAAAAAGTGTGACTGTTGCCTAAGTGAAAAAATGTTAAAAAAAAAAAAAAAAGAATAAACTCAAAATGGATTAAAAACTGAAATGTAAGACCCAAAACCATAAAACTGCTATAAGAAAACATAGACAGTAAAATATCTTAGCAATATGTTTTCTGAAATATCTTCTTGGGTAAGGGAAACAATAGAAAAAAATAAATGGGACTACATCGAATTAAAAAGGTTTTGCACAGTATGGGAAACCATCAAGAAAACAAAAAGACAACCTACTGAATGGGAGAAGATATTTGACAATGATATATCTGATAAGTGGTTAATATCCAAAACTTATAAAGAACACAGATAACTCAACACCAGAAAAGCAAATAACCCAATTAAAAAGTGAGCAAAAGACCTGACTAGATACTTCTCCAAAGAGGAGATACAGGCCAATAGATACATGAAAAAATGCTTAACATCATTAATCATCAGAGAAACACAAATCAAAACCACAATGAAATACCACCTCACACCTATCAAAAAAGTTATCAATAAATCAATAAACAACAAGTGTTAGAGAGGACGTGGAGAAAAGGAACCTTCTGCACTGTTGGTGGGAATGCAGATTGGTGCAACCACTATGCAAAACAGTGTG
Organism: Myotis daubentonii; assembly: GCF_963259705.1. NCBI lineage: Eukaryota > Metazoa > Chordata > Mammalia > Chiroptera > Vespertilionidae > Myotis > Myotis daubentonii. The sequence continues at coordinate 76,842,719 of NC_081843.1, read as the reverse complement.
GAGGTTCTTCAAAAAATTAAAAATGGGCCCTAGGCAGTTTGGCTCCATGGATAGAATGTTGGCCCACAGTTTAAGGGTCATGGGTTCAATTCTGGTCAAGGCACGTACCTCAGTTGCAGGCTCGATCCCCAGCCCTGGTCAGGGCACTTGCGAGAGGCAACCAATCAACGTGTCTCTGTAACTTCAATTATTTCTCTTTCTCTGTCTCTCCCTCTTCCTTCCACTCTCTAAAAATCAATGGAAAAATATCCTCAGGTGAGGATTAACAAAGCAAAAAATTAAAAATGGAATTGCCTTATGACCCAGCAATCCCACTTTTTGGAATGTATCTGAAGAAACCTGAAACATTGATTTGAAAGAATACATGCACTCCTATGTTCATTGCAGCATTATTTACAAGAGCCATGATATGGAAGCAACCCATTAGTCTCTTTTTAAAATATGTACTTTGTTTTCCAAGTTTTCTACAAGAAAAAAAGTTATTTAAAAACAGAGTTTCGCCAAAACCGGTTTGGCTCAGTGGATAGAGTGTCGGCCTGCGGACTGAAAGGTCCCAGGTTCGATTCCGGTCAAGGGCATGTACCTGGGTTGTGGGCACATCCCCAGTAGGAGATGTGCAGGAGGCAGCTGATCGATGTTTCTCTCTCATCGATGTTTCTAACTCTCTATCTCTTTCCCTTCCTCTCTGTAAAAAATCAATAAAATATATTAAATAAATAAATAAATAAATAAAAACAGAGTTTCAAGAAATAGAGGGAAGCTAAATTGGTGTAAATTAAGAAAATAAAATTGGTAATGTAGTTTCACTTGTTTAGCTGCTGGCTGGATTAAGCAAGCAGGTAAAAGATTTTTAAAGAAACTTCAGCACATATGAAAGAAGAAATAAGGAATCTGTAGAGAGAAGATTAAAGCTATTTAAGAAAAAGAACAACAAGAAATTAATAGAGAAGAAAAAAGAAGGTATGGATAAATATTTGAGGAGCTGAAGAAATCAAGTGAGATAAAGAGTTTACTTAGTCACAGAGGATTTTCCTGTATGTTTTCTGGTGTTTAAAAAAATGAATTTAGTTATTTTAGCAGGAATTTTCAGTCAAATATATATATATTTTTTTCCTTGGAAATTCATTCATATCCTCCTAACCAAATTAGGATTGCAATTGAAGACCTGTGGGACCTTAAAGTATTCTAACTGGTTCTATAAGGTAGATTAAGAAAGTTAAAGTTTCATTTACTTCCATTCATTTTATTTATGGAATAAATAGTGATCTCCTACCTTTTCACCATCTTGCTTCTCCAGATGTGACTGGATTTTAGGTGTTGAATGAGCATCTTTATCACTACTTCCATCCTCAAATTCAACCACACTCTGTGAATGTTCTTCTTCTAGTAATTCTTCTGAGCTCTCTGATGTGTGTGAAGTAGACTCCAATCTAAAAACGAAACAAAATTCTTACATGTTTTCTTAAGGATGAATATGAATTTCAGGAATCTGTTAATAAAGTAACACTTTAGAGAGTCAACTAAGTGTTGTTCAGTCAACAATTTCAAATTTTACAGGTCCAAGACCAATCTCTTCATCCTATAAATTTGTTCTTTCCTACCTTGTTCTCCAGTTCAATTAATAACATCACTATATTTTCAAACATGTAAACGAGACCTTTCCTTTATTCATATCTGATAATATCTTATTCTATTAAAGTAAACATACATCCTAGTATACCTGGGACCGTACAGTTTAAAGCTTTTATCCCAGCATTGGCATATTACAAAACCCTTTTCTTTCTCAAAAAAAATCAATTTGGACCATAAATGATATGGTTTAGTTCTACCTCCGAAATGCCTTTCAAACATATCCCTAACTTACTATTACCATTTTCAGGTCCCAATTCTCTCTGGAGAATTCTCACAGTAACTTCTTCCCAATTCATCTTTTCTAGATAGACAGATGATTGATAGATAGATAGATAGATAGATAGATAGATAGATAGATAGGCAGACAGACAAAGAGTTGGGGAAAATAGTAATGTGAAAGAAACATCTATCAGTTCCTCTCATTCACACCTCGACCAGGATTGAACTCACAACCTGGGCATGTGCCCTAACTAGAAATCGAGCCGGCAACTTTTCAGAGCTCAGGACAACAGTCAACCAACGTAGCCACACCAACAAGGGCACCCAATTCATCTTAATACTTATTCTTTAGTAAGTTTTTCAGAGCTGTGTTTCTCATATACATATCTGTACCTGTGACAGCCCCACTCAGAAAACTCTGATAGTCCTCTATGGCTTAGAGAATAAGGGATATCTCCCTTTAAAGCCTAACAAGACCAGACCCTTATATTCTTACCTCCTACTAGATACTACTGAAACAGTGAGAAATTGTAACCCACCCCACCGTTCTTTTTGACACTGTTTCTGTAAATGCTGATTCTGACTAATATGTAGCTTGCAGATGAAGAGCATGTTTGTATAAGAATCCTAGAAACTAACTTCAGACGAAGCAGACTCTGCCCTTAAGTCATCCCAGTTCTGGTAAACTTGCTAATTTTTAACCATAGAACCAGGATGACGCACACCAGACCATCACTTCACCAGTTTCAAGATTCATATCGGAATGGACTGTGCTGGCCTGCATGTACAGAACTACTCAACTCCCTCACCGTGATTCCTTTGTTCTACTTTCCCTGTTCCTCCTTATAAAAACCTCAGTCTGCACTGAGGTGTTGAGATGGGCTTTTGACAAAGAATCCCCTATCTTCTCAGATGACCAGCACTTGAATAAACCTCTTTCCTTTTCACCAGCATCTGTCTCACAAGTTTGGTTTCTGTGGCAGCAGGCAGTTGAAACTTGGTTTCAGTTACACTACCATTTACCTTATATATCTGTATCAACATTCCTCTTCGTTTTGTGCCTTTGTTCATGTTATTCCTGTAGTCTAGTTCTGCACATGCAATACGGTAGCCATAAGACATGTGTTCCTATTTGTTATTAAACGTAAATGAGATAAAAAATTCAGTTCCTCAGCTGCACCAACCACACTTCAAGTGCTTGAATGGCACATGGGTAGTGGCTGCCATACTGGACAGGCAGACACAGGACATTTCCTTCATTACAGGAAACTCTCTGGACATCCATGGCATAGAGCCAGGCTCAGCAAACTTTCCTTTATGTTTTGTGGGACATATGGTCCCTGAATAAGTACTCAACTCTGCCACTTAACTCAAAAGCAATCATAATAAACCTGTAAACTAATGAGCATGGATGTGTTACAATAACATTTTATTTACAATGGGTAGTGGGCCTGAACTGACCTATGGATCACAGTTTGTGAACCCTTGGACTAGAAATCTTCTCCCAACTCTGCTTGTTAAGTTACCACATCTCTGAAGCCCTGGCTCGAATACCAACCGTCTCCACCCCCTCCATTAGAGGCAGTCACGCTCCCCTCTGCATCACAGCGTTTGCACTTCTATTATTACCCATCACAACCTACCTTGCAGTGCCCTTAATCTGAGCCACAGACAGATACATGTATTAGAAACCACTAGGCATTCTTCAAGGGCAAAGATAAAATGACGTTCTTTGTAGTGTCTGAGTAAGCATTCAGCATATAGCCTCACTGTTACTGTTCTGTTTATGAAAAGCAAACCGAATTCCACCTCATTCTGAGATGTTCAATTTAAAATACATTGTTGCACTTCCTTCTAAAAAGGATATTACATCAAAATGTGGCTCCATGAGAAAACCATAATTATCTAAACTCTTATTATTCTTTTCACAAATTACTAGATTTAAATATCTATTTATATTGTCTTTAACATGAATTTTTTACAAAAATAAAATATTTACATGCTGATGCAATTACACAAATGAAAAATTATTTACATAAGGAAATTAATATAGACACAAAATTCTCTACCTGAGTAAAATAATTTCACAGCTAAAATGGCAAAACTATGAATGGTTGATTCAGGAACAGTTGGTAGGACTAGTAGGGCAGAAGTGTAGTTTAAATATAAAATTAAAAATCTTGTTTTCTTAAGCTTCAAAGGAAGATAGAGGAAAAGTTTTGACCCATGTGTTCTGTTGATTAAGAGGAGTTGACTGCACCATTTATAGTTATCACTAATTTATGTTATATCCAATACCCCAGTGAAATGAATCCGTTATAATGTAAAACTGAGGGTTTTTAAAATTAACCACACCCAAGCATTACTAAAAATTACAGCTACTGTCAAATTCAAAGTTGGTGATAATGACACATTTGGGATAATCAATAGAATATTCTCCTGGATTTTCATGCCTATGAGATTAAATTATAAGTTTATTCCACTCTCTTATTAGCAAATTCTCCCTATAACATTGTCAAAGTGACACCACTGGTAAGTGTAACCAATTATCTTGTAGAAAAATTCAAATACAAACTCCTATACCAAGGTCATTTGCTACATGAACAATATAATAATACTAAATATTAATAATACACAAATAAGAATAAACAAAATAATGAGGGTAAAATAAACAATACTTTACTTAATTACTGAAGCTGTAGGTGAAGTCTCAGCTATCTTTTCATCTTCCCCTTGAGAACCACTAAATTCAGAATCCTGAAACCGCTTTCCAATCTTTGGCCGCTTCAGATGACTACTTCGAGTCCGAGTGGAAACTGGTGTTTTATCATGACCTAAGAAAAAACAGCAGCCATGCAAGAACTATGCTAGTTTACATATATCCCCACCATTACACACTCCCTTTCTCTCATATCAGACTTTGTTAATATTTGTTTCTCACATTTCCATGTTGTCTTGAGTTTTTGCAGTTTCATTTATATTCTCTCCCAATAATCTCTGCCAACCTTATGACATAGTGTAATTTTAATATATTCTCCCTACATGATACATAGAAAATTATTTGGCTTAATATTAAAATAAAAGATTAGTTGCACTGCATATGTGGGAAGATTAGATTTTTCTACTTTTCCTGGTTTCATGATATCTGACCACAACTAAATGAATCTGAGTATGACTGGGGAATTTGGACTGCAATATAGTAGAAATGGGGTTTGTTTAATCTTGGGAAATAAACAAGGCAGATGTTACTGTCTGTATTTTATAGGTAAGAAAATGAGGAAGAGAGGTACTATAGCTCTCTCTGTTCACACAGCAAAATCAGTGGAAATGGTGGCATTAGACGCAGAAGTAGACTTTAGAGCTGGGTAAGTCTTCACTTGCTCTAAGGAACACACACACACACACACACACCTAATTCCAAGTGTCTCAAACACTTTCTAATAGATCGGCTGAATTTCTTACCTTCAGAAGTGCTTGCAAAGGCATCTTTTAGAGAATCAATCTAAAATAGAGATACAGATTAAAACCAAATGTTGTAGATTATTTTTTCTCCCTGTGGATCTACTTTATTCAGTGTCAAAGAAAATCTTTAAAACATTTTCAAATAGCACTTTTTGTACTCACTATTCAATTAAAACTTACGTAAGAAATAAAAAGGCTATGGTACAGCCCAGTTTATTTATTATAAGCCTAAGAACTTATCAAGCCATCTTATGTCTTAGTGGTAAGCACTGGAGTTTCCAGTATTGTCTTCAGCTACCTTCTCTTTTCAATCCATGCTTTCCCTTTCTCATTTTATCTACTACCTTCACTTCAATATCTATACAAGTTAATTCCCCCAACTTCCAAAGCTCTATTTCTAATAAGATATCTCCCCAGTGGATGTTCCATCTAATTTCACATCCAACCTGTCTCAAACTGAACAATATCATTTTAATAATCTTTTCCCAATAGTATTCCCTATCTTGGTTAAGTGACAGTAATAATTCAGTCTAACCAGAATGGCTGTGAGACAGTAATGACTTCTTCCTATCCCTCATTCAATCAACCCCAAAGCCTGTCAATTCTGACTTTAAGAATCTCTCAAAACTGCCCCCTCCTTTGTACTGCCAATGCTTTAGTTCAGGCCTTTCTCATCTTCACCGTGAACTGTTCCAATAGCCTCCTCGCTGGCATCCCTCACTCGAGCCACACGCCCGTAATCCTCTCCACCCTGATGACAGTGGTGCTTCCCATCTGTAAACTGTGCTACTCCTTTGCATTACAAAAAATAAAATGTAATAAGTTTATCGTTACCTGAAATACAAACTCCCAACTTTTCCAATACCAAATGCTCTTCCATACCAAACATGCCATTTTCTTTCACACCTCTGTGTTTTTATACATGCCATCCCTTGGAATGCCCTAGCAACATTTGGCACAGAACTCCCACACACCTTTTAAAGGTCATCTCAACTCAGTTACTACTTCACCAATTCCAGTCCTTGCATAGAGTTAGTCATACATTCTCTTTTATGTACCTGCAATCACTTGCTGTATGTATGCTCTATTAAGGCCATTATTATCCTATAGTGTAATTGTTCACTTATCTGTTCTAATAATGGACCATCTGCTTTTCCCGGGCTTAACAGACCCATAATTTGTATGCCCAGCACTTGCCAAGGTACCCACTTTACTATATAAACTATCCAGTCACACAACTATCAAAACTCTACAATATTATAGGCACCTACACTTCAAGGTGTGCTTATAGGACACAAACAAGAAAACAACTGTGATGGATAAGATAAAGATCCTGTGTTTGAGAAGCCTATAGTTCAACTAGACAAGGTTAAGACATAGATAAAGATGAATAAATAAAAGGTACAAAAAGTGAAGTACATGTAATGTTTTCTGTCCAAAAATAGGAAAAAGCAAATAGAAATATCATCATCTAAAGAATAAATCATGTAGTGATAATCATTTCACAATGTATATGTATATCAAAACAAAGTTGGACACCCTAAAGATATAAAACTATTTGTCAATACCACTTCAATAAAGCTAAAAAATACATCATATAGTAAAAATACACAAATAAAACTACTTCCCCATGTGGTTACTGATAAAAAGAGAGATGTAATAAATAGCTTAATATGAGAAATATTTTCCTTGAATTAAACTATTACTATAAAGAATATGAAGTTCTAAAATAACAAAAATCTAACTCATGCTGCCAACCTTATGACCTAGTGTAATTTTAATATATTCTCCCTAAATGACACATTGAAAATTATTTGCTTAATATTAAAATAAATCATTAATATCACTGCATATATTGGAAGAGTAGATATTTCTACTTTTCCTGGTTTCATGATATCTGGCCAAAGCTAAGTGAATCTGAGTATAACTGAGGAATTTAGACTGCAATATAATAGGATTGGGGCTTATTATAAAGTCTGAAGTTCCAAATGCAGAAAAAAATTTAAAAACTCTAATTATTTATATATAGTTATTATTTATATTATCCTTAAAAACACTTTGAAATTCTTCACTTATGCTAATTAAAACAGGAAATAAGAGGAACAAATAATTCCCCAAAGCACGTGTCTCTGAAATGCACTTGACTTTACATAGGCAAACTCAACACTCACAAAAGATATATCGGATACTGTGTACAAAACAAATATAACTGTAATAAGCGCCACCACAAAAAAACACTACATAAAAACAGACTTCTAGAATCCCATCGATGGACCCATATTTTAACTAATATCAAGTAAATTCTAGGAAAGTAGAAAGCCACAGTAATGGGAATTGCTCTTCTAATTTCAGGTTACCTAGTATTTGCAAAGTGCATTTCATTCTACAAAGGCCTAGCATACACTTATTGAAACTTAGCCTCACAGTTCCCACAATAACTTCATAACCTTTGGCCTACTACTTATTCCACTTCTAGAAACCTATCTGTGCAAGGAAATAATAACATATGCACAATGATGCATGTACAAATGTGTACATACTATATAATAAAACCCTAATATGTAAATCAACCGAACAGCCTAACAACCGGTTGCTATGATGCACACTGACCACCAGGGGGCAGATGCTCAACAAAGGAGCTGCCCCCTGGTGGTCAGTGCACTCCCACAGGGGGAGCGCTGCTCAACCATAAGCCAGGGTCATGGCTGGAGAACACAGCAGGGGTGGCGGGAACCTCTCCTGCCTCCAGGGCAGCAGTAAGGACCCATAGGGTGATGTCTGACTGCCCCTAAGCTGGCAGGCGGACATCCCCCGAGGGGTCCCGGACTGGGAAGAGGGTGCAGGCCAGGCTGAGGAACCTCCCCCCAGCAGTGTGTGAATGTCATGCACCAGGCCTCTAGTTACATTACAAATTAAAACTTAGTATGTTCAGGAAATAAATGATAGCATCTATAACAATAAAAGCGTAATATGCTAATTAGACCGGACAGCCAAACGACCTTCCAGAAGTCCTTCCAAATGACCTTCCAGACAAAACCAGGGCTGTGAGGGCCGAGGCAAGCCGCCTTGGCTGTGAGGGCTGAGCCCCTTGCACAAATTTCGTGCATCTGGCCTCTAGTTTACATAGAATAGGCTAGTGTGCTGCTGTTTAACAATCATATTTAAAAACAGTAGAAAATTAGTAATGCCATGAAAAATGCTTAACATGTTATGTTATGCATCCTTGTAGCCTCCAAAAAAATGTTGTGAGAAAAGCAGTTAGAATTAGCATAAAAGAAAACAAAAATAAAATGTATGCAGATACATGTATATTATATGCAAGATATTAACAGTTGCTATCTCTGGAGGAGGGGGATTACAGACTTTCATTTTCTTCTATATTATTTTATATGAATTCCAAATTATTTTTCAAAGAAAATTAAGTCCTTAGTAACCAATTAAAAGATGCCAGAAAATGAATACAGTAGAAATTCCTTAAGTCCGTTGAATGAACAATAACATTTAAAAATTTAAATATTCATTGAATCTATTTTAAAGAAACAAAAATTATTTCCTACAATAAATATACAGTGTACCTACAGTTAGCTGCATCTCACTAGACTGACTATCTTCAGTTCCTGCTTCATATTCTGGAACAGATGCAAGACCATATCCTCCAGACGTAGTTCTTTTAGCTTCATTTGGAGGAACTCCTGTGTGTAGAAGAATTTTACAAATTGTAACCCAATCAGTATTTGGTTTTAATAACATTGTTCTGACTTTCACAAAAGCCCTACAGAGCAGCATGAATAGAAGGGTATTGAAAATCTAGGTGTAGGATATCCCCTTCACCCCTATCTATCTATCTATCTATCTATCCTATCAAATAAAAGAGAAACATGGTAATTAGCCATACATCTGCTACCCTTCCCATTGGCTAATCAGGGCGATATGCAAATTAACTGCCAACCAAGATGGCGGTCGGCAGCCAGGCAGCTTGAAGCGAACATGAGGCTTGCTTGCTTCAGTGACAGAGGACTCCAACATTCCCCGCTTGCCGCTGCCGGCCTCTGAGCTTGCAGTTTGAAACATTGTTACAAATATAGAAGCTAAACAAAACCCCAGAAACCTGCTTTCAGACAGCCAGGATCTCAGAGCTAGAGTTGAAACAGTGTTTCGATTATAGACCCCAAACAAACCAGATACCTGCTTTCAGCAGGGGAGGCCTAAGAGCTGGAGGCAAGCCTCAGAGCTAAAGCTGGCCCAGAATAAAAAAAAGAAAAAAGAAAAAAGGAGCAGTTGGGAGCTTCAGTCACCCGCCAGTCTGAAAACAGCCCTCAGCCCCTCACCCAGACTGGCCAGGCACCCCAGTGGGGACCCCACCCTGAAGGGGGTGTGACCAGCTGCAAACAGCCATCATCCCCTCATCCAGGCTGGCCAGGCACCCCAGTGGGGACCCCCACCCTGATCCAGGACACCTTCAGGGCAAACCAGCTGGCCCCCACCCGTGCACCAGGCCTCTATCCTATATAGCAAAAGGGTAATATGCCTCCCAGCACTGGGATCAGCGGAGCCGCGAGGCCTCCCGGCACTGGGATCAGCGTGACATGGGGCAGCGCCCAAACCCCCTGATCGCTCTGCGGCTCTGTGTGTGACAGGGGGCGGGGCCACAACCTCCCTATCCCCCCTGCTCTGTTCGTGACAGGGGAAGGCGCCCCAACCCCCTGATCAGCCCTGCTCTGTGCCTGATAGGGGGGAGCTCCCCAACCCCCTGATCGCCCTGCGGCTCTGTGTGTGACAGGCTGCGGTGCCCCAACCCCCTGATCGGCCCTGCTCTGTGTGTGACAGGGTGTGGCGCCCCAACCCCCCCACGGGCCCTACTCTGTGTTTGATGGGGTAGAGCTATAACCTCCCCATCGGCCCTGCCCTGAGTGTGACAGTGGCAGCGCCCCAACCCCCTGATTGGCCCTGCTCTGTGGGTAATAGAGGGCAACGCCCCAACCGCCCCCCACAGGCCCTGCTCTGTGTGTGACGGGGTAGAGCCATAACCTCCCCATCAGCCCTGCCCTGAGTGTGACAGGGTGCGGCGCCCCAACCCCCTGATCCGCCCTGTTCTGTGTGTGACAGGGGGCGGTGCCCCAACTCCCCTATCGGCCCTACTCTGTGAGTGACAGGGGGGAGCTCCTCAACCCCCTGATGGGCCCTGCTCTGTGCATGACAGGGGGGAGCTTCCCAACCCCCTGATCGACCCTGCTCTGTGTGTGACAGGGTACGGAGCCCCAACCCCCCTGATGGGCCCTGCTCTGTGATTGACAGGGGGTAGAGCCCCAACCCTGATTGGCCCTGCTGTGTGTGTGACAGGGGTGGCGCCGCAACCTCCCCATCGACCCTGCCTTGAGTGTGACAGGGGGCGGTGCCCCAACCCCCCAATTGGCCCTACCCTGAGTGTGACTGAGGGTGGCATTGCAACCTCCCAATCCGCCCTGCTCTGTGCATGACAGGGGGCGGCGCCCCAACTCCCTAATCGGCCCTGCTCTGAGCCCGACCAGGGGCTGCACCTAGGGATTGGGCCTGCCCTCTGCCACCCTGGAGCAGGCCTAAGCCAGCAGGTCGTTATCTCCCGAGGGGTCCCAGACTGCGAGAGGGCACAGGCCGGGCTGAGGGACCACCCCCCCCCCCGAGTGCACAAATTTTTGTGCACCGGGCCTCTAGAATATATATAAAAGCCCAGCAACCAAATGGCAGAACGACCAGAATGACTGGTCAACCAGTCGCTATGGTGCTCACTGACCACCAGGGGGCAGACACTCAATGCAGGAACTGCCCCTCGGTGGTCAATGCAGTCTTACAGTGGGAGTGCCGCTTGGCTGACCGGGATGAGTGGCACTCCCACAGCGGGCTGATCCCTGCAGGCAACACCCCTCATCAGTGCACAAATCTGTGCACCAGGTCTCTAGTCTTATAATAAAACCTTTCAATTATCAAGAGTCTTAAATAATCATCTGTATTTTGTGACTTTGAGGAGAGATACATGAGACTGTGGACTATCTTTGATCTCCTGATGCCTATTCTATACTGTTTCAGTATCTCTGTTTATTTCGTACACACCAATTATTACATTCTGCTGGGGTATTCTTAGTGACTCAAATGTTAATATTAATACATAACAAAAAATCATACTTTAGGAAAAAGGGTCTATTACTAGAGAGATCACATCATAGCACACCACTGCTCTGGAGTATAAGGCACCATTACCATCAGGCACTGCTATTTTTAAGTGGGACATGTGTTCAAACTAAAACATTCTTACCTGTAATTTTAAGTGTTTCTCTCTGTAATGCTCTGGTGACAGGTATTCTCTGGTACCAATGTCCAACACCTTCAACTTCCCAAAGGAGTTCATGGTCTCCTGGATACTTTTCAAAGTATTGCTTGCAAGCTGAAAAACACATTTAGAATTTTCTAGAAATCCAAAATATCAATTATTTTAGAAAACAGAAAGATAGAAAGCTGCCAACTCACTTAATGGGCTAGCATAACTTTTTGATACCAAAACACCAAAGCAACTCAAGAAAATTATACAGTCATCTCATTTACATAAAAATTCTAAATGAAATTCCATATTAAAGTTTTAATGTGATCAAGCAATAAAAATCCAAATAAAAGATGTGTTTAACCTTTAAAAAGAAAATTATTAAATTTTATTGAGGGACATAAAAGAAGAACTAAATAAAAGGATTGTTAGATTCAATAGTGTAAAAAAACCAATTCTCTCCAAATTATTTTGTAAACTTGATGCAATCCTAAACAAAATCCCAACAGTTTCTTTTTAATGGAACTTTACAAAACTTGGTCCTAAATTCGAAATGAAAGCACAAAGAGTGAAGTACTGAGGAGTTCTTCCTATAGTGGATGAATTTCCGTTCCTCCCCACAGTTAGTAAAGCAGTAATCTATGTTCAACTTATCAAAGGGGATACAAGGATTCATTCCATTCACATGTATGGGTCTAGAGAAAAACTGTAATTCAAAATGGGGATGCAACATTTGGTTCTTGTTTTCTAGATTTTTAATATTAAAAAAGAGAGGAAACCTAGAAAATATATTTTTAGTGAAAATAAACATCTGATGGTAAATTATATTTTATTGAAGTTTTCAAATAAATTACTTTCCAGGATTAAATCTTACTACATTAAGAAAAAACAGTTGTTTGGCCTTTACACAAATGCAAATATAAATTTATAAAGATAAATATGAATAGTTTTTAAAACATCACCACATAGTATAGCCATACAATGGAATACTAAACAGCACTGAAAATGAATAGAGCTATGTAAATCCACATTAATGAATCTAATAAACATAAAGATGAGTAAAGAAAGCAAACTAAAGAAGAATTCATACAGTACCTTTCATTTATATAAATTTTTAAAATATTAAAAATAATATGACATATTATTGGAGGATGTACATATATATCTTAAAAGTCTAAGAAATGCATGAAGAAAAATGCCAAATTGAGGACAATGCTTATTTTAGGGAAGGGAGTAAGCTAATTAGGTGGGAGTGCAACTGTTTTGGCAAAGCATCCATTTCTCATAGATGGTACAGGCTAGTGGTACATAAGTATTTACTTTACTTTTTATACTTTCGTATATGTCTGAGGTTTCTTTCTTTCTTTCTTTCTTTTTTAATTTAAAAGCTACCACAGACAAATAACCCCCCCAAAAGTGGTCAAATAATATAAATAGACATTTCTCCAAAGAAGACATACAAATGGCCAATAAGCACATGAAAAAATGTTCAACATCAAATGCAATCCAAAACTATTAGAGGCCACTTCGCACCCACTCAGATGACTATTACAAAAAAGGCAGATAAGCCCTAGCAGCTAGTGTTTTAGTGTTTACTAGGTAATGGAGAAATGGGGGAATGGAAAGTGCCTGGGTTTGTTTACTGGTCAAGGGCACATGCCTGGGGTGGAGGTTCAATCCTCAGCCCCCATCAGGGTGCATGCAGGAAGCAACCAATCTATGTGTCTCTCTCTCATCAATGTTTCTCCTATCTCTCTCTCTCTTTCTCTCTTCCCCTTTCCCACCCTCCCTTCCACTCTCTCTAAAAATCAATGGAAAAAATATCCTTGGGTGAGGATTAACATTTTAAAAAGGTGAATTTTGCCGGGAGCCGGTCCATCCTTGCTGTTTCAAGGGACCTGGCATATATGGCATACGGTTCTTAATATGTTTGCTCACCTTCTTGGCGCTGTGTTTTAACCAAGGTCACCTCTCCAAGAAAGGTTGAGTCCCCAGGTAGGGATTTTCCCCTGAAGTTAGGGAGGGAATAAAACCCCTCAACTAAGTGCCAGGCGGGTAATTAATCCCTTTAACTACGAACAATCATGCTTAAACTACATAATCTTTTCTCCCTGGAATGGAGATAAGAAACGCCCTAACCTTTGTAATAGAGATTGATAGGATTGAATCAACTGGTATAAATACAGTTGTAACAAGACAGAAACACTCAGAACTCAGAACACAGAACTAAGGACACAGGGCTTGGAAGACAGGACCAAGAGAGACAGAGCCTAGGCACAGAACCTACACAGAACGTTCTCTAGAGACAGAAGAACTTCGCTGGCGAGAGCATGCCGGAGGATCCTGGAGAGGGACTGGCCTCGGAGCCTAGAGACAGAGCCTAGCGGGAGAACATGGCAAGGGATCCTGGACTGAACCTGACTACAGAGATTGGCAGGAGAACCTGACTGGAACCTGGACACTGAACCTGACTGGAGAGCCTGGACAGAACCTGGCTGGAGAACCTAGCGAGGGAACGTGGCTACAGAACCTCGCTGGAGATCCGAAGCAGAACCTCTCTGGAGATCCGGGCTAGAGATCCTGGCTAGGTTGCTGATCAACTGAACGCTGTCTCCATGTCATTCCTTCTTCACCGACTCCGTCCACACCTTTGGGGACCCCTGGACCCGCTGGGGTTGGACCCCGGCATCTGGCGCCCGAACAGGGACCCCTAGGTAAGCGCCCCACACTCGGGACGGATCGGACTCCACCGTAGGAAGAGGGTGGATAGTCTTCGCCGACTCCGTCCACACCTTTGGGAACCCCTGGAACAGGATTCCCTTAGGTAAGCCGCCCCATTGAGAACCTCCACACTCGGGACGGATAGGACTCCACCAGGGTGCTACAGACCCCCCTATAGAGGATAAATAGGGTAAGAAGGTGGATAGTACAGAACTTAGATTGAGAAGATGTGCCATACTGAGTCCAAAGAAAGAAGACTCTGTATTGATTCTTAGATTGAGAAGATGTGCTATACTGAGTCCAAAGAAAGAAGACTCTGTATTGATCTTTAGATTAAGAAGATGTGCCATACTGAGTCTAAAGAAAAAAGACTCCGTATTGATCTTTTAACATATATGCTTGTTAGCAGAGGAATTAAGGTTACTCCCAGTCAGACAGAACATTTTATACAAGAAATACGTCCATGCTTTTCTGAGGAAGGAAAGGTGCCGGAAAGGTAAATGTAGAGGCATGGGAGAAGGTAGGCCCAAGGAGCCTTATCCTTAACCCCACTGCAGCCTTTCCACCCCGGGAAAGTGCAGGATTGGCAAGCTCTCCCTGGGGTGATAGATCAGGACTCAGGTAATAGCAGAAAGCGCCAATCCTACTCTTAAAATGGATATAAGAGAGCATTTGAGGTTTTTCTTTTTAATGCTTGCTTTTAAAAAATAAAAAAGGGGGAATTTGCCGGGAGCCGGTCCATCCTTGCTGTTTCAAGGGACCTGGCATATATGGCATACGGTTCTTAATATGTTTGCTCACCTTCTTGGCGCTGTGTTTTAACCAAGGTCACCTCTCCAAGAAAGGTTGAGTCCCCAGGTAGGGATTTTCCCCTGAAGTTAGGGAGGGAATAAAACCCCTCAACTAAGTGCCAGGCGGGTAATTAATCCCTTTAACTACGAACAATCATGCTTAAACTACATAATCTTTTCTCCCTGGAATGGAGATAAGAAACGCCCTAACCTTTGTAATAGAGATTGATAGGATTGAATCAACTGGTATAAATACAGTTGTAACAAGACAGAAACACTCAGAACTCAGAACACAGAACTAAGGACACAGGGCTTGGAAGACAGGACCAAGAGAGACAGAGCCTAGGCACAGAACCTACACAGAACGTTCTCTAGAGACAGAAGAACTTCGCTGGCGAGAGCATGCCGGAGGATCCTGGAGAGGGACTGGCCTCAGAGCCTAGAGACAGAGCCTAGCGGGAGAACATGGCAAGGGATCCTGGACTGAACCTGACTACAGAGATTGGCAGGAGAACCTGACTGGAACCTGGACACTGAACCTGACTGGAGAGCCTGGACAGAACCTGGCTGGAGAACCTAGCGAGGGAACGTGGCTACAGAACCTCGCCGGAGATCCGAAGCAGAACCTCTCTGGAGATCCGGGCTAGAGATCCTGGCTAGGTTGCTGATCAACTGAACGCTGTCTCCATGTCATTCCTTCTTCACCGACTCCGTCCACACCTTTGGGGACCCCTGGACCCGCTGGGGTTGGACCCCGGCAGAATTTTATGGTATATAAGTTAAAGCTCTACCTAACCAATGTGGCTTAGTGGTTGAGCCTTGACCTATGAACCAGGAAGTCATGGTTCCATTCCCGATGAGGGCACATGCCCGGGTTGTGGGCTGGATCCCCAGTAGGGAGTGTGCAGGAGGTAGCTGATCAATGATTCTCTCTCATCATTGATGTTTCTCTCTCTCCCCCTCTCCCTTCCTCTCAGAAATCAATAAAAAAAAATATTTAAAACAAAAACAGTTTAAAAAAAAATTTAAAGTTCCTATCTTTTAAAAAGCTACCATACCCCCCCAATATATATATATATAATATATATAAAAATTATATATATAGTGAGATAAGGACACATTTGCAAAATTAAGCCATAGGGCAGTGATGGCGAACCTATGACACGCGTGTCAGAGTGACACGCGAACTCATTTTTTTGGTTGATTTTTCTTTGTTAAATGGCATTTTAATATATAAAATAAATATCAAAAATATAAATCTTTGTTTTACTATGGTTGCAAATATCAAAAAATTTCTATATGTGACACGGCACCAGAATTAAGTTAGGGTTTTTTTTTTCTTATTGATTTTTTTTTACAGAGAGGAAGGGAGAGGGATAGAGAGTTAGAAACATCGATGAGAGAGAAACATCGATCAGCTGCCTTCTGCACACCTCCTACTGGGGATGCGTCTGCAACCAAGGTACATGCCCTTGACCGGAATCGAACCTGGGACCTTTCAGTCGCAGGCCAACGCTCTATCCACTGAGCTAAACCGGTCAGGGCAGGTTAGGGTTTTTCAAAATGCTGACACGCCGAGCTCAAAAGGTTCGCCATCACTGGCCTAGGGTTTCAAATAATCAGAATTTATTTAATATTGTAATATGCACATTTACAAAATTCTGCAGAAACTAGTCAGAGACAAGTTCAACATTTTTCACTTATTCCATTTACCTGTGTACATTATAGAGGACAGTGGATACCGCAAGCCAAGTGCATCTTCTGTAAAGGAATCAACGAAGTCCTCCAGCATATGAAGCCCAAAATCTTTGCCTCGATAGTTCTTTCTTATAAACATTGTATCAAGAACTGGCAGTTGGTAGCTTTGGGTAAGAAATGAGGCACATATGCTTCCTGCAATCATAAGAACAGAAAGCCAACAATTTTTCACACTGAAAGACCTATATGTATGTACTTTTAGAAAACATGAGTTAACAGTCTTTCTAAAAATGGTTTTTCAGTGGATATAAACGTAGTGCTATCCCAAAAAGTTCCCTCCATCCCTTTTACGGCCAATTCCTCCCTCCCGGGTCTCTGTTTGATTTCTGCCACTACAAATTTGCTTTTACTTTTCTAGAATAACATAAATGGAATCATACAGTATGTTTTCTTCGTGTCTGGTTTCCTTCTCCCAACACATTGATTTTGAAATCGAGTACATGCTATGTCTATCAGTGCTTAATAGTATGCATGATATGGGTTAACTGAAATACATTTATTTACTATTTTTAAAATTTATTTTTGTTGTTGAGGTTATTACAGATGCCCCCCATTTCCTCTCCCTTTGCCCTCCTTGGCCTGGCTCCTGCCATTTGAGTTGTTTACAGTTTGCGGGGCTATAAATAAAGCTGTTTTGATAATCTCTTTAAAAACTTTTAAAGGGGGTGCTATAATAACACTAACAAAAAGTAACCTCACAGGGTGATCTGATCAAAAATTCCAAACTGGGCAGGTCATGGTGGGTAGTCACACCCCAGGCATATAACTTCTCTAGTGAGAGGTCTATCTTTGCCTTAAGCAAGCTCTGTCCATTGTTTTTGCGCATCTATATTAACATATCTTTTAAATGCTCATTTTCAGAACCCTTAGAAGCCTCACTACCCTCAAAAGAACACATAGTCTTAACTAGCCTATAGCTCAATCCCCAACTTGTTTTTCATGAATTTTCCTTACATTCCCTCCTTAATCCAAATGCATGAAAGAAGCTGAAAACTATAATTCTGGGAAGCATTATTTTTTGTTGAGATCTTGCTTCCCAGCACTGTCATCAGTTTGGAAAATAATGCAATAATTAGTAAATTATAATACAAGAATAAACTGTTTCATGTACTCACAACTGTAAGCCTACTTTGGCTCCACCTGTACATATTCATTTCAAAAAAACCATGCTGATTCTCTTCCTTGCCTACACCTTAAATAGTTATACTTTGTATAAGGGTTATACAAAGGCAATCAAATAGAGGGCAGAAAAACTTCACGTTACCAGAGATCGTCAGACATGTCAATAGCTGTAGACAATAGCACAATTACCTAGTATAGCAAAACCACAACTGCTGCCTTAGGTGAAGTCTTCATTACATTAAATTTATTGCACATGGTAATTAAATATTTATGTTCCTCTAAGTTTCCTCTCTGACCACCTTCTCTTTCTATATGCTCTCTCTGGATAATTTCACCTACTCCCAGGGCTTCTACCATTTATCCAAATACTGATGTCCACTAACCTTTAATTTCTGTAATTCCTGAGATTTACTCCAATGGCAGACCTCATGTAAATGTACCAGTAAATAGTACAAAAACCACATGATCATTTCATTAAGTGGAGAAAAAGTATTTGATAAAATCCAATGCCTTTCATGATAAAAACACTCAACATCCTCAACCTGATAAAGAGATTTATGAAAAACCCACAGCTAACAACACACCTAATGGTGAAAAACTGGATGTTTCCCCTATAAGATTAGGATCAAGACAAAAATGTTCACTCTCACCGCTTCTATTCAACATTGTACTAGAGGTTGGGTAATTAGTCAAGAAAATAAAATAGAAGGCACCAGGTTGGAAAGAAAAAAGTAAAATTATTTTCACAGATGGCACAACCTTATATATAGAAAACCTTAAGGAATCCACTAAAAATTCATTAAAACTGACATATAAGTTTAGTAAGGTTGCAGGATCAACATACAAAAATCAACTGTATTTCTATATACCAACAGTGAACATTCTGAAAATGAAATTAAGGTAGCAGTTCCTGCCCACTGGTGTAGCTTAGTGGCTGAGTATTCACCCTAACCAGGAAGTAACGGCTATTCCAGGTCAGGGCACAGGCCATGGTTTAGGGCTTGATCTCCAGTGGGGAGCATGCAGGGAGGCAGCCGGTCAATGATTTGCTCTCATCAGTGATGTTTCTGTCCCTCTCTCCCCTCTCTCTGACATCAATAAAAATACTTTAAAAAAAAAAGATAATTCCATTTACAATAGCATCAACAATAAAATTCTTACGAGTAAATTTAATAAAAGAAGTGCAAAACTTGCAAACTTAGAAGTATAGACATTGTTAAAAGAAATTAATGAGAGTCTCCGTGCCGGGTCCCAGGGAGGTGGAGGAGATTCCACCCAAAACTTTTGATTCGGAAACTGAGCCACCTGGACTCTCGAGAGAGGTAAGGACCGGTCGTTAAACTGGAATTGGGACGTCCCACGGAAGGACCTATACGGAGGGCTGGACGCAGCGGTACTCCTGGTCCTGACCCGCGGCCACGATGGTGGTCGGGGTCCCTGGTTCATGCGGCTGTAGGCTGCACTGGGTTTGTCTGTCTGGTGTTTGTTTGTCTTGGTGTTTGTTGTCAAAAAGTTGTCTGCTTCTGTGTGCACCCTGCTGCAATGTTTTTTGAAAAATTTTCAGGACTTCAAGAAGTGAGCTGCAGGTTTCGGGCAACCTTAGGTTGCATTTGTCTGGTTTGTTTTGTCTTTGTTCTTTGTTGTCTTTGTCTTTGTCAAAATGGGATAGGGTCAGTCATCTTCGTGACCCCCTATCAGTCAGGCCCACTCCGGGTGAGTGGAAGGGGAGCTTGATCACCTCCCTGGAAGCTATAGAGCTCCCTCAGGAATTGGGAAATTGTTAGGAATTGGGTAGATTGTTTAAACTCTGAGTGAATGTCTGGTGAAAGTGTGTGAGTGTGGAGGGAGGGGCCTGCACTCTCCTCTCCTTTGTATGGCTCCACAACTTCAGTTACGGAGTCCGAGTGGGCCTCAACCTGTGGTTCCGAGATTTGTCATATGGCATAACAGTGACTCACCCCCACATGGAGGTGACCAGGCCCGGGGTTTATATGGGTGCACCTTAGCTAAGACGAATCTAAGCTCCCAAGGGATGCGGCCAGGTGGGCATCTGGATGAGGATCTGTGAAAACAGGTCACACCCCCCCTTGTCTGTCTCTCGCCACTGATCATCATGGGGTCAGGACAAAGTTTGTTTGTGTGGGACTAGCCAACTTACTACAGAGAAGGGGGACTGGATACAGCTCCAGCCTGGGCTAGTCTACTAAGAAAGTGTAAATACAGGTGTTTGCCTTGGCTGCTCGTTACTGGTCTCTGTGAAGTGAAAGCTACTTTGATTTATTCTGCCTTTCTGTTGATATGCTTGGCTGAACATTTGGGTAGGACCCGTGATGTTCTGCAAAGGTCTCTTGCAGCTGCGACAATTATTTTTCTCAGAGTCTTTTGCTCACTATTAAAGGGGAATCAGCCCACTTAGCTAATAAAGATTTCTGTCTATCAGTTGCTCTTACCTAGGTTGTAAATTTACTGTATTAAATTAAAGTTCTAGGGTAGATTTAAAGGTTATGATGTTAATGCTTTTGATTTGCAGAAATTCTGTGAACGGGAGTGGCCCACTTTCCAGGTGGGATGGCCGGACGTAGGGAATTATGATTTAACCACCGCTTTTCAGATTCACCATGTTGTCTACGGCCGGCCGGTCACCCCGGCCAAATTCTCTATATTCAAGTGTGGGTCGATATTTTGACTGAAAAACCAAGGTGGCTAAAAGTTGTCAGAATAAGGAAAAGAAATTGGGACAGAGGCAGACAGTCCTCTTGGCTTCGGCCCAGAAGGGCAAAACTCCCCCTGTTCTGCAAGGTCCAAGTGAGGAGGCACTCCCCAGGGTCAGGCCTCCCCCCTATGCTCCTCCACCCACCAGTCCCACGGTGGCAAATGACACCGATCCAGAGCCCCTGCCTCCTCCACAGCCGGTTTCCTTTCATCCAGAAACACCAGTCCAGGACCCGGCTCCATTCTCCCCTCCTCACAAGAGGCAGGGGACAGCATATGGAGAGAGAGAGAGAGAGGGAGAACCTGCGAGACCCTGTGACATCCACCAGTCCAGCAGTTCCTATGTTGCCACTACGGCAGGCAGGCCTTACGGGTCCAGACGGGCAGCCCTTTGTGGTCTGTGTCCCCTTTTCTACCAGTGGCCTGTGCAGTTGGAGGGTCCGGGGTCCTTCTTTCTCCCAGAACCTACAGGGGTTAATCTCTCTTTTGGAGTCCGTGTTTTTTATGATTGTTAGCAGTTGCTACAAACCCTTTTCACTTCAGAAGAGAGAGAGAGAGGGTCGGGGCGGAAGGGAGGAAACTTGTTCTGGGTCCGGCAGCCTACATACAGATTAGAGGCTGTGTTTCCCTCCAGGCGACCCGACTGGAACCCCTGTAGTGACAGGGGAAAGGAGGCTCTCGGTCAGTATTGCCAGACTCTATTGAGGGGCATCCGAACTGCTGCTTGGAGACCCACAAGCCTTTCTAAGGTGACAGAGACAGTCCAGGAGCCTAACCCTGATTCCCGGAAAATCAGAGGGCTGTCAATGTTGCATTTGTTTCCCAGTTGGCCCCAAATATTAGGAAAAAATTGCAGAAGTTAGAGGGCTTTGAGGGAAAATCAATCTCCAAGTTGGTTGAGGTGGCCCAGAAGGTTTTTAACAATCGGGAGGACTCAACAGCAGGTTTAAACACCCGGATGGTGAAGGTCCTCCTGGCCATGAGTGAGGAAAAAGGCCCAAGAGGCCGGAGAGACAACAAGGGCAGAAAGCCTCGCGGGAGAAAAGGAGTCCGACCCCGGCTTAGGAAAAATCAGTGTGCATTTTGCAGAAAGGAAGGACACTGGAAAAGGGAGTGCCCTGAGCGTGCAGGGGAACCAACTCCCGTGTTAGTGGAGGAGGTGGATTAGGGTTGTCAGGGCTCAGCTGGCCCCCAAGAGCCCAGAATAACCCTGACAGTGGGGGGCCAAAAGGTGGACTTCCTTGTGGAACTCATAGCACTCACTCAGGCCCTGTGGTGGGAAAGGGAAAAAGAGTGAACATTTCAGCTTCCTGAAAACAGCTGCCCTGAACCCTGCCACACTCCTCCCTGACAAGGAGGCAAAGGCCCCTTTGCATGACTGTGAGGAGACACTGACTACCTTCACTTCCCTCCGCGAGAACCTTGTGGACCAGCCCCTGCAGAATCCGGATGAGACCCTCTACACGGACAGGAGCAGCTTCGTAGAGGAAGGTACCCGGTATGCGGGGGGCGGCAGTAGTGACATGAGGAGGAGCCAGGGGAGATCTACAATCTGCCAGGATTAGAAAGAAGCCCTGGTGAGCGCCCCGGCACTCACCCTGCCAGACCTACCCAGGGAATGCAGGGATATATCTCCTTACACTGCCCTTACAGGAGGACACGGGAGCCACCTTAAAGAAGTCTGCTGACCTCAGGAGGAAAGGAAAAATGCTCCTAAAATACTTAACCACCTGGCAGCCATATAGGGGCCAAGGAATTGGCTAAAAGACCAGTAGGGCCCCTAGAAGTTCTCGTAGCCCTGCCAGCACGAAGGCTCCCAGAGAGGCCTACTCATCTGCCAGAGGAGCAGAGGATAGCTGAGAAACTAAGGGCTCGAGAAGGAGAGGCTGGATGGCTAATTCTGCCAGACGGGAGGTCTATAGTGCCAGAAGCCCCGGGGTGGACCATCGCTTCCCAGACCCACCAGAGCACCCACTTGGGGGGAACGAAGCTATCAGAACTACTGGGAAGAGAATTTTACATTCCAGGGCTCCAGAAAATATCCCAAGACTTGGCTAGAAGGTGCCAAGTGTGTGCCCAGGTGAACCAAGGGCCCCCAGTTGTGGCCGTGCCGGGGCAGCGATTCCGAGGTCAGAACCCCGGAGAACACTGGGAAGTGGACTTCACCGAAATACCAGGGGAACAAGGAGGGTATAAATACCTGCTGGTTTTCATTGATATCTTCTCTGACTGGTCTGAGGCATACCCAACCAAGGCAGAGACAGCACAGGTAGTAGTTAGGAAACTCCTCACTGAAATTGTCCCCCGGTTTGGCCCACCACTATACATGGAGTCTGACAATAACCCAGTGTTTATTGCCAAAGTTACACAATCCATAGTTAAGGCCCTGAGAGTTACTTGGAAATTGCATTGTGTTTATAGACCACAGAGTTCTGGACAGGTAGAGAGGATGAATCGGACCTTAAAGGAAACATTAACTAAGTTAAAATTAGAGACTGGCGAAAACTGGGTAAGTCTCCTTCCTTTTGCCCTCCTCAGAGCTCGGTGCACCCTGTACATAAAAGGACTCACCCCTTTTGAAATTATGTTTGGCAGGCCGCCACCTCTTCTCCCCCGCCAAAGGGAGGAAGCAATTGCCCGGCTGTCTACCCAAAATTTGCTTAAGTCCTTACAGGCTTTGCAGAGCAGCGCCACGTCGGCACAACAGGTGGTGAGAGCCGTATGAGAGTAGGACACACCTAGAATCAGTCCAATGCAGCCTGCCTTCTCTCCGGATAATCTCGTCTGGGTGAAATGCCACGCCACGACCCTGGCAGCCTGGAACCTAGATGGGATGGACCCTACCAGGTGGTGCTGAGCACTCCAACCGCCATCAAAGTTGCAGGAAAGAGGCACTGGATCCATCGTACGCAGGTTAAGAAGGCGAACGACAGCATCGAGGGATGGCGGGTCCAGAACACCGGAGACCCGTTAAAGGTCAGACTCACTCGGTGTTCATCCTGACTCTTCTCGTCTACCTGCAGCCGGAACTGGGAAATCCCCATTCGGCCAAAAATTACTCTTGGGAGGTCACACGTACTATTGATGGGACTGTTATAGGCTCTGTTGTTGGAGTAGGGGCGCCCGTCATCCGGACAGATCTCTGCAAACTGTTTGGAGAAAACTGGGGAAATTCCCATGGCCAAACCACATCGACCAGGTATGGCTTGGGGGGGCCATCCCTGGGTCACTGGAGCCAGGGGTTATGGGTGCGGAAACTTGGCCCTAGAGCAAGGATTATGGCACACTGAACATTATGACTGCCCCCGGGAAGGGGGTAGTAACTGTGGAGGAGAGGGCAACCTGTATTGTGCCTCTTGGGGTTGTGAGACCCTTGCCCCATGGAAAAAACCTCCCACAGACAAACTCCTCTGTCTGAACAGAGAGGTTCGACCTGGGGCCCCAAAGAAGAACTGCACTATCAGAGATTGTAACCCCGTCCTCCTCATGCCTCTCGCCTGGTGGACTGACCAAAGGGAAGGGGAAAGACATGGGGATTAAGACTATATCAGCGGCCGAGACCCTGGCCAATTCTTCACCATCCAACACCGGACTCTTCCCCGGTGGCTCAACCTGATTGGCCCCTTGCGTCCCCTTGACAAGCCAAAGAGGCCAAGCTTGTCACAGCACCCAGCCCCAGCTAAACCTCCGGGTTCCCCTGAGTCACAAAAACCTGGGAACCCCAGCCCTACTCCACCTGCAGCCACAACCTCACCAGCCCTTGGGGACCTACAACAGCTTTTGGGTACAGGCGCAGGAAAACCAAACCATCAGCTGCGGGGAACCCTAGACTTAATGTTTTCTTTCCTGAATCGCACCTCCCCAAACCTGACACGGATTGCTGGCTGTGCCTTAACCCTGAACCCCCTTATTATGTTGGGATAGGGGCAGAGGCCCAGCTCGGGAAGGATGCCTCTGCCATCAGGAATCTTTCGGCAGAAAGTCTGCCGGATGGACTGTGTATGTGGGGACACAAACACCCAGGACTCACTCTTGGGGATCTCCTGAACCCAGGGACTTGTGTGTACCCTATGAACTACCCCCTTAGCGGTTCCACTTATACAGATCTATGTAATTCATCTATCATAATTCCAAAGAATTATACAGGAGAGACCCCCACCTACTTAGTAGCTCCAGAGGGGAC
This sequence comes from Myotis daubentonii, assembly GCF_963259705.1. NCBI lineage: Eukaryota > Metazoa > Chordata > Mammalia > Chiroptera > Vespertilionidae > Myotis > Myotis daubentonii. Next base: position 76,817,827 of record NC_081843.1, on the reverse strand, counting down.
TTGGTGGGCATGTACAACTGGTATAACCCCTTGCATCTTCTCTCCAGTCCTCCAGAATCCGACGAACCCTGGACTATGCATTCTAACTCATATCCTCCCACAGGTGTACTACTATTCAGGAGAAGGGGGCCGAGAACATTTAAACCTCGTAGCCAGAAGGGTTAGAAGGGCCCCCATCCTAGTCCCCCTCCTTATGGGAATAGGACTAGCAGGATCCACAGCCATCGGAACAGCCGCCCTAGCAACTAGCCACCAAAATTATAAAGAGTTAAGTGGGCAGATAGATCAAGATTTGAGCTCTCTTGAAAAATCCGTTAGCCAACTGGAGGACTCCCTCAGTTCACTTGCAGAGGTAGTATTACAAAACAGACGAGGCCTAGATCTGCTTTTCCTGAAGCAGGGAGGCCTCTGTCTGGCCCTAGGGGAGACTTTCTGTTTCTACACCAGCCACTCGGGGGTGATCAGGGAAAGCCTTAGCCAGCTGCGAAACGGCTGGCTAACTGAGAAGAGGCTAGAAGGGCAGAGGGCAATTGGTACGAGAATTTATTTTCCTGGTCCCCTGGCTAACTACCCAGCTCTCCTCCTTGGCAGGAACAGTCATTCTGCTCCTCCTCGGGCTACTATTCAGCCCCTACATTGCCAGATGCCTACAGGCTATAAAGTTAATAGTTTTACACATCCAATACTCCAGAATCTTAGAGGAGGGCACTGAATCAAAGATTTGATTCGGTAATAAGACCAGTAGGGAATGTGCTGGGAGGAGTGACTGAGGCGTGGAAAACTTGCTGAGTATGTTGGGGGTGGGGACTGCTGCATGGAAAGATTACTGAATGTGCTAGGGGGAGGGACCGTGGCAGAGAAAAATTACTAGATTGTCTTAGAAAAACAATGTGTTATGACTGAATCCAGCCAGGCGTGACTCCGTTTACCTCCCTTTTGTACTTGTGAACTTTTTGTGAACTTCTAAGGAACAGCTAAGGAAATGCTTTGTAGTTTGTTTGTTTTATAACACTGTGTAGTTCTCGCAAATAAAAAGCCTTGCGGGACCCTTGGTCGACACTATAAGCTGCGAGACTCCCAGAGGGGGAGAGACACCCTGTAGTTAGCTGGCCAGCTTAATAAAGGCTCTTAAATTAAAAAAAGAAAGAAAGAAATTAATGAGCACCTAAATAAATGGCAAAAACATCTCATGTTCATGAATCAGAATACATAACACTGTTAAGATGTCGATACTCCCCAAATTGACGTACAGACAAAGTCCCAGCTGGATTTTTTTCCTGAAACTGAGGTGATCCTCAAGTTGATATGGAAATGCAAAGTACCACCACAGGAACTCAGGTTCCTTCTATCTGTGGCTTCCCCACCCCTAGGTCCTCAGAATCCTTTAAATTCAGCAGACAAATTATGAAAAGGAATGCATCTTAACCACTTGGACCTGATGTCATACATATCATTTCTTTAATTACTTTGGGGAGAACTAAACACACAGCCCCAGCCAACTGTATAAGTGACTAGAAAATATAATCTCTGACTGGGCAGCTGCTGACCAATGACTAGAATATAGAAGAGGAAGCACAACTATTTGGTTAGCTAGCCGCCTCCGCTAACTTTCCTCTTCTTTTTATCTCCCAACAGACTAACACTTACTTTTGAACTTAGTATATGTGCTGCAGAAGTGAACACACCTCCATTTTAACTTTTAGGAAATCAATGATCACATCTGAGCAGGTAGCTGGCCGACTCCCTCCACAGTTATGTTTGTTTGGTTACCTCAGGCTGACTTCAGTAACTTACGTACATCCCCATGCCAATATTCACAAACACACATACTCACTTGATATGTTTTTTTTTTTAAATTAAATCTTTATTGTTCAGATTATTACATTTGTTCCTCTTCCCCCCCCCCCAAAACTCCCCTCCTCCCAGTTCCTGCCCCACCCTCCGCCCTCACTCCCCACCCACTGTCCTCATCCATAGGTGCACGATTTTTGTCCAGTCTCTTCCCACATCTCCCACACCCCTTTCCCCCCCAAGAATAGTCAGTCCATTCCCTTTCTATGTCCCTGATTCTATTATGATCACCAGATTATTTATTCACTTGATTCTTAGATTCACTTGTTGATAGATGCATGTTTGTTGTTCATAATTTGTATCTTTACCTTTTTCTTCTTCTTCCTCTTCTTAAAGGACACCTTTCAGCATTTCATATAATATTGATTTGGTGGTGATGAACTCCTTTAGCTTTTCCTTACCTGTGAAGCTCTTTATCTGACCTTCAGTTCTGAATGATAGCTTTGCTGGATAAAGTAATCTTGGTTGTAGGTTCTTGGTATTCATCACTTTGAATATTTCTTGCCATTCCCTTCTGGCCTGCAAAGTTTCTGTTGAGAAATCAGCTGACAGTCGTATGGGTATTCCCTTGGAGGTAACTGAGTTTCTTTCTCTTGCTGCTTTTAAGATTCTCTCTTTGTCTTTTGCTCTTGGCATTTTAATTATGATGTGTCTTGGTGTGGTCCTCTTTGGATTCCTTTTGTTTGGGGTTCTCTGCGCTTCTTGGACCTGTAAGTCTATTTCTCTCACCAGGTGGGGGAAGTTTTCTGTCATTATTTCTTCAAATAGGTTTTCAATATCTTGCTCTCTCTCATCTTCTGGCACCCCTATAATTCTGATGTTGGTAGGCTTGAAGCTGTCCCAGAGGCTCCTTACACTATCTTCGTATTTTCGGATTTTTTTTTCATTTTGCTTTTCCAGTTGGGTGTTTTTTGCTTCTTCGCATTTCAAATCTTTGCCTTGATTCTTGCGCTCCTCTGGTCTGCTATTGGGTGTCTGTATAATATTCTTTATTTCAGTCAGTGTATGCTTAATTTCTAGTTGGTTCTTTATCATAACATCGAGGGTCTCATTAGATTTCTTGAGGATCTCACTATATTTATCGGCGGCTTCTAGACAGTTCTTGAGAGACCTTAAAAGTGTGGTTCTGAACTCTATATCCTCCATGGACAATTTTGTCCTGTTTCTTTGTCTCCGCATTTTTTATGCTTTCTTGGTGCACCCCCTAGTGGTCTTTGTGTGCAGTCTTGTTGTAGTTAAGCCTTGATTGTTGTTGGCAATACCGGGGGTGATTTGACCTCCAGGCTAACTGGCTATGAGAGTCCGCTGTGTCTGCAATGGGAGAGCTTCTGTGCAGGATCTCTAGGGCGGTGCTAATCTAGCGTTTGCCTGAGGCTATTCGGCAAATGGCTCTGGGCAGGGGCGGGTCCCTGGGGATCTACAGGGCGGGCGGAGCAAACAGTTATGGCTGCTCTCAGTTCCGTCCCCAGGGGCTCTGCCTCACAGAGTCCCAGCAACGGCTGCAAACCTCGGAGAGAAAGCTGCCTTTGAGTTCCGACTGAAGCCAGACAGTCCTGCTTCTCCCGTTTGAGTCCGGGTCCCCAGAGACTCGCCCGGATCTGGAGCTCAGAGTCTGAAACTCCCTCCCAATTGAAAACAACAACCGCGCCCTCCGCCGCCAGCCCGCTCCATGCGCACTCCGCACCTCAGTATTTCACTTCAGCACTGCGCCTCCTCTGAGTCTGGGTATGATATTCTCTTTCCTCCTAGTTGTAGAATTTCCACTCAGCCAGCCTTCCTGTGGTTCTGGATGATGTCCGTTCCGTCTTTTAGTTGTTTTTTGAAGTGGTTGTTCGAGGCAGCAATCTCCGGCGTTAACCTATGCCGCCATCTTCTTGATATGGTTTTGACAGATCTCATCCTTAGTTTAAAAATGTGTTGACTTCTGTGGCCCACATAAACATCCACACCTCCCCCATGTGACCCGACTTACATTTCTAACTGTGTACTATCCCTACTTATGTGTTCCACAGGCACAATGAAGTTCACATGTCAAACTGAACTCAAGTATTACCAAATCCACTCTTCGGTATTCCCAATCTTAGTTCACAGTTTCCCACCTAAGCATCCAAGCCAAAACCCTCAAGTTTCATCACTGGTTACTCTTCTATCCCTTCTCACACAGGCAATGGAGTCACCACACAAAAAGCAACCTCAAATCAGTTTCCTTCTCTATCACTACTGCCACTTTCCTGCTAGAAGTACTTCTTTCAGCTGGAGTACTAAGCAGCTCTTTTAATTGACTTCAGAACACAAGACACATATGCCAAAGATCACACAACAAACTAGTGTATAAAACTATTTTTTAATAATCTGACATCTATCTAATCCAAAAAATAAGTCCCTCACAGCAATCTCTTACTTCAAGCAAAAGAGATAGTTTCTTAAATTTCACTGTACTGTAATAAGATTTAACCTCATAAACAAAGCCTCCTTTTTTATTCCAAGGCTATTTTTATATCCCAACTATTATCCCCATATACTGATTTGCTATTTAATTAAAAAATCATAAGTAATAGCATAAGGCTTTCACTCAACTAGGCCTGTATTTAATAAAGATTTTATCACTTTGCTGGTACAGTTCTTTTTCCTGATATGTAAAATATATTTCTATCACAAAGTGTTTTAGTATATGTTATGGGACGTTTTTCCAAAATATTTTATGTTTGGGTTTTCTTTGTAGAAGAAAAAAAAAAAATAGTTGCCCTAACCGATTTGGCTCAGTGGATAGAGCGTCGGCCTGCAGACTGAAGGGTCCCAGGTTCGGTTCCGGTCAAGGGCATGTGTCTTCGTTGTGGGCACATCCCCAGTAGGGAATGTGCAGGAGGCAGCTGATTGATGTTTCTCTCTCATCGATGTTTCTAACTCTCTGTCCTTCTCCCTTCCTCTCTGTAAAGAGCCAATAAAATATACTTTTTAAAAAAATAGTTCCAGACTAAATTAACTGGTTACTGATTCAAAGGTTAGTATAGTATAAGCACAACAAATTCCATTATTATCTGGTGGAGGAGAGCCAGAGTATAAAGCAAGAAAGAACAAAAATTAATAGGGTGGAAGGCAATTAGCAGAGAAGCACCAGAGGATCATGGGTTCAATTCCCAGTCAAGGGCATGTACCTGGGTTGCAGGTTCTACCTCCTCGGTCTCTCTCTCTTTGTCTCCCCCCTCCCTTCCACTCTCTCTAAAATTCAATGGAGCTCGGCCGGAGTGACTCAGTGGTTGAGCGTCACTCTATGAACCAAGAAGTCAGGTTTGATTTCCAGTCAAGGCACATATCCGGGTTGTGGGCTTGATCCCCACGGTGGGGCGTGCAGGAAGCAGCTAATCAATGGTTCTCTCTCATCACTGATGTTTCTATCTCTCTCTCCTTTTCCCTTCCTCTCTGAAATCAATAAAAAATAAAATTAAAATAAAATTAAAGTCAATGGAAAAATAATCTTTGGGTGAGGAATAACCAAAAGAAAAAAAAACACCAAAAACTTAACTACCAGAACAAGCAAAAATAAAGGCCAGGTCTCAGAGGAGAGGAGGAACCCCAGATGCATATAAAATGAAGAGGAACACACTCCTGGAGTCAAATACTGATCAGAAACACTAAAAGGGGAATGCTATGCCCGTCAACGGTGTGTCTTTCATCTAAAGCAAACTCTAAACAAAAAAAGCATAAAGTAATATATGATCAAAATATCTATGAGCTCATTTCAGATAGGAAAATCCCCTGGAGCCAGTGTGAAAAGGAAAAAAGCCTCCAATTCCCATAGGAATTATCTCATATAAAATAAAGCATAAAGAAATGAAAGCACACCTCAGCCATTTTAAAACATTTTAAAAACAACATGATGCCTTTTATGCAATGCAGCAGTACGCTTCCATTTAACAGACATTATTATTCTGCCCCTATATAATGACATCTTTCTGGAGTTAAATGAATCACTGATCCTATTTCAAATTTATACAAGAATAAAATAGAATATTAAAGGAGAACCACAGTATTTACTAAATAACAAAACCATTTTAAACTCTAGATCATAATATTTTATTCTTGAGAAAAAGTGACCTTCCTTTTATTGATGGTATGCATAATCTCATGATAAATATGTATTAATTATGTGATTAAGATAATGGTCATAACTGTTCTTCAAATCAGCAGTGAATTTGATATGATCATTACACTGGATCTGACCAGATGCGCTAAGTCTGGAAGGTTTGAAATGCAAAAATGACAGAAAAATAATACGGGCATTCTCAGTGAAAGGTCTTTTGGTTAAAGTACAGAACGAGACCAACTTTGTTATTTGGTTATTTATTTACATGGAGTAAGCAGGTTAGATCTTTCTGGCTCCAGTACAACTAGAGAGCAAATGAACAGGAAAACAGGTAAAACAAGATGAAGTTGCTCTAGTTGCTTAGGAGGAGGGTATACTTGGGTCTTAGGATCAGAAATCCAAACTTTAGAAGATTTCACAATTTCAAAGCTGTTTGGATTCTCTAAATACTGTATACTGAAGTACTTTGTTTTTCATGGTAATTAACAAAGCTGCCTTTAATATGTCAGGCTAAATCAGCAGCACTGAGCAAAAAGGGCTATGCATTTGGTCCACAGGTAAAGAAGAATTAAATATTCCCCCCAAAATACTAAGTAAAATCACCTCAATTTGCACTCGAGATTCATTTAAAAGGGATGTTGATACAGTTGGGGTTTGAAAAGGAGGTTTCCATTATACACAGTTTAAATAAGTTTTAAAGACTCACCTGTAGGCTTAACTGAATAAAACCCAATGGCCTCTCCTTTCTTCCACAGAATCTTAGCATAATCAGTACTGCTATGACACAGGAATGGGATCTCATTTCTCTCCATTTCCTGTTTTCTATAAATAATTCGATTCAGAACATACAGAACCACTCTCTCCCCAAGAGTTCTCACCTACAAAGAGAGTCAAACACCAGGCACAACAGTTATAATATGCATCAACTGAGAGATGCTGTTTACCTTGCTCCCTGCTTCGTACCGGCATTCGAAGCACTTTGAATATGTTCAAAATGATCTGTAAAACATTTTATTATCACAAAGGCAAGGCTAATCATTCATACCAATAACAATCCATTTCTACACACATATTATGCATGAATACTGCCTCTCAGCAGAATTCTAAAACTGGCAAAATGAGTTTCCAGTGCACCAATCCCCAGCATCTCCTAGTTAGCAGTGTTTTCTTTCTGCTTCCAGCTGCCCATACCAGGGTTCTCAACCACCCTAATTGCTGCCTCCACCACTTCTACTGCTTCAACCCTTTTCACCCCTTTCCAGCTTCCACATTAAAAATAATAATGGGGGGTGGAGGGAAGAAGGCTTCATGTTATCCCCTGAAGATTTTAAGACCAATTACCTCATTTGATGAGCAAAGACATAATAATGCTCCTGGGAAAGGAATTTGTCTCACCCTTTCCAGGTAAAATGTTCATTTAACAGTTGTGTTTTTGTTGTCGAACTATAAGGAATACCCCGCTGCCCCTTCGGCCACACACACACATATACAGACCAGATGAGGGATGATAGTGGCACCAGGGAAGTCTAGTGAATACATACTTGGGGTAACCACAGAATGGAAACTGAGCCTCACTTCTTATGGGCAGGGCTACATGGTCTCCAGGACCCCCCTTACCAACTTTCTGGCATCAAACAGTGGGGTTTTCCCAACAGACACCTTTCACTGCTAAAAACAAGAATTCTATCCATAAAGACTCCTTAAAGAAAAACAAGAGTGCCTTCTAATTAAGTAAGTGGAGAGAGAAAACATTAACATACACTCTACTCTCAAAAACATCTCTAGTGGGAGTTCTCCAATACCAAACACATGACATGACAAAGCTTGTTAGCTTGCAAAGTAGGGAACCTTTTTTCGGCCACAGGCCGTTTGGATATTTGTAACATCATTCGAGGGCCATACAAAATTATCAACTTAAAAATCAGCCTGCTATATTTGGTCAAACATTTAATTAACTCACTCCCAATGCCTTGGCAGGGCCAGACCATATGATTTCACAGGCCTTTAAGGCAATCTTTTACTAGCTTGAACAGCTCTGATCAGCATAAAATTCTTCCTTAGACTGAGCTAAAATTTATTTCCCAAAGGTATTCTGGAGCCACACAGCCTACAAATATCTGAAGACAACCGTAAGATTCCGCTACATTCCATACCAACTCTAAACAATTGAAGGAAAAGACTAAGGCAACTTTGGGTGCTTTTGCCATTCCTGTCCTCTTCCTTGAAATTGCTCCAATCACCTAATATCTGTCTTCATGATGGGCATGCAGATACTACAGATATAAACATTAAAGATATTGCTAGGACAGTGGGGCTTTTCTGCATAAACTTAAGGTTTTTAAATTAGCTTTCTTGCCTACCTTCATTTGCTTCTAATTAACACCCACTCTTTTTCCTATGTGCTGCTGTTTCAGTTTGGGCCTCATGGTATACATGGTGCAGTTAATTTTTTGAACCTATGGGTACTACTCTACATTTATCCCTATTTATTTTCATCATGTTAGATCTTCCCCTTTTTTCTTAATTCTGCCTTTCACAGATTGGTTCTCCCATTCAGCACTGTGGCATGCTGAATGGACATGCATGCCATCTATGTATTCCTCTAAGTATTTTTATGAAACTCAGTGATTAGGACAGAAAACAAAACAAAACAAAAAAACAAAGTTTTGCGGTATGCTGCTGAGAACCTCCCAAAATGACCCTATTGATAAGCAAGTTTCCTTCCTGGTCAGTGTCTCCTAGAGACAGAGAACCTAAGCAACCTCACACAGAGAAGAACTAGCTTTATCTCTACCTAACAAGGAAATCAGAAGCTGAAGTTGATATGGGTCACTACAGTTCAACTAACCCATAAGCATTCAATCTTCCTCACCCAATTCTCACATACCTTTAGCACAATGAAACTCTAAGGGTTTAATAAAACCTGGTTACAATAAAATGGAAAAGAGCTCAATAACCTCAAAAACTATCACTGTTTATAGGAAACATAACTGTGAAATGGCCTAAGAAAGAAACTTTTAAAATTACAAGATCGTATTACCTGCTTAAGCCCCTCTCTAGAAGGGACAGATGTTTTTACAATATCATCAACAGCCCACCACTGATCAGCCAGGTAAAGTGCCACAGCTAAAATAGAATAAATGATTAACATTTAAGTTTTAAGTCTTACAGTATATAACATTACTATTTGGTAAGGTTATTATATAGATACCCTTAGGTATACCCATACTTTTATAATACAATATGGCCCCATTTACACTATTTTTATTTCACTCATTAAACATTTAATAGTAAGCAATTAAGAATTATATTTTCCTAAATTTAAGTTTGAAACACGTTTTCTTTCTTTTTTTCAATTCCTTCATGTAACTACCTTTTAATAAATTTCTAATTGTTTGGAGAAAAACTCCTCAATTTTAAAGATTAAGCAAAAAAGAGACCTGTGAGTGAGTCCTCAGGTGAAAAAAGAGCAAGAATTTTCTGGGTCTGATCTCCACCATAAAGAGGTACAAAGCCTACATTTGACAGGCTAATAGGAATCTGAAATGACAATTGATTAAACATTAGTGAAGAGTCTGTGAAGAAAATATCACACAAAAACACCATGATTCTACCAAAATATTAACTCTTTCTACATTAATATTAATTATATACCTTCATTTCATATACAATATTTCTAGTCTCAAAAAAAAAAAAAAGTAGCCCTAGCTCAGTGATGGCAAACCTATAACACGCGTGTCAGAGGAGACATGCGAACTCATTTTTTTGGCTGATTTTTTTTTTGTTAAATGGCATTTAAATATATAAAATAAATATCAAAAATATAAGTCTTTGTTTTACTATGGTTGCAAATATCAAAAAATTTGTATATGTGACACGGCACCAGAGTTAAGTTAGGGTTTTTCAAAATGATGACACACCGAGCTCAAAAGGTTCGCCATCACTGCCCTAACTGGTTTGGCTCAGTGGATAGAGTATCAGCCTACGGACTGAAGGATCCCGGGTTCGAATCCAGTCAAGGGCACATGACTAGGTTACGGGCTCGATCCCCAGTAGGGGGCAAGCAGGAGGCAGCCAATCAATGATTTTCTCTCATTGATGTTTCTATCTCTCTCTCCTTCTCCCTTCCTCCCTAAAACAATAAAAATATATTTAAAAAAAGAAAAAAGAAAATCAGAATTCCCTTTTGTGGGAAGTTTATTATGTTGCGGGGGGGGGGGGGCAGGAAATGAAAGTTTATTTCAATAAATATTACTGTGTTCTGGCCAAAAATCTAAATAAAAACAAAAGAAAGATATGGTCCATAAAGTCACTAAAAGACAACTACAGTTTACATCTGTTATTTAGACTATTGGAGGGGATGGGATTCTATTTTCTAGTAAAAGACACCAGATAGGTAATTTTTTTAGAGAGACATACAATACTTTAAATTTTTTCTGCCTTCATTAATCCAATGCTAATTCCTCATTTATAGAAAATATTACAATTCGGAGAATTATAAAATATTGGTACTACAGGAGACTTAAAGAATCCTTTAAATCAACATAATTTTCCAGAAGAAAAATCTGAGGCCTAGATGTTAGAGAATTTGCCTACCATCAAGTTCACAGTGGAATTCTAACAACATACACAGCGTACCAATTTGAAAGTTTTATTTTAATATTTTAGAAAAGGGGAGGTTTGTGACACAAAAATGTATAATTTAGTGGTTTGCTGATATTTTTATTTTAAAAAATTCTTATATCACAAGCTATAAATCTAAAGAAAATTTGAGTTAGCTCAAATTTGGAAACCAGTCTTAGAAAAACTGATTAACTACTTAATTTTAAAGGCACAACACAAATATTAAACAACAACCTGTAGAGTTTCTTTTTAAAACCTGATCATGTTACTATACTAACCAATCAATATTTATGCATTTTACTGATGTCTTCTCCTACAAATTTTAAAAGTTTAGTTAACACTTTAAAATGACAAAAAAATAAAAGGATATTAATTCCATGTATGAACTCAACTGAAGAGACTCATAAAAAGCACTGCAATCACCTTACCGTTATATCGAGAAGAGAAAAAGACTCAGGATTTTCAGGGTCTCCACACCTCAGATCTGACATATAATCTTCAGCAGCATTTTCCAGTTCCTCATGACTGCAATTATCCAGCATATCCACAGGGAATGCCATCCTCTTTAACAAACAACATGGGACAGAAATGTTTCAGAATATGAAATGCTAGCTTCCTTTTCTCATAGAAAAACTTTATATTGTAATGTTTTATTATAAAGAGTTCTTCACTATACCATGTCAGACTACAACTTGGCCTGCTGATTTAACAATGTACATCAAAAGAAAACTTTTAAACATTATTCATCTGAATTAAAAATAAAATAGGAATTAATAGTAATTCTTTTTTAAAAATATTTTATTGACTTTTTACCGAGAAGAAGGGAGAGGGAATAGAGAGTTAGAAACATCAAGGAGAGAGAAACATCGATCAGCTGCCTCCTGCACACCTCCTACTGGGGATGTGCCCGCAACCAAGGTACATGCCCTTGACTGGAATCGAACCTGGGACCCTTCAGTCCACAGGCTGATGCTCTATCCACTGAACCAAACCAGTTAGGGCAATAGTAATTCTTTAAATGATATAAATGTATTTATACAGGCATAGGATATACATATTTGCATATACGTACACCCACATAAATATATCCTCATACACCTGCCAACATTATAAGTCACTATAAAAGGACAAAAGGGAACTTTTTGGAATAGAAATGTTCTATAACTGCATCATAGTGATGGTTGCTCCACTATATAAATTTACGAAAAAAAAATAAAAAATTAATCACTGAATTATACAATAGCAATGGGTAAATGTTGCAATATGTAAATTCTACCTCTCATACATAGAACTGTTAAAAAAAAAAAAAAGCCAGCACTTTAGTGAGGAAACACTAAACACTTTCCCACTAAAGTCAGGAAAAATGACTCCACACTGTATAACATTATATAGGTACTTGCCAATGCAATTAGCCTAGAGGCATAACAACTGGGTATGGGTGTATATGGAAGGAACTACACCTCAATTTGCAAATAATATATTTAATTGAAAAACCCAAAAGAATCAATGGAAAAACTATTCCAAACAGTAAGAAAATATACTAAAACAGGATATAGTTACACACAGAAATTAAGCCCTCATATATACAATAATAACCAGTGAAATCAGGAATGGAAAAAATGCAGTAAAAATAGGTAAAAGACCCCATTTACAGTGGATAGAGCATCAGCCTGGGGACCAAAGGGTCCAAGGTTCAATTCTGGTCACGGGCATGTACCTCGTTTGCAGGCTCCTCCCCGGCTGGGCCCTGGTCAGGGCTCACACAGGAGGCAACCAATCTATGTGTTTCTCTCACATCAATGTTTCTTTGTCTTTCCCTCTCTCTTCCACTCTCTAAAAATCAATGGAAAAATGTCCTTCGGTGAGGATTAAAACAAAAAGTAAGCTAAGCAGAAATATGCATCTTAATGAGACACAAAAAGAAAAATTAAACCCAAATCTAATGAAGCCATCAATCAAGTGAAATCACATCTTAAGTATACAGCCAGTCCAATTTAGAATAACCCAGTTTCTTCAATACGTATACAGCATGGAGTTTAAAGAGTGGGAACTATTGTAAATTAAAAGACACTTAAGAGACATACTAATCAGATGCATTGTAGAGAGGATTCTGATTTGTGTACTCTTGAAAATTTCCATGATAAAAAGTTAAATAAAAAATAAACATATGCTCTATATCAAAGTCTGAGCTACATAGGTCTTAAAGGAAATATAAAGTAAAATAAATTAACTTGTTATAAAAATTCCCTATTTCATATTTACCCAAAATAAAAACAGCAGAGCCCAACTGCTGTATTTGTCAATAATCTCTTCAATCTCAATTTAAAAAATAATAAAGGGAAAAAGCAGAAGAAAACTGAGAAAATAAAAATTACTTTTCTCTGAAGTAATTCTTCAGAGAAGCATTTTATCACATCAAATCCTTTTTATCACAACAAATATATTAGTAGGTAAAAAAGCTGAAAATCTAATGAAAATATGAGATAAACATGTAAAAGATAGGGCATATAACAGCTACATATAGTTAAATATATATTTTTAAAATTTTTTTTTCATTTTTTAAATCTTCAAACAAGGATATGTTTTTACTGATTAATTTTAGAGAGCGAGGAAAGGGAGAGGGGGGAGAGAAACATCTATGTGTGAGACAAACATTGATCAGTTGCTTCCTGTACATGCCCTGACCAAGGATCGAATCCACAACTTTTTGGTATACAGGACAATGCTCCAAACAACCGAACTACCTGGCTAGGGTTAGATATATTTTTCTGAATTTTCAAGATATGATGATAATGAGAAACTTATTTTTTACCATAATCTAAAATCGTGGTCCTAAAGACTTTAAAACGTGGTGTATATGATTGGGAACCTAATTTTATACAAATATATATTTTAATCAAATTGATTTTTAAATTGTTTAAAATAAAAACCTGGAAATAGAACACACAAAAACAGCCCATCTATTAGTAAATATAAATGTCTAAATAAAAGGAGAAAGTAAGAAAAATCTGTGAAACATTTATAAAAACAATACCACAGGATTTCCAGGCAACTTATAAAAAGAAAAAGAAAAAAACAGCAACTATGAATTTCAAGAGAGATCAACCAGGAGCTTATGTAAATTAGATGTTATAGTTAGAAAAATATCAAAATAAAACAGCAGAGCTCTATTATGAAGCTTATTTGTTATTTTGGGCAGATTTTTATATCTCTATCAAAGTCAATATTCAAAAGCAAACTAAGGAAATAGAACATTACGTTCTAGTCAGATCCAACAATTCTAATGAAGATTAAAATTTTAGATGAAACCAAAAACAAATGGTCAACAGCAGATGACAAAAGCATAATTAGGACACTAGTTAACTGTTTTCCTCTCTTATAGACAACAAGATCCCAGCTTTGTGTCTAAGTAAAAATTAAGAGCATTAAATATACCCTACTATTGACTAGATGAAGCTCAAGAAGGATTAATATCACAGTATTCTCCTTAAACCAACTCGAAAGACTCTCTTGAATATTAGCTACCAAAACAAGGTAGGAATGAAACACATTTAAACATTTCATTTGCTAAGAGTAATCATGAGTTAAACCAGGGGTGGGGAACCTTTTTCTGCCAAGGGCCATTTGGATATTTATAACGTCATTCCTGAATCATACAAAATTATCAACTTAAAAATTAGCCTGCTATATTTGGTCAAACATTTAATTAACTCACCCCTAATGCCTTGGCAGGGCCAAACCAAATGATTTCAAGGGCCATATACCCCTGCCCTGAAGGATAAAATATAAATTAACATATGAGGGCTGCTGCTAAAAATTTGGTATACAAAAGCATTGTTGATTACAATCACATAAAGATAATACGGCATTCTAGACAAAGAATACAAAATGGACATATAAGGAAAAGGAGCCTGATAGAATAGCAAATTGATGGGTCATTTTCTTTTTCACCTACTATTACCACAACATGGTCCTTAAAAGATTTGTTTAAATAGCATTTTTTTTAGTCTTATTTTTTAGTTTTATTTATATTGAATAAAGAGCCTAGCAGTATAGCCCAGAATAAGAGAATGGTTGTGAATAGTCAGGGGTGTCATGTGCCGGGGTCCAACCCCAGCAGGTCCAGGGGTTCCCAAAGGCGTAGACGGAGTCGGCGAAGAAGGAATGACACGGAGACAGCGTTCAGTTGATCAGCAGCCTAGCCAGGATCTCCAGCCAAGTTCTGGTCTCGACCTCCAGAGAGGTTCTGCTTAGGATCTCCAGCCAGGTTCTGTCTGAGATCTCCGGCCAGGTTCAGTCACCAGGTTCTAGTCAGGTTCTCTTGCCATGTTCTATAGTCAGGTTCAGTCCAGGATCTTTTGCCATGTTCTCTCCAGCGAAGTTCTTCTGTCTGTAGGTTCTGTGTAGGTTCTGTCTTCTTGGCTCTCTTCTTAAGTTCTGTCTCCTAAGTTCTTTTTTTTTTTTTTCCTGATTTATTTTTTTTTAATTGAATCTTTATTGTTCAGATTATTACATTTGTTCCTTTTTTTCCCCCCCATAACTCCCCTCCTCCCAGTTCCCGCCCCACCCTCCGCCCTCACTCCCCACCCACTGTCCTCATCCATAGGTGCACGATTTTTGTCCAGTCTCTTCCCGCATCTCCCACGCCCCTTTCCCCCCCAAGAATAGTCAGTCCATTCCCTTTCTATGTCCCTGATTCTATTATAATCACCAGTTCATTCTGTTCATCAGATTATTTATTCACTTGATTCTTAGATTCACTTGTTGATAGATGCATATTTGTTGTTCATAATTTGTATCTTTACCTTTTTCTTCCTCTTCCTCTTCTTAAAGGATACCTTTCAGCATTTCATATAATCCTGGTTTGGTGGTGATGAACTCCTTTAGCTTTTCCTTATCTGTGAAGCTCTTTATCTGACCTTCAGTTCTGAATGATAGCTTTGCTGGATAAAGTAATCTTGGTTGTAGGTTCTTGGTATTCATCACTTTGAATATTTCTTGCCACTCCCTTCTGGCCTGCAAAGTTTCTGTTGAGAAATCAGCTGACAGTCGTATGGGTATTCCCTTGTAGGTAACTGAGTTTCTTTCTCTTGCTGTTTTTAAGATTCTCTCTTTATCTTTTGCTCTTGGCATTTTAATTATGATGTGTCTTGGTGTGGTCCTCTTTGGATTCCTTTTGTTTGGGGTTCTCCGCGCTTCTTGGACCTGTAAGTCCATTTCTTTCACCAGGTGGGGGAAGTTTTCTGTCATTATTTCTTCAAATAGGTTTTCAATATCTTGCTCTCTCTCATCTTCTGGCACCCCTATAATTCTGATGTTGGTACGCTTGAAGCTGTCCCAGAGGCTCCTTACACTATCCTCGCATTTTTGGATTCTTTTTTCATTTTGCTTTTCCGGTTGGATGTTTTTTGCTTCCTCGCATTTCAAATCATTGACTTGATTCTTGCGCTCCTCTGGTCTGCTGTCGGGCGTCTGTATAATATTCGTTATTTCAGTCCGTGTATGCTTAATTTCTAGTTGGTTCCCCAATATAAGATCGAGGGTCTTATTAGTTTTCGTGTAGATCTCATTAAGTTTATCGGCAGCTTCTAAACAGTTCTTGAGAGACCTTAAAAGTGTGGTTCTGAACTCTATATCTTCCATTGACAATTTTGTCCTGTTTCTTTGTCTCTGCATTTTGTTATGCTTCCTTGGTGCACCCCCTTCTGGTCTTTGTTCGCAGTCTTATAGTTAAATCTTGATTGTTGTAGCTAATCCCAGGGAGGATTTGACCTCCAGGCCAAGTGGCTATGAGAATCAGCTGTGTCAGCAGTGAGAGAACTTCTGTCCTCTAGGGAGGTGCTAATCTAGCCTTTGCCTGAGGCTATCCGGCAAATGCCTCTGTGCAGGGCTTGGGTAGGGCGGGTGGCACAGGATCAACAGGGTGGGCCGGAGAGAGCAGTTATGGCGGCTCTCAGTCCTGTCCCCAGGGGCTCTGCCTCTCTGAGTCCCAGCACCCGCTGCAAAGCTTGGAGAGAAAGCTGCACTCGCTCTGACCGAAGCCAGACAGTCCCGCTTCTCCGGTTTGAGTCTGGGTCCCTAAAGACTCGCCTGGATCTGGAGCTCAGAGTCTTCGACTCCCTCCCGATTGAAAACGCCAACCGCGCCCTCCGTCGCCAGCCCGCCCCGCACACTCCGCACCTCAGAATTTGACTTCAGCACTGCGCCTCCTCTGAGTGTCCGTGTGCGTTTCTCTTTCCTCCTAGTTGTAGGACTTCCACTCAGCCAGCGTTCCTGTGGTTCTGGGTGCTGTCCCTTCCGTTTTTTGGTTTCACTTTTGAAGTAGTTGTTCAAAGCAGCAAACTCCGGCGTTAACCTATGCCGCCATCTTGGTTCAAGTTCTGTCTCCTAAGTTCTGTGTTCTCAGTTCTGTCTCTCTGTCTGGTTACATCTGTATTTATACCAGTTGATTCAATCCTATCAATCTCTATTACAAAGGTTAGGGCGTTTCTTATCTCCATTCCAGGGAGTAAAGATTATGTAGCTTAAGCATGATTGTTTGTAGTGATTAACTACCCGCCTGGCACTTAGTTAAGGAGTTTCATCCCCTCCCTGACTTCAGGGAAAAATTCCTACCTGGGGAAACAACCTTTCTCGGAGAGGTGACCTTGGTTAAAACACAGCGCCAAGAAGGTGAGCAAACATATTAAGAACCGTATGCCATATGTGCCAGGTCCCTTGAAACAGCAAGGATGGACCGGCTCCCGGCAGTCATGATTCCTCATCTAACATGCTTTAACTATGTCTGACCTGTCCTGCTAGTTTGTGGCAGTGCGAGACTGGAACACAGGCCAGGTGTCTCTAAGCCATTGATCCTTCCTCTATCCTAGTGTTGGCTGCACTTCAATTATCTGCATACCACCATCAAAATGGTTCCAGTGTGTCAAGTGTCTATATCACTACTTAATATGTATGTTCCTCAATTCACTTTTTTAAGTGCACACCTCTCATTGCATCCCCCCCTTTATAATTTGGTAAAATCCTATATAATAAAAAGCTAATATGCAAATCGACCGAATGACAGAATGACCAGTCACCTATGACGTGCACTGACCACCAGGGGGCAGATGCTCAACACAGGAGCTGCCTTTGGTGGTCAGTGCTCCCACAGGGTGAGCACCGTTCAGCCAGAAGCCGAGCTCACAGCTGGCGAGCACAGCGGCGGTGGCAGGAGCCTCTCCAGCCTCCATGGCAGCGCCAAGGATGTCCGACTGACTGCGAGAGGGTGCAGGCCAGGCAGAGGGACCACCCCCCCAACCGAGTGCACGAATTTTGCGCACCACACCTCTAGTATACACATAACATTTACCATTTTAATCCTTTCTAAGTTTAGTTCAGTGGCAGTAAGAATATTCACACTGTTATACAACCTTCACCACTCTCCCTTTCCAGAACTATGTACCCATTAAATAATTCCCCATTCCTATTCCCCTTAGTCCCTGATAACCATCATTCTTTCTGTATCCATGAATTTGCCTACGCTAGGAATCTCATGTTATCACAATAATTGTCTTTTTTACTAGTATATCTGCCTTATTTCACTTATTTCAAGCTTCATCCATGTTGTAGCCTATATCAGAATCTCAACTCACTTTAAAAAAATTTTTTCATTCACTTTAAACTAAAAAACCTACAAAACCACCAATTTGATATATTAGATTATATATTTTCCTAATCAGCCTCATGATTTCTAAGTATCACAATTTAAATGTTCACTTGAATACAACTTAAAGCCCTCTCCTAAATCACCAGTAGTATGTCAGCACACTTTAGAAAATATTACTATCTACGGGATTGCTTACCATAAGACTAAAGGCAAATACAGTATGACTAAATTAATTAAAGTGTAAAACAAAAATTCATTATCTTTCATTCTTAAACATTCTTATACTGAGACTTTTCAATAGAAAAATAATCACTTCTAGGTTTACTTAGTCAAAGATTATTCATATATATAAGATTATTCATATATATATATGTGTATATATATATATATATACATACATACATACACACACACACACACATATACATCTATATATATAAAAGCCAAGTAACCGAACAACGGAACTACTGGAATGACCAGTCACAATGATGTGCACTGTGGTGACCAACCAGCCCAATTGGGGCCCCGACTGGCCCTCGGACAACCTCCCATGCCGCCCCCCTCCTGCCGGCCTGGCCCTGATCGGCCCCCATCAGGGCAGACCAGCTGGACCCCACCTGTGCATGAATTCATGCACCGGGCCTCTAGTATATATATATATATATATATATATATATATATATATATATATATATATATATATATATATATATATATATATATATATATATATATATAAACAAAATGAAACCATATCGTGTGTTCCTGAAGTCCAACAATTTAAATATTCTGAAATTTGCATAAAGAATATTATGGGAGGGGGGACTTTACTTAGTTAGAAGTTATTTCTGAATATACTTTGACAACTGCTTGGCTGGGTGGCTCAGTTAGTTGGAGCATCCTCCAGTACACCAAGTTTGTTTCCTGGTCAGAGCACATGCCTAGGTTTCAGATTTGATCCCTGGTCAAGGTGCATATGGGAGGAAACTGATATCTCTTTCTCCCTCTCCTTTTCCCTCTCTTTCTCTCTCTCCCTTACTCCAAAATCAATAAACATATCATCAAGTGAGGATCAAAAAATAAGTAAATAAGGACCTTTTTACCTTTAAATATTAGTAATTGTTTATTTTTTAAAATAATGGTTAAAAGCAAAGAGAGAGGACCCAAATAAACAAAATCAGAAATGAAAGAGGTGAAGTAACAACTGATCCCACAGAAATACAAAGGATTATGAAAAAATACTATGAACAACTCTATTCTAACAAAATGGACAACCTAGACGAAATGGACATATTCTTAGAAAAATACAAGCTCCCAAAACTCAATCAAGAAGAATAAAAAAACCTGAATAGGGCGATAACTACCGAAGAAATTGAAGCAGTGAAGATCAAAAATCTTCCAGCAAACAAAAGCTCTGGTCCGGATGGCTTTACAGGGGAGTTCCGCCAAGCATTCAAAGAAGAACTAAAACCTATCCTCCTCACACCATTCCAAAAAATTCAAGAGGAAGACACACTTCCAAGCTCTTTCTATGAAGCCAGCATTATCCTAATTCCAAAACCAGATAAAGATACCACAGAAAAAGAGAACTACAGGCCAATATCCTTGATGAACATAGATGCTAAAATTCTCAACAAAATTCTAGCAGATCGGATTCAGCATTACATTAGAAAGATCATACACCATGACCAAGTGGGATTTATTCCAGGGATACAAGGATGGTACAATATCTGCAAATCAAAAATGTGATACATCACATAAACAAACTGAGAGACAAAAATCACATAATCATATCAATTGATGCAGAAAAAGCATTGGACAAAATCCAACACCATTTCTTGATAAAAGCCCATACCTCAACATAATAAAAGCCTTATATGACAAACCTACAGCCAACATCATACTCAATGGGCAAAAACTAAATTCATTTCCCCTAAGAATGGGAACAAGACAGGGATGCCCACTTTCACCACTCCTGTTCGATATAGAACTGGAAGTGCTAGCCATAGCAACCAGACAAGAAGAAATAAAAGGCATTCAAACTGGAAAAGTAAAGCTCTCCTAGTTTGCAGATGACACAATACTATACATAGACAACCCCAAAGACTCCATCAAAAAACTACTAGACTTAATAAATGAATTTGGCAATGTAGCAGGATACAAAATTAACACCCAGAAATCTATGGCCTTTTTATGCACCAACTAGAGGCCCGGTGCACGAAATTCGTGCGGGGGTGGGGGGGTCACCTCAGCCCAGCCTGCACCCTCTCCAATCCGGGACCCCTCAGGGGATGTCCGACTGCCAGTTTAGGCCTGATCCCAGGGATCAGAAGCCTAAAATCGGCAGTTAGACATCCCTCTCACAATCTGGGACCACTGGCTCCTAACTGCTCACCTGTCTGCCTGCCTGATTGCCCCTCACTGCCCCCCTCTGCCAGCCTGGTCGCCCCTCACTGTTCCCCCTTGCCAGCATGGTCACCCCCAACTGCCCCCCCTGCTGGCCTGGTCGCCCCATGCAGCCTGCTGTTCAGTGGTTTGGTCGCCCCTCACTGCCCCCCTGCTGACCTGGTCACCTCACGCAGTCTGCTGCTCAGTCATTTGGTCGGCCCTCACTAACCCCCTTGCTGGCCTGGTCACCCCCAACTGCAACTCCTGCCGACCTGGTTGTCCCATGCAGCCTGCTGTTCAGTCATTTGGTTGGCCCTCACTAACCCCCCTGCTGGCATGGTCGCCCCATTCAGCCTGTTCAGTCGTCCATTCAGTTGTTTTGGTTGCGACAGTCGCGTAGGCTTTTACATATATAGATAGAAGATGATGAACTCACAGAAAGAGAAATGACAAAAACAATCCCATTTTACCATTGCACCAAAAAAACTAAGATACCTAGGAATAAACTTAACTAAGGACGTAAAAGACCTGTACTCGGAAAACTACAGGACATTGAAAAAAGAGATAGAGGAAGACATAAACAAATGCAAGAACATACCATGTTCATGGACTGGTAGAATGAACATCGTTAAATGTCCATACTACCCAAAGCAATATATAGATTCAATGTAATCCCCATTAAAACACCAATGGTATATTTCAAAGATCTAGAATAAACTCTCCAAAAATTCATTTGAAATAAAAAAAAAACCCCAAATAGCCACAGCAATCCTGAGAAAGAAGAACAAAGTTGGAGGGACCACAATACCAGATATTAAGCTATATTACCAAGCCACGGTTCCCAAAACTGCCTGGTACTGGCACAAGAACAGACATATAGACCAATGGAACACTACAGAGAATGCAGAAATGGACACAAGTCATTATACTCAATTAATATTTGACAAAGGAGGCAAGAGCATACAATGGAGCCAAGATAGTCTCTTCAATAAATGATGCTGGAAAATTTGGTCAGATACATGCAAAAAAATGAAACTAGATTACCAACTTATACCATACACAAAATAAACTCAAAATGGTAAAGGACTTGAATGTAAGACAGGAAACCATAAAAATCCTACAAGATTCCATAGGCAGCAAAATAGCAGACATATGTCGTAGCAATATCTTTACCAATAAAGCTCCTAGGGCAGGGGTAGGCAAACTTTCTGACTCGAGGGCCACAATGGGTTCTTAAACTGGAGCAGAGGGCCGGAACAAAAGCATGGATGGAGTGTTTGTGTGAACTAATATAAATTCAAAGCAAACATCATTACATAAAAGGGTAAGGTCTTTTTTTTCAATAGTATTATTCATTTCAAACGGGCCGGATCCAGCCCGCGGGCCGTAGTTTGCCCACGGCTGTCCTAGGGCAATGGAGACTAGGGAGAAAATAAACAAATGGGACTACATCAAAATAAAAAGCTTCTGCACAGCAAAAGAAACCATCAACAAAACAACAAGAAAGCCCACTGCATGGGAGAACATATTTGCCAATGATATTTCAGATAAGGGTTTAATCTCCAACAACTACAGAGAACTCATACAACTTAACAAAAGGAAGATAAACGATCCAATCAAAAAATGGGCAAAGGACCTAAATAGACACTTTTCAAAAGAGGACATAAGAAAGCCGAGAGAAATATGAAAACATGCTCAAAGTCACTAAACATCTGAGAGATGCAAATCAAAACAACATTGAGATACAATCTCACACCTGTCAGAATGGCTATCATCAAGAAATCAACAAATGACAAGTGCTGGCAAGGATGTGGAGAAAAAGGAACCCTCGTGCACTGCTGGTGGGAATGCAGACTGGTGTACCCACTGTGGAAGACAGTATAGAGTTTCCTCAAAAAGTAAAAAATCAAACTCCCATTTGACCCAGTAATATCACTTCTAGGAATATATCCGAAGAAATCAGAAACACCAGTCAGAAAGGATATATACACCCCTATGTTCATAGCAGCACAATTTACAATAGCTAAGATTTGGAAACAGCCTAAGTGCCCATCAGCAGATGAGTGGATTAGAAAACTGTGGTACATCTACACAATGGAATACTATGTCACTATAAAAAAGAAGGAACTTTTAGCATTTGTAACAGCAGGATGAACTGGAGAGCATTATGCTAAGCGAAATAAGCCAGTCAGAGAAAGATAAATATCACATGATCTCGCTCATATGTGGGATATAATGACCAACGTAATTTGATGAACAAGAACAGAGACAAATGGCAGGGGAGGGGGGCGGTTAGAGAGCAACCACAGGACTTGTTTGCATGCATATTAGCATAACCAATGGACAAAGACACTGGGGCGGTGGGAGCTTGCCCGGGGTGGGAATGGCTGTGGAGGGGAGGGGGGTCTTTGGGGGAAAAAGGAGATATACTAGTATGTAAAACTTTAGACAATAAATAAATAAAATTAAATATTGGTTAACTTAAGAGTGCATAAATTACTAGCCCTATGGTGGTTCTGCTACAGTTTAGAGAGGCCAGAGAAGGGTGGTCAAGTTCTGGAGAAAATTATGTTGCTATGGTAAATCACGTGCTTCTCCTTTTTTGTTGTTGTTGTTAAGCTTGTATTCTGTTACATAACTGTAAAGCTGTCAGGTCAAATTTTGTCAAGCACTTTATTCTCTGCCCATGAGATAAACCAAAAGGCCTAACTGGATTCTACATGAATGAGAAAGCTTAATGTTGCCTTCAGTGAACTCATCAAAAATGTATACAGAATGGACAATGAAGTGTAAAAAGTGTCCAAATTAATTAATTAAGTAAAGCGTATGCTCATTAATCCTGGCTAACTTACATAAAAACATACTCAGACCGCTTCCTTATGTAAGAGTTCTAAGATATCCATCAGCTATTTTACATCCATCTTTTAATAATTTCACTTTTCCTGAAAAATTATATAACTATTTGAAAGAATGACTATTTTTTTTAAGTCCTCACCAGAGGGTATTTTTTCCACTGATTTCCAAAGAGAGTGGAAGAGGAGAAGGTGGGGGGAGAGAGAGAAACATGGATGAGAGAGAGATACAACAATTGGTTGCCTCCTGCATAAGGCCTTGCCAGGGCTGGGGAACCTGCCACCGAGGTACAAGGTATGTGCTCTTGACCAGGAATCGAACCCGAGACCCTTAGGTCCGCAGGACAACGCTCCAACTGAGCCAAATGGGCCAGGACAGGGCAGAATTACTACACTTAACAAGAAAATAAGAAAACAAATTAGAAAAATAATTCCTATCATTGTGATTCATTCCCTATGTGATGTTAATTACTAGATGTCAACTATACTCTTAAAAAGGGGGAACATATAAGTTCAATTACTAAATTATTTCAAGATTCTTATACATTATTGCTATTATTTAAGAGTTTTAGGGGAAAGGTTAGATTTAAAAAATCTGGCAATGTTAGAGCTGAAAAAGTTCTTAGAAAACAAATAATTATCTCAACCAATCCAAGTCATAATCTTACCTCTCCTGATTGCTTCCCCAACAAAGAAAATAGGTTAGGTATCCAGGCAACATAATCGTCAATGCTCTCAACCTTGTACACAAAAAGCCTGTTTCTGAACCTTATTATGATTCTTCTGATTCTTCCCTTTTCTTTTCTCCCTAACATCATTTCTTCCTTAACTAACCTAGCTCCTGTACTACATCAGGTCAACTGATCTCTGTCTTACTTAGCTTCTTACTTCCTCTATCCCTATCCTACACAAGGCCCTAAATCCTAGATTAATCCTTCTCCCCATTCACAGCTCAGTTTTTTAGTACAACAAAAATGAAACCACTTCTGGAGCAGACTCCTACGATGATCAAATCTCAGGTGGGCTCAACACTGCTCAAAAATCCTTTTGGTCTTCTGGGAAATGAAAAAGATCTGGTTACATATGGTTAAGGATTGCCTACAAGTTTATGGGTAATGGAGCAAAAAGTTAAATGGGGTTCATACCTGCTGCCTGTTTTTATTTCAAGTAGAAGCCCAAATCATCTTTTGAAGTAACCATCACTGAGCCAACAGTGCTATATGTATTTCATGACCCAGATTACTGAACACTGTTCATAATCCTACAGTTTACAAACACAGGAAAGCCAAACTAAGAACTATTTAAATGAATACACCATAAAATTTTGTCCATTTCAAGATTAGACAATCTAAAATTCATTATTTTTTTTTACTTGACTCATCATATAATAGAGCTGATTTTATAGTGTTTTATTAAAGTTAACATGGGTTTGATACAGTAAACTTCAAGGATACAAGTCTAAACAATATGCAATTATAGACTAGGGGCCCAGTGCACAAAATTCTGGCACTCAGCGGGGCCTCTCAGCCCAGCCTGTGCTCTCTCGAAGTCCAAGAGCCCTTGGCTTAGGCCCGCTCCCCAGGGCTTCTGGCACACTGACCACCAGGGGGCAGCTCCTGTGTTGAGCATCTGCTTCCTGGTGGTCAGTGTATATCATAGCAACCGGTCATTCCGCCATTTGGTCAATTTGCATATTGGCCTTTTATTATATAGGATATAGGATAATTTTAACACAAAGTATCACAGAGGCTTGTCTCTTTTAGAACCCTGAAGAAAAACTGATTTTTCTTTTAAAAACTGTTTTTGTTTTAAAAGAAATACATCTAGCTCAAAACAAAGCAGAAACAAAACAAAACTTGGTGCTTAATTTTCACATAATGTTTAGGAAATATTCCCTAATATTTTCACTACACAACTAAGACATGTAACCAAGGGCTGCCGGTATCATATCAACTGGAAAAACAGCAGCCTCTGAGCCACAGACTAACCCAGTGGTCAGCAAACTGCAGCTCGCGAGCCACATGCAGCTCTTTGGCCTCTTGAGTGTGGTTCTTCCACAAAATACCGACTTCTGCGCATGGGCCACGAAGTTTCAATCGCATGGTACGTGTGCACCCGCTCGTGATATTTTGTGGAAGAGCCACACTCAAGGGGCCAAAGAGCCGCATGTGGCTCACAAGCCGCAGTTTGCCAACCACTGGGCTAGCCATTCTCTTTCCTTTCAGGCCCACTCCAACTCTGCACTTCCAGCTGTGGCCCCATACACTTGCTCTTGCAAACTCAGGTGGGTTTGCTTACCCAGATCAAGTAAAATTCTTTTCTTACCTCTCATTGGCAGCAGTAATATCCTTCTTATCTGACTTCAATACATATTTACTAAGCAAATGAATAAATAATGCGTGACAGAACAAAAATTTGTATGGTGGGGGTTGGGGGTGGGTGGAGTGATTGAGCAGAAGCGAAAAAACGAGAAAGAACTCATGGACCTGGCAACAGTATGGTGATTGATGGGGTGAGGGTGAGGATTTGGTGGGTGAGGGTATAGGGGGGGATAAATGGTGACGGGAAATAAATAAAACCACACACTGTTGCTAGAAGGAAGCACTGCCACGGATGAAAGACACGTAAAGTTCTGCTGCTAGATGAAAAGCAATGGACTGTCTTTCAACAGGCAGAGATAGAGGAGAAGGCCCTCTAAAAAGAAAGAACATGCTAAACGAAGCCAGAAAGCAGGCTGAGAATGGCAAGTAGCTGGATTTACCAAGAGAATTAAGAGCAGTATGTGAAGATAAGTAGTGGAAGGGATGCTAGGACAATAACTGAGGACAGAACATTAAAGGCCAATAAAACAGTATAGTTTTACGAACCAATGTCACTCCAATAAATTCAATTAAAAAGATCAAGAATACAAACTAAGAGTTGGGACTTTATTTGATACTCACGTAGGATTCAATTTAAGGAAAGAGACTTTCAAAGCTATGTTTTCAGACAATTTAACCAACAGTGTGTAGGATGTATTAATAGGAAGAACTGACAGGAGACAAGCTGAGAAGCTCTTAAGATAAATATCTTGTGCGTACTTCTTTTAATATACTTATCATGACAATACGACTTAATTTTCTTCATCTTTCTCCCCTACCAGGCTCAGACTCCAGGGAAGCATAATCCATTTTTTCCAAACATATAAAAAGTAGGGATGTGTCAAAAGATCTCTGATGTCTCTCCTAACTAATAACTTATGTGTCTACACTTGAAGAAGTAATTTACAAAGAGGTGGTATCATCAAAAATTAATTTGTAATCGTTTTTTAAAACTCAGTATGTTTTATGACACCATTTATTCCTGGATTAACTTGCACCAGGTATTATGCTCAGCATCCTATATAATAAAAACCTAATATGCAAATTGACTGAACAGTGGAACGACTGGTCGCTATGACGTGCACTGATCACCAGGGGGCAGATGCTCAATACAGGAGCTTCCCCCTGGTGGTCAGTTTGCTCCCACAGGGAGCGTGCCGCTCAGCCAGAAGCCGGGCTAACGGCTGGCGAGTACAGTGATGATGGTGGGAGCCTCTCCCACCTCCACTGCAGAAGGGGGTAAGGAGTGAGGGGTCCTGGACTACGAGAGGGATGTCTGCCTGCTGGCTTAGACCCAAGGGGATCGGGCCTAAGCAGGCAGGCGGACATCCCCCAAGGGGTCCCTGACTGTGAGAGGGCACAGGCTGGGCTGAAAGCCCCCCTCCACCCCCCCAGTCAACGAATCCGTGCACCGGGCCTCTAGTTCTACAATATTATCTCATTTAGTCTTCAAAATGACCCTATAAGGCAGGTATTCTTTTTTTCTTATATTTTTACTAGAGGCCCAGTGCACAGATTAGTTCACTGAGGGGTGGGGGGGACTTTCAGCCCAGCCTGTGCCCTCTTGCAGTCAGGGACCCCTTGGGGGATGTCCGCCTGCCTGCTTAGGCCCGAACCCCTTGGGCCTAACCCAGCAGGCAGACATCCCTCTCGTAGTCCGGGGCTCTCACAGTCCAGGACCCCTCGCTCCTTACCGCCTGTCTGCAGTGGAGGTGGGAGAGGCTCCCGCCGCCACCACTGTACTCGCCAGCCGTTAGCCCGGCTTCTGGCTGAGCAGCACTCTCCCCGTGGGAGCACACTGACCACCAGGGGGCAGCTCCTGCATTGAGCATCTGCCCCCTGGTGACCAGTGCACGTCATAGCGACCAGTCATTCCACTGTTCAGTCGATTTGCATATTAGGGTTTTATTATATAGGATTGATTTTTAGAGAAAGAGAGAGAGAAACATCAATATGGGAGAAACATTGATTGGCTGCCTCCTGCACACTCTCTACTGGGGATTGGGCCTGCAACCTGGCCGTGCACCCTGACCAGGAATTGAACTCGCAACCTTTCAGTGTACGGGACGATGCTCAACCAACTGAGCACAGTGGCAGAGCTGAGGCAGGCATTCCTAAACACATTCTCACAATGAGGAGTCTTGGGTGTGGAGAGGTTAAATGAGTTACCCAAGTTCACCCAGCTAGTATGTGGCAGTCAGGCTCTAACCCTAACCAATCTGTCTAGCGAGGGATTTAACCTGCTCGTCAGTTTCCCAGGTCAGGAAATCCATGATGCATTTAACTATACAATTATCATAGAATATATCAACCTTAGGAATTAGATTTTTAAGTCTTGCAATATCGATCCGGCCAGTGTGCTCAGTTGAGTGTCGTCCCATGCACCAAGAGGTCACCCCTGGTTTGATTCCTGATCAGGATGTATGCTGGGTTGTGGGCTCAATCCCCAGTAGGGGGCATGAAGGAAGCAGCTTGATTGATGTTTCTCTCTCATCAATGTTTCTATCTCTCTCCCACTCTCTCCCTCTCTCTCTAAAGTCAATAAAAACATATTTTAAATAATATTTTGCAATATCCTCTCTTTAGACTTTAGATGCCTGTTCTAATCACTATGATCCATTTTCTTCAGCATTGTTAAATGGTTACTACACAATAAATACAAAGCCGATTGTTTTAAAGTTAAAAAATAAAAGAGAAACATAAAAACTGACAAAGTAAAATGCCTGCCAAATATTTATTGGAGAGATTACTATAAAATACAGCTAAGGAAAAAAAATGAATCCACTAAATTGCATTATAGTTTTTAAATTATCCATTACTGAAGGACAGGGACAAAGAAAACCTTGAAATTCAGATGATACTAAACTTGATATGAACCATGAGCAGTCTCCTGTATAAAGTGGTGCAGACAATGTATACGGTCTTGATTTGCATCCTTGATTCCCAAAGGCCAATCAAAAACAGTACAGGTATTTACAAAAAAAAAAAAAAAAGTAGATTCTCTTAGTTCAAACCTGTGTTGTTCAAGGATCAACTGTATTCTTTTACAAAGGAGAAAGGAAACTGAGGCCCAGAGAGATTAATTACCTGAGAAGTCAGGCAGCTACAAAAGCTAGGGTTCAAACCTATGTTATGCCTATTTGGCTTGAATTGTGGAACTACACTGACTTTGAACAACTACTGTTAATTTAAGAATCAAAATTAGTCCATCAGGAATATGAGGATCCGATCCAAACTTGAAAACACTGGCCCTGTATGTGTAAAAGATTTTAGACTCTCAAATTCCTTATTAGTACCACTTATTACTTTATCAATCACAGTGTAACAAAGAGTCACATTTATTGACTTTTGCTCTGCTCCTATTCGTTTCTAAATGGGATTCTTCCCCGATTACTATACTGTTATCACTCCTCGTCAGGCCTCCAATAACCTCTCAATGGATTATTTTCATTCTCACCCCCGATCTTGACAGGTCAGACCAAACTGACCACTTTCTGCTGCTTCCAAGTTCCTCTCCTTCCTTGGACAACACTCTCTCCCAATTCTACTTCTTAGTAGTTTCCCCCCCTCAGTTTCTTTCAGCAACTAAACCCTCTCCTCTGCACAAACCATAAATGTAGCCCCCAGCCCCCCAACAATGCAACCTGGCACCTTGTTAAAAAAAAAGTAAAATTTGCTAAATGAATTTGTTCCCAATTCATATTTACAAAAACCTTTGTGCACTTATGTTTTATGGAATCTTTAACATTTTATTTTTTTTAATATATTTTATTGATTTTTTACAGAGAGGAAGAGAGAGAGAGAGAGTTAGAAACATCGATGAGAGAGAAACATCGATCAGCTGCCTCCTGCACACTCCCTACTGGGGATGTGCCCACAACCCAGGTACATGCCCTTGACCGGAATCGAACCTGGGACCTCTCAGTCCGCAGGCCGACGCTCTATCCACTGAGCCAAACCGGTTTCGGCTGGAATCTTTAACATTTTAATCCACGATACTTTACTAAACTATAAACTCCATGAGGATGGGGTGTATTTGTTTTTGTGCCCCATACATACTACCGACACTCCATGTTTATTGAATAAATGAAAGCTACCTTTTGTGTAGCCTAAAACTAACATTTATTGGTGGAACTAGTAATTAAAGTGACATTATTTTTTCAAAAACAAAGTATATGGTAAGTCACAAACTTTCTGGCCCAAAGAATGGGTTGGGCTAGACCCCTCCTACAGAGCAGATAAATCCTGTATAAAGTCTCACATAGCAGCTCTAAAATTCAACGAGTCTAATAATTATGGTATGATGTCTTTAGCAAATGATCAGCTTTTCCCTGATTCTTTTTAAATCATCACACCTTTTCCTTAATAAATTCAACCCTCAGTAATTTCACTGTTGTTGGAAAGAATTGTGAAATACCTTTACTACCAATGAAGCATACCAAATTTAGAACTTAATTTCAGGGTTAAATATACAAAGGATCAGAGCCTAATGACCTGTAAAAAAAAATCACCTTAAATACAATTGTGCAACTTCTTTTTTCAATTTAGAATAAAAAAATCTTAGAAATGAATAGAAACATGAAGGTTTTGTTTACCTCCTTACCTAATCAACAGTCCTTTCTACAGAATCCTTGCTATTTTTCAAACATCTGCCCTAATACTCAATCCTCTTACATTCTCACCTTTAAAAAGTAAATGTTTTTGCATTTTTAGGCAGATGACTGAACATAACACACATAAGGCTTAAAAGGGTTATGTAGGTAGGTGCTAATGGATAAAAATGTTAGAGATTTTTTTCTTTTCAATTTCTCAACCACTGGTAAAACAATGCTCAAAATCTCAAGCTATGGTAAAGATAAAAAACACAGCAAGATCACTTACAAACTCAATTAAATACAACAGTACCAATTCTATAGACCTCTCTGATGTGTGTATTAACAGAATCAATGTAAAATGTGTTTGACTCAGCAGTGAACTTGCTCACAATCTCATTCTCCATCGACTTAGCACAGGTCCAATCAGGGCACCTTCAGTCTGTAGCAGACAATCTTTGCTTACTGAAATTCCCTAAAACATGACTCATCTCTCAATGTGCAAGGCCCCTTTCACCTCCATAATTCTTCCCACAGAACAAGCATGTCATTAATGAGAGGCATAACATTTCTTCGAAGGATGGTACATGACATGAATCACTTTGTTCACAGAACAAACACTGGAAGAATCTTCAACTAATCAGAAAAGAAGTTTACAGTAATTTAATTAGGAGGGTAACATTAAAATTTTACTCTCAAAAGCATCTAATTATAAATCAGTTAAGCCCTTTGTTTGATGTATTTTGTACCTTTATTAAAGAAACGATACCATTTATAATGATTCGAATCCTATTTCAAAGGTCAAACTAATTCAGAACTTTTTAGAATCTAAAGTCCACAGGTAAAGCATTTTAGGTTATAATTACTCATTCAGCAGGATAATGTTGCTATTCCTAGAAGATATTTCTAAATTCCCTAAGCCAATCCTCAACATAAATTCAGAGAGTAATACAATGTATCAGCTACGAGCTTTCTGTGAAAGACTGTGATGTTTTATCTTTGTTTGCGCTGGAAGTCTTCACAAATAGACTTCCCAGGTTCCTCTCACCATCTCATTTCCTGGTCCTCTCCCCCTTACCCTCCATTAAAACACACACACACACACACACACACACACACACACACACACACACAAACACCTTAGTCTGTTACATTTTAGTAAAATGTTTCCTCTTGTAGGAGGAAAACAAAATATTGTTTGCAAAGATAACCTGCACATCTTACGTGCAATAAATAAAGATGTGCAAGCAGAGGATACACTCATCAAACCCAGATCCATTTCGGTGAACTCCTTCCAGGGCCCAGATACGAGTATTACGCAACAGCCACCATTCCAGCTTTTAATCCCTGTCTGTGATGCTGTGGCAAAATACAAATGGCACGACCATAATCCGCTAGAGGTACTTACGTACATGTACGACCTAAATTAAAACGGGAATTGCCAAATTCTCAGGAACCTTGAAAATGACCAATGGTGTCACAGTTCAGAATCATAACTACAACTTTTCCTTCCTGGTAGCCCAATGCCCTCCAAAACCCTCCCACGTGAGCATTTCCATGGAGGTTTTGAAAGGATCCCCCTGAGAGGGGGGAGGGGCAGGCATCAGGTGGTTACCCTCAAATCTCCTCCTTGTGAGGCACCCACCCCACTTTCCAGAAGCTGAAAAGCGAATCCGACGCCTCATCATTTCTCCCAAAGGACGATCATGGGAGCGAGTGTAGGCAGACCCCCGGGCCCTAAACACTCCATCGGATCTCCCGGGGCACAGGCCTGGAAACACGGCCCAGGGGCAGCTAAGAATCAGACAGCATTGCAGCGAGCTGCATTCTGGAGAAGCCACACGTAGCCAGCAGCTACCGGTCTGGGAGGGGTCAGAGCATCTCCGGAGGCCGCCTCCGCGCGGGCAGCGCCGAAAAGCCTCGGCTCCACACCTGAGCAGGTCGGGTGCACCCGAGCCCAGGATCCGCGCGAGCGGAGACGCGCCCGGTGGGGAGGCTGCAGGGGAGGGGGCTCCGCAGGCACCGCCGGGCCCGGAACGCCTCCGGGGCGAGCGGAGGAAGGAGAAGGAGGCATCCATCCCCCACAAGATGGTGGCGCCGACGCACCTGGGCGCCACACGCCCCCTCTTCTCCCTCCGCCCCTCGCCCCGGGGACCCGGCCGCCGCGGGCAGCAGGACGCGCGTCCCGGGCCCCGGAGGCCGGCGTGGGCCGGCGCCAGGCCGAGCCCGCCGGTGGGGGTCGGCGTCGCTGTCCGCGGGGGCGCGGGGCCGGCGGGGGCCGGGGCCGGACGGGACAGCTCGGCCTCAGCCCGCGGCCCCGCCGGGCACGGGCGGCACACTCACCTCGGACGCGCCCGCGGAGCCGGGAGAGGAGGCGGAGCCGCGGGAATGAATGGAGCCGGAGCCGGCTCGCTGGCGACCCCGGCCGGGCGCTGGCCGCCAGGGAGGGTGCGGCCGCCTCCCCCTCGTCCCGGACGCCGGGCTGCTGGTCGGCGGGTCGGCCGCAGCCCACCGAGCCCTCCGCGGGCGTGACGCACTCGCGCCGCCGCGCCTCGAGCCTTCGCAGCCGCGCCCACCGCGGATCCCCCCGCCCGCGCGCCCGCGCCGCGCGGCCCCTCCTCGGCGCGGGGACGCCGCCGGCCTCCCTCCGGGCCGGGCCGCGGGCAGGTGCGGGCGCGGGCTGCCGGGAGGGGGGCGCACGCGGCCCGCCTCGCCCCCTCCCCGCCCCGGCCGCCGTCACCGCGCCGAGCGGACGCCCCCACCCGGGGCGATGGCTGGCGATGGCTCGGTGGTGAAGAGTGACCTTGGCTTAGAGACCCAAATAGGTGCGGGGGAGCTGCGGGCCGCGGCGCCGGACTTGCGTGTCCCTTTAACGTCCACCTTTGCAGAACCCGCTCGCACCCCCGGACGGGCGAGACCATCCCGGCCTCGGGTCAGGGACGCGGCCTTCGCCCGCCACCTCCTTCCTGAGCCCCTGCGCCCCGGGAGGAGGCACCGGGAGGGACGCGGAGCGCTCCATTCACCGTGGGGACGAGCCCGCGAGCCCCGATTCCATCTTGAGCAAACAAGGACCCACCAAATGCCCGTGTCCACCTTTCCTCTTCCACGATCTAGTCCACACGCACGAGCCCAGACCCAGGAGGACGCCGGCTCCACCTTCCTGCCCTCCCCTGTCTCTCCAAGGCTCCTGCCAGCCCAGCGCCCGAGGCCCTTTGCTAATGACACCCCCGCAGATGAAAATATTCGCTCTGAAGTATTTAAAGCAGTGGTTCTCAACCTGTGGGTCGCGACCCCTTTGGGGGTCGAACGACCCTTTCACAGGGGTCGCCTAAGACCATCGGAAAATACATATATAATTACATATTGTTTTTGTGATTAATCACTATGCTTTAATTATGTTCAATTGGTAACAATGAAATTGGGGGTCACCACAACATGAGGAACTGTGTTAAAGGGTCGCAGCATTAGGAAGGTTGAGAACCACTGAGTGGATTTCTTAGAAGTAATGCATGTCATGGGTTTAAATGTTTAATAAATGTATTGAGGAAGGGTATTGTATGTAAGGATTTTAAGACTTCCTTTCATAGTGCCTAAACTCTGGAAAATAAACTCAGCTCATCCAGTAACTTGAAATTGTTCCTTTCATTCCTAAGAAATATTTAGCAAGCACAATACCAACCTTTTACGAATTTACCTCAAACAATGCTTGTTGATAGAGGTTTATTTGACTCAGATATTTTTTTAAAAAAAATCCAATAGGCCCTTCTGCCTCGAGCTACTCAGAAGAATTAATCTCACATGTTACAGGATGCGGCTTTACATGTTTAAGAAAAACCATTTACTTCCCTCTTTGTCTGAGATACATTAAATCTTGCTTGTGTGTTTACCCATACTCAGAATCCATGAGCTCTTAGTGGACAAAGAACTAAAAAAAAATGTCTTTATCAGATTGATAAATGCTGTAAATCACAACCAAAATATTTTGAAATAGGTTTTGAACCCTTTGTCTGAAAAGTTTTGCAGAAAGTTCTTAAAAGTTAAAAAAACAACAACAAACAAACAAAAAAACTGAAGTGAGAGGCAACAAGCTTTTATTTGAAATCAAAGAATAGCTATTCCAGAAGCACTGATTCAGGCAGAAACCCAAATAGTGTTTCAATTACGGGGTGAAGAAGGCGAAGGGTTTTTATGAGAAAAGAGAAATAATTACATGAATAGAAAGAAGGAATTTCTAGTTGTGCTAATAAGCTAAGTTATTCTTTAGCTGTACATGGCTGTTTACTGCTTCTGAAAAATGTCTTTATCAGTCCTCATAGTCAGGAGGTCTGTTTTCTTGGCAAACAGTTGTTTGGGATACAATGTTGCTTTAGGCCCAGTTCAAACATTCCAAAGGTGCAAGGAGTTAGAGGTGCAATGCAGTTCCTCCAGAATGGCTGCCCGGACTCCTTTTTGAAATGGCCCCATTAATGCCAATTTCTCACAGAGTAAAAGATTATGTTTCCTATGCTTGCTTTATTTTGTTAAGTTACAAGTAGAAGGAAACATGTTAAGAGTTCTCCTTGCATTTTTTAATATATGTCTTAAGGCGATTGGGACCATGTTAAGAGAAGCTTGCCACAACACTAAGTTTTGGAGGTCGCTGGTACAAATGACCCAGAAGAGAGCCCTTAAATTGCAATGGAAAGAGGAATTCCTAATGGCTAAATAATGGCTGTTTCTAACTGCTAACACATTACCAAGCACTTTATTAACTTCTTTGTGGAAATTAATTAATTTAATTCTTACAACCATCCTTCGAGGTACTTACTAATGTTATCCCCAGTTTACCTAAGAGGAGATTGAGGCACACAGAGAAACTAAGCAATTTGCCCGTAGTCACGTAGCTAATAACCTGGCAGTTTGGCTCAAGCGCACACTCCCTTAACCAGTATACTATACCACCTTTCATGGGCACAAAATCACATGCCATATGATTGAATTTTACTTTCAAAGTCCTAAAACATACCAAATACCCAGTGTCTTCATGTTGAAAAGATTTCTTATATTTAGTATTATTTTCCTGGACACGAAGAGAGAATTAAACCCTAAGAAAGAAAACTTGTAAGACTTCCTTTGATATATATTAAGCAAAATTGTATAATCTGTTAGTTTTTGAAAACCAAAAAGAAAACTTTTTTTTTTTTTAATCCTCACCCGAGGATATTTTTTTCTATTGACTTTTAGAGAGCGTAGGAGGGAAGGAGGAGAAAGAGAGAGAAAAAAAAAACATCCAAGTGAGAGTGACACATTGATTGATTGCCTCCCGCATGTGCCCCGATCTGGGCAGGGATGAACCTGCAATGGAGCCCTTAACCAGGAATTGAACCCCTTTGATTTGTGGGCCAACACTCTAACCGCTGAGCAAAAGTGAGGGCACTTTTCACATCATTTAAGGGTAATTGCTCTTTAAGTTTTTTGTGTGTGTGTTTTTTTTTAAGGTTCTGGAGCAGTTAGAAGTTTTATGAATATTTATTTAGTGAATGGAAGAAACACATTTCCTTAGAAAAGATTCATCACCATCTTTGACCCTCCATTAGACTTAAATGGGTAGAACTAGGATCCAATATATACAGCATATGTTTTAAATTCATAAAATCACAGTGAGAAGGTTTTAATGACGGAGGCAGCCCAGGTACTTCTAACGAGATCTGAACTATTAGTCAATTAGTTAACTAGTTAGCTAATGATGTCAGCCGTAGCAATGGAGAAATGAGAAGGCAATCTTTTTTACTTTCACTGAAGGAAGAAAAGGGACTCCATATCCCGGAATGCTTTATTTCTTCCTCTGATATATAAAAAGTCATAGAAATGCTTTGGGGATTAAAAGCAGTAGTAACGGGGGTTTTCTTTGTCTGCAGATTTCAAATTCCTGGGTGATACTACGCACTAAAAAGTACCCAAAGAGCAAGAGAAATAACAGGTTTGAGAAGCCAGTTACATTTGTTTCCTCTGGTCTAGTTCGGTTTCCTACGAGGTAGAAGTTTAAGGACATAGTATTCAGTAAGTTTAGTTTGGGTTTAAGAGAAATAACATTGTATTTGTCATATTACTAATGAAAAATTACATACAGCCCTCGCCGGCTTGGCTCAGTGAATAGAGCGTCAGCCTGCGGATTGAAGGGTCCCAGGTTCGATTCCGGCCAAGGGCACATGCCTGGGTTGTGGGCTCGTTCCCCAGCAGGGGGTGTGCAGGAGGCAGCCGATCAATGATTCTCTCTCATCATTGATGTTTCTCTCTCTCTCCTTCTCCATTCCTCTCTGAAGTTAATAAAGAAATATATTTTAAAAGAAAAGAAAAATTACATACATATTACATAGATGGCAGATACTGCAAGTTGCCTAGTCAATATCCACCCTACCCTGTTTGACAGACCCAAATTTGCTCAAGGTGGCGATGTGCCGAGTTAAAACTGTTTCCTCCCAGGCTCCTCTTGCAGATGGGGTAGCCAGCCATAAGATCACTGTGGCCAATGAGATGGATGGCTTCGAAGAAAGCTGAAGGAGAAGCTTGGCTATCCCTTTGCCTTTTGCCATTTGTACTGTTTTCTTTCTTTCTGCCTGGAAGGAAGAATTAAGTTTGGGATCAGCCTTCTTGTAACCACGAGCTGACAATGAGAATGAAGTCCATGTGGTATGAAGTATGCCAGAGGCAAGATTAGGAACCTGGGACAACACTGACTTCATGGAGCTGCCACATAGTCCCAGGCTGCCTACCTCTAGTCCTCTCTGTGACATGCTATCAAACGCAGCCCTAACTAAAGTTCAAAGTTAAACACTGTCTCCTTGAGATAGCTAGTATATATACTCTTGTAATATTGCTATACTATAAAAGTGGTATTCTTTGATTTTGCTGCCGTCTTAAGTAACTGCACTTTGCAGAAATCAGTGCTCTCTGTGACTTGCCTTCTAGTATTTGGTGAAGAAAACACACCAATTCCTGACTATGAAAAGAATATCTTATATTTAGTCATACAGTACATTTGATTGTACACATTTCACATATCACCTCAGTGAGTCTCTAATATCACTGTGAGAAAGGAGGATAAGTAGCAGTAGTTGTCTAGAAACAAGTTACTGGCCAGAGTTATCACCATGCCAAGTACATAAAGAATACACAGAAAAGTATAATTCTGTTTTTCATTTTTAATGAAAAATAAATAGAAGAATCAGGTTGCAGATAGGAATTCTAAAATTAAAATAAATAGTATGTACTGTATAGAAAGCAACCTGCCAAGACACATCAAAAGTGATGAAAGTGTGAGTCTGTTACCCACAATACGACTACTGGGAATTTTCTGAAGGAAACTTTTAGGAAGAAGAAACAGGTTATGTGTGTGAAAATGGCACTGAAGCATTTTTAAAAAGAAAGCCAAAATATATAAATCCCATGAATGTCTAATAATAGGTACATTACGAGTAACCAAAGAAATAAAACATTTTTGCATATCTTATTGCAGGCAATCAGATGTGTTCTTTTTTCATTGCTAATGGCAACTGGCCAGACTTACAGAGCAGCTACACACTCTCTCATAGGCTGGCATGGGACACCCATCCAGAGGCAGTGTATCCTGGTCACTGTTGTCACTGCTGCTCGATTAGATTTATTCAACATTTATATGTCAGACATTGTACTAAATATTTTATGTTACCTTCTTTAATCCTCACAGTAGATACTATGAGGTCTCTACTATGTCCTCATTCCAAAGATGAGGAAACTAAGGTTTAAAGTGGTGGAGCAGGAATTTGACCATTGTTTTGAATTACTCTAGACTTTAGAAACTGGCCTACAGACTTAACTTTACTGCTTCTCAATTAATATATGACCAGCTCCGCAGACATCTTCTGAAATGTTGGTTATGCCAGGCACTGTGCTAGATAGACCCTGTGGTGTGATCATGGGAAGAATGGGACAGGCAGAGATAACAAGAAACGTAGACAAGGACTCCAGAACAATGGCTTACCGGCAAAACTGAGAAGACAACTAGGGCTTTTCAGCAGTGTGTGGGGTGTCCAGAAATGAGGCTGGAGAACCTAGTGAAACAGGCAGGACCTGTTTCTAAAAGTTATTCTTTTAAAAAAGGACTGATCAGCCATGGTAAGGCGTATGGGCTCAATCCCACACGCAATGGAGAGCCATTTAAGGAGGTTAAGTTTCAGAGTGGCATGACCACATTTGCATATCCGCAAATTTTCTCAGGCTGCCATGTGGAAAATGAATTGAAGAAAAATAAGACTGGAGGCAGGGAGCCAATTATGGAGCTGATTAATGAATCTAGGTGAGAGATGACAATCTGGCCTAGAGGTCACAGTGAGGATGAAGAGAAATAAATTTTAAAGCTCAAAGGTGGAAGTAGAATCAACAGGGTTTGGCAAAATGTGCAATGTGATGGAGAAGGCAAGCAAGACTCATTTCCGGCTTGAACCACTGGGGAGATGGTGGTGCTGCT
Organism: Myotis daubentonii; assembly: GCF_963259705.1. Lineage (NCBI taxonomy): Eukaryota > Metazoa > Chordata > Mammalia > Chiroptera > Vespertilionidae > Myotis > Myotis daubentonii. Next base: position 76,778,947 of record NC_081843.1, on the reverse strand, counting down.
TATTGAAACAGGAATCACTACAGAATGAGGACTTGGGAGGTAAAATCATGGATTCCATTTTGACTATTTTGAGCTGTATGTGCGGGGAGACACCCACGTGGGGACATCTGAAATAGTGAGATGTTTACAAATTGGAGCTCAAGGGAGCTATCTAGATTGAAGGTTTACAGTCATCAGCGTAAGATGGAAATCGAACTCATGAATGAGTGAGCTTGTTTGCAGAGAATGATAACACACACACACACACACACACACACACACAGGCACAGCAAAATGTAAAAGGGACCATAAGAAAGTCCTGTATGGGAAGCAGAGACATGGCCAGAGAGGAGAGGGGAGGTATGGTGTCATAGAAGACAAGAGAAAGGGGAGTTGAGTCATCAGTGGAGTTAAAACACTCCCTTCAGAATTTATCCAAAGAAGATAATTAAGGATGAGGACAAGGATTTGCCTACAAGAGTATTTCATTACTAGAGGCCCAGTGCACAGGATTCATGCACTGGTGAGGGGCATGGCCTGAGGGGGTCAGCCCACCATGGGAGCACCGCTCATCCTGGTCAGCCGAGCAGCGCTCCCACTGTGAGAGCACACTGACCACCAGGGGGCAGCTCTGTGTTGAGTGTCTGCCCCCTGGTGGTCAGTGTGCATCATAGCGACTGGTCGACTGGTCATTCTGGTTGTTCCGCCATTTGGTCGCCGGGCTTTTATTATATAGGATTGTTGGTAGTGGGTGTGGAAAGGACAGAGAAGCCTGACGAGATAGGTAAATAAATATTGGTACATCCATACAATAGAATGTTGTGTAGTCTTTAAGTCACATTTCTGAACAATATTTAATGACATGGGGAAATGTTAAGTAGAAAAGACATCTATTTAAAAAGTATGATCCCACTTTTGCTTTAAAAATTATGCTTAATTGTACAGATACATTCAGAGAATATATAGACCATAAGGAATTATATTGAAATGTTAACACCGAAAGTTGGAAAATGGATTAGAAAGAGGCAAGACTGGGTAGTAGGACAACTGGCTAGTAATTTTGTATCTTGTTTATAATATTTTTCTCATTTTCTATGATGAACATATAGTTCTTTCACAATAAAAAAAATAATGGTGTTTGGTTTTATTTTTTTTGTTAAGAAATTTATGGCATATAACCCATAATATGTAGTGATTAAGGATTATATTATGGGAACTAGGTAACAACATGGAATAATACGTGTGCTAGCACATTAAGTTATAACACATTATATTACTTTTTAGGAAGAATCAGGTTAAGAACTGGAAAAAAGAACTCTCAAAGCTAAACAAAGCCACACACTAGTTAAAATGGGGAGAGACAGATATTAAGTAACTACCACAGTAGGGGAAGAACTGAGCTCAATTCTGATCTGTGCAGTGCAGACTGGGTGTTTCAAAAGTAGATCAAGGGGGAGGGGGGACAAAAGGCGGGGATTTGAGCAGAATTAGGAAAGCAGAAAGTTACAAAGAGCAGGTAAGAGGGTTGGTTGAATGCCTGCTAACTGGAATGTATCCAAGTGAGGTTTCCGCCTTCCCACAGAGACTGGAAGACAGAGTCCCTATTCTTCAGAGGAATGGCTTCCAGATCTTTGAGGGACACTTCTGGGTTGTCAGCAATACATACACATTTTAAAGGGACAGAGGAAGAATTTACAATTGTAAGTTTTTTTTAAATAAATGCTCTAAAAATGGGAGGTCGAGAGCCTTTGGTCTGGTGTTGCTGGACAAATGGCAATCATGTTGGCAGCCTTGAGCTTTTCCAGACAGAAACATACGGAGGCTAGGTCATTTCAGGGCCTCAGGTTGCTAGAAGCCACGCTAGAGTTTTGCCAAGTCTCTCAGTGAAGGGGATTCTGCGTTCTCAGGGCCAACATGTCCAAGTTCAAAAAGTGGAAACAGAAACAGGAGATGCTGAGCAGGTCCTCTTCCTGCACAACCGCGTCAAGGCCGCTGCCTCTTCAGTCTCCTAGTAAATGAGCGCCTGCACTTTAATCCTTGCCCACTGCCTGAAGAGTCAACTCACGGAGGAAGGGAGGGCGTGGTGACACGCGCCGTGGTGTCCTTGCTGCTGGTCTCTACACCCAGCGGGGCCTTGCACAAGGCCACCCACCCATGGGGACCATAAGGAAAGGCTGAGATCCTGCCTGGGTTCTGTGTGCAAGTCAAGCACCTTAACTCTAGGCTTCATCAGCCAGAGGGAGGGGCACCTTTTTCTAATGTGTCTCTTTGAAGGAGCACCTTTTTAACCAAACAAAGTGCCCTTCTACGCTAAGGGCATAGGTAAGGGATCTTCAACACTGAAAAGTAGTGGAGCCAGGATAATTTGAGATCATTCTTTCTGGGGCCCTATAAGAAGACATAACCCATTTTAAATGAAAGTTGTATACCGTGTTTCCACTGTGTTTACTAAGGATAGAGGGGCATGCCCCTCCTGTGGCTCAGGAGTTGACTATGAACCAGGAGGTCACAGTTTGATTCCTGGTCAGGGCACATGCCTGGGTTGTGGGCTTGGACCTCAGTAGGGGGCGTGCAAGAGGCAACCTATCAATGATTTTCTCACATCGTTGATGTTTCTATCTCTCCCTCTCCCTTCCTGATATTAAAAAAAAAGATACATTTAAAAAATAGAGAGAGGCATTATAGTCACACACACATACCCCCATCCACCCTCCTATGCACCAATCCAATACCCCCAACCCTACCGCCAGCTTTATTTGCTGATTGAGAAAAATATCACAAAGCTGAAGGCAGCAACATTACCCATTGGCTTTCTTCATGTCCGCTTAGCTACCTGAACAAGGGATTTGATGAACAGCTAACTTCTCTCCTGCAGATAATGCTAGAATTAAAAATGCTTTCAAAGTAAAAATAAGCATATGGAAGCAATAGGCGTCGTAATGAAGAAAATAAACATAAAGCAAAGACTCCTTTACGTCACCTTCAAAACCAAAAATCAAACAAACAAAATTCTGTGAAACTCTAAATACTCCAGCTCCACTAGGATAACTAGACAAAAAAAAAAAAAAAAAAAAAAATCAAGCAAAAACACTTGATTTCTTTTATATTGAAAAATAACAGAAAAGAGATGAACTTTCAATCCACATCCAGCTTTGAAAGGCGTGTCCTGCCAAGGCTTAGAAGAGGGACAGTCTTCTGCCTCCCCCACATCAAGCTGGAACAATGCACAATGTCTCTCAATTCTGCAGCCTGGCCTTGGTTTGAAAATGCTACAGTGGGCCCGATTAGAGCTGGGGTGGGGGAGGGGGTGGGGCCTGGGTGGAATGAGGTCTTCGGTGTGGTACAGGCTCCCTGCGTCCTCCTGCAGTGCTTCTCCAGCTTCAGAGTTTTTTTAAAAAAGATTTCTTTTTTTTTTTTTTTAAATGCGGAGTCCTGACACTCTTCCCTCTGAAGATTCCAATCCAGGAGATCTAGAATGGGACCAAAGAATCTGCCTTTTGAATCAGCACCAACGGTACTATCTTTATCAAAACTCTTGATAAAGTGAGATGATTAATGAACACAACTGAGAAACTAAGGCAGCGGTTCTCAACCTGTGGGTCGCGACCCCTTTGGGGGTCGAACGACCCTTTCACAGGGGTCACCTAAGACCATCGGAAAACACATATATAATTACATATTGTTTTTGTGATTAATCGCTATGCTTTAATTATGTTCAATTTGTAACAATGAAAATACATCCTGCATATCAGATATTTACATTACGATTCATAACAGTAGCAAAATTACAGTTATGAAGTAGCAACGAAAATAATTTTATGGTTGGGGGCCACCACAACATGAGGAACTGTATTAAAGGGTCGCGGCATTAGGAAGGTTGAGAACCACTGAACTGTGAGACAACAAAGAGTGTCCTACAGCTATGGCAAAATAAAGGCACTTAAACTTCTTATTTTTAATTTTATAGTAAGGTTTAACATTTTCAGGAAAGTTCATAAGGTCTCTAATAGTCATCGCACAGTTCAATGAATTTTTAATGAGTAGACACCTAGGTAACCACCACCCAAATCAAGATATGGGCCATTTCCAAAACACCAGCAGGCTCCCTCATTTCTCCTCCCTGTCGATACCTCTCCCCAGAAGTAACCGTTATTCTGTCATCATTGATTTGCCTGTTTTTGGATTTCATGTAAATGGAATAATATAGTGTGAACTCTTTTGTGTCTGGCCTCCTTCGCTTAACATTATGTGTCTGAGACTTATCATGTTGTTGAGTACAGAAGTAGGTTCTTTTTTTTATTTCTGTGTAGTATCACATTGTATAAAAATGCCATGATTTTTTTGCCCCTTCTATTGATGGATGTCAATCATTTCAAGATTCTTTGGTATTTCCATATAATTTTAGCATCATCATGTCCATTTCTGCAAAAAAGGAAGTTAGCTGAATTCTTGATAGTGATGGCATTGACTCTGTAGATAAGTTCGGGAGGTATTGCCATCTTAACAATATTAAGTCTTCCAATACACATCATTAAATTGCCTATTTCTCCACTCATTTCTGTCAAGTTTTGCTACATTGTACTTTGGGACTCAGTTTTAGGGAAATATATGTGCATATTTATTATATCTAATTGATCCTTATATAGTTATAAAATGTCCTGTTTATCCCCAGTAACTTTCTTTGTGTCAAAGTCTACTTTGATATTAGTATAGTCACTCCAGTTCTCTTTTGCTATTTGCATGGTATATCTTTTTTCATCCTTTTAATTTCAACCCACTTATGTGTTTGAGGAACAAAATCTTTTTATATGCTTATTGGCCACTTGAATATCTTTTTTTCTGTGCCTGTTCAAGTCTTTGCCTATTTTTAAACTTTTTGTCTTTTTCTTATTGATTTGTAGGAGTTTTTTATATGTTCTGGGTACAAGTTCTTTGGTAGGATATATTATGGCAAATGTCTTTTCCTAATCTTAGATTCTCTTTTTACATTTTTAATAGTGCTAGTGAATAGAAAATGAAGTTCAATTTATCAAAGCTTTCTTTCATTTATTTTCATTTTTCTTTTGTGTGCTGTTTAAGAAATCTTTGCTGCCCTGGCTGGTGTGGCTCATTTGGCTGGGCATTGCCCAGTGCACCGGAAGGTTCCTGGCTTGATTCCCCAGTATGGGGGCCTGCAGGAAGCAGCCAATCGATGCCTCACATCCATGATTTCTCTCTCCCTCTCCCTTCCTCTCTCTCTAAAAATCAATTTTAAAAATCTTTAAAAGAAAAAGAAATCTTTGCTTACTTGGAGTGTTTTGTTTTGTTAAACAGCATTATTATGGCAATGACTGATTAATACATTACACACTCCCAACTTGTTCTCCAAAGTAGTTGTACTCGTACTCAAATCAGCATTCCATTGCTTCTTATGCACCCCCCCCCCCCCTTGTCACACTTTTAAGCTTTTTACAGGCTGATGAATACAAAATGTGTGTTACTGTGATTTGAATGTGCATTTTCTAATTAGATGAGATTAAGAATATTTTCATATTGATTGGCCTTTTGGATTTATGCTTCTATTTATTGATTATTCATTTCTTACAAATAAACATTCTTCTGTATGTTTGCAAGATCCCAGAACAAGTTTAAAAAGAAAAGCAAGGTGCAAGCAATGGATATAGGGATAAGCATACGTGTGTGCTCACCTATATGTAATACACCCACATCTATATGTTTTTATAGGCATAAGTTATTTTTTGAAAAAACATGAAACAATAAAATTGGAAGAATTATTTAAAAGACAGTTATAGTGAACTATAAAGCCAAAATGACAAAATTCATTTTAATTTGTCAAAGATATGAGGGAAACATTTTTTTACTGAAATAAGCATAAAGCTCTTGACTTGCGTGTGTGATGAGGGGGAGTGGAGGCGTGGTGGGTGGGGATGTTTAAAGATTGCTAGAGTTCTGGTGGAAATCAGGGGAACTCAGAGAGTCAGTCAGATGGCCAAATGAGATCACTCTCAGGCGGATTCATGTGAAGCCTTTGATCTCTGTCTGGTAAAGGCTTTCAAAGGGAAATGCCCCTGGGGCATAAGTCAATGGACGAAATCAGTAAAACTTCTACCCTGAGTATGCCAGCATCACCTGAGAGGCTTTAAAACAAGGGCCTGGGCTCTGTCTCAGACCAATTGAAACAAAGTGTCCGGAAGTGGCTCTGGGAACTGTAGTGCTTTTTTAATGAAAATATAATTGACATATAATAGTAGATTAGTTTCAGGTATACAACATAGCGATTCAGTATTTGTATATATTGGGAAGTAATCACCACAATAACTCTAGTTAACATCCATCACCACACATAGTTACGCTTTTTTTTTTCTTGTTACGAGAACTTTTAAGATCTACTCTCTTAGCAACTTTCAAATATATGATACATGGGAACTATATCTAATAAACAAAATTCCTCTGGGATTCTTCCTGGCAGACAAGGATGAAATCCCATAAAGTAGATGCGGATATGGAGAACATCAAGTTACACGGTTTAGAGAAACACTTTTTATTTTAGGGTGCACTGTTATTACAATCAGTTTTTAAAAATGTAAAGGTGATGAAATTAGGAAAAAGTTGATTTATGATAAGTGACATCAATAGAGACAAAAGGAAAGTATAGCTTTGAATGGTTTGTATCTCAAAATATGGTTATTTTAAACAATTTTCATTCCAAGAGCATTTATTGAGACTCTATGACATGCAAAACCTTATCCTAGAATTGTGAGATTTCTCTTTACTCGTTACAGAAATGGCTTTTACCCTCAAAGTTGTGACTGTCCAGTTGAGAGACATAAATAACAAATAATAGAACCAGGCAGAAATAACGCTAAGGGAACCCTGAGAAGGTAGCTGGAGAGACTGGGAATAGGAGGCTTTTACAGGGAAACCAGGGTTTGCACTCAGCTTTGGAGAATGAGCAGTATTTCAGTAGGTGGGGAAGTTGGGGTGAGGGCAGATTCCAGGTTTTGGAAGAGGAGCAAAGCCTAGCAGTGAAAGTGCATGTAATTTATTTTCTCCTGGGTCGCTGCAGTGATCGGTCGCCTGGCTGATCTCCCCCCTGCTGCAGCCCAGGCCTCTCGCCAGCACCTCCCACCACATACGTCTGCCACAGTTCTCTTATTTTTATAGAACATTGGGCATTTCAATGAGATTTTAATATTTATTAAGCTGTATCTACATAATATTCTCTAAAATTTTAATGAGATTTTTTATTATGAAATCAATATATGCTTTTGTATCAAATTCAAAAAAGAGTATACAATAGAAAGTGAAAGACCCCCCCTCCAATCCAAACCCTAAAGGTAAGCACTGTTAACTGTTGGTGTAGATATCCATCTCTGTCTGTCTGTCTGTCTATTTGCTTCTCTCTGCATCTAGTACGTGTGTATAATACATATATACATACATGTATATTATAGTCTTCATATTTATACACATATCAGACTGTTTATATGTACATACATATATATTTATGTGCATACATATATATGTGTGCTCAGACACACCATATATGTGAGTATAGTAAACTAAGCAATTGTTTATATATATTTACATATGTACTTGACATATTTATAGCGAATTTAATGTCTCTAAAAAGAGTGCGTCTATTTCTCTACACATGTGCATATAGGTTTGTATGTATGTGGGCATGTGTGTTTACTCTCAAATGTGTGTGGATTTTTTAATTCGAAAATTAAGTGCTCCTTTTGCTGATTGCCCATCACATACCAAGTTAAGTCCAAGCTCTTGGCATGTTGTCCCAGGTCCTTTGTGGCCAGTTCACTGCCTATCTCCATCTCCAGTCTCCTCTTCAGTTTCTTTGGCCACTTTTCAGAAGGATCTACAGTGGGAGAGCACAAAGAAGAGTGCTGGGGTCCTTATAGCAGTTATTTTCAAGATAAATATGTTGGCATGACTTGTTATGGTGATAATGATAAGACCAAAGGGGAAGCAGTGTGAAAGCAAGACAGTGAACATGCAGAGAGGAAGTCAATGCCTGTGTTATGTGCTCCCTAACCCACTCCCAAGAGACAAGACCCTGCTCATCCCAGACTAATACCCCCAGGTCAGGACTTGGCCCTGACACGGCTGCAGTCACACTGAAGGCTTAATAAAACACTCATAGTTCCTCACTAAGCCCAGCTGTTTCACATCTCTGTGCTTTCACACATTTTCATTCTTCAAGCTGGAATGCCCTTTGCCACCACAGTTCACTAGGTCAACTCTAATCATCTTTCAAAACTCAGCATGTGTGAGGTTGTTTTTTTATATGCAACTAGAGGCCTGGTGCATGAAATTCATGCACAGGTAGGGTCCCTAGGCCTGGTCAGTGATCAGGGCCAATCGGGGCCTTCCTTTGTTCTGCACCGCCCCCTGGTGATCAGCGCACATCATAGTGAGCGGTCAAACTCCCTGTCGGTTGAACTCCGGAGGGAACAATTTGCAAATTAGCCTTTTATTATATAGGATGATTTAGAAATAAGGCTACCACAGGATAAAACAAGCAAACAGTGCGCACCATGGATGTGATTAACCTCCTGGAGGAGAAAAACAAGCAATTGTGTATAAATGTGTGACTGAAGAATTTGGGAACTCTCCAATTTCAAAAAAAGGAGAAAGTAATGTTGGGTAATTTCAGGGAGAAAACATGAAAATAACTGTAATTTAATAAATACAAACACAAGTGTATTTGCCTTGTTCACAGTAAGCTCATGGGAAGAGAAGGATCTGGTAAACCCAGGAAGCTGTGGGGAGAAGGAGAGGCGGTGCTGGCCGATATATACCATAACTTTCACAGATGACTATTAGTCTAGCACATGAACCAGTTACAACTTGTCTTCTATTGGTAGAAATTCAGATGGTTTCCAATAGCTAGCCATTGTAAACACTCCTCAATGGGCATCCTTGTCCATGTCTCCATAAGCTTGTATTTTCTAGGGTACATGTTTAGGAGTGGTTACTTATTTTTCAAATTCTGATAATTTACATATATTCCAGAATTATTCTTCCTTCACTCTCATGAAATGTACTAGGCCCCAACAAATACGTGAATGTTTAGCAAAAACATTGTCTGTGCAGTGAACTGAGCTGATCTGTTCTGTGAAATAAAACCTTACGCATCACATCAGCAAACTATTATTGTGTCATCTTGCAGGGTCATTCAAAGCGATTAAAATCACTTCCAGGCTCCTCTGTGACCGGTTATTCCCTTCTGCTCTGCTGACGACATTATAATACTTGTTGGGAAATTTTTGTGGCTACAAAAGCAGTAGCAGTCGCTATTCAGGGAAGATGCTGGCAAACACAGAGCTGCACTGTCCCAAGTCTAGAGATCAAGATGGGCCATCAGCCACAGAACTGGACTTCACAGGACAGGGCCGCGTCGATTGTAAAGCAAATGCTGGGAAGGCTCCAAAGCTCCTTCCTGGGGAAGTCTGCGTTGCCTAGATGCCCCCGGACTCCCGTCCATCTGGAGCGCCTCCGAAAATATGTACTGAATTTTCTGCCATTCAAGTGGTGTCAGAAATCTGGCCCAAAGAAATGATACTCAGGGGAGATCACCTCTAGTTCTCCAATTTTTTTAATTTACTGGTCATGAAGGTCTTACTCTGAGACAATATTATTGATAAACTACTCTGGTTGGAGTGGGAGGAGGACGTTTAGAACTTTAGTGTCTTGAAGGAACTGATATCCTTATTTCTTCCCAATGGTGAGAGCCATGTAATAGAACATGTTTCCCTGCCAGGAAGCTCAATGCCCAATTTAAATTACAATCAGGGCATCTGTGCTACAGATTACCATTAGCACATATGCATTCTATTTCTCCCCTGGCCCTGATTTATTCCTCTTTTCCTAATGTACTACTTACGTCTCAGATGCCTGTCTCCAGCCCAGATCACTCTAAAGAGACTCAGAATTAGTCATCTTATCAATATCTCAATTTAGATTTTCACAAGAATCTCAAGCTCAAAATGTCTAACACTGCACTTTATTGTTCAATAACAAAACAAACAAAAACCCAGCTCTGTGTCCTTGCCCCCCCACAACCCCAAAGACTGTTAACCCCATCCATCCAATAGCCCACATCAGAACTCTTAGTCGTCCTGGATTTGCCTCTTTTTTTCACTCTCTGTATCTGTCAGGATCTGCCAGGATATACTGCAACAGCTAACGATCCCCAGCTCGCCGTGGCTTAATGTAACAAGCTTACTGCTCACTCTGTCTCATGAGTCAGGGCTGGGGTTCTGCTCCACTGGGTCACACTGACTCTAGGTCGCAGGCTGACAGAGTAGCCACTATCTTTAACATTTTGGGTCACAACAACCCAGGGGAAAGGGCTCTGAAGGGTACCATCCTGGCAATTTGATGCACATCACCTTTGCTAGAGCTGAGAACGTAGCCCCATCACCGAACCACAGAGGGCAGGAAGCACAACCCTACCATGTGCTCAGAAGACAGAGAGTAGAAAAATGAATAAGCAGCATTAATAACCACCATGCTGTCCGTAGGATAGACTCCCCAGAAGCAGATTCTGAGATGAGGATTCATGTGAAACTGGATGAGTTAGGAAAACACAGTAAGGGTATGTGGAAGAGATACAGGGAAGAGAAGGAAGCAAAGCAAGAATTTGACATCAAAGTCCCATGGAGGGCAATTTAGGCTCCACTCCATGGGGCTTCCTGAGACAGTCATACCTCAGAGCAGTCTGGACCAGGGCACGGCGGCTGGCGTACTCCTACTTCCGCACCAGGAGTCCTTTGCTAGGACTCTCCCAGGGAGATGTAAATCCCGGGTACGTCTGGCTCTCCTTGCAGGTGTTGGCTTTTGGAAGTGAGCCCAGCCGGCATGGCTCAGTGGTTGGGCATGGACCTATGAGCCAGGAGGTCAGGTTTTGATTCCCAGCCAGGGCACATGCCCAGGTTGCAGGCTCCATCCCCACTGGGGGGCGTGTAGGAGGCAGCCGATCAATGATTCTCAGCATTGATGTTTCTATTTCTCTTTCTTCCTTCCTCTCTGAAATCAATAAAAATATATTAAAAAGAAAACACAAGATGAGAATGGTAGAGGGATCCAGAAGCCTAAAGGTGGAGCATTGACATCTGCCCCCACCCCCACCCCAGTAGTAAATCAGAGCATCCTACAACTTCTATCTCCCAAGTATTCCCCAAATTGTCCTATTTCTCTCCACTCCTAGTTGCCCACTCCCTCCGGTAGCCCTGATCCCATCACCCTTGATCTTCTGTGCAGTCAGGATACTGAATTGCAGCCTTGACATCTCTAACCTCGTCTTCACACTCTAGCCAGATTGCCCTATCTGAGTCAAGTGGCCTTTGCCTGGAGACATCTCAAATTTGTCACGCCTCCTTTCTAATCAACGTACAATCCCCACTTTGCAGATGAGAAAACTGAGCCCCAGAGAAATTAAGTAACTTGTAAATGGTCCTTCAGTTAGTAGCTGGTAGAGCCAGGTTATAAATCTAGTGCATATTAACTCTAAAACCTTTCCCATGTATTTCACTGTTTCTAGATGATGATTAATCTGTTTGCTTTACCCCGTTGCTTCCCAATTCTATTAGCTTCAAACTCAATTTGTTTAAAGCCATATTTATCATCTTTTTTTACCGCCCTTACCAAATGTCCTGTTCTTGAGTTCCCAATATCAATAACGGCCTCAACATCTTTTGGCGTCACCTCGGACTCCTCTTTCTGTTTCTTGTTTCATAATTTCCACAGTTATTTTACTTCAGACTTCTAATGCCCTTTGCTGCAGGTAGGGCTGGCTTTATGTGCTCCAAGCTGCAGGGTACAGAGTACCTGACAAGTACCCATACGTGGGAGGTCCTGGATCCGGGCCCAACGAGGTCTCATTAGCAGTGGATATCATTCCAACGATATTCTGTGCCAAGAAATGAGATCAGAACCCAGGGAACGAAGCCAACGTTGGCCAGTCAGTGAGCAAGGCTGGAAGTTCTTGGACACAGTTACACGCAAAGGGAAAGAAGCCAGTGAAGAGGGAGAGAGTGACTGATGGTGGAGATGAAAGAAGCAGTAATAGATGGAGCAGGGTCCTGAGCGACAATAAAAGGGACCACCAAATGGCTCTTTGAGGGGGGCTGTGCTGATGATTGAGGTATTGTGGAGGAGGCATATAGGAGGTGGTAAAACAGTATTGAAAGGTCTTAAGGTCTTAATGAAACTTCTGTCCCCTATACCCTGGAGGAAACCACTTTGAACTAATTCAGCTTTTTTTTAAAAAAAACAACACACAACAAAAAGTAAACTGGCATTCATCTTCACATTTCTAAGCAATATACTTATACTTCTAATTCTTGATTTATCAACTTGAAACTATTAACTTCCTATCACGTTGATGATGATTTAGTCTGTTCTTACCACCTGCTACTTTCCCTGTCCTCCAGGATAAAAAAAAATAAAAATCCTACATAAATCAATAGTCAATGTATTATGATTGTATTGTGCACAATTTATTTATTTATTTATTTATTTATTTATTTATTTAGTGAGGAAGGTAAGGTCATGTGCCTGGGGGGGAGGAGGAGGAAAGGAGGAGGAAAAAGGCTCTCAGGAGGGGGAGGAAGAGCAATGTATCTTGTGCAAATTTTTATTTTTCCTGGAATTAATAATTTTTAAAATTCTGTTTTTTACGTACCTATCTTTAATGTTTTCCCAAGTAGTCCATTCACTCTGGCAAATATTCTCAGGTTTTTTTCTTCCCCACAAGGCTCAAGCATATTAAGTAATTTTTCTTTTTTCTTGGAGATTTCCCTTCAGTAACGCTCCACCCTCCCCTGCAGTCTGGGTGGGTTACCCTAAAGCCTGCACACAGCTGTCACCCTGAGAATCCCCTTTGTTACCAAACGATTTCTCTTCTGTTGGGTTTCCTTTTCCTGGATCCAGTGATTGCTTTTGGAGTTTATGTAGTATCTTTCTTTTTAAAATTAAATTTATCGGGGTGACATTGGTTAACAAGATTACGCAAGTTTCAATGTATACTTCTGTCACATCACCTGTATAGTGCACTGTGGGCGTGATATTGTTTCCCTTGGTTTGCTCTCTGCAAAGCTTCCAAGGGAGGAGAGACTCCTCACCTACCCCTACACTTGACTCATGGTTTGCCTGGGTAATTTCCAAGGCATTACTCCATTATCTTCTACTACCCAGTGGTGTTGACAAGTCTATGGCACTCTGATTCTTACTATACTATATGTAACTCGTTTACCTGTCTGAAAGCTTTTAAGATTGCCTCTTTATTCCTGATGCTCTGAAATATCAGGGATGTCCCTTCTGGTGGATAGTTTGCTATGCATGATGCTAGACACTTAGAGGGCTCTTCTAATCTGGAGGCTCTGTGTCCTTCCGTTCTGAGAAATTTTCTTGCATTTCTCCTTGGGAAATTTTCCATCTTGCATTTTTTAAAAATTATTCCTGATCTTCTGAATTGATGCCCTATGCCCCGCCCCTTTCTGTTCTATTTTCTATCTTTTTTATTGTGTCTTCCACTTGCTGGAAGATACCCTTGACTTGACTTTTCACCTCTTCCATAAAAATGTTTAATTTTAGCTTTCATATTTTATAATTTCCAAGTGTTCTTTAGTCTGTTCTTACCACCCTACTTTCCCTGTCCTCCAGGATAAAAAACAATCCTACATAAATCAATAGTCAATGTATTATGGGTCTCTGCTTACTTTTTCATAGTATTCTATACTTGTTTTATGGATACAAAATCTTCTATTGCTTTTCCAAGTATGTTAGTTATTGGTTGGCTTTGTTTTCTTCTGTTCTTGTTCACTTCCACCAGGTTTCTTCGTTTCTGTTTGTTTTGGTCTATATTTTCATGATGGGGGCTTCTTTCATTGTTGTTAATCCTCACCCGAGGATATTCCCTCCATAGAGAGAATGGAAGGGAGGAGGAGAGACACAGAGAGAGACACATTGATGTGAGAGACACAAATCGATTGGTTGCCTCCTGTGGGCGCCCCCAACCCAGGATTGAGCCTGCAACTCAAGTACGTGCCCCTGACAGTAATTGAACCCAGGACCCTTCAGCTCGAGGGCCGACTCTCTCCCCACCAAGCCCAACCAGCGAGGGCATGATGAGAACGTTCACCAAATGTCTGTTGTTTCTGCTGTACCCAAATGCCATTTGAATATCTAGATGAGTCCTGACCTGAAAAACAAAAACAAAAAAAGAAAAGATACTCAATGATGAAGTTGAAAGAGGATTAGTACGAATAATATATTTGTGGGAAGATTCCTATGCAAAGTCATTAAACCACCTTTTGAGCCATACAGAAAGATATTTCAGTATCTTAAGAAAGGTAGAGAAACACACCATCTAAATAAGGAACAAATAACAGGCTATAACTAACGAAGGGGTCAAGTGGAGTCACAGCTTCAAATCAGACAGAATAATATAGGAGACATTAGCCCAGGACCAGCTCCTTTAAGATGTAGAACTGAATTAAAAGGGCTCATAATGTTTCACTAGGAACTTATGAAAAAATCAAATCCTAAGTCCCAGTAAAAAAAAAAAATCTCTCTGGTTGATATATACCCTTCAATGACTGAGATAAAATAAGAGCCCAGTTTGCTTAGATGGTAAAATTGTTTTATGGCTGTTCTTTGACCTAGAAAGATTAGAATTAAGGTGCATGTGTGTGTTTTTTTTTTAAAGTAAATCTGATCCATAATATTAATATTTTTGTTCTAAGATTAAAATATATTAGTTTTCTAATGTTTTATAATGAATTACCACAAACATAACGGCTTACAACACACATTTATTATTTCACAGATTCTGAGGACCAGGAGCCAGGCTGGTTCTGCTCCAGCTTCCAAAAGGCTCCCATTAAAGTACCGGCCGGCTGCAAGTTCAACTGGAGGCTCGACTGAGGAAAACCCACTTCCAGGCTCATTGGGGTTGTTTACAGAAGTCATTTCCTTGCTGCTGTATGACTGAGGACCCTGGCTTTTCGCTGGCTGTTAGGTGGGGGACCTCTCAGGTTCTAGAGGCACCCACGGTTCCTAGAAGCACCCACAGTTCCTACAGGTGCCCACAGTTCCTACAGGTGCCCACAGTTCCCAGAGGCACCCACAGTACCCTGCTATGGTCTTCGTCCATTTGGGCTGCTGTAACAAACTACAAGAGACTGGGTGGCTTATAAACACAGACATTGCTTCCTCACAGTTCCATAGGCTGGAAGTCAGAGCTCAGGTGCCAGTGTGGTCGAGCTGAGTGAGGGCCCTTTCCCAGGTTGCGGACTGCTTCCTTGTAGTCATGTCCTCACATTTCAGAAAAAGGGCAAGAGAGCTCTCTGGGGTCCCTTTAAAAGGTACTAATTCCATTCGTGAGGGCTCCACCCCCTCATGACCTAATGGACTCCAAATCCACATGGGGGGTTTGGATTTCAACTTATGAATTTGGGGTGGGGGATACAAACATTCAGTCCATAGCAGGCTTCGCCAACAGGTGCTTGTTTCAGCAAGCCCATCACTCATGTCTTTTGTCACAGAACATCATCATGGGAGTAACATCCCATCATCTTTTCCATGTAACACAGCCTAACCAAGGGAATGACACTACACCACCTTTGTCATATTTCTGCGGTGGATTGGTTTAGATTTGAGATTTGAGTTAAGAGGCATAAGAGAGTTTTAATTAGTTTGAAAACTACATTGAAACATTTAAAATAGCTTAACATTTATCATACATATATATTCAATGTTTTACAAATATTAGAATTATTAAAGTACTTGAAAGGGTGTCAGCCAGTCTCCAAAGGTAGCCATAATCAATTCATGCCCGCCCTGTAGGTGCATTTTGCGCCTCATAACAAGAAGGGGAGCTTATTTCCTCTCCCTTTAAATCTGGGCTGGCCTTGTAACTACCTCTGACCACCAGAGTGTGGCAGCGTGACATTCTGGGACTTAGACCCAGGCTGGACAAGGACTGGCAACTTTCTACCTCTTAGAAGGCTCTTTATTGGAACCCAGCTGCCAAGCTGTAAGGAAGCACATCATATATGGAATTGCAGAATATATAAAGAGCCCTTAAAACTCAATAAGGAAAAGACAAAAATTAAAATGGGCACATTTTTGAATAGATACTTCACTAAAAAAGATATACAATAGCCAACAAGTACGTTAAAGGATGCTCAACATCATGTTATTAAATTAAGACGACAATGAGAAAGGCATCCCACACTTGCTAAAACAGCTATAATAAAAATGTCAGACAATAACCAGTGTTGGTGGAAATGTAGAAAATGAAACCTTTGTGCATTGCTGAAATACTAGTAAATGTAAAATGGTATTCGCCACATTGGAAAACAGTATGGCAGGTTCTTAAAAAGTGAAATGTACACTAAGCATGTTTTTCCCCTGACATTTTGACATCTCGGCTTATAGACCCAGGGAGTCTGTTCTTCCCAGGTCCAGCAATTCCTAAAGAGAGTAAACAACTTTTCCATATGAAAACCAGCCCATCTGCTACCTCCTTTATGGAGCCCTCACATGCAGCACCGGTACCCTCCTGCTCTAGTGACCCCAACGCCAGCTGCCGCACAACCAGAGACAGCCCCTCTGCCCCAGAGCCCACCAAAGTACTTCAACTAGCCAATCCCGAGCCTGCTTACCTGGCCTCTCCTTTCCCGCCGCAGAAACCGCAGTGAAGGCTTTGTCCCCGTTTCCCCTCTCTGCCTCCTGACCAACACGGTGCTGGCCTGTGTGGCCCTGCATGGTGTGGCGTGACCCTTTCTCCTGGGCACTGTAACAGACCATCTTCCCAATGGAAGTCACCTCTTGATCATGAATTTAAAATATCCAGCTTTTAAAACAATAAGCTTGCCACATGATCCAACAATTCCACTCCTCTGTATCTGCCCAAGTGAAGTGAAACTATTTCCCCACGAAGATTGGTACATGAGCCCAAGCGGCGTGGCTCAGTGGTTGAGCATTGACCTATAAACCAGGAGGTCACAGTTTGATTCCCGGTCAGGTCACATGCCCAGGTTGTGGACTCAGTGCACAGTAGGGGGTGTGCAGGAGGCGGCCAATCAATGATTGTCTCTCATCATTGATGTTTCTATCTATCTCTCCTACTCCCTTCCTCTCTCAAATCAATAAAAAAATATTTTTAAAAAAGACTTGTACATGAATGTTCGTGGCAGCATTATTAATAATAGTCAAAAAGTGGAAACAACCCAAATGTTTATGAACTGATGAATGGAAGCACAAAATGTGTTATCTGTATAAATATATAAGGCTTATATGCTAAGTGTCCCTCCTACCGTCTGACCAGTCGCTATGATGTGCACTGATCACCATTGGGCAGACGCTCAATGCAGGAGCTGCTGAGCTGTAGTGACTTGGTAGTGGGGGTTCTCGGGTGACACACCCCGAAACCAGAGAGGAGGGAGCCTGATTCCTCACGGGGCTGCGCGATTCCACTTTTGGCCATGGGTTATGTTGTTGCTGGGGCACTAGCACACTTGTGTTTGCGTTTGACACCCTGTACGACAGCAACGTTGCAGAGTGCCCTCTCGCACTCTGGGACACCTCGAGGGGTGTCGGAGAGCCAGTTTTGGCCCAACTGAGGGAACCCACCTGCTGGAGGGACCCCGCAGATGCCCTTCCAGCCACCATGCCACCCCAGATGCGGCTGGCCAGGGAGGAACTGTGGGAGGTTGGCTCCAGGGTGTGTTCGGCCCTTCTCGCCCAGTCCTGCCCTGCCAGCCACTTTCTAATTAATTTCCTTTCAATGTGCACTAACCCGT
This sequence comes from Myotis daubentonii, assembly GCF_963259705.1. Classification (NCBI taxonomy): domain Eukaryota; kingdom Metazoa; phylum Chordata; class Mammalia; order Chiroptera; family Vespertilionidae; genus Myotis; species Myotis daubentonii. Next base: position 76,761,137 of record NC_081843.1, on the reverse strand, counting down.
GCACGGGGTCACTAGTAATCATATAATGGAATACGTATTCAGAAGTAAACAAGGTTTGAACCACTGAAAGACGCTAAAACACGAACAAACTTAAACATAATTATGCTGAGTGAAAAAAGCCAGGCATGAAAGATCACATACAGTATGATTCCTTTTATAGAAATGCACAGAAAAGACATTGTATATATTTTTTTAAAAAAAGTATGTTCATGATTGTCTGGTGAAGAGACAGGAACAGACTTTATTTTCTTTAAAAGAAGGAAGACCTGGAAGGTAGATAAAGGGTGGGTCACTGGTAGGATCTGCCACCACTGCCTGACTGGTTTTACTGTTGCTGATCCTGCCTTCTCCCCGTGAGCTCTCATTCTAAACTCAGATGGTGTTACTCTTTTGCTCAGTACCTCAGTGGTCACCCATGGTCATCCATGGCTTTCAGGACAGAAATCCAACACCTGACTCAGCACCAGAGCCCTTCAGGCACTGGGCCCACCTCTTTCTCATTGCATCTGCCTCCCCTCTCTGTCCTGTACCCCCCACTGCTCCTGCCACCCCTTCAGGTCCCTGAATCAGCGATGCTGCTACAAACCCACACACTCGATGTGTTGTCTTTCCCCTTTCCTTCCAAGCTTAATCTTAGTTTTCTTCAGACTCCAATGGGTTATAATTTCTTCCCAGAAGCCTTTCTGGGTCCTCTTTTCTCTCCCCTAGTTTCCTTCTAATAGAAGTAAACTTCTCACTCTAAATTCTTGTCACTGATTTGCTGGGCCATGAGTCCTCAAAGGCAGAGGCCATGTTTCACTCAACTCCCTCTTCTCAGCAGGGTGAACCATCAGTAAATGCGTCCTGAATGAACCAGCCCCACCTGGAATTGTTGCTCCTTTGCAGGGTAGATCAGTGTAGAGAGGGGTCCACGTATTAGGTATGAAGAGAGTAATAAATATGTGCTGAACGATCAAAATGAATGATAAAACAGCATCTCAGATTTAAGGTCATTATATGTATTTTTTTGCAAATTAATATACCGCATTCCATAACATACATCATTCCATATATTCTCCTTGTGAATATATCTAACAAGAAGAATCAAGTTATAGGAGATTTTGTCAAAAAAGTGAAGGAAGGTGGGGCGTGGAGTGCAGAGGAGTTCAACTCTTCAATGCCTAGCTTTCCGAATTACAGAGCTAACGTCGCTCTCTTCAATATTTCTTGTCGATTTCAGAAGCCTGTTCTTATGAGGCCAGTGAATGTTTGAAAGCCCTAAAATGAGAATTGATGAAAATCTGATTTGTTGGTACTTAAGCCCAATACTTTTCAGATTTTGGTGTAATTTATGTGTTAGCGACCTCTTGTGGTAAACTCTGTGTACTTGCTCCCTCAGCACCTAAAACACACCCACACTCACACATGCTATTTGGGGACTAAGTACTAACGTTAAATGTTAAAAATGTAGAAATACGGATGGCCAATAATTATCTAATTTTAATGTTTAAGTAATTTTAAATACTAAAGGTAGTTTTTATTTTAAAAGACATTAATAATTTAAGACATTTAAAGGATATGTATGTGTTTGTGTGTGTGTGTGTGTGAGTATGTTTACTACAAAGTTTTAAAGAGAGTTATACCCAATTTCAGGATGAGAAAAATAGGTATTTCTGTAGGTTTGGTGAGAGTGGACATTGACACAACAATTAGTACAACCACTTTTTGGAGAGAACTTACACGTTAAAGTTGCTTTAAAATGTCCACATTTCCTGACTCAATAATTCTACGTCTAGAAAATCCAACAGAAATAGTTGAAGATAACAGACAAATTTTGCATATTAGGATTTTCATCAAGTTGTATAGCAGAAAAAGAAAATGTGCAAAAATAGGAAAGTTAAATAAATTATACTATTTCCATATAAAGGAATATTACTTAACATTTAAAATTGTGTTTTCAAGTACTATTTATTGACATGGAAGAATGCTTATAATATAATGGTAAGAGTAAAGCAGAGTAATACATATCTATTTTTTTATATTCACATAACTATGAAAGACAGATGAAAGTAGGAAAGGAAAAAAAGAAAGAAAAGAACAAGAAAAAGAGAGAAAGGCTGGAAGGAAATCTACCAATATAGTAACTATTTGAATTATTTCTCTGGAGAAGTGCTATGGTTCATTTTCAGTTTTTCTTCCTAAAGTTTTGTTTATTTACCATAAATGTAGACAATGAACATTATTTTAAAAAATTAAACAAATAATATAGTTATATATTTACTATAAAACATTAGCTTGGACTTTAAATTTTTTACCTAGCCAGAACCCAATATTATATTATATATATATATTGTTTTAAAACTAGCCTTCCCATTGTCTGTTTGGATATATTTCTATGCTAGTACTTAGACTTATGCATAGGCAGTTAGACAGATGAGCAGAGCAAGGACGATGGGCCAGGTACGAAGGTCATCAGGGTGGAAAGGCCCGGTGCCCAGCAATGGACAATCAATTGTAGGGTGGGACCTTGCTCCCAGGGTGACTTTTCCTCCCCTCGCATCCCCCTAACCTTTCCTCCCTAGAGACAACATCTAGGCCTCCATTGTACTTCAGCTCCAGGCCCCATAAACAACAAAACCAGCCATGGTTGACTGTCAGGACCAGCTGCATTAAATAACGACCCCTGCCCTGATGTCGGCCAGTCAATCCGTGGAGACCACAACCCTGAAGAACACACCTGGAAATCGACTGAAAATTCTATTGAGATCTTCTCCTGGGACCTCTGAAATCTCCGCCCTTAAAACCCTTAGGATGGAAGACCAGTGCGCTCTCCTTCCAGGGAGCACACTCCTGCCTTTCCCTTCCTCTTCTCCTTCCCCCTCCCCAGGCACATTAACCTTTAGCTTCCTCACTCCCAAGCCCCAAAAGGCCCTTCCTTTACCACCATAACTCATTTTCTAAGCCCATTTCTTCTAGGAATTACTTCTTCTACCTCCGTAATTTACCCATTAACTGTTCTCTTACAGTTTGGGTCTTGCTTGAATTCTTTCCTAGCCAGAACCCAAGTACCGAGGTTGCTGAACTCAGGTTTAATCTGACTCCACCAGTCAGACACCTGGTGCTGCTCCCCACGGCCTGTAACACTGATAGTTTAAACTCACTCAAACAAATATACATTTTATTTGAAGAAAAAGATCACCATTTTAAATTGAAAATGTATTTGCTGTTTTCAGTTCAGATACATCCTTTCAGGGAAATATCTAGTTCCACCAAAGAGGATATGAGATGTTTGATGAGTCAGCCATTTCCTCTGTGATGAGAATCTAAGATTACATCTTAGAAAGCTGTTAGAAAGAATGAGCAGATAAAGACCTGGAGAGCAGGTTGCTTCTGCCTGTAGCTGCCTTGGCTCTGATAAACCCTCAGGCTCCTTGTTTGGGCTCGACTTCTTGAAGCTTCAAGGTTAGAATTCAGCAGTTAAACAAGTTCCTTAAAGGAGAAGGTTGTATAAACCCAAAGCAGTATGGTTGCAACTGGTAAATAAATATATATGGTTATAAAATATATATATAATTTAATGCATTTGCAGTGGAAAGGAGAAGTAGGAGCTCCTCAAAAATTTTAGGTTGATTTTAAAAATTAAAAACCACACACACACACACACACACACACACACACACACACACAGTAAAATATTCAAGTAACACAAAAATGTTGCCCGCCTACCTCAGAACCTTAGCCCCATGCTCTCTCTCTCCAGGAGAAATTAGCAGTTATGGATGCATTATTCCAGAAGTATGTTATGTGTATAAAAGTAGTGAACATGAACACGCACATATCTGTCCCTCTTTACTAAAACACAAGTGACAGTATGCCACGTGTATGCATATTCTTTGGCACCATGTGACTTTCTTAAGTCAAACAGTATATCTAGTATTGATTATATATATGTGTGTGTGTATATATATATATATATATATATATATATATATGTGTGTGTGTGTGTGTGTGTGTGTGTGTGTGTGTGTATGTGTATATATATGTGTGTGTGTGTGTGTGTGTGTGTATATATATGTATGGTGGGGCAAAAGTAAATTTATAGTTTTTTGTATGGAAAATAATACAATCATTAATAAATAATAATACAAAATAAATTCTTTCCCATACCTCACAACTATAAACCTACTTTTGCCCTCACCCAGTATATGTATTTATATACATACTAGAGGCCCAGGGCACAAATTCATGTGCCTTGAAAGGAATTGTGGGCTGTGAGGCTGCAGTGGGCACAGGGGTGGGACTCGGCTCATCCTCCACACCCCCATCTGGCCCCTCCCGCTGCAGCACCAGGCCCATCTGCTGGCAGCCCTGCTCCTGCCATTGCTGCTCCCACGTGCTGACGGCACCAGCCCTGCTTGCAACCGGTGACGGCACAGAGCGAAAGGGGCCCGTGCTGTCAGTGGGTGTGAGTGGCAGTTGCTGCCCCGATTGCCCCTCAGGAGCAGGGGGAGGTGGAGAAGCCCTCAGGGGTGATCGGGGCTGGCAGCCACCACTCGCACTGGCTGATGGCATCGAGCGATCAGGACTGGCGCTGGGTGCCAGCAGCGGGTGTGAGTGGGGCCGTTGCTGGCCGTGGGTGCAAGCGGCAGCTGCCGGCCCTGATGGCCCCTCAGGAGCGGGGACAGCTGGAGAAGCCCTGAGGGGCAATCGGGACCAGCAGCCACCGCTCGCACCCACTGACAGTGCAGGGTGATTGGGGCCAGCACCGGGCACTGGCAGCAGGTTGAGCAGCAGCTCTGGCGCCGGCAGTGGGTGCGAACAGGGCCGGTGCCGGCAGCAGGTGCGAGTGCCCAGTGGGACTGCGGTGCACGGGAGCAAAGAATTTTCAGTAACCACCAGAGGCTCGCCCCAATGACAGTGACCGGTGCCCTGCCTTGGTCTGGTGCCCCCGCTCACCTGCTCCACCATCCCACTGTGGCCGATGCCTGCCATGTTCTGCGCACGCCCCCTGATGGTCAGTGCACATCATAGCGACTGGTTGTGGGTTGTTTCACCGTTCGGTCTATTTGCATATTAGGGTTTTATATATATAGATATGTATACATCTGAACATACAGTGTGTATACATATTTTGAAAAAACATAATGGGACTTCAGTAGAATTTGAAAAGATAAGTTGGAAAATTTGACATTTCTGGCAAATTTATATATATATTAAAAAATACTTCTGCTATAGAATACTTATAACTGCTAAATAAAATACAAACAAATTCTTAATGCATGCTTAACAGGTAAAAGTGAGGGAAATGAAACAAGGGTAGGAATCCTGAGAAACGAGTGAGTGCTGAAGATGGCGGCTCTCCTGAAGGCATCTGCTCATCCCTGTACCACAGGACACCTGTTTTGTTTGGTTTTTATTTATTTATTTTTTTTTTAAAAAAAATATATTTTATTGATTTTTTACAGAGAGGAAGGGAGAGAGATAGAGAGTTAGCAACATCGATGAGAGAGAAACAACAATCAGCTGCCTCCTGCACATCTCCCACTGGGGATGTGCCCGCAACCCAGGTACATGCCCTTGACCGGAATCGAACCTGGGACCTTTCAGTCTACAGGCTGATGGTCTATCCACTGAGCCGAACCGTTTTCAGCATGGTTTTGTTTTTAAATGTGGTAAAATATATATAACACAAAATGTACCATTTTACAATTTTTAGTTTACAACTCAATGGGATTAAGTACATTCACAATGTTATGTAACTATCACCACTATTTCCTAAACTGTAGCACCTAAAACACAAATTGCAACCATTAAGCAATAGGTCCCCATTCCTCCCCCCTGACTCTATGAATTTCTCCATTGTGGCTACCTCATATAAGGGGAATCATACAATCTTTGTCCTTGTGTGTCTGACTTTTTTCACTTATCAGAATATTAGCATGTATTAGCCATGTATTCATCCATGATGCAGCACGGTTCATTCATGTGGCATGTACAGAACATCAATCCTTTCTTATGGCGAAGTTACATTCCATTGTATGTGTGCACCACATTTTGTTTATCCGTTCATGTGTTGATAGACATTTTGGTTGTTTCTATGTTTTGGCTTTTGTGAATAATGCTGCTATAAACATTGGCATACAAGTATCTGATTAAGTCCCTGTTTTCAAATCTTTGGGGTATGTACCTGGGAGTGGAACTGCGGAGTCATATGAAAAGTCTATGTTTAACTTTTGAGGAACTGACAATTTTTTTACTGTAACAGATTACATTCTAACCAGCAGTACACAAGGGTTTCAATTTCTCCATATCTGCTGACATTTGTTACTTTCATTTTTGTGTTTTTTAAAATAATAGTCATTGCTTTTTGGCTTTTAGCTAAGATCAAGTGTAAAAACAATAGCTACCCCAGAGGGTGTAAAGTGATACCTCATTGTGATTTTGATTTGCATTTCCCCCATCATTAATGCTGTTAAGTATCTTATTGGGCATCTGTGTATTTTCTTCAGAGAAATTCAAGTCCTTTGCCCATTTTAGATGTTTGTTTGTTTTTTGCTGTTGAATTACAGTTCTTTATGTATTCTATATATTAACCTCTTATAAGATATATGATTTGTATATATTCTTTCCTATTCTGTGGGTTGTCTTTTCACTCTCTGGATAGTATCCTTTGATATACAAAAGTTTTTCATTTTGATGAAGTCTAAATTATCTATTTTTGTTGTTGCCTGTGCTTTTGGCATCATATTCAATAAATCATTGCCAAATCCAATGTCTTGATGATCTTCTCATTTTCTTCTAAGATGTTTATAGTTTTATGTTTTACATTTATGTCTTTGACTCATTTTGAGTTAATTTTTGTATGTGGTAGAAGGGTCTACCTTCATTCTCTTGCAAGTGGGTATCCAGTTTTCCTAGCACCATTTGTTGAAAAGAGTGTCCTTTCCTTGTCGAATGGTCTAGGCACCCTTTCCCTTCTTCTCTGGAATCAATAAAAACATATTTACAAAAAAACCCCTCATATTTGTGGAGGAGGAAAGTCCCCCATGAAAATGTTTCATAACAATTTTTAAACAATCACTGTCATAAATAATGTTCTTGCCAATTTAAATGCGAAAGTCCCAGTCTCTCTTCACCGCATTCAGCCATTCCAAGATAATAATCCCAAACTCATTTTATGAGGCCAGCATTATCCTAATTCCAAAACCAGATAAAGATACTACATAGAAAGAAAATTATAGACCAGTATCCCTGATGAACATAGATGCAAAAATCCTCAACAAAATATTAGCAAACTGAATTCAACAATGCATTAAAAAGATCAAACACCATGATCAAGTGGGACTTATTCCTGGGATGCAAGGGTGGTTCAATATCTGCAAATCAATTAATGTGATACAGCACATAAACACAAAGAGGGATAAAAATCATATGATCCTATCAATAGGTGCAGAAAAAAAACATTTGACAAAACCCAGCACCTATTTGTGATAAAAACTCTCAGCAAAGTGGAAGAGCAGAAAATACCTCAACATAATAAGGGCCTTATATGACAAACCCACAGCTAACATTATACTTAATAAGGAAAAACTAAAGCGTTTCCCTTAAGATCAGGAACAAGACAGGGATTTCCATTCTCGTCACTCTTAATCAACATAGTACTGTAAGTCCTAGCCATAGCAATCAGACAAAAAGAAATAAAAGGCATCCAAATTGGAAAGGAAGAAGTAAAACTGTCATTTGCAGGTGACATGATAATGTATATAGAGAACCCTAAAGATTCCAACAAAAAAACTACTAAATGCATTCAGTAAAGTGGCAAAATATAAAGTAAATATTAGAAATTGGTTGCATCTTTATATACCAATAATGAACTATTAGAAAGAGAAACTAAGAAACTAATCCCAGGCCAGTGGGTGTGGCTCAGTGGTTGAGCGTTGACCTATGAACCAGCATGATCCTAAGGTCATGGTTTGATTCCCAGTTGGGGCACATGCCCAGGTTTCTGCTCAATCCCCAGCAGGAGGCCTGCAGGAGGCAGACAATCAATGATTCTCTCTCATCATTGATGTTTCTATTTCTCTCTCCCTCTCTGAACTCAATAAAAAAAATTTTAAAAAAGAAAATCCCATTTATAATTGCATCAAAAACAACCTACAAATAAATTTATTTTATTTTTTATATATATATTTTGTTTTATTGCTTAAAGTATTACAAAGAGTATTACATATGTCTCCTTTTCTTTCCCCCTTAAATTTAACCAAGTAAGTAAAAATCTCAGAAAATTATAACACATGGATGAAAGAAAATGAAGATACTAATAAATGGAAGCACGTACCATGTTTATGGATAGGAAGAATTAACATTATTAAAATGTCCATACAACACAAAGCAATCTATAGATTCAATACAATTCCTATCAAAATACCAGTGAGTTTTCCAAAGAACTAGAAGAAATAAATAAAAAATTTGTATGAAAACATAATTGACCCCAAATAGCAACAGCAATTTTGAAAAAGAACAAAGAAGGAGGTGTCACACTACCTGATATCAAATTATACTACAAGGAGGCCATATAATCAAAAAACACAAAATTGACATAAAAACAGACTCATAGAGCAATAGAATAGAATAGAGAGCCCAGAAATAAACCCACACCTATATGGTCAATTTATCTATACTCAATGCTAGCAACAGGAAGGAAGTAAAAGATTAGAGACAAACAAAACAGAGAAGAGAAAAATCAATGAAACCAAAAGTTAATTCATTGAAAAGCTCAACGAAGTCAACAAACCTTTAGTAAGTGGACTAAGAAAAACAAAAGAAGACATATTACTAAAACCAGATACAAAAGACACATTACAGTCATTCTACGGAAATAAAGAGGATTATAAGAGAGTACCGTGAACAATTATATGCCAACAGATTAGATAACATAGATGAAATGGACAAATTCCTAGAAACACAAAATCTACCTAGACTAAATCATAAAGAAGTAGGGAATCTAAATAGCCTATAATTAGTAAGGAGATTGAATCAGTAATCAAAAATATCCCTACCAAAATAAATAAATTAATTAATTAGCTAATTAATTAATAAAATAAATGCCTGTGCCTGATGGCTTCCCTGGTGAATTGTACCAAAAATTTAAAGAATACCAATTTTTCTCAAACTTTTCAAAAAAATTGAAGAGAGGGAACATTTCTAAACTCAATCTATGAGGTCAGCCTTACCCTGATACAAAGCCAGATAAAGACATTACGAGCAAAGAGAACTACAGACCAATATCTCATAATCATTGATACAAATATTCTGAAAAAAATGCCAGGAAGCAGAATTCAGCAGCATGTTAATAGGATTATACACATGTCTAAGACCTTTAGCAACTTCATGAGGTAAAGAGAAAGATCTGAGAGATTTCTAAGATACTTGGCGAATTATTTGTTTCCACCTCTAGATGGTGCAAGCTGAAAGTAATTTCTCATTTTCAAGGTTTAGCTCTGTGAGATGATTTGTAATACCTTGGGACTTACTTTTTCTGCATAACCTTATTTAAGAGATTTCTGAACTTATTATAATTTGCTTAGTTTAAAATTCTTAATACATTTATAGGAGTCCTAATAAATATGGAAGAGATATTTCACTAAATATTCCTAATAATCATTTTCTATCAGATTCAATTGATTAAACTTCTAATGAAAAACAATTATATTAAACAGTCTAATATATATTCTAGAAAATAAATCCCATTCACCATTCCAACAAAAAAATTAAGATACTTAGGAACAAACTTAACTAAGGAGGATAAAAGACCTGTACTCGGAAAACTACAGAATGTTGAAAAAAGAGATAGAGGAAGATATAAACAAGTGGAAGAATATAGTGTGCTCATGGGTTTAGCTGTGAGACCTCGCTGCTGAAAGCAGGTTTCTGGCTTTGTTTACTTTCTGTATTTGAAACTTTGTTGCGACTCCAGCTCTGAGATCCCGGCTGACTGAAAACAGGTTTCTGGGGTTTTGTTTAGCTTCTATATTTGTAACAATGTTTCTTAGCAGCTCAGAGCCCAGCAGCAGCAGGCGGGGAACGTTGGCGTCCTCCGTCACTGAAGCAAGCAAGACTCCTGTTCATGTTAGTAGCCTGGCTGCTGGCCGCCATCTTGGCTGGCAGTTAATTTGCATATCGCCCTGATTAGCCAATGGGAAGGGTAGTGGACATATGGCTAATTACCATGTTTCTCTTTTATTAGATAGGATGGCATATTTCACAGACCTAGAACAAACACTCCAAAAATTTATATGGAACCCAAAAATACCTCAAATAGCCATAGCAATCTTGAGAAAGAAGAGCAAAGTTGGAGGAATCACAATGCTAGATATCAAGTTATATCACTACTTGGTTTATAAATTAAGTGTCCAACTTTTTAGAAGTCTGAAGGTTTTACAAGGGTATGATAAAATGCCTTGGGTTTGAGATTTAATCAATGCCTTTAGAACCATCTGCCAATTCATACATTACCCATCTGAACTTGGTTTTGTTTTATAAAGATGTTAGGTTGCCCGATTTTTCCCTCTTGGTTTTTGAAGTTAAATAGATAGGGGGTATTTGTATACAGCTGTGGGTTCCTGGAGGGGCAATGTTTTCATTCAAGTGGAGTCTCTGTTAGAAGTATGGCCGATTGGAGGAATAGATATTTTTTGGAAATGGGGTGGCTCAAAAGTGGTAAGACTTTTCTGGTTGCAAGTTATGGAAACCCAGTTTGATTGCTTGATACAAGAAGAAATTTGTTGACGTGTATATGTAAATGGAGACTGGGGAAAATGAGCCTCAGTGACCCTCAGAACCAGGGACCTGGATGCAGCTGGGACTCTCCCTTGCTTCCCATCTCTGCTTCTCTTTTTGAACCATGATGCCTCACTGTGTCAATTCAGCTTCTTCCGAGCGACTGAAAAGCTAGCTTCCAGCAGCTCCTATAACCCATAAAAGACTTTGAGGGGAACCCAAGTTTTGCCTTCCCAAAATGTGCCTTTTGGGATATTGACTTTTTATATATATATATATATATATATATATATATATATATATATATATATATATATATATATATATATATATATATATTTTACAGAGAGGAAGGGAGACAGAGAGCTAAAAACATCGATGAGAGAGAAACATCGATCAGTCTCCTCCTGCACATCTCCCACTGGGGATGTGCCCGCAACTCAGGTACATGCCCTTGACCGGAATCGAACCCGGGACCCTTCAGTCCACAGGCCGACGCTCTATCCACTGAGCCAAACCGGTTTTGGCGGGATATTGACTTTTTAAAAATATTTTTTTTATTGATTTCATAGAGGAAGGGAGAGGGAGAGAGAAACATCAATGATGAGAGAGAATCCCAGATCGGCCACCTCCTGCATGTCTGCCACTGGGAATCGAGCTCGCAACCTGCAACCCAGGCATGTGCCTTGAACAGGAATGGAACCGTGACCTTCTGGTTCATGGACTGATACTTAACCACTGAGCCACGCCAGGGCCCAGCCCAACCTCTTAATCAAAGTGTAGGTGCCTTTGACAACCAGCCTGCATCCTCCAAGACACACTATTAGCATAAACTCAGGTATGGTGAAGGGGGATTATCATGAATAACAAAATATGCTCCTCTTACCTTTGCCACTCAGGAAGTTATAAGGCTTTTAGAAGCTCTGTGCCAGGAACTGAGGATGAAATATGTATATATATATGAGAAAGAGAGAGAGAGAAGGAGGGAGAGAGAAGAGGAGAGATAAGGAGAGAGAGAAAGAAAGAAATAGTGTAGAGACTAGCTATAGTTATAAGAAACATTAATCGTGCTCTGTTAACTGTTTTGTTCTGATTAAAGAAGACATATTCTGATCTGGCTGGGAGTTGTAAGCAGGACCTGAATTAACCTTGGAATGCAGCCCATTCTCATCCAAGGACTGCCTATCATCGTGGAAAGATTAGCCCACATTGCCTGTAATCTGTAACCATTATACTCATTTTAATTCCTTTTGCATACCCATTCTTATTCCTTTTGCCTACTTCCTCATGTAATCTTTGTCTTTCTACCAGCTGGCTTATGGGGGGCGGGGGGCAGAGCAGATTTTCGTGTATGACCTGCTGCTCTCTCATACTGCTGGCATTATTGGAATAAACACTCACATATGATTCAACCCTGTCCCTGCTTAATTGGCTCAAGTAGTGACAGGCAGCTTGGACCCATTGGTTGTTTGGTTTCAGGGGAAGTGTGAACAAACAGGGCAACAGAGTAGACCCGATGAGCTCCTGGGGCTACATAGCAGGCCTGGCAAGTTACTGAAAGCAACCACACAGGTTGGTCTGGCCATAAATTCCTAACTGGGCAGGTCATGGCCGATAGTCACATCCCAGGTCTATTGCTTCCTTAGCAAAGGTCAATCTTTACCTTAAATGAACTCTGTCCATTGTCCTTATGCAGCAAGGATAGCATATCTTTGAATATCAGAGTAGTTTTCTTTTCCTGCCCCTCAAAGGTACAACCATGGTCATGGGAGCACAAGACCATGAAACTCCTCATTGTTATCGCCTGCATACCATCTCCATGTGCTATAAATGTTAAATGCTAGCTACCCTGTACCCACCAATGTAAGAAGTATGGTTCTCCACTTAGTGTTTTACCCAATCCTAGACATTTCTTCACTTTCTCCTGTCTCCCACCACCAATAGAGTCCAGGTAACATTCATTACATCTTCTTTGATTCTAAGTGCATAAAATAGACTGCAAAACTGCCCCTCTCAGGAGCATTTTCTCTATTCGTTGAGATCTTGCTTTCAGGCATGTCCTCAAAACTTTGCTTCATACATTTTTATAAAGTTTTCTCTAGGTTTGGCTTTTTTTTTGCCAACAGGAGGAACTTGTTCCCTTCCTTCTACTCCATCTGAAGAGGTGTCATGGAGTCTGTGTGAAAGGCAGGGCCCCCTGGAGGCCAGTCCCTTGCACTACCTGAGGGCTCAAGAGGACTGAAGAGCACTTCTCCTGAAGGGACCGCATGCACACCACCCAGGTGGGGCCAGCAGGAGGTCGCCTCCTAGGGCGTGAAGCACTAGAACCCACTCTCGACATTAAAAGAGAGGCTGGCCCTAGCCAGTTTGGCTCAGTGGATAGAGCGTCGGCCTGTGGACTCAAGGGTCCCAGGTTCGATTGTGGTCAAGGGCATGTACCTGGGTTGCGGGCACATCCCCAGTAGGGGGTGTGCAGGAGGCAGCTGATTGATGTTTCTCTCTCATCGATGTTTCTGACTCTCTATCCCTCTCCCTTCCTCTCTGTAAAAAATCAATAAAATATATTTTTAAAAAAATAAATAAATAAAAGAGAGGCTGGGGCTCTGGAGGACTTGTCTGCCTCAGCGGGCTGCTGGGCTCTAACAGAGCCGAGTGGTTGAACCTTGTTTTAGTGATCTGAGCTGCTCCGGGCGGCCGCAAACCCCAAGGCTGAACATGAAACTGTCTTCTCTGTGTGAACCGGGACCACTAGGAAAAGCATCCAGGGCTTTGTTTTCCCCTTTTGTGAAGGGAGAAATGGGTCAAGTTGTTGATAAGCACTGGCGCTGACTTGACACAGGAAATAGGAACTACAGGGGACCATCCAACTCACATTTATACGACTGTATGAGGAAAGGCAGACACTGCGAATTCCCTTTCACTGATGCGGACTTGCAGGTGGGAAACTCTAACTCGTGGAAATGCCACTCGGCTTGTCATTCCTACCGGTGAGGCCCGCAGGCTCTGTACACAAACGTAAGGGTGCCTCCCTGAACCCCACATCCGAGCGGCTTTCCTGGGTGTACCAATTCACGAGGGAGCAGATGAAACGCAGGATAGTGCTGTGAGAGTGTGCTTCTACTTAAAGAAACAAAACTTTTCTGGGTTTCCTAAAAGTAGACAACAACGCCCAGGACTGACTGTTATTATTGGTCCTGAAGGGGTTCAGACAGGCCCCCCCAACATGTGCCACTTTGGCGTGTGAATCATTTTGAGTTGAAGGCAGTGAAGACTCTGGTGGCGCATGAGAAACGTTCACCTCTCCCTTAAAGAACTTAAATTTGGGGGTTTGCTCTTAATAAGAGTGATTACCAGAAACAAATTTTAAGACCTACCTATAGGGCAGGGCACACATCTAATTACTGAATATCTGTCCTTTTTATCGTTCTGCAAATGATCTTTCTCTCCCCTAGGCCCCAAGAGACCTCACCTCATCCTTAGCGCAGAATGCCATATACACCTCATTTTAAATTTCTGTCTCTGAACCTCATTTATTTATGGGGTCTCTGACTATTGATTGGATTATTAGTGGAAAGTTTATTTCTCCCCCACAGTTCCATAGCAATTGTCTTCTTTATATTATTTAATATTTTTATTTATTTCAGAGAGGAAGGGAGAGGGAAAGAGAGATAGAAACATCAATGATGAGAGAATCATTGATCGGCTGCCTCCTACATCATCCCTCCTGGGGATCGAGCCCGCAACACGGGCATGTGCACTTGACCAGAATTGAACCCAGAACCCTTCAGTCCCCAGGCCAACACTTTACCCACTGAGTCAAACCAGCTAAGGCTACTGTCTTCTTCCCTTGGAGTAAAAGTGTGGACAGTGAGAAGGTGCATTTTAAGCCATGATTTGATATTTTCCAGTCAAACCACAACTTTTTGGCTTGATAACATTGTTGGTGATACGTAAATTCCATCTATAGGTATCAAAGGTTTAGTACACTGCCAGAAGCCGGTCCATCCTTGCTGCTTGACACAGTTGCTGCAGGAAAGAAACATCTGCACAGCATACGTTTCAAGGGACCTGGCATATATAGCATACTGTTCTTAATATGTTTGCTCCCCTTCTTGGCGCTGTGTGTTTTAACCAAGGTCACCTCTCCGAGAAAGGTTGTTTCCCCAGGTAGGGATTTTTCCCTGAAGTTAGGGAGGAGATAAAACCCCTTAACTAAATGCCAGGCGGGTAATTAATCACTTTAACTACAAACAATCACCCTTAAGCTACATAATCTTTACTCCCTGGAATGGAGATAAGAAACGCCCTAACCCGCGGGCCGGATCCGGACAGTTTGAAATGAATAAAACTATAAAAAAAAGAGACCGTACCCTTTTATGTAATGATGTTTACTTTGAATTTATATTAGTTCACACAAACACTCCATCCATGCTTTTATTCCGGCCCTCCGGTCCAGTTTAAGAACCCATTGTGGCCCTCGAGTCAAAAAGTTTGCCCACCCCTGCCCTAACCTTTGCAATAGAAATTGACAAGATTAAAATCAACTGGTATAAAAAAAAAATCAACTGGTATAAATACAGGTGTAACAAGGCAATAAAACAGAACTTGGCTGGAGAACTTGGCTAGAGATCCTGGCTAGGCTGCTGATCAACTGAACGCTGTCTCCATGTCATTCCTTCTTTGCTGACTCCATCCACACCTTTGGGGACCCCTGGACCTGCTGGGGTTGGACCCTAGCAGTATACTTCCTCCCACCTGAGCTAACCAATGACATTCCTGCTCAATAACAATGGTGCTTTGTGGCTGGTTCTCATAATCAGATTTTTCCCCAAAAATGATTCCAAGAAAATTTATCTGGCATGTGTCATATAGTCAGGAGCTATTTCCTTACCCATCTTCTTCTATCATTGTTGTCTTTCTTTTCTGTATATCCTGTTTTGCCTTTCACCATTTCTCTGTTTCACACAGAGTCCCTTCACTTATAATGTTAGGAGGCCTCCAGAGTGATGGCATTTTCTCCATGTTGAGTTTTTTGTTATTGTTTGCTGTTTTTGTTTCCTTCCAGGTCTAGACATTCAACATTATGTGAATCTTAGCTACCAGTGTCTTGAGAATGATGGGTTCATTCCCTAAGAAACTGACACACATAAACTCAAATCACAAGAAATAGCATAATGTATTATTATTAGTTTTTCTCTTTGAATTTTAATCTTTGGGACTTAAGGCACTGTAGTCCTGCAGGGGTCAGAACTTATCCTAAATCCTCACTTTCTTTGGTAAAAATGCAAGTAATATAAAGATAAAGGTGAATTAGCATGCCCTATTAATGGAGAGGTGGGCTATTTTACTAATTACATTTGTAAATTAATGAACATGATACATCACATCAAAAAAAGGATAAACATTATATTATCATTTCAATAGATTCAAGAAAGCATTTGGCAAAATTGAACATCCTTTTATGATAAAAACTCATACAGAAGGCACATGCCTCAACATAATAAAGGCCACGTATGACAATCCCCCAGCTAATATACTCATGGTGAAAAGCTGAAACATTTTGTCTAAAACCAGGAACAAGACAAGGACACCCACTATCACCACTTCTATTCAATTTACTATTGGAAGTCCCAGCCACAGCAATAAGACAAGAAAAAGAAATAAAAGGTATCCAAGTCGAAAGACAGAAGTAAAACTCTCATTATTTGCAGATAACATGATGCTATATATAGAGAACCCTAATGATTCCACCCCAAACTACTCGAACTAATAAATGAATTTAGTAAAATTTCAGGATACAAAATCAATATACAGAAATTTGTTGCATCTTATTTTATTTATTTATTTTTTAATTTATTGATTTCAGAGAGAGAGGGAGAGAAACATCTATTTATTGTTCCACTTGTTGATGCATTCATTGGTTGCTTCTTGTATATGCCCTGATCAGAGAGCAAACCTGCAACCTTGGCATATCAGGAAGATGAGAAATCTGTTGCATTTTATACATCAATTACAAAAAAAACAGAAGGAGAAATTAACAATCCTATTTGCAGTTGCATCAGAAGCATAAAATACCTAGAAATAATTTTAACCAAATAGGTGAAAACCTGTACTCTGAAAATTATAAGACACTGAGGAAAGAAATTGAAGAGGATAAAAATAAATGAAAGGAAATAACATGCTAATAGATTGGAAGGATTAATACTGTTAAATATCCTTACTATGCAAAGCAATATACAGATTTAATGCAACCCCTATTCTCCTCAGAACTAGAAATAATCCTAAACTTTATATGGAACCATAAAAGACCCAAATAGCCAAAGCAATCTTGAGAAAGAACAAAGTGTGAGGTATCACTACCCCTGATTTCAACTGGACTACAAAACTATAATAACCAAAACAATATGGTACTGGCATAAAAACAGATATATAAATCAATGGAATAAACAAAGAACCCAGAAACAAACCCTTGCTTATACGATCAATTAATCATGACAAAGGAGGCAAGAATGCACAATGGGGTAAAAACAATCCCTTCAATAAGTGGTGTTGGGAAAATTGGATAGATACATGCAACAAAATGAAAATTAGTTGCTTGGGGTTTTTTAAAAAATGGGCAGAGGACTTGAATAGACATTTTTCTAAAGAGGACATTCAGGTAGCCAACAGACAGGAAAAGATGATCAACACTACTAATAATTAGGAAAATGCAAATCAAAACCAAAATGAGATAACACTTTACATCTGTTGGAATGGCTGTCATAAAAAAGTCAACAAATAACAAGTGCAGGCGAGGATGTAGAGAAAAGGGAATCTAAATGCACTGCTGGTTGGATTGTAAATTGGTGCAGCCACTACGGAAAGCAGTATGAAGATTTCTCAAAAAATTAAAAATGGAGCTGCCATAAAACCCAGCAATTCCACTTCTGTGTATTTATCTGGAAAAAAGACACATCACTAAGATATGAAAGCAAATTAGGTGTCCATTGATATATGAATGGATTAAGAAGTCATGACATATAGATAATGGAATATAGATAATGGAATATTACTCAGCCATAAAAAAAGAATGACATCTTGCCATTTGCTACAACATGGATGGACCTAGAGGGCATTATGCTAACTGAAATAAGTCAGACAGAGAAAGACAAATACTGTATGATTTTACTTATATGTGGAATCTTAAAAACACACACACGGAAATAAATAAACAAAATACCCATAGATGCAGAGAACAAGCCTATGGTTAACCATGCATGCAGAGAAAAGAAAAAAAAAGCAAGCAAGCAAAGGAGATAGTGCACAGGGATTTTCCTATTTGAGATGGGCTAGTCAGGGGAGGCCTCTGAGATGGTGACATTTGGGCAGAAACTTGAATGAAGGTGGGGGGGATAAAAGTTGGATTAGAATGCTATTAATAGAGAAAGGGGTGTTTTGACAAAAAACAGCTTTCTCCCACCCCATCTCCATTTGATGCTGATCAAAATATATCACTGGCCATTTAGTACAAAAAACCTAAAAAACAAAACACAAATGTAATATACTGGTACACGGACGCATAAAGGAATGGGAAAGAGAAAATTAAAGACTAGAGAAAACAAAACTCTGATTATTTGGATATGGTGGGAACAAATTCTTATTTTCTAACTGAGAATGTATCCTTGTCTGTGCATCT
Organism: Myotis daubentonii; assembly: GCF_963259705.1. Classification (NCBI taxonomy): domain Eukaryota; kingdom Metazoa; phylum Chordata; class Mammalia; order Chiroptera; family Vespertilionidae; genus Myotis; species Myotis daubentonii. The sequence continues at coordinate 76,742,704 of NC_081843.1, read as the reverse complement.
GAGTTCTGGGGTCAAGAAGAAAGTACTCTTTTTAGCAGACCCCTCGTTTTTGCTGCCCAACAGATAGATGTACTGTACCTTCTTCCTCCATTTTCAATAGTGTAGGTATCTGTTTCATTGATTGGCTCTCATCAAGTAGGATCTGATTTAACTGACAAACCCTGTCATTCGCTACAGGCTCCTGCATTTGAAGGCTTGACTGGGGGAAGGATCCACTGCCAAAGTGGCTCACACACAAGCCTGGCAAGTTAGTGCTGGTTGTTGGCTGGAGTCCTCAGTTCCCCACCGCAAGGACCTCTCCCTCCGGCTCCATGGCTTCCCCCGGAGCAAGTAATCCGAGCCTCAGGTTTTAATGCAATGAAAGGAGTTCCTGCTACAGCAATTCTCCTGGCCTATTTCCCACTCACTCTTGCCCATGGAAGGAAAAGGAGTCCATTTCTTCGGAGTTGTTTTATTTTGGAGCAATCATTTTCCCAGGGTGCAGGCATTCTAATCTGCTTTTGGCCAAGAGTAGAGGGCCAGCTCTCTGGGAAGTCCTTGACTTGTCCAGCTATGCCAGTGACTGGGTGGGTAAGGCCATCTCATTGGGGCGAATGATAGTAAGCCCACATGGCTGTGGATGTGAAGTCATGATCTTCCATCAGCACTTCCAGTGATATTGTGAGCGCCATCGACATGACTATCATATTGCCTACTTCTGAGCACTGGAGGGGAAGATAGGGCCTCTTTAAGCCTCAAAGTTTGCTGGAAAAGAATAAAATTAGAGTATTTCAGCCAGTTATTTGATGCACTAAATTGCTTCTCTGCTGGCTAAATTTTAACACACTCAAGGCTTAGGGTGTTACTGTGCTCAGTTCTTTTCCTTAGAGCCTCAGGCTTCTTCCAGAGCAGGGTCTCAGTAGGGAGGGCCCAGGGAGTGGGAAAGAGTCATTTTTCTTCATTATTCTTACCCTCAAGTCCTCTCACTTGGTTTGGCAAATGCCTAGTGGTTGTAACAATGTGAGAAACACGAACTAATTAAAATTTTTCTTGCAGACTTGTGGACCTCAATCCCTACTTCCTCTAGTAGTAGTAGTAGTAGTAGTAGTAGTAGTAGTAGTAGTAGTAACACTTACTATTTTTTTAAACATATTTTTATGGGTTTCAGAGAGAGGAAGGGAGAAAGAGAGAGAGAGATAGAAACATCAATGATGAGAGAGAATCATTGACCAGCTATTTCCTACACTCTCCCTACTGGGGTTGGAGCCTGCAACCTGGGCATGTGCCCTGACCAGGAATCGAACCATGACCTCCTGGTTCATGGGTCAACACTCAACCACCGAGCCACACTGGCTGGGCAGCACTTGCTATTTTTGAGCCAACCATTGAGCCATAAGCGTTACATGCATTGTTTCTGATCTTTACATCAGTCCTATGATATAGATACTATTTTTGTTTTACAGTTGACAATAGTAAAGTTCAGAGAGATTAAGAAATGTGGTCCAGGTCACACAGAACAAGACTGGACCCCCATCTGTCTGACTCCAAAGCTCATGCTCCTCCTAGTTTGTTATATCTCTTTGAGGACCTGCCCTGTCTCAGCTTTTTGGGGGTGGGGAGGGCAGTTAAGGAACAGGAGGTTCTTGTTTTCAAGGCTGACTGACTCCTCCAAGGACAGGATGGTTCACAAATAACCTAGAAATTCAGGGCAATGTAGGCTGAGAATTCTACTTGGAGGTTTACCCTTCCACCACCGCCCCCCGCCCCCCACAAACACCCAACCAAGCTATGAAACTGTTACTGTACCTATCTCAGTGCCAAGCGGCCATCTGTTCAACCAGGAAGTGCCATTATCTTTATGGTTTTTTAAAATGGCCATTGCCTGAGCAATAGAAATTGAATTTGATAATGGAAGATGGGATTCTGGGTCTCGGAGGGACCATATCTACATTGCTATTTTGTCTTTCTATGGCAAAAGGAGTTGAAAACAACTCTTAACATTGAGAGGGGAAAGCAGCAATTCCCTTAATAGGTGTAGTAGGCAGAACAATGCTTCCCGAAAGGCGTCCATGTTCTTCTTCCTGGAACCTGTGAATATGTTACCTTACCTTGTGCGCATGGGCCACGAAGTTTCAATCGCACTGTACATATGCGCCTGCACATGGTATTTTGTGGAAGAGCCACACTCAAGGGGCCAAAGAGCTGCATGTGGCTCGCAAGCCGCAGTTTGCCGACCACGGACCTTACACAGCAAAGGGAGTTTTCAGATGAGATGAAATTAAGGATGTTGCAGCGCAGGAGATTATCCTGGATTATCTGGTGGTCCTATGTCATCACTGGGTCCTTCCCAGGGAAAGGGGGAGGCAGAGGGTCAGAGATTTGACAAGAGAAGCAGAGGCTGGAGTGATGGGACTGCTTGCTGGGGGCTAGGAGCCAAGGGCTGTAAGAAGCCTTCGGAAGGTGGAAATAACAAGGCAGCAGATGCTTCTTTAGAGCCCCTGGATGCAACGAAGCTCTGGCGGCACCTGCATGTTGGCCCAGTGAGACTCATTTCAGACTTCCGACCTCCAGAACTGTAAGAGAATACATTTGTGTGGCGTGAAGGCACTAAGTTCGCCATAATTTGCTGCAGGAGCAATAGGAAACGAATACAATGGGATACTCTCTACATTTCTCGGCTTAATCATTTATGCAGTTGGCCATTAAGCATCCTGTCAGAAACTCTGTGCCAACTGGTGACCCAGCCATTTAAACTTTTCTCACACAAGAGGCAGGATGGCATAGGATGTCTGGTGTAGCACTTTATTATTGTAACAGTATCTTGGGAAAATGAGCTTTACAAATCCTGTTCCATATTTTTTCTTTTTTAATTACATTTTACTTCCAATATTATTTTGTATTGCTTTCAGGTGTACAGCATAGTGGTTAGACAATCACGTACTTCACAAAGTGTTTCCCCTGACATTTCCAGGACCCCCCTGGCACCCATAAAGTTATTGCAATATTATTGGCTAAAATCCCTGTGCTGTACTTTACATCCCAGAGACTATTCTGTAATAATCTTGTCCATACTGATAAGACAAGAAGTCTTTATAGATGAAAACCATTTCGGGGAGACCACCGAGACACCTGCATATCCTCTTTCTTACTCTGAGGTATAATAAGTACAAACAGTGGCAATGTAACTAACAGATGCCACATGTCCATGTCCTGCTTGTGCTCTTGGAAAACAAAGCACGCCCTATCACCACTGGTACACCCTCTCCCCCGGCTCCCCTCCCCATTTCCTGAGTCAGCTATTACTGATGGAACTCTTCCAATGCTACAGGAGCCAAGGTGCAAAAAGTCAATGACTTCTCAGCAGGCTCGGAAGGAAACCGTGCAGCGAAGGCAAGCTCCTCAAAGCTGATGCCGTCTGTAGGTGTGGCCGGTTCATGACCCTGGGTTGGGACACCAGTGGGGCAAAGAGCATCTGAACTCTGCTTTCAGCGGAATACTTTAGAAAGTGCCCTGTTGATTAAAGGCATCAACCAGCTAAATGCCAGCCAGCAGGATAACGATTTAATGAACCTTCCTACTAAAGCTGGTGGAACCCAAAGCAGTCATTTCCTGGTAGAAACCTAGACCACAAAACAAATCCAATTGATTTCTGCCCACTCCTCCGGAACACCCGCTGTGAAAGTCGGAAAGAGCCAACCGGTGCGAGCTGGTTAAACCGGGATCCTCAGGAGGGCTGCAATTTGCCAGCGCTTCTGGGGGCCGGGTCCCCCTCAATCCTTGTGGCTCTGGTGCAGGTGTCAGGCCACTTCCAGACTCTTGCTCCCCTCTGTGCTCTGGGCTGTCTCCTCCATGAACATCAGTGAGAGTGCTTCCATTCATTCATTAAAGGCTGCATTTCATTTCTCTTAATGGGTGTTTATGCAACGCCCCACATCACGGCTAAGTCCCAAAGGAGGCATTCCTGCTTCAAGCACTGAAAGTGATTTGCTAATGCTTGTCAGAATTTCAGAATTTCACATCAAATTAGTCAATCAAGTCACCAGAAGAAGATATTAGAGGGATTTTGGCGTTTCCATTTTACTGACAGGACTGGAATCTGCTTTCCTTTCCACATATTCTCTGAGCCCCTCCTATGTGCTGGCATGCTTTGAGGAAGTGAACTATCCTAGTGTGACTGTGTGCCATCGGGACCCCAGAGCTGCACCTCCGTAGTTTCCCAGATTGTGCACTGTTTGGGATTATTTGCGTTTCCAATATTTCAGCGGCAGAAAGACTGCAAAATGAACTTTAATGAAAACTGAACTCTGGGTAGGCATTCTGCCAGATGTCTTATTTAATCTACAGAATAACTGCGTTTGGGTCTTCTGATAACCGGATGCTGGTTTATCAGGGAGTCACATCTGTGAACCATAAAAAAATAAAAATAAATAAAAAATAAAAAAGGAATGGACTGGCAGGGAGAGAGGCCCAGGCCACAGCACAGGGCTGATAATTCTAGGCCAACCCTGCGGGGGTGGGGTGGGCGGGCTCCGGAGACTCTGGATAGACATGGCCAGGCTCTAGTGCTCTGCTGCGTTTGGGCACTGGCTGAGCTCTACACAGGAGGAGCCTGGCCTTATCTCAAATAATGTGGCAGGTCCCTGGAGCTGGAGGTCGTCATCTCTCTGTGCCCTTCATGGCTGAGGAGCGAGTCCTTTCTTGAAGGGGGTCTGAGCGGCACCTCCTAAGGGGCACAACTCTCTGAGGGAGGCACTGCTGTTCCGAGTAGGGAGGTGAAATTTACCTCTAGCCTCTAGAGCAGAGGTTCTCAACCTTCTGGCCCTTTCAATACAGTTCCTCATGTTGTGACCCAACCATAAAATTATTTTCGTTGCTACTTCATAACTGTAATGTTGCTACTGTTATGAATCGTAATGTAAATATCTGATATGCAGGATGGTCTTAGGTGACCCCTGTGAAAGGGTCGTTCGGCCGCCAAAGGGGTCGCGACCCACAGGTTGAGAACCGCTGCTCTAGAGTTTTAAGTGACCAGGAGCCCCTAGAAGGAAATGAAGACCCAAGGAAAGGCTGAAACCTGTATGTTTTCATATCAGGGTGCACAGAGAGGGTAATCGTGGAGAAGTAACTGTGTGGGGAGGCTGACATGATTAACAAGGCCCGTTTGTATCCTCCTAGTCACCGCTTGTCCTTGACGATAAGAATGCTGCTTTCCTTCCGTACAGGGAGGGCATTTTCTCGGGGGAGTTTTTATCTCCTGTTTTCAGGAACAAAGGGGGAGACTAGAATGCCCTTCTCGCATCTGCTGTTTTTCAGGTGCCTTTGGCTCAAAATAGTCTTAATGACAAAGTGGCCTATTCTGGCTGGCATATCCTGCCACCCTTCATATGCCTATTTCACAGAAAACTAAAGCATTTGGCTGAGATTATATATCTAGTAAGCAGCTTTATCCATAATGTTCCACAACCTCTCTAACCAGACTAATGGAGATTCGCTGCCTAGGGCTTCTAACCGAGGAGACCAACTAGGTGATAACCAGTACTGGGCACAGAATAGGTGTGCGAAAAACAATAACTAAATGTGCTTAATTACATCAATGTAAGCCTATGTGTTTTAGTAACGAGGGCAGTGAAGGTATAGATGCTCCAGTGCTGTGTTATTTATTCTAAAAGAAGTCTTCCACTGGCCTTTAGAGCTCTTTAAGGTTTACCACTCACTCTCCTTAAAGATCAGTCCATTATGTTGTAAAAACCTGAGCATGGCACACAATAAGCTTTGCTTGGTCATTATTATCTCAGCTTAGTTTTCAAAACATTTTCTGTAAAATTCATTTACACTTGGCTTCCCTTTTGCGGAGGATTCATTTATTCATTCAACAGGCATCTATTGAGTACCCTTGTGACAGTAGGAACTAAAATTAACAGAAATTTCTGCCTTCCCGGATCTTACATTCCCGTGTGGAAGACAGACAATGAACACAACAAAAAAGTAAATTGGAATGAATTGTGCCAAAAAGGAAAAAGACAAAAATAAGAAAGGGGAATAGCAAATGTTACGTTATATAGCAGGGTCACAGGAGGTGAATTATATGACATTTTAGGTAGGAGGGCCAAGGAGGTCTCGTTGATAAGGTGAGTTTTAAGTAAAGACCTTAAGGAAGTAAGGAGTGAGCCATGTAACTATTTGGGGGAAGGGAATAGGTAGAGAGAACCACATGTGCAAAGGCCCTGATGTAAGACAATGACTTCTATGTTCAAGGAACAGAAAGGTGGCAAGTAGAGCTGAAATGGTGGAGAGGAGGAGGGAGTAGAGTAGGATGTAAGTTCAGAGAGTTAACAGTCATGCTAAATAAATATGGTCTTGTAGGTCATGGTCAGTACTTTGGCTCCTATTCTAAATGAGATGGGAGCCAATGGAAGATTCTGAGTGCAGGAGTGACATCATCTGATCTTTAGGTCAGTGGCTTTAATAGGATCTCTGGCTGTGGGGTGAAGAAGTAGCCCCTGAAAGCTTGAGAACTAGAGGAGAGAAAAATACACTGAGATGAGGCACAGCAAAGAGCACTATGGCGCTGTGTGCCTAGCCACAGAGAGGAGCCGCGCCGAAGAGGGAGGGATTTTAATAAAAAAGTGGCGAACCCTATTTTAAAATTCTACATGGGGAGGTCTTCATTCATATTCTACTTCCATTACCAAATTTAGTTTATTATTTAGTTTAATTAATGTTTCAGTTGACAAATTCTGATGTTGGCAAAGATGGGTGTAAGATGGTTTTGGTTGGCTGGCTCTAAGCAGACTCCATGAACTGCCTTGGCAAACAAGAACTTCAAAGGGTTAGAAGGTAACATGTGTGCTCAACATGAAAGAGAGTGAATGAGAAAACACCTGGCAGATCATGCGTCCTCTGGCTGGTGTGCCTGCACCTTGCAGCCTGGACTAAAAACGGCCTTCCCTCTCTGAAAGGATTACTTGCCTTGCCCTATTCTTTTCCTTCCTACGTCGATATTCTTGCTTCCCGAGGAGGTCTCCAAGGCAGGGTCAGAAATTATAGAAAGCAGGTATGTTTGCAGGCTGGCAATTTAATCTGCTCTAAATAATACCCTAGAGGTTGTAGTTCATGCCTTTATTTTGACAGAGGCCCTGAGTAAATGTCACTTCCTCAAACTATAAAGAAGTACACATATAATAATCAACTGTTATCTACAACTGAAATGAGTAAAGTCCACATAGCTTGGAACCAATTAAAAAACATTACTGCTAATCTCTAACCAAGAATCAGGAAATTAGTTTAGATCAGACAAAGAATAAATGCAAACACAATATATTACATTTGAAACTGAACAACTTTGCTGAATTATGAATCCCAGAGAAGACAGAAATGATGTTACCTAAATATAAAACTTACTAGAGGCCCAGTGCATGAAATTCATGCATGGGTGTGGTCCCTAGGCCTGGCTGGCGATTGAAGTGTGAGCATCTGGTGTGGAAGGGCAGGTCCCAGCTGACCTCTGGGTCCTGGGCAGCACCGTGCACCCCCCTCCGCCTGAGTCATCGGCCCCTGCCCGGCTCCCTCAGCACTGCTGGTTGCCATCTGCAGGGCAATCAGCAGGGTGATTGGGCCCCACTGGCACATACCTTGGCCTGGTGCCACCTGCTCACCTGCTCTACCATCCTGCCACAGTCCCACTCTCATCAGGGCCCATTGGGGCTGGAAGCGCCTCCACTGCCACCCGCTGCTAGTGCCACATCACCAACACCTGCCATGTTTTGCGCCGCCCCTGGTGGTCAGCACACGTCATAGTGAGTGGTCGAACTCCTGGTCCAACTCCCAGTCGAAGGGACAATTTGCATATTAGGCTTTTATTATATATTTATATATGATGAGCTGTAGTTTCCTACCATTCTTGATGACTGACACTAGCAAACTGATAAAAAAACATATTTACATAAATATTCTAAGAGAATTGAAAGACAAGAGAGTAAATGAAAAGGACGGTAAAGGAAACAATTACTACAAACAGTGATATTATTCAAAGGCTGTTGATTGGGTTCTATTTGCAAAATTCATTTTGAATTAATAATAGTAAGTAAAAAATGAACAAAACTCTGAGAATTTACTAGCATTTTTAAAAGCTCCAGCAGCTTATCTGCTAGTTAAAGATAGCAATGATCATCTTAACTACTTGCACTATTTTTTAAAAAATATATATTTTATTGATTTTTTACAAAGAGGAATGGAGAGGCATAGAGAGTTAGAAACATGGATGAGAGAGAAACATCAATGAGTCGCCTCCTGGACACCTGCTACTGGGGATGTGCCCGCAACCAAGGTACATGCCCTTGACCGGAATCGAACCTGGGACCCTTCAGTCTGCAGGCCGACACTCTATCCCAGTGGTGGCGAACCTATGACACGTGTGTCAGAGGTGACACACGAACTCATTTTTTTGGTTGATTTTTCTTTGTTAAATGGCATTTAAATATATAAAATAAATATCAAAAATATAAGCCTTTGTTTTACTATGGTTGCAAATATCAAAAAATTTCTATATGTGACATGGCACCAGAGTTAAGTTAGGGTTTTTCAAAATGCTGACACGTCGAGCTCAAAAGGTTCACCATCACTGTTCTATCCACTGAGCCAAACCGGTCAGGGCTACTTGCACTATTTTTATACAAATAACATACAGGTATTACAAAATAAAGTTTTTCAAAAAATTACTTTGTAATGTCACAGCCCAGGGAGAATCTGTGAGCATTTTGGGGTATTCTTTTCAGAGTGTTTCCTATATAGTCATAGCCTTTGGGACAGAGAGAAAAAAATGAAGCAGCAGAGATAAAAGAAAATATTGAGGTGGTTTGAGAATGGTTCAAGGATTTTTTTAGAGATATATATATATAAATAATTGACAAGCTAAATTGTTTTCAGATAATTGACAAATGTAAAAAACCTGCAGAAAAAATAGTAAAACCTAGAAGACAATGAAAGCATCACAGAGAACAGGTGGGGGGTGAATGGTTCACGTGTGAACGTGACCAGTGCTTTTCATGACATGCATGGCGATCCATTTGCAAGTCACAAAAGCAATTAAGTGGTCGTGGCCAGTATTAAAAAGGAGGAGGAAGAAAATAGAATAAAACTGGAGGCATCACCATGCAGCTTTGAAACGTTCATCTCATGTGTATGTGTGGATACACTCTGAGTGGCCATGAATGATGCACTTCCTATTCTGAGTTGAGGTAAAAAATGTTTACATGTCACAGTATTAGGCTGAAACCTTATAGAACAAAGAGCAGTGGAGAAGGGATTCCACCTCCAGATGATAATCCTCTCCAGTCCAAAGGGGAATAAGAAAGGAGAAAATCATTGGATCCAATCAGAACCTTATGTTCTGACGCCAAACTGATGGGGCCCAGCTAATGGAGATGGATTGACCTGCTGACCTGCTGGATCACCATTAATACTTTAGAGGCTCCTCACATGAAAGAACTGCACTCCTGGAGGCGTCGGATGCTTCGCTCCCTGCTCCTGTAGCAGTTGAAAGATTATGCTTCCTCTGGCTGGTGTGCCTACACCTTGCAGCCTTGACTAAAAACTCCCTTAGGTTTAAGGGGTTGACTGCGCCACTCCTGGAGTCAGTGGTTCTCAGTTAAATGGAATCATAGCAAGGTCTGCTATGCTGGGGAGGGATAAGGCTGTCCCCAGTTGGAACATAACCCAGTGTGTTATCAAAATGCACAGGGAGCAAGTACAATGTGCTGTCTGGGTGAGTGGTAGAAGCACTGCCATAGAAGACAAAGAGGGGCAGGGGTCAGGGTATGAGTCATTGAGTCCTGGAGACCTTGGGCTATTGGCTGTAGTCAAATGTCAGCCCTGCTAATTGCTACTCATTGATGACCCAGGCCTCGGCCATGGGTCAGCCGTCCCTCTGCCTTAAGGATCGTGTGCTGGGCATGTTGAGAGGACTGAGTGCCTGGGTCCATGTGAGAGGAACAAATGGCAGAGTTCACACATACATTGTGAAATTCAGCACTGCATTAAGGGGAGCTCTATATCATTTTTTTTTTTAAGTTATACATTAGGAAAGAGAAAATATAAAGTCATTGTCTTTATAATTTTTCCTCTTCATGTGAGAGCACAGGAAGGAAAAATGAGCCTCAAAAAGATGATGTGGCCGAAACCGGTTTGGCTCAGTGGATAGAGCATCGGCCTGCGGACTGAAGGGTCCCAGGTTCGATTCCGGTCAAGGGCATGTACCTGGGTTGCGGGCACATCCCCAGTGGGAGATGTGCAGGAGGCGGCTGATCGATGTTTCTCTCCCATCGATGTTTCTAACTCTCTATCTCTCTCCCTTCCTCTCTGTAAAAAATCAATAAAATATATTTTTTTAAAAAAAGATGATGTGGTATATTTATATATACAATGAAATATTATTTAGCAATAAAAAATAATAAAATCTTGGATGGACCTAGAGCAGCCATGGGCAAACTACGGCCCGCGGGCCGGATCCAGCCCGTTTGAAATGAATAAAACTAAAAAAAAAAAAAAGACCGTACCCTTTTATGTAATGATGTTTACTTTGAATTTATATTAGTTCACACAAACACTCCATCCATGCTTTTGTTCCGGCCCTCCGGTCCAGTTTAAGAACCCATTGTGGCCCTCGAGTCAAAAAGTTTGCCCACCTCTGGGTTAGGACACACATAATGTCTACTTGTGCCACTCTTAGTGATGCTAAGATTGATCCGTTTAGAAGTGTAACATTTAAAAACAAAAATTAAATAGGAGAAAAATAACTGGAAGAGTGCACCTAGGCAGAGGATAAAGAAGTACAGGGTCTTTATTAGTCAAGAGAAGGTGCACTGCTGTTTATGTGTCGTAAATCGTGCACAGAAGGGAGCTACGGGCCCTTGACCCCATGGTTCTCAGCCAGCTACTCTTCTGCAGTGGCACAGCCCCTCTGACTGAGTTTGGTGGCTCCTGTATCATCCAAAGGAAATATGTTCTTACAAAACTTGGGAAGTTGTGACAAGTTTAATCAGGCTTGGTGAATATTTTGCAAAAATAATTCTCTGGTTTGAGTCCAACCCAGAGTAAACTGATTTCAGAAATCATTAGACAAGGTCTATCCTAAACTCCTTTAGCTCCATTGAGTGTTCCTTGCTCATGACAATAACCTAGAACGGCCCCCTACCCAGACTCCCACCTCCAATTCATCCTTCATGCCGTGGCTACCAGACTTCAAAAGTGCAAGTCAGACCAGTTCCCTGTCCTGGATAGACTTTTCCACGCCTTTCTGTGGCCAGCTGGAAAAACTGAAAACTCTTTAATTTGTTACCTAAGTTCCTTTATCATCTAGCCTGTGCCCACCTCCCTGCCTTCTTACTCATACTTGCTTTTCTTTTCTCCGTATGTCATGACTCCATCGAGTGCTCCGAGTACACTTAGCCCCATGTTATTCTTCGGATACTATGCTCCTTTGAAGCTCTGGGTCTTGGAGGTGATCGCACCCTTTCCTTCTGTCTGCTTGGCAGTTTTCCAGCATCCCTGAGACTCCTGCGCCTGGAAATTGCAGTAGTCCCTTGTAGACTTTCCATCTTTATTGTTTTCAAATTTTCTTCCGGGTTGTTTTCTTTCATGATAACTAAATAGAATAACCCTCTTGATGGAAGCACCTGTGCATGACTTCACGCCCATTCCTGCCACCAGCTCAAGCTGCTTCCGCCCCGTGACTTCCTGCCTCTTTGGATGGCGTCACTACACAGGGGGCTTAAACACCAGAAGATCACCTTTTCCCTTTAATCTTGGTTGCAAGACTTTGACCAAATCTGAAATTACAGGTTGTATGTGAACGTTGTTGGGATACACACTGCTGCCTACAGTTCATATCAGTGCCCGTGCACTAAGCGTGAGGACCTATGGTAGAGGCTAGGACTGTGGCTAGAGTCCAGCTCTGACCCTACTTCCAGGCATATTTCCACTCCCGGGAGTGTCCCCCACCCCTTGGCCACTACCCCTCGAGGGCATCCACAGCAGAGGGCTGAAACTCGTCAAGAAGGCTCTGCGGCCCAGGTGCCCACGTAGCAACATGGCAAAGTGGGCACCGCCATCGTCCTCCAGTCAAAGGATACTTATGACATAGAAGGAGAACACAGATAAGTGGCTGGAGTGATACACTTGAAGAGTTAAAAGTAATTCACTGATTTGAATAATTAATGCATTAGTTGATAATGCAGGAAATGTGTTGATTATCCACTTGTTAGAATCATTTTCAGAATAGCAGAGAATCATTTAAGGAAATGAAACTAAGGCAGGAACATTTAAAGAAGAATTGTAAGAGCTGTCCTGGGAGATTTAGCCCAGAGGAGGAAGGAAGGCCTGCCTATTTGGGGACTAGCACAAAGGGAGCCTTTAGCAAAGGGAAATTTAGAAGAGGCGTTTATTTCCCTTTAGTTTCCCTTAGGCAGACCTGTAAAGTATTACAGTTTTGTGTGCGAAGTGGACTGAGCCTTGAGAAGACACAAAACACAACACCAGCATCTGGTTACCGTACTTGGCAAGTCAGAAAACGGCTGGGGATGTCAGCTGAAGGGCCAATGTGGCTGCTTCAGATGATAAAACTCTCACCGTCCCTGGCCCCTCTATGGTTTGATCTCTGATTCCCTAGCCTCCCAGGATGGAGGGCTGTGAATCATTTGGCTGCACAGCTTCCTGTCTACCCTCTTTCCAGTTCATTGATTGGCCTGAGTGCTTAGCCTGACATTCCCACTGAGACAACTGTGTAAGGGCTGCTCTTTACTCTCCTGCTCTTTCAGACACAAGTGGCACTTGCTCAGTTCTAAAAGATCAGCTCCGTCCAACCGGCATGGCTCAGTGGTTGATCATCAACCTATGAACTAGGAGATCATGGTCCGATTCCCGGTCAGGGCACAGGCCCGGGTTGCGGGCTCGATCCCCAGTAGGGGTGTGCAGGAGTCAGCCAGTCAATGATTCTCTCATCATTGATGTTTCTCTCTCTCTCTCCTTCTCCCCTCCTCTCTGAAATAAATTAAAAAAAAAAAAAAAAAAAAGATGAGCTCCAAGAGTCATTAATCTACCCCAGCGATTTTTAACCTTTTTCATTTCATGGCACACATGAACTAATTACCAAAATTCTGTGACACACCAATAAATATATTTTTTGTTGATCTGACCCAAAAAAAAGTATAATTTTGATTCATTCACACTGGACAGCTATTGTTGTGTTGCTGTTGTCATTTTTTTTTATTTGACAATCTAAGGGAAAAGAGGTCAGTGTCCCTCACTAAATAATCAGCTATTGCATGTTTTCAAAATTCTTGCAGCACACCCGTTGAAAATCACTGGTCCAGTCTATTGATTGTGATTTTCTGATTACTTTTTCTGAGAAGACATGTTACTGTGTTGCAAGGTGTGGAAGCTGCTGATCATTGTAGGAAACAGAAATTGCAATAAGATATCTGCCCAGCCCTAGCCGGTTTGGCTCAGTGGATAGAGCGTCGGCCTGCGGACTGAAGGGTTCCAGGTTCGATTCCGGTCAAGGGCATGTACCTTGGTTGCGGACACATCCCCAGGGGAGGTGTGCAGGAGGCAGCTGATCAATGTTTCTCTCTCATCTATGTTTCTAGCTCTCTATCTCTCTCCCTTCCTCTCTGTAAAAAATCAATAAAATATATTAAAAAAAAAAAGATATCCGCCCAGAGTGAGGTACCATGTTGTGGGGAGCAGTGTCTCCTAGGTGCCTGCCACCACTTCCCCAGCCTTCCTGCCCTCGGCGGCCTGCCCATTTCGGGTTTGGGCTACTACCAAATGTGCACTGCTTACTGCATCACGCCTGAAGCACTTAGAGAAGTGACAAGGCAGGGGAGAGGAAGAGAGGTGGGATTGCTCACTCATGGTCTCCACCAGCATCCTCCAAATCTTCCTGGAACAAAAATTCAATTTCTATAAATACTTGTTTCTTGCTATGTAAATGTGGCTTCAAATAAATCCCTCAACACCTCTTCCAACCATAAGGCTGCCCCTAAATACTTTCTGGAACGAAATCCTGAATCAGGTGGCAAACTGACATAGCATTCTTCCCTAAGAGAAGTCTTATGAACCAGCATGGTATGTTGGCATCAATGTATATACCAATATCTGGTTTTTTTCCTATTGTAGGCATATACTAGTAAAAGACTGCATTTCCCAGTCTCCTTGCAGTTGGACAGGGCAGAGTTACTAGTTGTGCTGGCCAATGTAATGACTAACTTCATTTCCAGGCTGAGACAGTGAAATGCCCAGACTCTTGTTCCAGTGAGGCAATTGTGGAGAACGCCTTATGCTGAGATGGAAGGCCCACAAAACTGAAGCAGCCTGGATAACTCAGTTACCACGCAGAGGACAACTGCCCTAGAGAGGTACCTGGGCCCACAAAGGACTTTGCATGAGAGAGAAATAAACTTTTGCTATGTTCAGCCTCTAAGAGTTTGGGGGTTGTTTGTTACTGCAGCATAACGGAGCCCACCCTTACTAATATAAGAAGTAATGTTCCACAGAGCGACTTAATTTTCTTCTGATCCCATCCTTCTTCTCTTTTAGTCAAATACTATCTTCCAAGCTACACCTCTCTCCTCCAGTTCTGTCCAGTCCAAGCCCCATGCCTCTCCCAGGCCTTTCTTCCACAGTCAAACCATGCTTAGACCCTGTTCAGTGTAGAGTTCATGCTTAACCACTCAAACCTGAGGACACTGCAGACCCAAAAACAGTGGTTCTCAACCTTGGCTGCACATTAGAATCACCTGGGAATCTTTTTAAAATCCTGATTTCTGGGCCTCATCCTCCGGAAATCCTCTTTCTTTGTTACTAATGTTGTGGCCCCACCCCATAACAAAGAAACAGGATTTCCGGAGGATGAGGCCCGGAAATCAGGATTTTAAAAAGATTCCCAGGTGATTCTAATGTGCAGCCAAGTTTGAGAACCACTCCCCAAGAAGCTTTCTCTGCCACATTAGCCTAAACAGGAAATTCTGATGAAGATTTACATGAAACAAAAAATTTTAAGCCCCATGGTGAATTAGTTTTGTGGACAAAAGGGACCACATGCTGACCTGACAAGCTCAGAGGAGGCCTGCATGGCAGTCTTGCAAACTCAAAGACCTAAAGTAACCACAAAGGATGGTCTGAGATTAACACTAGAAAGACTGAAACTTAGTATATACTTATATTGCCCAAAAGCAGTCAAAATGACTGCATTGTGAAAGAATAATATCGGAGCACTCTTCACTTATGTTCCTTAGCTTTCCCAATAACTCACTTCTATTCAACATTTCTTTCATGAATTTAGGGCGCAAAAGAAATAAAATAAACAACTTATTAGAACAAGTATCACTGCATAAAGATTCAAATAACAAGTACTAGTTTAGCTTATTGAGCAACTGCAACTTATCAAGTATCGACAATTTATCATGTACTTGTATGTTATCATGTGACGGTAATCGAAAAAAAATGAAAACTGTTATTTCAATACAGAGCCGAACTGGTCATATAAGAAATTTACTCAATTCAATAATAAGAGTCATTTGATTATTTAAAATTCCGCCCCCCCCCCCAAGCAGTCAAAATGACTGCTTTTGGGCAATATAGGTATAACACATATATATATACCGGAAATGAAGGAGGAGGGAGGTAACTACAATTATTAATAAACGCATTTATATGTTGTACAAAAAGTCACAAAATTCTAAGACAGTGTGTCCTTATATACATAATTGTTTTTCTAATTAAAATTAAAAAGCAGTCAAAATGACTTCCTTGGGCAATCTAGTGTTAAACTTTAACCTAAAAGCAGTTATGGTGGGTAGTCACTTCCTAGGCTGGTATCTTCACTGACAGGTCAACCTTTACCTTAACTGAGCCTATCTGTCTTTTTGCATCTATGATAACATCCTTGAAATGTCTGGGTGTTCACATAAAAACATTCAAACCTGAAAAGAATTTTTGTGAGTTTATTTGAGCCAAACTGTCAACATATGCCGGGAAGCAGAACCTCAACGGACTGAGATAATGCTATCACCAATGGATTTCATGTAACCCACCTACGTCCCTTCCTTTGATTGCAATGTATAAAAATAGACGAGAAACCGCCTTTCTCAGGAGCGCTATCCCAGTCCGTTGAGATACTGCTTCCTGGCAACTATCGACAGTTTGGCTCAAATAAACTCACAAAAATTCTTTACAGGTTTGAATGGTTTTACATTAACAGTTTTACTCCCAAGAGAAGAGGGAATATTTGACTCTCTTCACTGAATAGGTATCTGTACCTGGCTCAATTGTGAAGTAGGCCAAGTCTATTTTTACTAGGGGAAGAACTACTCTCCCCTTTTCCCTGACACCTAAATGTCAATCTGAGGGCTAAAAATGTTGGTGTAAAACTCATGGTTGCCTTTTCTTTCTTCTGCAAAGTTAACATCTAAGTGCCCAGAGGCTCTGCTACTGACCCAAACTTGTACTGCCAAGCGTTTGCACAGAAATGGCCAAATAAAATGTCTCCTTGGCCTAGAAGCCAGGCCTGCGGTCTTGTGACCTGCTCTATCAGCCTGTCCGAAACTTCCACTCCCAGGCCACCACTGCTGGGAAGAATGCTAGGAACTAGCTGGATCTTCATTCTCTCTAATTACCTCTGAGCTGAGCCCAACAAGATAAGCAAAACAATGGATCCTTAGATGTGCTTTCAGAAACCTAACAAGGTGACTTTTGAAGTTAGTGAAGTAGCTGTTACCTGGATACTATGTCCACTTGTTATTTTAACTTAATTAGAAGGAAATAACAGAAAACCTCCTTGGCTAAATATGTTAGAGCTTCAAAGACCGCCCTGAGGTGTAAAGTAGGCCTTAGAAAGCACCAGAATGTCCCCCCCCCCCCCACCCTTGCCCTGGGTACACAAGAGTCTTTATCAGCTATGGAGAGGTTGGACAGCAGCTAGTGTCAGAAAAGCCTCTGTGGACTGTGTGCAGGCGAAGAGGTGCCAGGGCAGACACAAAGCTGACCTTACCTTCTATAGGAAACGTGCCTGAGCGGCATACCCTATTCGTTACCTATCCAGTATCCTATGTCCATTCCCTTCTCTTCTTCAAACCTTTTGGGGCAGTAATGTTTGGTGCTAAATCCTACCTAAATATAAGCCAATCATGAAATACTGTTTCCTGCTTTCTCAGACTCACTTGCAGAAAAGAATGGCCTCATTATGGCCAATGAGATATAGGGGGAAGTTTGCTAGGGGAACTTTAGGGAAAATATTTTGCATTTGTAATGAAATGGACAAACATGGCTGGGATTAAATTCTGCATTAAATGTAAAGATAACGCTTAGTGACATAGTAGCCATTTTGTGATCATTAGGCCCCATGAGGGAAGGTTTCAAGAGAAAGATTAAGATGCTAGGGACACCCTCCCTCACCCCCGGACTTCTGGCTATATGGAGTAACAGGGAACAGATTTATCCTTTAACTTGAAATGAACATCATAAAATAAGAAAAAATATATGAAATGACAGATATCAAGACACTAGAACATCAGGTAATGAAAAATAGTGATATATAAGAGGCTTGAAAAAAAAAAAAAAGCGAGTCCTATGATGACTCCAGATTACTTCCTGGACAGAGTTCCCGGGCTGTGAAGCAGGGAGGGGAATCCAGGCAGAGCCCAGCACTCTCTGAGTTGAGGTGATAGAGCCAAGTGTCTGAGGAGACCTCACAGCTAGAGTTTGCAGAACAGAGTACACAGGAGAGAGAGCTACACACACAGAGAAATTCAGAGATCTGCAGAGGTCCTCCTTGAGTTTCAGCCAAGTACCGGTCAGCACATGCATTTATGAAAATTACTTAGGGCCAAGAAAGGACATTAGAAAGTACGTAGTTTGAACTGAATTTTAAAAAAATTACAACATACTAAATGTTATGGGATGCCACGAAGGCAATATGTAGGGGGAAAATCATAGCACTAAACATCTATATTAACAAAGATGAGAGACCTTTGGTATAAGCTTTCATCTTAAAAAACTAGAAAAAGAGCCAATGAAACCCAAAGTAAACAGAAGAAAGGAAATAATAATAAACATCTAAACAGAACTCAATGAACTAGAAAACAGAAAAAAAAATAGAGAAGATCAATGAAACCAAAAGCCAGCTCTTTGGGAAAAACAAGATAATTGATAAATTCTATTAGGAAGAATAAGAAAGAAGACACATTATTAAAACCAGGAATAATAGAAGTAATATCACTATGGATTCTAAGATAATAATGGAATATTATTAATACTTTTATACAATAAATTTGATAGCTTAGATGAAATAAAAAATTATTTCAAAGACACAAATTGCCAAAGCTCACACAAAAAAAGTAGGTAACCTGAGTAGCTCTTTGTCTATTGAAGAAATTAATTTGAAGTTAAACATGCCCCAATAAATAAAACTTCAGTCCAGATTGCTTTACTCACAAATTCTACCCAATATTTAAGAAAGAAATAATTCAAATCCTACAAAAATGCTTCCCCCAAAATGTGAAGATGAGGAAAATCCTTCCTAACTCATTCTCTATGGCCATCATTATCCTGAGACAAAAGCCAGACCAAGACATTGCAAGGAAAGAGAAATATAACCCACGATCCCTCACAAATATAGGTGCTAAAATCTAAACAGATAATAGACATGAGATTGGCTTAATATTTGAAAAATCTATCAAGGTAATTCACTATGTAAGCAAACTAAAATCAAAACAACTCTATATAATCATCTCAATAAATGCAGAAAAAAACACTTAACAAAATTCCCCATCTCGTCCTCATAAACTCCCAGCCAACTAGAAATAGAAGGACTTTTCCTTAACTTGTTAAAAGTCATTTATAAGAATGTGCAGCTAACATCATAATGATGAAAGACTGAGTGCTTTCCTCGTAAGATCAGGAACAAGGCGAGGATGACCATTCTCAACACCTCTGTTCAATATTGCTTCTAAAATTCCAGCCAGTGCAATCAGGGAACAAACAAACAAATATAAAAAGCATCCAGATTGGAAAGAAATAAATTAAAATGTCCATTCACTTACAATATGATCTGTGGAAAGTCCAGTGAAATCTATAAAAAAGCTATTTAAGTAATAAGTGAGTTTGGCAAGGTTGCAGAAGACATGCACAACATATAAAAAAAATTGTATTTCTATATACTAGCAATGTGCAATCAGATATTTAACAATTTAAAAACAATACCAATTACAATAACATAAAATATATGAAATATTTAAGGATAAATCTAACAAAAATGTTCAACATCTATGTACTGCAAACATTACTGAAAGAAAAATTAAGAGACGCGAAATAAATGGACAGAAACTGTGTTCATGGGTCTGAAGACTCAATTCAATATAGTTGCAAAACCATTCCTCCTCAATCTATAGATTTGATGAATCTCAACTGAAACCCCAGAAGGCTCGTAATACCACTCACCACCCCCAAATAGACAACCATCTTTGAAAAAAAATTGTAGGATTTATATTACCCAATTTCAAATCTCATAAAGTTACAATAATCAAGACAGAGTGACACAAAGCTAGACAAATAGATAAATGGAACAGATGGGAAGACCAGTAAATACTGCTTAATAAACCCATACATATATTGACAACTTATTTTTCACAAAATTACCAAAGGAATTTAGTAGAGATAGTCTTTTCAACAAATGATATTTGAACAACTGAATATCCGTATACAAAAAAAGTGGTTTATACTTGACACCATATACAAAATTTAACTCAAAATGGATCATAGACCTAAATGTAAAATCTAAAACATTTTTTAAATCCTCACAGAGGATATATTTTTATTGATTTGAGAGAGAAGACAGGAAAGAGCAAGAGAGAGGAACATCAATGTGAGAGAGAAACATCAATCAGTTGCCTCACACACGCACCCTGACTGGGGATCAAACCCCTAGCCCTTCGGTTCACGGAACAATGTTCCAACCAGCTGAGCCACTGGCCAGGCTTTAACAAATTTTTTTAAAGCTTCTAGAAGAAAATGTAAGAAACCTTTGTGACTTTAGGCTACACCAGATTTCTTAGACACAATACTAAAAGCATAACCCATCAAATAACTCACAAGTTGAATTTTATCAAAATAAAAAACATCTGCTGTTTGAAAGACACAGTCAAGAGAATGAGTAGACAAGCCACCTACCGGAAGAAAATATTTGCAAACAATGTATCTGATCAGGCATTTCCAGGATACATAAAGAATTGTCTAAACTTGATAATGGGGAAACAAACAACCCAGTAAAGCAATGGACAACATTTTGGACAGATACTTCACCAAGAAAATGTATGTAAATAAGCACATAGAGAAAAATAATCAGGAAGCACAAATTAAAACAATATGATACCACTATAGACCTATTAGAACAGTGATGGCGAACCTGACACACGTGTCAGAGGTGACGCGCGAACTCATTGTTTTGGTTGATTTTTCTTTGTTAAATTGCATTTAAATATATAAAATAAATATCAAAAATATAAGTCTTTGTTTTACTATGGTTGCAAATATCAAAAAATTTCTATATGTGACACAGCACCAGAGTTAAGTTAGGGTTTTTCAAAATGCTGACACGCCGAGCTCAAAAGGTTCGCCATCACTGTCTTAGAATGACTAAAGGGAAAAAATGACATACCAACTGTTGTCAGGAATGCAGAAAAACTGGAACGCTCCGATGCTGCTGGTGGGAAGGCAAAACGGTGCAACCATGTTGGAAACAGTTTGGCAGTTTCCTTAAAAAAAAAACAAAAAGAAAACACCCTTTTATCTACCATATGCTCAAGCTATTCCATCCCCACGATATGCACCAAAGAGAAAAGGAAATATATGTCCATACAAATGTTTGGAAATATATGTCCAAACATTTTACACACAAATGTTTATAGCAACTTTAGTCACAATAGTAACAAACTGGAAACAACCCAAATGCCCTTCAATATGTGGACGGGTAACCTGTGAGACAGCCATCCAGCGGAATACTACTTAGTAATAAAAGGGAATAAACTATTGACACATGCCACGTCATGGGTGAATCTCAAAATAATTATACTGAGTGAAAAAAAATGAGACAAAATGAGTATATACTACTGATTCTATCTGTACAAAAACCTGGCAAATGCGAACTATAGTGACAGGAAGCAGGTCAGTGGTTGCCTGAGGAGTGTGGAGAGAGCCGGGAGGAGGGATTGTAAAGGGGAATGAGAGCCTTTGAGGGTGATGGACATGTTCACTGTCTTGAGGGTTGTGATGGTTTCACGGGTATGTGCAAATGTCCAAACTCATCACGCTGTGCACTTTAGTTATGTGAAGTTTATCTGGTGTCCATTATACCTCTATAAATCTGTAAAAAATAAAAAGCACTCTCTCTTACACTGTTGAACCACTTAACCAGTGGGCTAGCTTTCTATCGTCAAATACTTGATTATGGGGAAAAAAATCTAATAATCACACCAGAGGAAGTTATTTTCCCCCATAGTTGCAGCTGGAAACAAAATTCCCTGCTACCTCTATCCGATGCCTTGGCTTACACAATAAAATCACAGAAAATTTAAGCCGGAGGGGACCTTGGGGATTAGCTGTTCAAAGGCTCCTCCACTGACCTACCACTTCCTTCTTCTTCTTCTTAACAGAGAAGGAAGCAAACCCGGACAAGTGGAGGGCCCCCCAGTCTGCGAGGAGACGCAGCACAGGACCCACAGTGAGTGACTCCAGAGCAAGGCTCCTCCCAGAGTGGCTGCTGCACTCTGCCATTTCCATGTTCAATGTCAAACATTTCCTTAAACCAACCAAGAGAAACCATGCAGAGTGGAATTTTATGCTTACAAGGGTAATTACCGAGAGGAGCAATTGCATGTTTTATAAATGAGGCAACAGAGCCTTGTAGTGCAGGAGAGAAAGGTGATATTTTTCCCCTGGAGTCACAAAGCAAACATTAAACACTGGTCTCTTGGGGCGAGCACAGGAAAGCGATACCTCCTGCCCTAAATAATTCTCCAACACGGACTCACTTCCAGGAGTCAGGCTCCGCCTCTGCCCACTGCTCCTGCCAGCGCACGTGCCTGGCATAGCATTAGCCATGTCAGCCCTTAAATTATGACTTAAAACTGAAGGGTAAAAATGCAGTCACTTGTGCTAGCTGACATTTTTTTAAATGGCATGTCTTTTTGTGTGGGGGACAAAACTACATTTATTTTAGTTGGGCTTAGTCATGAAGAGCTGGAAGTTTATTTTAGTCTGTAAAGGTTCATATCTTTGAGCAAAGGCCAAACAATGAAAATTCCACCTGTGGTAAAATGAGAAAATGAATACCTCACCAGGCTGTGGGTGACCGAAACCCTTGCTGGCCCCCACGCCTACGTGTCAAACAACAGTTAGGATGCAGCTTCCATCCGGGTGGTGGTTAACTTTATTTTTCTAGAGCGTGGCACCAGCACGCATACCTCACGGAACTCCCAGATGAAGGAGGCCGATGTCTACTATTCTTCCTTTGCAGGGGTCACCGGGGATGTGGGAAAGTCAAAGCAATTTAGGGAAAAGCTACGGATGTGACGAAATTTTGAGAAATGTGAATGAACTATGAGGGAAGATGAAAGGAACTGAAATCGCTCAGCCTCACTGACAAGTTAAAAGGATATTATTTTCCAGCCTTCCTGTCCAGATTCTGCTAGAATCGTTCATGACATTCAGTACCTCCCACGGCAGACAGTGGTATTTGCCTCTCCAATAGCCAGTCCAGTTTCTTCCCCACCAGCAGGATCACAGTTTTGTTTACGAGGGGCAGTGTGCCCAGCAAAACTCCTTCTCCTCATTCCCTGCGGCAAAGGGTGGCCACTGGCACTCATCTGATGGATGGGACATAAGCTAAGAGTTTCTGGGAAAGCGTTCCCCCCCCCCCCCGTCTTTCTGCACCCCTCCTCCACACCTTCTTCTTCTCTGCCACGTGGACAGGAGGCCTGGAGGAGCAACACCCACCTGGAACATAGGTAACAAGTACGAGGGAGACATACCAAGCAGCCACTCCCTTCCTGAAATTCCGCTGTGTCTCAGGCATCTCTGTCACACACGTCCAGAAGGGAACTCAGGATCTTTCCATTTCTACCTTCAGAATATTCTATTGTGGTAAATGGCATAAAAAACCTGGAAGCTATGCCCTCACTCCCAAGTTCCCAGCCAAATATTGCCTTACAGACCCCTTGCATTATTGTAGCAAAATACACATGACAAAACTTACCATCTTAATGTGTAAATTTGGTGACAGAACACTCATAATGTGTACAAACATCTCCACTATCTTGTTCTAAAATACTTTTATCACCCTGAAAGAAAGCCTGATGCCTATTAAGCAGTATTTACTGTTCTTCCCTACTCCTGCCTCCCTGTAACCATTATTTGTTGTCTGGCTCTATGACTTCAACATAAACAAAATCATACAATATGTGGCTTTTTCTGTCCGGCTTCTTTCTCATAACATGATATTTTCAAGGTTTATCCGTGTTGCAGCATGTACTACTACTTCATTCCCTTTTGTGGCTGGATAATATTCCATTATGTGGATATATCATATTTAGTTTATCTATTGATCAGTTGAGAGATATTTGAGTTGTTTCTACCTTTTGGCTATTGGGAATAGTGCTGCTATGAACATTTGTGTACGAGTTTTTGTTTGAACCTTTTTTTAGTGTTGTTGTTTTTTTAAGGGCAGGTACTTATGAGTGTGTGGAATTGCTGGGTCATATGGTAGTCTACATTTAGCTTATTGAGGAACTGCCCAACATTTTCAACAGCAACTATACAATTTTATATTCCTACCAAAAATTAGAGGGTTTGAATTTCTCTACATCCTCATCACACTTGTGTTGTTTTGTTTTAATTGTAGCCGTCCTAATGAGTGTCAAGTGGTATCTCACTGGTTCTGACTTATATTTCCCTAGTGACTAATGACATTGAGCACGTTTTCAAGAGCTTGTTGCTCATTTTTTTACCTTCTTTGGAGAAATATCTACCCACATACTTTGTCCATTGTTTCACTGATTGGTTTCTTGTTGCTGAGCTGGAATAGTTCTTTATGTGTTCTGGATATTAGACTCTTATATCAGATATATGATTTGCAAATATTTTCTCCCTTCTGTGGGTTATCTTTTTGCTCTCTTGGTAGTGTCCTTTGATGCACAAAATCTTTCATTTTGAGGAAATCCAATTTGTCTATTTTTTTCTTTTGCATATACTTTTGTCATCTTGCATTCATGTTTAATTAATTTGCAGAGCAGAATAATTTAAATACTTATACCCGATTATCACTCCCCTGCTTAACACCTTCAATACTTTCCCATTGCACTTAAAATAAAATCTAGAATCCTCTCCATGGACTACAAGGCTCTGCATAATGTGGCCCCTGTCTTTCTCTCTAGTCTCACTTCCCTCACTTCTTTTGTTCTCAGTTTCTCAAGCATGGCCGGCTCTCATGAACCCAGGACCTTCTTACACGTCATGGTTCCTGCCTGGAAGGGCCGCCCTCACCTCCTCTGTGTTTAGATTCATCCTTTAGGTTAAGTGTCGCCTCCTTAGGAGCCTTCCTTAACCCCTGGCCCTGAACTTGTTCCAGCTTGTGAGAGGTGGACTTTTACAAGCTGGATGTTCAACAGCCATTATTAGACATTAAATTATAAAAACACGATTAAACGCAGCATACGAAAGCAAATGTAATTAACACTGACACTCATTACATCCTAATTATTTTATTACATTGCACAATTACCCACGCTCCTGCGGCCATGTGTGAGTACAATGTACTGGTCTGCTCCTGTGCATCTGGGTGCAGCTCTGGCTCTGCTGACAGAGATGCAATCAGCCATGGTGGAGCGCTGAGCGAAGGCTGCACGGGGTTTTTTTGAGCAGGTGTTACCACTTACCAGCACACCACCATCCCGTCTCCCATTACCTGCTGGCTCAGCACCCAGCACTTTTCGGTTTGTTTTTCCCATGCTTGTAATCTTTTACTATTTGAAATAGTGTTGAATGTCTGTGTTTCTCACAAGAAAGTGAAGTTTATGAGGGAGGCACTGGGGTACTTGTTGCTCCCTATTGATCTCTGTATTCCCAGCACTCAGCGTGGTTCTTAACACATGATAAATTCCTAGTAATTTTGTTGCCAGATTGTCAACAAGGCCCAAGAAACAACCTCCAACATTTTAAATATAGATGGATTGATGGCAGGGATTCTAGGAGAGTATGGAATTTTCCATTTCACTGACTGGGCTACCTTGAGGATTTAAATATTGATGATCATTTAATTATGTTCTAAAGTTTACCAGGCTTAAACCTTTCTTTGCTGCCTTTTCAATCAAGGGATGGCCAAAGGCGATTTTCACCTTGGCTCTCTGTACAGGCAAACCCTGCGTACCGGTTTCCTAATGTGGGTTTGCAGCCGCATGGCGCCGACCTCTGCCCCGTCTCCACACAGTGTTCGTTCTCCCCTTGTATTTTCTCACTGGTCTTTTTTTAAGGCCCTCAGTCGTATTTGATTAAGGGCCCACCCTGCTCCACTATGACCTCGTCTAACTCATATCAACAATGGCCCTATTTCCAAACAAGGTCACACTCTGAGGTACTGGGGGTTAGGACCTTAACATGTCTTTTTTGGAGACACAATCCAACCCCTAACATCCTGCACGCGTTTCCCGTTTCACACAGTGCGTGTCCAGGGCGTTACAACCAACTGGACCCAGCAGGTTGCAGCTGGTCTATGCCGCTTCATGGGATCGGTCTATGGGGCAGGCTCTTTGCTTCGCTCTCAGAGGAGGGAGTCCCCGGGACCTCAACATGACCCCAAGCCCAGATACAATCATTATGCTTTTTTGTTTGAGGCTTTAAAGAAAACAACCCCAGGACTTAACTGCCAGGGACTGGGAGCCGGCATCAAGGCCCACAGGCGCACTTCGCAGCTCTTGGCTGGGATATCTGAGAAGAGGGAGTGATGTGCGCCGACAGTGATCACAACCCTCAGGACACCACCAGTGAGTGACACGGGAGTCGGGGAGAGCCAGGCCCAGCTCTCCCAGAAGGCGTTTCTCTACAGAAGCAGATTGTGTTTCTACATCCCTCCGGGGATATTTGCCCTCCGTAAGCATCGATGTAGATTTAGTGATTGTGGAGCTAGAAAGATCCACATAGGTTATTTGAACCACTTTTATTTTATAACACCAGGAGTGTGGGCTCCCTCCTGGTTGGGTGCTCAGGCCCGAGGGGGTTCAATCTCTGGTCAGGGTGTATATGGGCGGCAACCAATCAATGTTTCTCTCCCACATTGATGTTTCTCTTTCTCCATCCCCCACCTTCCTCTCTCTCTTAAAATCAATAAAAAACATCCTCTGGTGAGGATTTAATAAAAAAAAATCTAAGGGAGGACTATAGAGAGTGGACAAAGGGGCAGAGGACCTCATGATTTCCTGGTTATACTGTACTTCAAAGAGTGTCATTTAGCATGGTATTTAGAATTATGAAGGCAAATATAAAAAATACAGTGAAAAGATTTGAAGATGATTGCTTCTGGGGAGTGGAAATTCTTCAATCAGGAAGGCGTTGGGGAGGTGACTGATATTTTTTGTTTTAACCCTGTACTTCTATTTGATTTTTTAAAACTTTATTCATGTATTACATGGCCTACAAAGTTTACAAACACCAAACACATCCCTGGCCCATATTCTTCCCTGTTCCCACAAGGGGTAAGAGCGTGACTGCTGTAGGAGGTCAGAGGGGCAGCTCGGGTCCAGAGCATGGCCTGCCAGCCTTGTGGGTCTGGACCTGACACCAAGGGGTGCCCACCCCCTGAAAACTAGAGCGCCCCGTGTAATATATGCGAGAGACTGTGCCAGAGGTCAGTTACAGTCACCGTGAGAAAGATAACCGTCAAGGATGGTTGGAAACGATGTTAGCAAGCAGACACCTTGTCTTCTTAATAGAGAAACATACTCGAGAAGACTTATTACGTCGAGAAGTCTCATTACATTCCGAGGGTTGCTTGATAAAGAGGGAATCCAATGAAGGGCCTTATATAGGCCTCGGAAATATTTCAGTCAGACCACGATAGCCGGGTGACTCACCCTGCTCCTTTAATAGCTGCCAGAGACCAGCAAGCTTTCTGTAAAGGGCAAGATACGCAATGTCCTCAGCTTTGCAGGCCACCTCTGCCGCAGTGAGTCAACTCGGCCGTCACAGAGCTGCCTGGGTGGCATGGAAGTGAGCTGCAGAACTTTACCTGGACACCTGCAGACAAGGGCTAAGCCAGCGCTGCCTGCCAGACAGGCTGGGAGGCTGACAAGGACCAACTCTCCTTTCTCTAGCTTTCTCCATTTCAGTAATTTTTTATAATGTCTTTAAACTCTGAGAGAGAAAAACTGATCTGATGTTAGTCCTAGATGATAACACCTGCATTAGGCAAATGGAAACATCGTAAAGCCAACAGCTGATCAGCTCCCAAGTCAGCCTGCATGCGAATCATTGGGGTGGGGGTGGGGGGGGCGGTATTTTTCATAGAGGCCGTGGGGCACACCAACGAGGCATGCATGTTCTTGGGCCTTTCAGAGAGAGCAGAAATTCCTCTCTTCCTCCCCGAGCCTCTGTGGGTTTGGTCATTATTGTTACATCCTCTTTGTCTTGACTTAAATGGTATCTGTTTGAGATACAGCATTATAAGCACCCTGTGGACGTGCAGCTTTCCTCGGAAAGCATTGGCTGTGTTTGTGATCGCTGGGAGAAAAAGGCTGCCTGCATCCAGTGTGAACTAGTGTTGAGTGGGAACATACAAAACGTACAACTGACGAACTGCATTCGCAGAGAGGAGCCACCTGGGCTCTGTCTGCGGGGAAAGAGCCCTGGGCACCCTGAAGGGTGTCTGCCCGACACTTGCTAAGATGCTTCCTACACTCAGCTGCGGCCTCAGGAGAGGGCGCGGTGCTATTACTGTACGATGAACAAAGCCATTTTCCTTATCCCCTCAGAGTCATAGAGTCCAAAACGTAACATCAGAGAAATGGCACGGGGCCGGGTAATTCAGGAATGGGAATTGCTCACTTTTCCTAATCCCCAGTATTAATTGCACAAACTTTTGCCTGGGGTGTTATCCTGGGGTTACCCAGGCTGTGTTCTGAACCAGTGACTCCCTTTTAGAAATTCATATTCTATTGGCCCAGAGGACTGGCTTCTCATGGCTCTCTGGGCCCAATGGGACTTGTAAATCTGAAGGGATTTAGACCATTCATGTACTCACTAACCAGCCAGGTGCTCTGCGAAAAGAAAATGTATTTATTTAAGAAAATCTATTTTGAGATACAGAGGCAGAGCTGCCTCAAACAGATTGTCGAGCTGCAGCGGGAAGGCCGGGGAGGGTTGGGGGGCAGGAGGTAGGGGGGTAAGAGATCAACTAAAGGACTTGTATGCATGCATATAAGCATAACCAATGGACATAAGACACTGGGTGATAGGGGAGGCTAGGGGACTGTCTAGGACGGGGGGATAAAATGGATACATATGTAATACCCTTTGTAATACTTTAAGCAATAAAAAAAAAAAAAAAAAAAGAAAATCTATTTTGTACTCACTGTGTGCTAGGCATTGTTCTAAGTGGTAGGAAGTTTGTTGTTAAAACAAAATCCTTGCCTCACTCTAATGGAATGTAAATCATCTGGGACACAGTGCGGGAACACACAAAAGAAACAAATAGACAATGTCAGGAGGCGATAAGAGCTATTAAGAAAAATAACGTAGAACAAAGGGATAGAGACTTCCAGGTTTGGGAGGGATTGGTAGGTTAGTGAGGTGGGATAGCCAGGGAAGCCTTCTTGGCAGCAGTGATATTTGAGCGAAGACTTAAATGTGAGAGAGGAAGCCATGTGGATACAGAGGGAGGAGTGTTTCAGGCAAAGGGAACAGGGACTGCAAAGGCCCGGGCGGGGGGGGGGGGGGGGGGGTCAGTCTCAACTGTAGCCATGGGATACAATGTACAAAGGCCATGGAGCGATGACGTGGAAATGCAGGTGCCACTGGAAGAAGTTACTGCTTACAGTTCCTGAGGACAGTGGGCCAGGTGGGCAAGAAACAGATTTGGTCAGGAAGCAGAAGTGGAGAGAAGGGATGCCCAGCCCAGAGCCTTGACAGGTTTCCAAAGGAAAGGGAGGCAGGGCAGAAGAAACAGCTGGCTGGCTAGTTTGAATAATATGGGTGGCTGTGGCTACAAAGGTGACCTCTAGTGGCTTGGTACCTGGCCCTGGGCCAGTTGAGGGCAGGGGACATACTGGCTGGGTATGTGAGTTAGATAAGGAGGTGGTTCAGACCATGGGCTGCAGTTCTCAGGGAGAGATGTAAGCAACTTTGAGTGTTAGTTTGGCTCTATGATGAGTAGATGCCAAACAGACAAATACAGACTCTAAAAAAACACAGAACATGATCGTGTAGGGCCTTGCAGATCAGATTAAAATTCCTAGAGCTCGCAAGCTGGGTGTAGCCGGGAGTGGCAGGAATCCTTCCACTCACCACAGACGGGTCCACTAACCACAGTGGCTATGGTGCCAGTCACCAAGGTGAGCACCAACTGCTCATACTCAGTTTTTCAGGTAAGATTCCCACCAATTCCTGATTTCTTTTAGGCTAATTTGTGCAGCTGGTTACAAGTCTCATCTGATCACTCCTGGTGTTACTTGGTATGTGTTGGTTTTTCATTCAAGGCCAATTTTTTGTTTCTGTTCCAAGAAAATAACAGCAGAATTTGTACCGATGGGCTTCCTAGAGCAAGATGGGTGATGGCCCAGATGCCAGGGGTCTGTTCATCTTGATTTGTCATTCAGCATTCATTTCATGGAAGAATGCTTCCTGAGGTTATTGCTCACATACAAGGACAATCTAAGATCCATTCTGTGAACTTACAGATGCTTTTTTAAAAATTGAAGAGGTTATCTCACAACCTGGCTCTCTGACCGGCTCTGTCTTTTGTGTTCATTTGTTTTCACTGCAATTAAAAACCACAGCAATTATCCAAATATGCAAAAAACTGAACTGGCAAGACTGATGTTTGAATCTTGGAAAATAAACATTTTGCTTTCCACTTGCTGTATTCCAGCTTATTTAATCTGCTGAGAGCAATAAGGCAACATAAATTATGTTTTCCAAGAGCCGTCTCAGCTCAGGTGACCAAGAAAAGTCAGTTGTAGATTCAGTCACAGAAAGCTCAGAATTTCACTCATTTGGCAAATAATTACTGGGCCTTTGCTGTGTGCCTGGCACACAAAGAGAGCATAGCACTAAATGAAACAAACTTGGTCCCTGCTCTCATGGAATGTAAGTCTACTGGGGAGACAGACGTCTGAAAAAGGAAAACACCTGCCCTAGTCGGTTTGGCTCAGTGGATAGAGCATCAGCTGTGGATTGAAGAGTCCGGGTTCAATTCTGGTCAAGGACACATGTCTGGGTTGCAGGCTTGATACCCAGTAGGGGGGTGTGCAGGAGGCAGCCAATCAATGACTCTCTCTCTCATCATTGTGTTTCTATCTCTCTTTCCTTCTAAACTTGCTCTCTGATATATATATATATATATATATATATATATATATATATATATATATATATATAATAAAAAGAAAAATGAAAAACACCTATTACATATATAATTATAAGTTGTGATACATGCCATAAAGGAAAAGTAAGGAGAGGGGAATATGATCTAGACTGTGGAGGAGATATCTAAGGAGGCCTCTTTGAGGACAGGTTATTTGACCAGGGACTTAAAAGATAGACAGGAATGTCCAAGTCAGCGGCATAGAATTCCAGTTCATTATGCTAAAACATTCTGTAGGCCAGGATTTCAAACCAGGCCTGGTGGCAATGGCCTATGTCCACTCCACAGTGTTTAGGGTCTCAGCTAAGGAAATGTGCATGCATATCTGGGAAAAACTCCAACAGCTCGGCTGGAATCATTTCTGGATTCCTCACGCACACGGCTGGTGCTGTCTTGGGCTGAATAGTGGCTCCAAAGAGATGTGTCAGGTCCTCATCCCCAGCACCTGTGAATATGACCTTATTTGCAAAAAGGGTCTTTGTAGATGTGATCGAGTTAGAGATCCAGAGGTGAGAGCATCCTGAATTTAGGGAGGGTCCTAACGCCAATAACCTGTGTCCTTGTAAGAGAGCGGAGAGTTAGGGAGAGGAGAAACACAGGGGCGGTGGTGTGAAGATGGAGGCAGAGACTGGGGTGTCTACATGCTGGGGAGCACCAAGGATTACTGGCTACCACCAGAAACTAGGAGAGAGGAGTGGAACGGATTCTCCCTCCAAGACCAGAAAAAAGCAGCACTGCCAACAGCTTGATTTCAGACTTCTGGCAGACTTCAGAGCTGCAAGAGGATGAATTGCTGTTGTTTTAAGCCATCAAGTTTGTGGTAATTTATGGTGGCAGCCACAGGAAACTAATATAGGCATCTAGGCTGAGAGGACTCAAAGGATGAAGCAGCTCCCTGTGGCCTCCTGATGTGGTTTCAGCTTCTCACAGTGTGGTGACCAAGAGCATGACTGTCAAGAGACCAGCAGAAGCTGTAGAAGACACGTTAAAGTCACCTCCATCACAATTAGATTCAAGGAGAAGGAGTATAGACCTCATGTCTCAGTCAGAGGTGGGTCAAAGAGTTTGTGACCAGGTTCTGAAACACCTCAAGGCATTGGCCACTTGTAGCAGGGAGTAGAGTGTTCACAACCTGTACTGTCCGTGCTGGCAGCCACTAGTCCTGTGCTAATTAAATGTAAATGCATTTAAAATGAAATAAAATTAGAAATTCAGTTCCTCAGACACATGAGCTACATTTCAAGCACTCATGTGCTGAATTAGAGAAGAGTGGCATAAAATGAAACTGCTCACACAAAACCTTACTGAGTATTTAAAGGAGTTTGTATTTTATTCTAAGTGAACTAGAACGTGCCTAATATGTTGTCTTGTATTTTGGATATTGATGAGAGGACTGAAAAGAAACAAATTTATTGTGGTTTGTTGGTATATTTGTTAGTAAAAGGTTTGCTATAAGAGACAGAATCCAAAAATAACGAAGGACCAAATTAGAAATCTATTTCTCTTTGTTTACATGAATGCAGGCTGCTATGGTGACTCTACAATAATCAGGAACCCAGGATCTTGGTTGAGGTTTCTACCTTATTATCTAAGATGTCTGCTTTGGTCCAACTATTATATCTGCTTTGCAGCGAGTAGAAGGGAGAAAGGGGGAGATGGGGAGCTGTTGCCCCTCACATCCAGGATGACCTCACCTCCAGATCCTTAACTTAATTATATCTACAAAAGCAATCTCCAAATAGATCACATTCACAGTTATGGGGTGAGGGCTTAGACATCCGCTCAATTTAAAGACATGTCTCAGAAAGTTACACATTAAACTTCTACTACATCTTATTGGCCATAACTTTGTCATATGGCCACATCTACCTTGCAAGGGAGGCTGGGAAATATAATCTTTATTCTGGAAGCATGTGCTCAGCTAAAAAGGAGGGTTCTATTACTATGGAAGAAGCCAAGATGAGCTATGAGGGGCAGCAACTATCAATCTCTGTCATTATCATGTGCACTTAAGCATTTCCCACTAGCTAGACCCTGAGTTCCTGCAGGAGAGGGGCTAGTCTTATGCATCTTAGATCCCCAGCACCTAGCATATAATAACGCATCACTGATGATGTGCTGACTTGCACGCTTGCTCAATTGTAAGGTTGTTTTTAATTCCAACACTTTTTTTTTTTTCAGAAAGATTTGTTTCCTAGAAGCCACACCCTCTCTTCCCCTCCACTTGCTGGGAGAAGGAGGGGACTTTTCTCCAGTCTCCATCCCGAGAATCGGGTGGGGCGCCTGGAGATGAACAGAAGCGTAGGAGCCCCGTAGACACTCCCCATCCCCACCCCTGGAACTTCTAATTCTCAAGCTCCTTCACCCTGAGCCTCCAGCAATGTGTCACTTACAGTGGAAGTGTTGCGACCGTACTGGCCCCAGCTGTGGACTCCTGCTCCTGGTAAGGTGATCCTCTGTACTTGCCCGTCTCTCTGATTCTCAGGGTAACGGTTGCCTTGTGACCTCAGTTCTCTGAGTTGTTGATTTTCAGTTTGTTCAACTTTTTTCTTATTGATACAGTGATGTAGGAACGAGATAAATTGGTAGCGGGAACACAAAAGAGAGAGAAAAGGTGAGGAACAGCCAGGAGAGGCAGGAAACACAAGGAGCTCCACCTTCCTACAGCCACCCACTTCTTCCACCCGGCCGCCCAGTTCCTGCTGCCCTTCAGCCTCCACAATGGCGGTTTCAACTCTAATTGTTCATTAGGATCTCCTGGGAGCTTTTGTAACTCCCTGCACCGTCTCCCTAATTAGAAGCACCTGAGGGGGCTCCAACGTGCAATTGCTGTTGAGAACCAATGATCTGACGGTTGCTACTCAAAGGGTGGCACACGGACTAGCAGCGCTGGCACCACCTGGGCTTATTAGAAAGGCAGCTCTCAGGCCCTCGCCCAGATCTACCAGACCTTATTTGCATTTTAATAAGATCCACGTGTGATTTCTATGAGACGATCTTCCTATACCCGCTGGTCCTCATGAAGAAGACAGCTCCCTGGACAGTGCGATGTGAGCCAGGTTTCCTGTTGACCACATGATGACAATGGAGAAGTCCAAAGCAGCCAGCATAGCTGGTGTGCCTGCTGTGACTTCCCAAGGACACTATATTTGAAATGGAGAGAATTTGATCTTCCAATAGGGGTAGGGGCCCTTTAGTCTGAAACACCAATACTGGGTTCATTAACTTCAGGATTCACAAGAGTAAAACACTCTAATTGAATAAATTATCATCTAAGAGTTGGGGTTAACTTGGAGGCCGGGGTTGGAAGCAGGCAAAAGAGACTTAAAATGGAAAAGCAGATAAAGTACAGGGCTAAGAGGAATGACCACTGCTGGTAAGCGAGTGAGGGGAGGAAGACCAGAAGTCGGCAGTTCAGTGGGGAGGAGGAGCCCACAGTGAAGCTGGTGGACTCACGCAGGAATGCCAAAGTGGGCACTGGAGAGGAAATGCGATGAATAGTCCCAAATACTAACTCCCCCTGAACCACATGGATGCAGTCACTCAACCCCAGCTTACTGTTACATAAGCTCTGGTTGCCACCTTCCCTACAGGATCTCAGTACTTTGTGGAGTAAATAATAACAGGTTTGTGTCAGGCACTTGACTGCTCACCGGGACAGGAGCATAAAGCACAGGTGAAGTGGGCTGTGGAGCCACATAGCCTGAATTCCGATCTCAGCTCCGCCACTTACTAGCTAGTAACTTTGTGCAAGTCAGCTGACCTCCTTGGAGTCCTTCCTCATCCACAAAATAAGAATGATCCTGGCAACCACCTCATAGTGTAAATGAGAAAGGATGTGAAGCAAAGAGCACCACACCTGGCACAGTGAGATACAGGCACATGCACATGTACGCACACATATACATGGCATATTATTGACCATAATTTAAGTGTATGCTGGATAATATACACAAGGAGCTGGGCCTGATTCTCCTGACTCTTCCTGTTTGAGGGTCATCCACCATTCCATGTTACCTGTCTCAGTTCCTTCAAGAACACTCAATGAGAGTGAGAACACTTAGAAAGTGATTTTAACCAAATCGTTGTGCAGACCTTGTTGGGTCCTGATTTCAAGAAATCGTGGATACAAAGACATATTAGGTGTGATAATGGCATGGTGGTATGTGAAAAGTATTTGACCATTTTGACCTGCAGAAACAGTAATTCCATGTGGCTCAAATATGAACAAAACAGGCACCTGTCCAGCACTTTCTTGCTCACCCAGACCAGAACATAAAGCACAGATGAGTGCAGGGACTAAGTGAAATAATGTGATGTCTAGGATTTTTTAAAATATATATATTTTTATTGATCTCAGAGAGGAAGGGAGGGGGAGAGAAACATCAATGATGAGAAAGAATCATTGGTCAGCTGCCCCCTGCACACCCCACACTGGGAATCAAGCTTGCAACCAGGGCATGTGCCCTGACTGGGAATTGAACTGTGACCTTCTGGTTTATAGGTCAATGCTGGGATCTTCTTTTAAAACTAGAGTCCCAGTTCATGAAATTTGTGCACTGGTAGAGACCCTAATGGCTCCCGCCTGCCAGCCAGGTACTCTCTCCCTTCCCTCGGCTGGCCCCGCCCACTGGTTGAACTCCCTGACACTGGTCAAGGGGACAGTTTGCATACTATGCTTTTATTCTATAGGATATTCCTGAGCAACAAAAGGGAGGAGGTATAGACAAATAAAACAAGATCGTCAAAATATTAATAATTGTGAGGCTGGGTGGTGAGAATGTGGGGTTTCATCATACCATTCGCTCTACTTTTGTGGTTGTTCAAAACTTTCCATAATAAAAAAAATTATTTTAAAGTTTTGTTTGCTGCTTTTTGACTGTGTATCAGTATTTATGACTACGGCAGAAACCCAATTCAATCTTTCTTAAGCCAAAGGAGGGATTTAATTGGGCTGTGTGATTGACCAGAGAGCAGGGTGGAGCTGGTCTCGAGAAAGACTGGATTCACTGCCCGAATACCTTGACGTCTTCTGTCCTTCTCTAGTTCTTGGTGCATTAACTTCCTTGGCTGATACAAACTAGCCCAGGTGGTGTGGTAGAGCTGCCCACAGCTAGTAGGCCCATATCCTTGGGCTTTGTAATAAGAGAGGAACAAGCAGTTCTTATCCCAACATGTGCCCACTCCATAGACCAGTCACCGTGGCTGTGGCTGTGGCTGTGAGGGTCTGTCATTGGCCCACCCCGGTCACCTGACCACCTCTGAGCCAGAAAGGCTGTTTCCTGAAGACTCGGGAGAGGGAGAAGGGCTGAGCAGACAGAAACAATAGCCACCCTTATAAGGTTTCCAGTTATTGGCTCTAGTTATTAGATTACAAGCGGTCTTTGATCACAGATCATGACTTTTTCCTTCCCAGTTGTTTGTTTTCTCTCCAGTTTTTACTTTAACGTTTTATAGACCTGGCCCCAAGGCTTGTGCAAAAAATAATTAGCAATTTCCATCTCTTCCCCCATTTTCCTTCCTTGGAGGCAAATATTTTCAGCTCTCTGAACTGGATCTTGTGGTCTTACTTCCACATATATAAATGGCATCCTTATATTGCTATACTTGGTTTTGCAATTTGAGGCATTATCCACTGATTCTCACCATGGGAGATGATCCTGAGGTCTTTCACCCACACCCACACTCCCCACCCCACTTATGTGTCCTTTCTACGCCCCCCAAGTTCCCAATAGTATCATATTGAGAAGATCAATATTTAACATTCACATGCTAGATTTTACATGATTAACATTACAGGATTATGACTGTGCAAACACTACCTCCAGCTGAGCCACAGCTCTACAACTTTTTGTTCTCCTTTGAGTTCATAAGTTTTTCCCATTGGTCCAATTTTCCTCTAAAAAGGTGCATTCAGATTTATGAGGTCTCTGAAGCTGTCTGACCCAATCTGAACTGGTCGCCACCCCTGCCAGTACCCAGGTCCCATCCTGGGGTGCCCCTTCACCACCCCCTCAGGGTCCTCTTTCCTTATTTCCTGCAGAATTGGTATTACTAATGACAATTTGCGAAACTATCTATAAAGCTGGATTAATAATAACCCTGAATAAAAATAACTAGTAGTCATTAAGACTTTATTAAATCATGGGTGAAATTATTGCAATGAAACTCACCTGTTGCATGTAGCTATTTAAAACTAATTAAAAATACTCTAAAAAAATGGGAACTAATACCCTTTACGCCAGTGGTTCTCAACCTCCTGGCCCTTTAAATATAGTTCCTCATGTTGTGACCCAACCATAAAATTATTTTCATTGCTACTTCATAACTGTGATGTTGCTACTGTTATAATTGTAATGTAAACATCTGATATGCAGGATGGTCTTAGGTGACCCCTGTGAAAGGGTCCTTCGACCGCCAAAGGGGTCGCGACCCACAGGTTGAGAACCGCTGCTTTAGGCAGATACATTTGTTAAATTTTCTTGGTCCAATTTTTTTTTTTCAGTATCCACCCACAGTTGAAGTAAGAACTTGAAAGTATTACGAGATGACACATAATTCTGTATCTGTTTCACATTGCCATTCCTGTAATGGCTTGAAATAGTGAAGAGTTAGAATGATATGGCTCTTTGATTTATCTTCTTAAACATTTTTTTTAGGACTATCACATTGAAATGCTCATGAAATATTCCATCTGGGTAGAGTCTGTCTCACCAGCATACATTTTTGCTTAATAAAATTAACACATAGATTTCAACTTGAGACTTCACCACTGTAATTTCAGGTTAACTGCACCCCCAAAATACATTTGTTTTTATTACGTTTTATAACATAGTTCCAAATAAGGCAGCGATTTGGTAAAAAAATAAGTTTGGGGGACTTATAGTTATGGAAATGTATCAACTTTAGTAATATTTCAGAAAATAAAGTTAGCCAATAATGTAGAAAGGTATATAAGGCAAGGCATATACAATATTTCTGAACTTCTGATGACTGCATTACACTGTCTGAAGGTATGTATGCCTGTTGCAATATTTGGTGCTTTTTAAATGCTAACTTGACCTAATGTTTACAATGTTGAAGAAATGATTTTCAGGAAAGATATCCTAACAGTAGACTCAAAGTGTGTCCAGAACAGCATTAGCCTAATCTGGGAACTTATTAGAGATGCAAATTCTCCTCTCCCTTGACTCATCCCACTTCATGAGAAAGGGGGCGGGGGGTAAGGGAGTAATTTCTGTGTTAACAAGCCCACTCAGGGATTTTGATGCAGACTAATGTTTGGAAACCATTGTCCTAGAAAAACATTGTATAAGTTAGGGATTATAGAGATCTGTTGTTAGTAATAGAGATCTAACAGTAATGTACATGTCAGGTTTTTTCTCCCATAAAAGAAAACTGGAAGAAGGTAGTTTGGGATGGTTCAAATGTCACATTTTTATTCTATTCTTATCTCTTGCATCCTCATGGTTTCAAAATGGCTGCTGAAATTGCAGCTATTACAAACACATTCCAGGCAGCAGGAAAAAAGTAAGGGAGATGGGTGGAAGACAAGCTAGGTAAGCCATTTAAGTGCATTATCAGATGCCCCACTCAGTGACTTTTTCTCTTTGCCACACCTAGTTAAAAGGAAGGCTGGAACTGAACAGCTGGTCATATTGTTCAGAATAAAACCACAGAAGCCAGGGAGAATAGGTACTAGAAGGAACTAGCAGCCTTTCGGTCCTTCCTTGAATGGAGTCAGTGATCCAAGTTACACCGTTGAGAATATCATTCTGAAAGAGCTCTTCACTACCATACATTAAAACATATTGTTTGCCCTGGACCGTTTGCTCAGTGGGTAGAGCATAGACCTGCAGACTGAAGGGTCCCAAGTTCAATTCCTGTCAAGGGCACATGCCTGGGTTGCAGGCTCGATCCCCAGTAGGGGGGCGTGCCGGAGGCAGCCAATCAATGATTCTCATCATTGATGTTTCTATCTCTCTCTCCCTCTCCCTTCCTCTCTGAAATCAATAAAAATGTTTAAAAACAAAAAAAAAAATATTGTTTGATCTGTTAGAGGAATGGCTATAACCTTGCTTTAGGCAAAGTCTTTGCTCACTTTGAGAATCAAAACAGCCATATATCAGAATAAATAAATACAATTTATTTCACATAGGTTGAGGCTGTCATTGATTTACACCAACCAAGCATCCTATATAATTCTTTGGGTGATTTGCAACATATAGTAAAAACAATCAGTAATAATAATAATAATAATAATAATAATAATAATAATAATATAGAAAACAATGCATTCTCTTCAGGATTGTAATCCCACTCTTGAAAATGCCTCCTAAGGAATTGAATCAAGGAAATGAGAAGCTTTATGTATAAAGCTGTTCACAGCATCATTATTTATGACAGCCAAGAAGAAAAAGTTAAGTAGCTTAAAATTCAAATGTTCTACAATAAAGGAAAGACTGAGTGAATTATAGCCATAAATATCACGTATTAATATGGGGAAGTGGTGCAACTATGTAGGCAGTGGGAAGGGAGATAAGAAGATGCATGTGGATATGGATAAGATTAGAAGAGCAGTCAGAGAATTACAGTGTTTTTGTCAGGCTGTTAGAATTGCGAATACAGAGGGTTTCTGTTTAAATTTCCTTTATTGTTCTCTGAGAAACAACAGCCACAACAACGAAAGTAAAATAAACTTACCTTGATGGCTGGCCATGGTTTTTCTGATGCCGTGTGTCCTCTGCATGATTCAGGGCGAGGTGCTTCCAGGAAGGAAGGCGCTGCGGCTCTGTGTGAAGAGCACCCCTGCCGTCCGGGGAATAGTCTTCCTGTGGGTTTTGCACATCTGCATAAGTTGACCCACTGATCACCCCTCTCTGAAGTGATGCTCCAGCTGTTCGTTATGCATCATCATAGGAATAGTTTTCCGGCGATAGGCATGAATTTGCAGTCACCTGCTCTCTTGCCAGGGCCATAATCAGTTTCATGAAACTAGAAGCCAGTAGTTCTAGTTTAGATGTAACTTGGTAGATACCAAAGGAAATTTAAAAAAGATGACACTGATTATCTAGGAGTCAAGCCTATGGGTCTTTAATACAATGCTGGAGAGACTTACTCGCCCTCCCCACCACTACTAAAAACATCCAAATTCTTCTGTGAGATTACTATGATTTGTATGATTGTCCAGCGTGGCAAGAGCTAGAACTAACCCCTGGTGAAGAGTAGGTGTAAATTTCTTTATGTTGACGATTCCTACAATAGGCTTACTCCTTGAGATGGATAATTTATGAGTGTGATACGCATGCTCCTTGCCAGCTAGGAAGGCTGGTGGCTGTCATTGCTTTAGAGAAGGTGAAAAAGGAAAACAGACGAGGGGCTTTTCAGAGCGAGGGCAGGGGCGTGTGGATGAGCAATGCCAAATATCCCTCGGACCTAGAAGAACTGGAGAAGGTCATGTTGGAAGGACAGAGGGAAGCTCATCAGGAATTACCTGCCAGCCAGGCCTGAGGACACCCGTGGAGCCAGGGTCCTCATGTCCACAGGGCTCACAACCTGGCAGGAGTCTTGATGCACAGGAGTCTGGCTTTTCCAGGGATAAAGGGCTCACGATGCCTTATTAAGAACTTCCACAAAGTAATCCAACATACACGAATACTTATCTAGATAATTAATCTTAGAGAAACCAACCTGAAAGAGGATGAAGACAGGGAAATCATTGAAGATCTTTTGAGACTTTGCCAAATTAAACTATTCATGTTTGTGTGCCTATGGTCTGTATATAGTACACACACTGAGTTTCTTCTACTCCGAAGTGAAACTGACTGTGGTCTTTGCTTACTGGGCAAGTGTCAGAAACTGAAAGAGTCTTTGTGGGGAAACAGCACAACCAGAGAAAGACAACACCATAAAATGTTTGGAGAACATTTTATTTTACAATCCTGAAGCATTATCATCTGGTAGCAGCATACACACAATGCAATGCCGATCTATTTAAAACTCGTGTCATGGGAAATATATGTTTTGAAAATGGTAACACTCGCACAGTAGGAGACTTAAAGGTCAGCTGATAAAAATGTTTAAAAAAATCAAAACTCTCATTCCATCATCATCAACAACCACAAAAACAGCTGTAACATTCATCGGGTACATTCATCCACTTTACATTCGCAAAGATTGTCATTTCATCGAATATATATCAAATCATCACATTCTGGAATCTTCAGGCTTAACTCTACAAATTTAAATATTTATATAAATATTTCACTTAAAACAACCAAAACATTAAGAATAGCAGCAGCATGGGTCTTTATTATAACATTACAGTAGTTTGTTCTGTGATATATATATATATATTAGTAGATCTTTCATTATTAATATTATTTGATACACTTTACAAACCCCAAGGTCCTGGTCTCATCACCAAATAACTTAGAGTGTAGATTCAGTAAATATGATGCAAAGAATAATGATAAAACATGGACTGCAGGACATCCTCCAGACCAGAGGGGATTGCGCAGAAAGGCTGTAGGGAAGGTCAGGCCGGGAGGTGTGTAGGGATTCTGCAGGGTCCCTGAGACCAGGGCATGTTCTGACTGGCTCCCTGAAGGTTAGATAGTGAATCCTGAGAAAAGTTTCTGTGGAACAAAAGGCACTGCCACCTTTTCATGGTTCTGTGTTTCATCTGAACATGGAATTAGGCTGATTAATAACTTGCCAATTTCCCAAGGAACATGAACTAGAACCATTCCTCCTGAGAGTCAAGACACTGGGCCAGGAGGTCGACACTTGTTTTTCAGTATTTGCATTTATTCTGATGACCCAAGGCTTAAAAACCAAAACTGCATCAGGGCCTGTGTACTTTAAGCCTGGATGAAAGGAAAAGTACTTCAATTCATCGTCCCAGTCTAAGCCACCGGACCAACTTGCTAATCCTATTGGCTTAGAAAGAAGCCCCACATGGAGTGACTGGAGTTTCTGCATACCTGGATTTGGTTCCAGGCACTGCCCCTGCAATTGTGCCTTCTTTTTATATTTCAAACGCTTTTTTTCTGAAAAGGCAAATGGTTAAGTCTAACAATGGTGTTGGACCTATGTTAGCTTTACTGTAGGCTGCTGTTCTCCGACACTTCAAAAATTGGTTCCTATATTCAAAACACTTCATAGCTGTACTATTTACAACAGCCAAGATCTGGGAACAGCCCAAGTGCCCATCAGTAGATGAGTGGATAATAAAGCCGTGGTACATTTACACAATGGAATACTATGCAGCTATAAAAAAGGAATGCCTACCTTTTGTTACAGCATGGATGGACCTGGAGATTATTATGCTAAGTGAAATAAGCCAGACAAAGACAAATACCATATGATCTCACTTATATGTTGACTCTAATAAATAAAATAAACCAATGAACAAAATAGAACCAGAGGCATGGATACATGAAACAGACTGACAAGAGTTCAGAGTGGAGGGGAATGAGGGAACTGGATGAAAGAAGGTGAAGAGATTAGCCAAAGAACATTTATGGATAGCCCATGGACACGGACAGCAGTGTGGTGAGGGGGCTGGGTGGAGGTAGGCAAAGCCAGGACAGGCAATCCAGGGCTCACTTCAAAGACCAAAGTGAC
Organism: Myotis daubentonii; assembly: GCF_963259705.1. Classification (NCBI taxonomy): domain Eukaryota; kingdom Metazoa; phylum Chordata; class Mammalia; order Chiroptera; family Vespertilionidae; genus Myotis; species Myotis daubentonii. The sequence continues at coordinate 76,700,418 of NC_081843.1, read as the reverse complement.
AGCTTGTCACAGTCACTCACACTAACGACCTGATAAGGCTGTTCTGCACAACTCAGCTCTGCCCAACAGTTACTTATCTTTAAGAACAAGAACTTGGTAATTGTTTTCTGAAGAAGAAAGCAATTTGAAGCAGGCAGGGGGAAGAAAGGAAGAAAAGTGAGTCCAAGGGAGACAATGGTGCCACTTGGCAGTTAGTATCATAAACTTGAAAACAAGCAAAGTTCATTTCACAGACATTTTAAAAAGTACTTAAATACTTCAAACTTCCAAATAGTCTCACACGGGCATTGATTACTACATCTTTATATAGTCCCTGAGGCTGACACTGAAACATAAGATCACCCAGAAATTTTTTAAAAATATATTTTATTGATTTTTTTACAGAGAGGAAGGGAGAGGGACAGAGAGTTAGAAACATCAATGAGAGAGAAACATCAATCAGCTGCCTCCTGCACGCCCCCTACTGGGGGTGTGCCCGCAACCAAGGTACATGGCCTTGACCAGAATCGAACCTGGGACTTCAGTCCGCAGGCCGAAGCTCTATCCACTGAGCCAAACCAGTTAGGGCCACCCAGAAATTTTTACCAGTCCCTTGATTTTCCAAGACATAAAAACCCTGCTCCTATCTCATTTCACCTCCAGCACCACACAGTTACATTATAGTAGATGTATGTTTGACTCATTTGGTAGTTGTCTAAGGTATAGGTTTTACAAAATATCTTTAATCAATATTCTTGCTATGTCCTTAGGAAAATTAGCTTGCTCTCTCCGGATCTAAGCTAAGAAGACTGCAATGAACTTTCATAATTTTAAGTTTGGGTTCCACTTGGACAGTTGCTGGAGAAGAGATTTATTTTAATGGCCATAATAATTAATTTTGAAAGCTGTCATATTTCATATAGTCTTTCAAGAAAATTCAGTGATTCTTGCCGTAACCGGTTTGGCTTAGTGGATAGAGCATCGGCCTGCGGACTGACGGGTCCCGGGTTCGATTCCGGTCAAGGGCATGTACCTTGGTTGCGGGCACATCCCCAGTAGGGGGTGTGCAGGAGGCAGTTGATCAATGTCTCTCTCTCACTGATGTTTCTAACTCTCTGTCCCTCTCCCTTCCTCTCTCTAAAAAATCAATAAAATATATTTTTTAAAAAAGAAAATTCAGTGATTCTCAGTTTGGTAGTTCCATAAAACAAAAGCATACTAATTTCATTATAAAGAAACTTACATGTAATGATAATCTATGAACTTGAAGACTTACGTTCAATGTTCTGGAATATAACACTTTGAGTATTAATCAGTTCTCATTTTTAATCAGGAAATGTGCTTTACAGAAACAGTTGAATTAAAAAGGAGGCCATCATGACACCACGTGTGACACGATGCAAAAGTCATATAAATCCCTTTGTTCCTCTTCAGATACCCCATGTCTCAATCCCCCTACTTACCCCGAACACCTCCCCAACATTCAGACACTACAAATGCCACACCCACAGAGTCTCCCGACCCTGAATTGAATGAGTGAGGCACCAAAAGGTAAATTATGCTTTGGCAAGTAGGAAATTGGACGATTTTTTGAGCTCTTCTGAGGTAGTGAAGTCTCTCCTTCTAATATTCTAATGGTTAGAAAAAGTTGAATGACTTGAATTAAGAGACAAGTGGAATACTGGTCACTGTACTTAAATGCTATTCTGAAATAGGAGGTTAATATGGGTGATCACCACACTCTAAAACTTACTCAGCGGGATCCAGGTTGTTATGTGGTGAACTTAAGATATTAAGGTTGCTGTGTGAGTAGGGAAAGACATATTCCCTTGAGAGCATTGTATAAGTCATTAAAACTTGGACTTAATTGCTACACATTTCTAAAAAATTGTCTGACATACAGTAGGAGATCAATAAATATCTGATGGCTGTTTAAGAACTCTGATTTATCTCAGTGAAATTACAGGCAGAAACAAACAGGCCCAGCTGGTGTGGCTCAGTGGTTGAGAGTTGACCTATGAACCAGGAGGTCGTGATTCCATTCCTGGTCAGGGCACATGCCCGGGTTGCAGGCTCAATCCCCAGTAGGGGGCATGCAGGAGGCAGCCAATCAATGATTCTCTCTCATCATTGATGTTTCTTTCCCTTTCCCTTCCTCTCTGAAATCAATAAAAAAAAAACTTTGTTTTTTTAAAGAAACAAACAAAAGTACTCAACCAACTGCAGGCTAGTTGTCACGAAAGGCTGTCACTTTCCCTTGTGCATGGAATTTTAGATCCCTTTCAAACAATGAGAAAGTTAAGCTCATATGGTACTGGATTTGGGATAGTATACAACTCCATAATAACTCCATTTATCAGATGCCTTATTTCCATCATGATTTTATCATGATGAGATTGTGGGATTTTTAATCCATAAATAACTTTTCTGAAGACAAATTGATCCACTCTCTCTGTTGCTCTTCAAGCTTTTCTGCCAAGCATTTAATCAAGACAGGGTCCACCTTAGAATCAAATTTATTAGCAAACCAATGCCCATCTTTGATAAGCCACCTCAATTCTGCTGCTCCATAGATACACACACTTCGGCGGTGAGAGCCAGTACAACTGGGATAGAAAAGGCCTTCGTGATAATTCCATTTGACAAGGCGGGTCTTGCTCTGTAGGTCAGACACATCCTTGGCTGACCGAGAAATCTCCCCAGGGATTCCTGGCACCCGAATTAAGGTAGCCCAAAAATGCTCATCAGGCGAGTAGGTGTCTTCAGACCAGGCAAAGAACTCTTTAACGAGGGAGTTGTTGAAAACATATTTAACAAATGCTCGACTTAAAACAAAGTAAGCACTGCCAACAAATATCTCAATGTTATGAGGGGGTGCCTCTTTGGAGATGTTTGTCCTTACTGGTAGCTTCACATATTCATAAGGCATCTGTCTGAGCTCATGGTGATAAGTGAATCTTTCCGTTTTACTGTGAGGGGGTTTCACTGTCTCTAACATATTTGCTCCATTGAGTTTCTTCAACTCTGACACTAATTCAAAGTTTGACTTCAAAGGAAAGTCTTGCCCACACAGGTTGATAACATATTTCCATTGAACTGAAGACTTGAGAAGGTCTGACAAGCAATTTAAATCAGCTTGGAGTCTGGAAATGTGGGCATAATGCACAGTCTCTAATTTGGAAGCAATGAAAATATTGGAGAAGCACTTAGCTAAATTGTTCATGGCGACTTTGAAGGTGTCGGGTGACTTACGGTCATAATGGATGCAGTAAATATTGTGCTGGTTGTATATAGCATGGATCAGCCTTTCAACCATAATTGCATCTTTGTGAACCACCAAAGAATAGGCTATTGGGAAGCTTCTCTCTTCCCTTGAAACGAGCTTTTGATGGTACCTTCTTAGGATCTGGTAAACGTCACAATTGCTGGTCATTGCCACAACGTCATCATCATCCAAGTCGATGATGTCTCTCCTTCTAATTTCCAGAGTCTTGCCAATTTCCAGAGGCTCCTGTTCATAGACACCCGAACAGTTAACTTTATACCGGGCTTCGTTGTTAACATGGGTGTATCTGTTCCTTACAAAAGGGGAGGTGCTGAGGAAGTGCTCCACCAAGTAAATGCCTCTCTGAGGGAAGAGGAGCCTTCCTACATTTAGCAGCTTCAACAAGGAGAACAGCCACAGGGTTAAAAACAGGATGAAGACTTTCTGCTGTAGGGGGTATTTAATACAACATCTGAGTATCTTCATTCTGTAAGAGGCAAAAGGAGTAATTCAGTGGAAACATTCAAATAAAATTACTCGAACAGACACAGACAATAGGGTGGTGAAGGCCTGGGGTGGAGGACAGGGGGTAGGCTGGAAGAGGTGAAGGGGGGTACGAGGAAGGGGACATATGTAATACTTTCAACAATAAAGATTAAAATGAGTTTCTTCCCTTGAGAGAATCCAGAAATAAGGAAATGGAACTATGTAGAATGGTGGTATTTTGTGGTATTCTGTACTAACTATATCTAATTTTGAGAGATGTTGCTTACCAAATAGAATGCAAAATAATGTAAACTACTAAAATATAGGTACTATGTCATTTTACTGTATATTGTCTGCATTTCTGCTTGGCATATTTGGGGAGGGAGTATTCTGGGCAAAGGTCTAGAGAGATGGATGTCATTAAGAAATCTTTGGAGAGGCAAATGGCCCACCTGAGGCTAAAAGGAATATTTTTCTTGATTTTACCTTCAGATCCTGATTAGATGGACATCTGAAGTCAGATGGGGAGAATCCTGTGAATCCCACTGCTATAGACTGAATGGGTCTCCTCCAAAATTCATATGTTGAAACCTAATCCATAACTGTGATGGTATTTGGGCCATGAAGGTGATTGGGTCATGAGGGTGGAGCCCTCATGAATAGGATTAGTGGCCTTATGAGGAGAGACCCCAGTGAAGACATAGCAAGAAGTCAGCAGTGTGCACCTGGGAGAGGGCCTTCCCCAGAGCCCATCATGCTGATCTTGCACTTCCAGAAATTTCTATTGTTTACCAGCCACCCTATCCATGGTATTTATAGCAGCATGCATGGACTAAGACGACCTTAAAAAATAAGAGCAGTGGGAAGTCACCCAAAGGAGCTATAGTAGGTATTAGGACTGTAAAATTTTGTACAAATTATACGAATTTGGTAATCCTGCACATTTCTTTATTTTTTATTTTGTTAGCCTCCATTTCCTCAAAGGGTTTAGCAATTTAGCCCTCCCTTATGGTGAAAAGAACATGACTCTCATTGAGCGTGGGGGATAAAAACTACTTGGGGGGGGGGGCAGTTAGGCAATATCTCTCAATTTTAAATGTACCTACCGAGAAGAGCTCATGTGTGCAAGGAAGGTGTGCACACAAGCAGGTTCCCTGCAGTGTTACTTGTTCAGGCTAAAGACTGAAAAGTACTAAAATATCCCTCAACAGGGACTGATTAATTATATCCACACTCTGGGAAAAAGACAAATCTGCATGTGCCCCTGTGGAACAATTTCCACCATGTAGTGTGAAATAGAAATAAGCGAAAGTCAGAACGGTGTGTAGTGTGCTCACGTGTGTATTAAAAAAAGACCATACACACAGGTGTCTACACACAAAGAGCACATGTTGGCAAAACTTTCCTTTCTCTGTCACCGCTATTCGGCTCTGCCACTGGAGTGAAAACGCAGCCTCCAGACAATGTGAGAGTGGGCATGGCTGTGTTCCAATAAAACTTTATTTACAAACACAGAGAGCTGGCCGATTCTGGCCCATGGGCCAGTATTTCAGGAAGATGCATACATACAGCACTGCTGGGAACAGGAGGTGCTTTGCAGGGCAGGGTGGGCCAGGGTAGGGGGGATTTACTTATCACCGAGTAGCCTCTCGTGCTACTTGAACTTAAGAGATGATTATATCGCTTTATTAGGTAAAAGCAGCCTAAGGAAGGGGAGGGCACAGATATGCTATTTGGGAAGCAGGATCCAGGGAGTACTACCCAAGGTTTGAGGAGCCCAATGTAATTTCCCAATACATCTCAATAAATCTTAAATGAGAATGTAAACTTCTACCAATTTCCTTAGGATTGGCAAGACATTTTTGAACCTGGTTTATTTTTGAAGATTGTATGGCTGAACTGAAAAAACTTTTGCTGAGAATAACATTTACTCGTTTACATCCGCTTGATTCACTCTCCCTCGAAGAACGCCTATGGACAGTGAGCTGCCCTGCAGAATCCGGGTCCTCTCCGGCCACATCTCAGCGTCTCTCTGTGGGTTTCCCCGGCGTCCTGTTCTCAGCTCACTGCTCTTCTCACCCATACTCTTCCTGGGTCTTTGGATTTCAACTTGCACATACACAATGTCAACACTTTATCTCTAACCCCCACCTCTTGCCCACGCCTCCAAAGTGAACAGCCAATTGTTTGAGAGACATGTCCACTAAGATGTCTAAGGCACTCAACCTCAAGGAGTCCAGAACTGAACCTGACATTTCATCTCTTCTGTGTCTTCTGTCTCAGTTTATAGTGAGACCACCCACTCAATGAGCCAAGCTTGAACTCAAGAGCCATCTGACTCTTCCAGTTTCCCATACCCACATTAACAAATCACCTCATTAACACGCCTCAAACCCAGTCTTTCTTCTTCATCCCGTTACCACGTCCAGACAACACCTTTGCTGACTCAGAACCCAGGTCAAAGGAACCCCAATCAAGCACATGGCTCAGAGCCCCTTACCAGGTCTCGGCCTTCTCCTCCACAGTGAACTGAGTAGGGTTCCATCCACTCAGTCTCAAGTTCCTGCCAGTTGTTGGGAAGTGTGGGAAAACTGACTCCCAGTGAACAAGGCAACACAAACTACACCCCCAGAAGCCCAAGCACACGTTCGGAATTAGGTGTTGTGCCTATGGATGCACTCGATCTGGGTGTTGTGATAAACTTAGAAGATTAATCAATCCCAAATCAATCAAACTGTCTCCTCATTGTCCTAATTCATGGTAATTAGGCATTAATAGCAACTTACATAAATGGCTAGAATTAGAATGAATCTTACCCAAATGAATTTTTTGCTTTTTCTTTTCTTACTTTATTGGTCCATGAAATCTCGAATTAGCATTAGTTAATAGTTCCCGCTGAGAACCACAGTGACTACAATGAAAAGCCCTCACATTTCTAAAGAGGTTTACAAAGGCTTCCAGAGCTGTCATGTCATTTAACATATCATTTAATTACCAGCTTCACCCTTACGTAAAAAGGCGAAGGCCGGCTCCTGGTCCCCCCACCCTTTCCTGGGGCCCCCTCTGCACCACCTTTCCCTGCACCTTCCTGAGAACGAATGCCTGGAGCACACACTTCTGACTCCAACCTGCTGCCTGGGGAGGCTGAGTGGGGCGAGGAGGCCTGGCTGCCTGCCCAGAGAGGGAAGGTCACAGGGCCCCCGGAAGGGAGAGGCGCCAGGCACGCTCTGGGTCCCATGTCTGAGCCTCAGCAGTGAGGGGCCAGAGTCCATTTTAAAGGAAGAAGGAGTGGGAGTTGGACAGCCCAGGCTGTCCTTCCAACCATCATGGCGACTGGTCATTCTGGTCATTCCGCTGTACCGGTCACTTAGGTTTTTATTACATAGATTACAAGTAATCTCCCACCCATGGGAGAAGGGTATTTCCCCTCCCACCCACCCAGGCAGAGAAGGAAGCCTGACCCAGCATGGAGCCTATCCCCACATGGGCTCAGTTCCTGGTGATGACAGCAGACCTAAGAAGGAAATGATAGTGAGGTCTGATCACCAGAGCACAGCTGAAATGGGGTCTATTTCAGTGGTTCTCAACCTTCTGGCCCTTTAAATACAGTCCCTCATGTTGTGACCCAACCATAAAATTATTTTCGTTGCTACTTCATAACTGTAATGTTGCTACTGTTATGAATCGTAATGTAAATATCTGATAGGCAGGATGGTCTTAGGCGACCCCTGTGCAAGGGTCGTTCGACCCACAGGTTGAGAACCGCTGGTCTATTTGGATAATTCAATAAAAACCCAACAGGATGTTGAATGAAGCTTTTCCCCCAAATCATCATTTTCCCCAGCCCTTCCAGGTGCTGTTTACAGCCTTAAGGGAAATAGCAGGCACAAAGGTACACCCAGCTAAGTAGTTATAATTGCACTCAGGGCTAAATGGCACAGCCATTAGCAGCTCCTCAACGCACTCTCCTTAAGTCAGCGATTTCAAAATCCAGACACATCACAGAAGTGCATGCTTCCTTTCCCAGGGAAGGAAAGGGGTGGTAAGTCATGAATGGGAGGAGGAGACTGGAAGAAAGGTAATGAATAAGGTTTAGCCTGGGCACCAGTAATGAGGGACCCACAGGCCATATTTGCAGATTAGGTGGCCTCAGCCCCCTCCTGGCCCCTCCCTTTCCTGCTGCCTCTCTGCACACCTGCAATTCCTTCCAGAAACTCCTACAGGTTGGAGGGGGGCACATGGAAGAGAGGAAAGAAAGTGCCTGTGTGGGCTGCAGGATGCCACAGACATGGGCTTGATCCCTGGAGAAACACTTAGTAGCTGCAAGACTGATCAAACCAACCGCAGAAGCCCGGTTTTCTGATCTCAAAGTGGGGATTAGCACCCCTCCCCCCAGCTGCTGTGAGAGTTCAGGAGACCCTGTGACAAGAGTCACCCCACAAGCACAGGTGATCAGGCCTCTTTTTTTTTTTTCCCATGCCCAGCTTGCCAGACTCTGAATCTGGGAGGCTGTGCTGACTTTGCGGGTTTTTTTTTTTTTAAATATATTTTATTGATTTTTTACAGAGAGGAAGGGAGAGAGACAGAGAGTTAGAAACATCGATGAGAGAGGAACATCGATCAGCTGCCTCCTGCACATCTCCTACTAGGGATGTGCCCGCAACCCAGGTACATGCCCTCGACCGGAATCGAACCCGGGACCTTTCAGTCCGCAAGCCGATGCTCTATCCACCGAGCCAAACCGGTTTCGGCTGCGGGGTTTTTTTTAATGAAAAGAATTCACTAGGTAATTTTATGTAGACCACGTTATGTATATGACGATAACTGACTTTTACTTTTCTGGTCAAAGTGAGAGGTGGAAATGTTTTAGGGAAGGAGAAAGCTGAGGAGAGCTAAGAGCTCGCTTGGGGGCAGGGTGGGAGAAGAGGAATCCACATGGGATCCTGAAACCATTGGGTTCAGCTCAGGACAGGCCCCTGCACCCCTCAGGAACGGCCCATTGAGCACCTGGAGCCCGGACAAGTCCCTCGACCTCTGCATCTTCATTGGTGTAGGGCGTTAATAATAGCAGTAACACCTGAGGAGTTTGGGGCTGAACGAGGGGTGCACGCGCAGTGCTTCAGCGCAGTCTAGAACAGATCGTGACCGCCTGGTAAATGCCAGCCGTGGTTCCGTCCCCTCCTCCCCATCACCTCCACCCTCAAGCCCAGACACTGCTGTTTCCCAGTGGTAAGCACTTTTTTTTTTTTTTAGATTTTCCCCCCAGACTTTTGGCATCTTTTCTTATTTTTCAACCTACTTTCTATTCCCCCTAAAAGTCTCAACATAAATTCAATATTTTGGAATGAATAATGCTGGAATGCCTCTATCTAATGCTCTTTATTAATTTAATAATATCACTATTATTAATGTAGACTCATTCAATAGAGTTGTTACTCAGGACACTGTTCTAAGTGCTCTGCATGTAAGAATTCAACCCTCTCGACAGATCAGTGAGGTAGGCACCACCTTTATGCTTCCTACAAGACAGTAAACTGAGGCACAAGGAGATTAAAAAGCTGCCCAAGGCTACAGGGCTAGCACGTACTTTAGCTGGAACTTGAACCCAGAGAGTCTTGTTCCAGAGATGCACTCTTAACCCTTTAGCTAATACTGTCTCTTGGCATCTAAAGAAAAACTCTATTTTCCACAACAGTTTTGGTCCCTGACTAAACTCTTTCATTACTATGTCTCATCTAACTGTCCAAAAGCTGGAACAGAAATGAATAGCAAAACATGTTTACCATGTTTGAAGTCCTGAGCCTTCCACCCGGTTAGGGCTTGTTTATTTACATGGTGCAGGAGGCTGGGCCAATCCTTGTGGGAAGGGAGAGATGAGTCCATCTCCCAGCCCAGGAAGCCACGGAAGGAAAAGAAAGCTAGCTCGTCCTAAGAAATTCCTGTCTCATGTCTTGTCTGTCTACTTACTGACTCACCTGTTTTCGCAGGGGCAGTGACACCATTTGGGCTCTGAGAATCACTAATTATTTCAGAAAACTTCTGGATGAACTCCCTCTGCGTGGAGACTGTCTTCCCTTTGTGGGCCACCTTCAACTTCGTAAACTTTGTATCATTATGTCAGTGTGAAAATAGGATTTGAAGAGTTTATTGACTTAGAAGTGTTAAGATTTTGTTTCTTGCTGAAGTCTTACAAAGAAGAATCATCACTTAAGAACACTAATATAAAGATGAGCTCACTAAACAAACAAAAACCAAACAAACAAAAGAAAAACCCCTCATCCAGTTGAATGAGCTAAGGTCCTTCTACTGAACGTAGCTCCTTGATTTCAACAAAGCCACTGGTTCTCTTTGATGACATGCACATCACCGAACTCAGAGAAAGTTTTGGAGCACGACCACCAGCACCAGGATGACCCAGCCAAGATGAATTTCCTCCACCCCCCAACCCCCCAACCCCAGCAGCACCCGAAGAGTCTGCAAAGGAGCAGGAAGGCAGGTCTCTTGCCCAGAACCTTACGTTCTCATTGTTAGAGGAAAGATTGCAACAGCAAATAATTATCCGACTGTGAGCAGGAAACTATAAGGAGGCAAAACACAAGGTCATACAAATTGAGAACAAACAGCCCTAAATAATAAGAGAGGGTAGTTTCAGAAAGCAAAAGGAAAAGGCTTTCCATTCTCTGTTTATGAAAGTCAACATTTTCGTTAAATAAATAGAAGTCAGAAAGTCAGGAAAGTCTCAGAGGAAAACACAACTCCTTAGTAATCCACCTCCCCTGCGTAAGGACACTCTGTGGGTGGTGTGTCCTTCCAGACTGTTTTCAATACACCTTGTTGGGTGTTTTTTTTGTGTTTTTTGGGGTGGGGGTGGGGGGTGGGATGGGGATCTTGCTTTTTAATAAGAAGTCTCGCTATATAGCACCGTCTTATGTTTCTTTCATTTCATGGTATACCGTGAACGAGTCCTAACCTAAACTGGGACTTTAACTTGTTAGAAAGTGATTTTTTGAACAGAGGTTAACATACTTCTCATAGGAAGAAAACATTTAAAGAACAGCATTTCCTTTTCTGAGCCTCCTCCACCAAGGCTTAATTGATTAATCCACACTTTCCGATAAGCCTGGGAGCAAAATTTTAAAACTGACAAGGACTTTAATGATGATGGAGTCCAAATTCCTCCTTCTCTAAATGAGGAAACAGGCCAAACCATCATGTAACACTGTTCCATTCTTGGGGTGCTGGGAACATGTTTTCCCCATTACATACATGGTTGTACATCCACCTGAGCCCCTCAAGGGATTGGACAGAGCAGGGACCTCTAGGCCCCATATCCAGGCCCCTCAGGGTAGCGTTCTGTCCAGCCGGGCTCCACAGCCCCCTCCACTTAGAGGGTTATGGCCAAAGTCAACACAAGTCTCCATGCTGCCCGAGTCACTGGGCACATACCTGTCCCCTCCTAATGGTCTATACTGATCACTAGAACTATCTACATTTTCTTGTTTATTCCACTCAATACACCTATGAAGTAGGTACTATCATTATCTTCATTTTTCAGATCAGGAAATTGAGTCACAGAGGATATATGTGGAGGAGCCAGTATTCTCAATTATGGTCCAATTTTAGAGCCTACACTTTAAAAAAAGTATTTGTTTTATCGATTTCAGAGAGGGAGAGAGAGATAGAAACATGAATGATGAGTGAGAATTATTGATTGGCTGCCTCCTGCACACCCCCTACTGGGGATCGAGCCCCTAACCCAGGCATGTGCCCCGACCAGGAATTGAACCGTAACCTCCTGGTTCGTAGGCCAATGCTCAACCACTGAGCCACACCAGCTAGGCATAGAGCCTATACTTTTAACCACAATGCGAGGCTGCCTCTCCAAGCTCTTGATAGTAGCAAAACCCATCCAGAAAGTATTTTGAATCCACTCACCCCTTTCCACTCCATCAGAACCTCTCTGATCCAAGGCAGCATCTGCCTACATATGAAATAACCTCCTCACTAGCGTCCTTTGCTTCCCTCTAATCCATTCTCTGTACAGTTGCCAAGAAGATCTTTTAAACACATAAGTCAGATCACTCCCTCTCCCTAGTCTCACTCCCTACACTTACAACCCTCCACTGGGGTTTCACTGCACTTAGAATAAAATCAGAAATTGTTCCCACGGCCACAAGGCCCAGGTTCCTGTCCCTGCCCTCCTCTCCGGCTTCATCTCATTCTGCTCATTACACTCTAAGCAACACCAGCCTCTACAATTTCCTAGGACACAGCTTCTTCCCTGCCTCAGGACCTTGTACCACTGTCCCTATGTTCAGACGGCTTTCCCTCCGGCCCTGGCCTGACGGGCCCCTCCTATCCCTCAATGTAGGAGGAATATCCTTTCCTGGGGTCTTCTCTGATCACCCTTCTCGAATCGTTCAAGTCCTTGTTTTCTTCTAAGCACTTATCACAGTGGCAGTTACTTTGTTAACCTGTTTATTTCTGTCTCCTGGACAGGCCTTTGTCTGTTTTCTCAACATGCAGGCTTTATTTTAGGTTAATATAATAAAGAAGTGAAAAGACTGTTTAGTTAAAAACTAAACATCCTGCCCTGGCCAGTGGCTCAGTGGTTAGAGTGTTGGCCTACACACTGAAAGGTCACAGGTTCGATTCCAGGTCAAGGGCACATACCTGGGTTTCAGGTTCAGTCCCCCTGGCCCAATCCAGCATGTGGGAAAAGCAACCAATTGATGCATCTCTCTCACATTGATGTTTCTCTCTCTCTCCTCCTCCTCCCTCCCTCTATCCCACTCTCTATAAAAATCAATGGAAAAATATCTTCCAGTGAGGATTAACAAACCACCAACAACAAAAATCTAAGCAAACTTAGCCAACTGTATAACAGTAAAAGCAGATGCTTCACATTGTCACACAAATTATAATGTTACAATCATCAGAACAGTGTGGTGCTGTGCTAGAATAGAGAGACCAATGAGATGAAATTCAGAAGCAGACCTGGGAGGGAACGCTTTTATCTATGTCTGTGGAAGAGACGGCCAGTTCCCTTGCAAGCCCATCCTTCCTTTCTTCTGTAATAAGAGAACCCCTATATTGTTGTAGCAGAAATGTGCCCCTCTAAAAGCCTTTCGCCAAAAGGAGATATATGTACTACTATTTGTAATACTTTAAACAACAAAATAAAATTTAAAAATAAATTTTAAAAAAGACTAAGTAAAGTCCTAAATTCCTTCTGGGGGAAAAAAAAAAAAGTCCAGTATAGAGAACCAGCCAGTGAAATATAATGCCAGTATCTGGGAAAGTTCTTTAAAAAACCTAATCTAGGGCAAGTGTGCCATGTTGTTATCTATTCCCCTTCGTCCATTTTTCTGCAAAAACTCCATCATGAAGGCTAGCATTGTAGCTTCCGTCTCAGGACCACGAAGCACCAGGTCCAGCGAATATCAGAGACCTCAGCCCCCAAACCTCAAACCACTGAGCCAGCAGCAGCAAAGGCCCACTCTGCATTCTTGTCATATGAGAAAAACAGCACCCGTCTATGTTTAAGATGACCATATGAAAAGAGTAATGCTTAACACACACACAAGCTTAAATTTAAACCAAGCTAACATGTCAGCTTATACAACAGTCCAATCCCATATATAGCCAAGTGCAAAATTATGTGTCTCAGATGATGCTGAACGTGTCTCACCCATCTGTATGTGGAGGCAGACGGAGGCTTTGGGTAAACATTGGGAGGAAAGCAGACTCCAAGATTCACCGAACTAACTCTAATGTTGGCCTGAACGGTGCAGCCTGCTCACCAAACCTCAGGTAAGCACGACTCAGCTTATGGCAACCCTCCTTTGGTCTGGTTCTGGCCATAGGCAGGCGGCAGGCCACATGATTTCTGAAAGTCACCTTACAGGTGAGCAGCCCTCTGCAGAGCTTGTTGTAACAAGCTTGTTACAAAGAAAAGATATCCTTGTCGTGTAGGGTGAACCACATTGAGTAGCTGTGAGTCACTCTCTCGTTCCTCCCCTACCTGCCTGACCCCATTCCTCTCCTCCCTGCCACACACTTGACCCGTCCCCCCGCCCCCCACCTGACCCTCCTGCTCTACCTGTGTGTACAACATAATGGGTTTGGAATGTAAAGTTGACAGTTCTGAATTTCAGTCCTGACTGCCCTAACCAGCCGTCACTAATCCTGTTACCCCTCTGCTTCCTCATCTGAGAGAGGACCCAGGGGCTGACCCACATGGACACTGTGGGGACAGAGCTCACACGTGGGCACATTCTGGCAGGAGGGCAGACTGACACACGGGCTGCATGAGGGTAAGGGGTGGAAAGCATTTAAACAGTAGCTGGAGGAGGAGCACCAACTGTCACTGAGCGGGGGCTGTTCCAACGGGGACTGGACTCCATCCTCAACATCCACCCCGTGTCTGCACGCAGAGACGGCCTCCCAGAGGCAGCCGCGGGAGTCTGTCCCCCGCAGGATGGTGCAGACGCCCCATCAAAGCCTTCAGCATTCTCACCATCAAGGGGGATCAGCTGGCTGCCCACTGTGCTATTCTTACGACTTTTCTGTAGGTTTACAATTTTTCAAAATAAAACAGCTTTCTTTTTGTTTGCTTGTTATTTTGTGTGTGTGGGGATAACGGGGACTACATGCCTTTGAACGTCCCCGCCTTGTATGAGGATTCAGACGTCCATTCTGACATTCTGAGCAGCACCGACTTACACATCTTTACAAGCCTGGTGTCACTGCTGGCCTCTCTACAATATAAACTTCCTGAGTATTACCTGCTTAACGTCTTTGTTATAAAATAACTTTTGTTGTTCCATATTTATGAATTAGTTGATCATATATGCATGTTTCTATTATTTTATTGTCATAAAATATATAACATCAAGTTTACAATTTTGACCAGTTTTATGTGTACAGTTCTGTGGCATTAAGTACACTCACTGCTTTGCAGCCATTACCACCATCCATCCACAGAACTTCTTCTTCTTGCCCAACTGAAGCTCAGTACCCATTCCACTCAAACGTCCATTTCTCTCCTCCTCCCAGCCCCTGGCAACCACCATTCAACTTTCTCTTTCTATGAACTTGACTACCCCTGGGAACCTCGTAGAGGAAGAATCAGACAATAGTTGCCTTTTTGTGACTGGCTCATTTTACTTAACACAATGTCTTCAAGTTTCATCCATATTCTTCCTTTTAAGGCTGGGTAATATTCCATTGTATGTATAGACCACATTTTGTTTATCCATTTGTCTGTCCATGGGCACGTGCATTGATTGCTCCCATCTTTTGGCTCTTGCGAATAATGCTGCTATGAACATGGATGTTCAAACATCTGTCATGTCCCTGCTTTTGCTTCTTTTGGGTACATATCTGATATATATGCCTTTATGCTCATATAGCCTACTTCTATCCCTCTTCAATGGGTTGCCCATCCAGCAAACATCTACTGTGGTCCCACCATGTGCTAGGCAGGCACTATGCTAGATGCTGGGGAGATACAACTAGAAAGTGTGCTGCCCAGGAGAATACAGAAAGAAACAGTGAGATCCTGGGCGACTTGAACACAATCTCGAGAAACCCCAGTCATTTTGTGACATTTAAATTTCATTGTAGCGATAGTTCCCCAGAAAAGGCCACTAGCTAGCAGTTGGAAATGCTTCTTTTATTCAGGGATTTCCCTGCCACAATGTTGACTTTATGTTCCTCCTGTCTTAGGATCCCTCCCCTGGTCCCCATCCCTTTCTTCAGCTCCAGAATCTCCACATGATTCTTTTCAAAAATATTTTTTCATGTATTTTAGAGAGAGGAAAGTAGAGGGAGAGACAGAGAAAAACATTGATCAGCTGTCTCCTGCTCATCCCCTACTGGGGATCAAGCCCACAACCTGGGCATGTGCCCTGACCGGGAATTGAACTGGTGACCTTTTGGTGCATGGGATGATGCTCAACCTACTGAGCCACACTGTCCAGGGCTCCATATCATTCTACTAGTATGTTTTCATGATCTAGTCTTCACGCTTTAATTTGTGTCTACCTGTGTGTCATCCCACCTCTCTCTCCTGACCCATCGGATGCTACATCCATCTGCCTTTGCCTGCCTCAGAGTAGGGCAGGGTGGGTGCCAGAAAGGCCAAAGGGAGAACCTGGTGGAAGATGATGACTGGCAGAGAGAGCCTCTCCTTGTCGCATCAAGGTGGGATGTGGGGGAGCGGGAGGGGGGTGGAAAAGGATGCAACAGTTTAAGTACTCCAAATATGCTGCAGAGACACAGAGGAGTAGAAGGAAGAGAAAAGAAACCTGGGCAAGCAAGGACCTGTGCTGAGACTGTTCTTCCTGGTCTGGCAATCTGAACGAGCGGCTTTGTCACAGGCTGTCCAGATCTGGCAGGTGACCGTGAGAAGTGCCAGGGTTCACGGAGCCTCTGGAAACAACCCATCCAAAAGCGGACAGGCCGCCTGTCCAGGCTGAGCACAGGAGGCCCTCCTCCAAAGGGACTACCTGGTCTATTGCTCCCTTAACTAGATCAGACCACAACAAAGGGGACAGACAGAGGGGGAATGAAAGCCAAGAGCTAGAAGAAGTGAGTGTTCATGGAAGTTTACCTGAGGTGACAAAGTGCTCCACTGGCACCAGACACGTTTTCTGTTTGCTGCGGCAAGGGAGAGCCCATTGGAAGGGGTTGGGTAGCATCTGGGAAGAAGAGAGTCGTCTTGGATTTTGGGGGAGATTTTTGCTGTTTGGTTTAAGGCTCCTCTTTCCATGCAGGGGGAGGGAGGGAGGAGAGGGCTCCAGCAGGATTAGATGAGGGTCATGAATAACAGGGTAGAATTCCAGGCACTGCTTCATGCTCTAGCAACCATGGCTAAAAGCACTCTTGCCATAAAGTTGTTTTGCTTTTGCCTTTTAAAGTATTTTTTGTGCAATTACATCATCTGGTTGTACTCCTTTAAGAATCATGTATGACAGATTGCCGACAGATATATGAAAAGATGCTCACCCTCACTAGCTATAAAGTAAATGCAAGCCAAAACCACAATGAGATACCACCTCACACCGGGTAGAATGGCTATTATCAACAAAACAGGAAGCAACAAGTGTTGGAGAGGATATGGAGAAAAATGGAACCTTCACACCTGCTGGTGGGAATGTAAATTGGAGCAACCTCCATGGAAAACAGTATGGAGGTTCCTCAAAAAATTAAAAGCTACCATATGACCCGCAATCTCTCTTAGGGTATCTACCCCCAAAATTTGAAAACACTTATTCATAAAGATATATGTGCCCTTATGTTCATTGCAGCACTGTTCACAATATGTAGGACATGGAAACAACCCAAGTGTCCTTCAATGGATGACGTGGTTCATACATACAGTGGAATACTACTCAGCCATAAAAATGATGAAAATTTCCATTTGCGACAGACAACATGGCTGTATCTTGAGAGTATCATGCTAAGTGAAGTGAGTCAGATGGAAAAAAGATAAGAACCATATGATTTCACTCATATGGGGTATACAAAACAGAAGTCAACAAACAAATGAACAAACTCATTGACGCAGATAACAGTATGGTGGTTACCAGAGGGGCAGGGGCGTGGAGGGAGCAGGAAGAAGGAAAAAGTGAAGGGGGTCAAATACATGGTGACGGAAGGAGACCAGACTCTGGGTGGTGAGCATGCAATGCAACATACATATGTCTTTATTAACTCATCTCACCCCAATAAATTTAATTTTAAAAATCCTAAAAATAAAGAAGAATCATGTGTGAGCAAAATCGTACATTATAAAATAACTGAATCCGTTGGCTAAATGTGGACTTGAGTTCTAGAGCTCGGGAGAAGGGAGTGTGCAGTGAAGCAGAGAGGACAAATGAGGCACAAGCTTTACCTCCTATTATTTTGAAATTTCTGAATTCAGCTTCATCTGACTGTACATAAGTTGAAAATTACCTCTGTGTCACCTACAAAAAAATCTCAGTTGGTGGTATAAACATACGAGGGAGAAGGAAGGCTTCAGCACAAACAGCTCCTGAGGACCTGCTCGGATGAGGCCGCGAAAGGCCCGCCGGCCTGGGCTGGGGTGAGAACAGCTTTCCCTGGTGAGACTGTGAGGGAGCACATGAGAACAGCAGTCATTTCAATGCAAACCACCATGGGACTGATGACAACTACTCTGATGTGAGGCCCACAAGGACTGCCAAAGATGCCAAGTTTTCAAGCCTCATTAACTGTGGGGAAGGCCTCTAACAAAAATCCTCGTATTGCTAATTCCTCAGGCCAGGACATCAGCGGCCAAATTGGCAGAGGACATGAAGGCTTCTACGAAAAAGGACAGAAATCGGACCCAAACAGATCTGGACAGACTTGGATCTAGTAAGAGGAAACCTAACAGAGATAAAGACGAACACTGAGGTCCAAGAAATTGACTGCACCCGTCCCAGGTGGAGAACTGTGGTGCAACAGGAGCATCTATGGAGAACAGCTGTGTTTTGGCTGGCTCCGTTATTTGGAAGAGTCTCTGTTTAGCATAAGACTGCCAGATGAGTTTTCCTTTTAAAGGCAGCTAAACCAAATCAATGTGGTTCTCCCAGAGTGAGGATCACAGAGCTGCAGAACCCTAAAGGGATCTTAGAAAGAATCTTCCACCAGTTTAGACCTTGGGACAGAGGAAGGGATGGGTTTGTGTCTGGACATAATCTTCTACCAGTTAAGCAGCACAGTGAGAAGCTAGTGACCAAAGAGGGAAATGAAAGGTTAAGACCAAAGGAGTAAAAATTCAAGAGGAATGAAAGCTGGCTCCAAATATTTTTAAAAATATAGTTTTTATTGATTTCAGAGAGGAAGGGAGAGGGAGAGAGAGATGGAAACATCAATGATGAGAATCTTTGATTGGCTGCCTCCTACATACTCCCTACTGGGGATCAAGCCCGCAACCAGACCTGTGGCCTGCCTGGGAATGGAACCGTGACCTCCTGGGTTCATAGGCTGATACTCAACCACTGAGCCACATCACTGGGCTTGGCTCTAAATATTAAAATGCAGGTTGTTGGGCCCAGAGGTCCTAATTCAGCAGTCTGTGCTCAGAATTTGTATTTTCCAGGTGCAAATTAACAAGTTCCCAGATGATGCTGATGCAGCTGGTCCAGGGACCGTATTTTGAGAACCACTGCTCTAAGTAAATATATATATGACAGAAATGGGACCCAAACAGATATATATATATATATATATAATTTTTTTTTTTTTTTTTTTTTTTTTTTTACTAAGACGCAATGGCCTATTTCTTAGTAAGCCCAATTTAGGGAAACTTTATTGGTTTTAAAACTCCACACATTGGTATTTAAAATTATGCTTAAAAGTTCCACCTTTACTTTCTGACCCTTAGTGTTTCTTATTAGTTCAGCTTCATAAAGCAGACTTCTGTTGCTGCTTCATTTTCTGGCATTTTATATAACAGGCCATTTCTCTCTGGTCTTCTTCCACTTTCCTTATTTTTCTAGTATGCTCAGCAGAACAAGCTTCAAGACACATTAAGATGTGACCTGCTTTTATCAAATGGTATCTGGCTGTCCCACATCTTCTAGAATAGTAAATATTGGTCCACTCCTTTCCCCAAAACCCACACCAAGCTCACCATTCCCAGGGGCCCATTAGGGTTTGAAGCAGCTGCATTTAATTCCTCATTAATTTTGTTTGATCTTATGTACTTGAAGCTTCAGCCTTTAGATCTCACAAGGAAAATTACCAGCAGATGGAAATGCATATAAAGTGACATGTAAAGCAATGCAAATTAATACAAAACATGTATCTCTACATTGCTTAGGAAAAGTCTGATGTCTGCTTTGCTCCTCTGCACTGTGGTGAGTGTCACGGGACCCTTTTATTACAATTAACTTAATTTTGTCTTATTTATTTTGCTTGTTACAGCTAATGTTAAAGAGCATCCGGCACCTGATACTTGCTGACATGCTAAGTGAAAGATGCCCCTGCGGTGAGTTCGGCAAACGGGATCCTGGCCTTAACTTTGCTACTGTTCGGCTCTGAAGGGTTCTCAAAATTCTCTAGGTCTCAGATTCTACATCTGGAAATGATGGAAACGACATCATCATAATACATCCACCAGCACTAAGGCTTACTGAGCACTCACTATGTACCAGGCACAATGCGCGCACACACACACACACACACATTGTACATGCACCATACACACACACACATGGGGCATTCATGATGCACATGTGCCTACCTTGTGCACACATCATACAAACATTCATACATTGTACAGACACTGCACATACATAATGCACACATGCAATCCTCACAACAGCCTGCAAGAAGTCACCGTAGAGCATGTACCCCTTAGGCGTGGTGCCATTTCAGAGGCCAGGAGACCAGGCAGAAAGGTCAGGGAGCTTGTGCAAGGTCATGAGCTAGAGAGTGGTGGGGTCACTCTGGGACCACTCTCAGCCACTCTGCAGCTCTGTTGTGTGAATTCCATCAATGTGTCTCCTAATCATTAAATTTGCATATCTACGAAGTAAAACTTCAAACTTCATAGACATAAGTGCTTCAAAATTTGTCTTAGTAAGAAGCTGAAATTTGTTATATGAGTTTGATATCAAAATGCCAGCATGACCAGGCTGTTTTTACCAAACGCTCCCAGAGTGGAAGGGGCTGCAGACATCCTGTATGTTCACCCCCTCCTTCCCACTCGTTCATTCCATTCACAGATCAATGTGTGCGGCTCTCTCATCTTAAAAAAGCCAGCACTTGCCCAGCTAGTGTGTCTCAGTGGTTCAGCACTGACCTATGAACAAGGAGGTCACGAATTCAATTCCTGGTCCGGGCACATGCCCAGATTGTGGGCTCAATCACCATTAAGGGGTGTACAGGAGGCAGCCAATAAATGATTCTCTCTCATTGATGTTTCTCTCCCTCTCCCTTCCTCTCTGAAATCAATACATATATGTTTTTTAAAAAGCCAGGTCTCTGTCCCACCTCTCATTCAAAGGGCAATTTCTAGGGAGGTAAGTGTAGCTTCCCCCCCCCCCACACACACACACCCCGCGCTGCTCACTCCCACTGCAGATGAGGTGGAGATGCAGCACCGCCTGGTTTTCCTCCACCTCTTCCCATGAAGGCAGGGGCTTTTTTCCAGGTCCACACCCCTTCCCCACCCACCGCAGGCTTAAAACAACAGGTGACCCCGATCTCTTTGGAGGGTAATCTGCAGCCTGCTCTATCCAGACATTGAAGTATTTCTACTCTCAAAGCCTAGAAAGCAGCTCAGACTTAACAAAACCCACCTTGTTTTTCTCCCCAAATCTGCCCCTCCTCCACTGTTCCCTCTTGTGTACATGGCAGCACCATATACCCAAGTGCTCAAGCTTAAACTCAGCAGCGTCACCCTGCACTCTCACACCCTACACAAAACTAGTCACCAGGTCTGCCTTCAATCCACCCACTTGTGTCATCCCTGCTGCCACGACCTCAGCCTCGGCCACCAGGCCTCTCACAGCCCGGAACCAGCCCTGTCTACTTGAAGGGCTGTCGAGTCCATTTTCCACACGGCCACTGCAGCTTTGAATTTAACTCTCACCAGGATACTTTCAGATGTGAAACAGTCCTGAGGATCAATTCCGCAAGATGGCCCAAAGATCTGGCATCATCTAGCCCTGGTACCTGCTGACCTCAGCTGGTGCCATTCTCCCCCAGGTCACACTAGCCGGGTTCAGTCCCTGCTCTCCCCTCCTCAGTCTCAGGGCACACCCTTCCCTGGGCAGGCACACTCCCCCTTTAATCCTCTTCCTCCTTCCACTTGGTTTATGCAGCTCCTACAGGTTCTAACTTCAATCTCCCCAAGAAGGCCTCTTGCCTTCACCCCAGCACACCTGTGCTCCCCCAGCACCCAGGACAGCCGGGCACACAGTACGTGCTCCATACATTTGGGTTGATGAAGTGACTTTTCATCCTTGCAGTACATAATCCTGTCTCCCTGCTTTTGAGGCTGACAGTTTTACTTCCAGTCCCTGGTGCTAATAGCCCCAGGTCCCCAACACCAGCGGCCCCACTGGCTGGTGATTCTCAAGGGAGAGGGAGCAGAAGCTGGGCACTGTCTGTATAGTCTTATGTCTCCACCTGCCCCTGCCTCCATGACCCAAGTTCATGCCCAGTTAGTTCCATAACGATTTACTGCCCTATCCTGAGGGTACTTAGCCTGGTGGACTCATTGCCCAATTACACCATTCACCCTCCCCAAAACCACCTCTCTGCAGACTGTGTGGCATTTAGCAAACAGCTGTAAACTTTACCTCTCAAAGGAATGGGTTCAAGTAATAACCAGGAGGGGACACTTCTCCCCCACTCCCAAAGGAACTCTTCAGTCTTTCCCAGAAACATTCAGTGCCACACAACCCGATTCTGTGATTCTTCAACTATGTGTTTCTCTGCAAATGCGAGTTAAACAATGATTCAACAGCATCTTAACTGGTCATTTCTCACAGCGAAATGGATCCTTAGAAAGTGCCATATAGAAACTGCTCTCGCAACGATTCGCTTACCTTTAAGGACTTTACTTCCTCATGACACTACCAACAAGATCGGTGCCAAGGACGGGCCATAGAATATGTGATAAGCGGCTTCACATAAAGGGCATGTGTGTGCATGTAAGATAAGGTCAAACGCGTGGCTTTCATGTCTCCCAAACAACGTGGACTTCTATTATCTATCCCCAACTCCCTTAAGATTCTAGTTTGCTGCTTTTTCATTTTGAGGACGCGGAAAAGTCAAGTGCCTCAAGGCTAAGGTCAGCTCTCCACTGCCCCAGCCGGGCTACAATACCCAAGTTTCCTGGGCTACAACCCCGTGAAAAAACCTCCCGCAAGCGGGACAGTTGTTTTGTTCTGCGATTAACAAAACAACACCACCCGCGAGCACCGTAAGCCTAAGTGAAGACCGTAAGCCGACTCGAATGCGCACCTCTTGGCTCGGGTCCCCGGAGCTCCCAGCCCGCCGGGACGGCGCCGCCACTTCTCCGGGGGATGGAGGACTCCCGGCCAGCTCCGCCGCGCCGCGCCGACCTTAGAAGCACAGAAGATCGTCCCTGCCCAGGGCGCCGCGGGAGGTCAGTCCCGCAGCCTCCGGTGCCCGAACTAGGAGGAGACATCCCCACCCCCAACCCACACACCTTGTCCTATTGGGGAAGCCGGGGAAGAGCCCGTTCCCGCGGGCGCCGCCTCCCTCTCCCTCCCATTCGCCTCCCGCCGCCTGGGGGCAGCGTGGCCGGGCCTCGCAGGTCCAGGTCGGAGAGGCTAGCAGGCGGGTCCGCACACACGGGCGCGGGGACCCCGTCCTTGGGCTCCCCTCACCTGGGCGGGTCTAGGTGACCCTCAGGCAAAAGGACCAAACGGCGGGCTCCTGTCCCGGGAAGGGGCGCATCCCGGCAGCCGCGTCCGCACCCGGGGGGCGGGGGGAAGCCCTGGGACCCGCGCCGCTACTCGGCCATCCCGCTCCGCATGCCCGGGGGCCGGGGTGTGGACACGCGGACCCCATCTCCCAGGACGCCCTCGCCCTTCACGCGCCGGCCGCCCGCACCCTCCGCCCTGGTCCGCAGGGAACTTCCAGCGTCCGGCCTCCGCCCGGGGCCCTGAAGTTGCTGCGCCCCGGACTGGGTCTCCGCCGTCCGGTGCCCGCACGGGCCTGGGACACCCGCAGGCTCAGCTCAGGATCCGGGCGACTTCCCCGGCCGATCCCCGCCCTCGTCCCTCGAGAGGGACGGGCGCCCAGGTTTCCCCGGGAGGCAAAGTGAAAGTCGCGAGGAAGAAGGGTCTGGACGTCCCGGCCTCCCAGCGGCTGGGACAGGGGCCCCGCACCCGCTGCCGCGGGGCAGCCCCACACCTCGCCGGCCGGCGAGACCAAGTCGACTTACGAAAGAGAGCGGGCCGCCCCGAAGCGGGGTCCCCTCGGCTGCAGAGGTCGTCCCGCAGGGGGCCTCGACTGCGCTCCGGCTCCCGGCCCCTCTGCTGCCGCCGCTGGCTCCCGCCTCCTCCGCCACCTCGGCGGCGCGCCCTGCCAAGGACTTGCTCTCCCTCCGCCGGGGGTGGGAGAGCGCCGAGCGGCCCCCGTGACGTGGAGGGGAAAGGAGGAGCGCCGCCGCCGCGCTCCCGCAGAGGGAGCTCCCGGCCCGCGCTCCGGGGTCCCGGCCCCGCGCTCCGGGCAAAGTTCCCAGGCGCGCGCGGCGCGCTCCGTTCGGGTCTAGGCGCCGCTGCCCCGAGCGTTCTCCAGGTTGGGCTCCCTCCCCGCGTTAAACAGACCAGAAACCCGCGGCCTGAAGAGCTAAGCGACTTGCCCCAAGTTGCTCGGAGCGGTCAGAACGCAAACTCACATCTGCGTTTTCTTGCTTCCCCCCCAAGGCTGGGCTCCGCGAGGCTCGGCTTTGCGGGACTCGCCCATTTCCATTGGTAAGATAACTGCCCCAGAGAAGCAGCGTGGGAAGGGGGAGCTTTATGCCCAATAAATAGACTACAAAGTTGTTTTTTTCAATCAGTGCCTACATGCCAAATAGACACCGCGGCTTCCTCTTGACCCGCAAGCGGGGTGAGGGTGGCGGGCCGCGCGGGCGCGGTATCCGGTACCAATCTGCTCACCCCAAAACTGCCTGAAAGCAAGCACACGCCTACTTAGCCAATTGGGCAATACCCATCACTGGGCTCGTGTAGCGGGTTCCTGTGCATAGGCTGGCTTTATTAAACGGGAGCTCTGCTCTGCGCTGTGCTCGGAATTCATTCCTGCACCCGCAGGCGCCCCCGCGGAGCTCCCCCACTTCGCGGGCCAGAGCTCCCTAGCGTTAGTGGTCTGCCTGGTGGGGCAGGGAGCGCACCCGGAGAGCCATTCCCAACTGGTTTCTTTACTCCCTCCTCGGTCTAAGGTGACTGAGGGCCTGCTGTGTGCCTGGCTGGGTGGTGGGGAGCTGGAAAGGACCTGGTAAATCGGCTAGGAGTCCCGAAAGGGATCCCATCGTCTTTACTCCCAGGATCGAGTCTGTCCACAGTAAGAGAGGCTCTGAGACTACCCTGCCCTTTAAAAAGTTACCTGTTCTCAGGGGGAGCAAGTAATACCCATTTTACAGGCTTGTTTTCAAGCAAATCCTAGTTTTGCACTCATCTTTTTTCCCAGTGGGAACTCCCCTCTCTGGATGAGTCATTAAAAGTCACCAATTCACCTCTCTGGTCTCCCTCATTTGCACATCAGGATGATGATGGCTAGGGTGATGGCGATGGCGATGACAAAAACCACGGAGGCTTCTATTGTCCATCAAAGGTGCTAATTCTAAGCAACTTATGCAGATTAACTCTTTCAATCCTTACAGTGTTAGGAAGGAGGTGCCATTTCTATTCTGATTTTACAGATGAGAAAGAGGGAGGCAAGTGAGGTGAAATAATTTGCCAGTAAGTGGCAGGCCAGAACCCAGAAGCAGGAGGTCTATCCTGGTGTCCGTGCTGTTAACAACTGAGGAAACTGAGGCCTCCAGGACTGGAATCCAAATGGTTCACCAGCCACCAGCAGCCCAGCTCACACGGGCCTCCAGTTACCTCAGGAAGGCCGCCATGAAATCTGCACACACACTCCCAAACAGGTCCATGTTATTATTTTAATATATCATATCATAAAGTGGTTATCCATTTAACTCACTTGCTCTAGTATCTCCAACTCCCAGACCAACCTTTTTGTCATAAAGAGAACTGTTTCTAGGATGGGACTCTAAAAACACCACTAACATGAATTCTGTAAACTTTGTGTTAGATTATTCTACACTCGGACCATACCCAGCGCTCTCCCTGTCCTGTCCACCCACTGCCTTCACTTAGCCCCTTCCTTCCCTTGAAACCGCCCTCCGATCAGCGCCTGGGTCTTCAGAAAGCAGTTACCTGAGGCTGGATGGTGGCCCCAGAAGGCCTCTGCTAGTACCACAGCATGCTCAGCATTCCCAGGGGAGTCTCCCAGGGCTGCTGTAACAAACTCCCCAAATTGGGTGACTTACAACAGCAGAAATGTGTCTTTCATGGTTGTGGAGGCCAGAAGCCGAAACCAAGGTGTGGGCAGGGCTAGGATCCTTCTGCAGGGAAGACTCCTCTGCCTCTGAGCTTGTGGTGGTTGCTGCCCGTCCTTGATGTTCCTTCTTGCAGCTGCGTCATTCCCATCTCTGCCTTCACCATTGCTCGGCCTTCTTTTCCTGTGTCTCCTCTGTGTCCAAACTTGTCTCTTCTATAAGGAATACAAGACATTGGATTTATGGCCACTCTAATCCAGTACGGCCTCATCTTAACTTGATTACATATGCATATACATGAATTTTGGAGGGACCTTATTCAACCCAGTACAATGGCCAAAAGTCATTCACTGTTAAAATGTGTTGCTTGAGTTGAGGATGCAAAGAGATATAAGTCACAGTCCCTGCCCTCAAAGAAAGACACTGTAGCTACAGAGGTAGTCCCTGCACCCAGAACATAACTAACCAACAAGATAGGGGATGCTAAGAGCCAACTGACTGGGACAAAAGGCAGTTCATGGGCCAGGTTTGAAAGCTCCTCGGGGAATTCTAATGTGAGCCAAGGCTGGAAGCCCGCTGAGACCCACAGCACTGCTTTGGAGTACTCTGAGAGCTGCTAGGCGGTGCTCCAGTGGCTTCCAGCTTCTCGTGTCCCACGGCTGGGATCCTTGATCCCCTAGTCTGAAAGGCACATGTGCAGTTATTGCGTTATATACAGTAACTCAATCTGGGGAGAACTATAGTCACTTTCTCTATTGTGAAAAAAGTGTTATTTAAAGCAACTGAATGTAATCTCTTATATTTCATGGCTAGACCAGAAAACACAAATATTTTAATAATGAGAAAGCTGAGGCCCCCTGGGCAAAGCCTAGATGGGCAGGGGTGAGTCACAGAGAGCCAAATGCTATGCTTACAATAAAATAGGGAGAAACATAGGAGAATTTTGACTTCCTATGGCAGGCCTGGAGAAAGGTGATGGGTGGCCCAGGAGAGAGAAGGGGGAAGATGTGGAAAGAATCTATAGAAGTGGTTTTCAGCCTGGCTGCACATTAGAATCGCCTGGGGAACTTAAGCAATTACTGATGCCCAAACTTACTCTGAAAGATTCTACTATAATGGGTACAGGGATGCATGTGTGAGTGATGCAGCAGGGTTGTTAATCAGTGGTTTAGAGAGAACTAGGGGAGACTGAGCAACTTCTCATAATAACAATATATATGATTTATTGAGTAACCACTATGTGCCAGCCAGTGGGCTGCTCACTTTACACAGATTATCTTATTAAATCCTCACAAACAAGGTTAAATAACTAGTGAGTGGGGGAGCCAGGATGTGGGCCTAGAGCAGCCGTGGGCAAACTATGGCCCACAGGCCAGATCCTGCCCATTTGAAATGAATAAAACTAAAAAAAAAAAAAGACCGTACCCTTTTATGTAATGATGTTTACTTTGAATTTATATTAGTTCACACAAACACTCCATCCATGCTTTTGTTCCGGCCCTCCGGTCCAGTTTAAGAACCCATTGTGGCCCTCGAGTCAAAAAGTTTGCCCACCCCTGGCCTAGAGCCTGCATTCATATCCACTGTCCTATACACCTCAACCAAGGCCAGGTCTGAAGGGAACATCATCAAGGACTGAGTCCCTGCGGGAGAGGCCGCGTTCAGTCATTTCTAAATATATATATATTTTAAATATATTTTATTGATTTTTTACAGAGAGGAAGGGAGAGAGATAGAGAGCCAGAAACATCGATGAGAGAGACATCGATCAGCTGCCTCCTGCACATCTCCTACTGGGGATGTGCCCGCAACCCAGGTACATGCCCTTGACCGGAATCGAACCTGGGACCTTTCAGTCCGCAAGCCGACGCTCTATCCACTGAGCCAAACTGGTTTCGGCACATTCAGTCATTTCTAAGTTGTGTGCTGTGCTGTAACTCCTTCCCCTTTACCACCAAGCCTTCGGGGAAGCCTGCTCCTGCTCCACAGCAGCTGGGGTACATGGTGCTTCGGGAAAGGCCCAGGTGGGGTGGGATCAGCATGAGGCAGGGGTGGTGGTGACCGCACAGTGGCTGTGCTGAGAGCTGAGAGCAATGACCAGGGACCGAGTTGACCAGCAGGCTGATGGATTTTTCTCAGAAAAAAGCAGCTACAATGGGAGAATATAAGTCTATTCTTGGGAGAAAGAATGCAGGGGTCCTCAAACTTTTTAAACAGGGCGCCAGTTCACTGTCCTTCAGACCGTTGGAGGACCGGACTATAGTTAAAAAAAAAAACTATGAACAAATTCCTATGCACACTGCACATATCTTATTTTGAAGTAAAAAAACAAAACAGGAACAAATACAATATTTGTATTTGCATGTGGCCCACGGGCCGTAGTTTGAGGACCCCTGGAATAGAGCATAAGTCTATTCTATGTAGAGAAACCAGGGTCCCTAAAGTGGGGGAAGTTAGTGGCTTTTGCCCTGTATGTTGACGAAAGAGCTCAAGTCACCCCACTTGGCCTCTAAAAAAAAGGAGGGCCACAATCCCAGGGAGCTAGGGGCTCCCAGGCATGCATTACTGCACATAAAATCATTTGTGGCACAGAGCTGGGCTCTTCCAAATTTAACTGCCTGCCCCTTAATACATCCTAAATATCTCTCTTTTGGGGTCGGAGCACTAAGAACCAACATTTTCTTAAACCTCTTCATTTCCATCACCAGCATATCTTTTGGGGCCATTTTAACACAAAGAAACAGTTTTTGTTTTGTTCTGTTTAATCTCTTCATGACAGATAATGTGTAGGCTGTAATGAACAGAACAAAGAGGCTGTGCTGAGATGCAAGTGTTGGGCGATTGGTGAGGCTCAACCCCCAGCTAAGAAACTCGCCTTACCACATCCTTGCCTCCAGCTTTGAAGGGACAGGACCCAACTTCCTATCTCATCCAGGTGTCTTGTGTACAGACATGTCAACTGCCTTTACCTTTACAAGTACCACTATTCACATTACAGCTTCAAATGTCTGCACCCATTGTTTCTATTTTAAAGCCCCTGTCAAAGTAGCCAAAATGAAGGAATGTGAACTTAAAATTTGCCCCAGGAATTTAGAGGTGAACCATGCAGCCTGTGCTCGACAGGCTGAGTTGATCTGATGTGGCCTCAAGTTCTGTTGCTCTTATTCAGGTGGGAAAGGAAAAGGGGATGTGAGAAGATGATGATCGAGCTTAAGCAGAAACTTACCACATTTCTTGGCCTTTATGTATTTAAGAAAGATATATTCCTGGTTTCCTGTAAAATCGGCTTCAACAACAATGAGATGAGGAAAATAGAAGGAAAGGGAGTCCAGAGAAACAAATGTGGAGGTCATGTGCTGAGTACTGAAAACCCAAAGAGACTTGAAACCCAGGTCCTACGGGCACATGCATTAACTTAAAAACAACAGGATTGCCCAAGCTGGTTTGGCTCAGTGGATAGAGCGTCAGCCTGCAGACCAAAGGATCCCGGGTTCAATTCTGGTCAAAGGGCATGTACCTTAGTTGCAGACTCCTCCTGGGCTAGGCCCAGGCCCTGGTCAGGGCTCAAGCAGGAGGCAACCAATCAATGTTTCTCTCACATCGATGTTTCTCTCTGTCTTTCCCTCTCTCTTCTACTCCCCTAAAAATCAATGGAAAAAAATCCTCAGGTGAGGATTAACAAACAAACAAAAAACAAACAGGATAGTCTCCAGGAAAATTGAGTTTAGGCAATATCTCGGAGGAATAAGCTTTACTCATTCTTTATACCTGGAACTCCCTAGATTGAAAAAGGGAGCCCACGAGCAGACACCAGTGTGTTCGCCCTGAAACTTGTCCAGTAAGACGTCTGCATTCCATTACCCGCCAATGAGCATCGCCATCTTCCCTGATTGCCTGCCATTCACCAAAATGAGCAAACACTGACTCCCTCAGGATGTGGAGGTGGAAGGAGCCAATAGAGTCATCATCACTCAGAATGATGTTGACACTGTTTTCAACATTTAACATATGTTTTCAGGCAGATACATTGGTTGAGAGAAATATATGATGCATAACAGTGTGAGCCTGAAGCCAGATGACCAGGTTTAAGTCCTAGCTCCTCCACTTGGAAGCTGTGTGACTTTGGGCCAAGTTACTTCATCCTGTATCTCCATTTCCTCATCTATAAAATAGGAATACTATTTCTTACTTCATAGGGTGTGGTGAGAATTAAATGAGTTAAAACCCTGGAAGTGCCTATACCAACCGTGGGCAAACTATGGCCCGTGGGCCGGATCCGGCCCGTTTGAAATGAATAAAACTAAAAAAAAAAAAGACCGTACCCTTTTATGTAATGATGTTTACTTTGAATTTATATTAGTTCACACAAACACTCCATCCATGCTTTTGTTCCGGCCCTCCGGTCCAGTTTAAGAACCCATTGTGGCCCTCGAGTCAAAAAGTTTGCCCACCCCTATACCAATGATTAGTATATATTAAGTGTTCAATAAATATTAGTTCTCACCCCAACCCTTCCCCCTCACACACATGGTGTTTTGTTTTTTTGTGTTCTGGCAGCCTGGAGTCTGTACAGCTGACTACTCCCTTGCACATGGGGATGTACTTACTTCTCTCAGCCAATCAAGGTAAACCCGCTTCCCTGGTTAGTGACTGATTAAGGAGCTCACAGACGGTACAATTCTGAGACACTGGCTGATTTTCTCGGGTGGTGGTGATATTCAGGAAAGGTTTATTCCCAAAGGATGTGCATTGAAAGAAAATGTTTCCTTTCTTCTTATAATGATGCTATTCCTGCATGTACACCTGCCTGTAACAGCAGAGCCATCTTGGCACTGGGAAGGGAGCTGGAAGAAAGACAGAAATGTAATCACATTGTTGAGTGGAAGAATTAACCAATCCTGAAGTTCCTACCTCTGGACTTGTGTAAAATAATGTATTTACTTTATTGCTTAAGTCGTTTTGAGTAGGGTTTTGTTATTGTACTTGAAAACAGCCTAACTGATTGATGTTTCTTGAGCATCTAGTTATGTGTGAGATATTTTATAGGAAACACACAGTGTGTAATCCTAAACATGATCATAACAAGTTTTTCAGCTCCTTGGGGGAGATATGCCATGAAGAGAAAACTAATAACTACCAAGCAGTAGCTATTAAGTGCTTGGATTTTGGTGGTCTGAGAAAGCAACACAAGAGTTCATACATGAAGAGAAGGCTCAAAGAATAAGGAAAACATCTATGAGCAGGAGGAGAAGGAACATTCTAGGTCAGTGGCTGGCAAACTGCAGCTCGCGAGCCACATGCGGCTCTTTGGTCCCTTGAGTGTGGCTCTTCCACAAAATACCGACTTCTGCGCATGGGCCACGAAGTTTCAATCGCACTGTACGTGTGCGCCCGCACGTGGTATTTTGTGGAAGAGCCACACTCAAGGGACCAAAGAGCCGCATGTGGCTCGCGAGCTGCTGTTTGCCGACCACTGTGCTGGGTAGTATAAACAAATGTAAGGGATACTTGGAGACTGTCTTAGTTTGCTAGGGTTGGGGCTTAAACAACAGGAAGTTATTCTCACAGTTCCCGAGGGTAGAAGTCCAAGGTCAAGGAGTCGCAGCAGAGCTGATTTCATTCTAAGGCCTCTCTCCCTGGTTTGCAGATGGCTACCTTTTCACTGTGTCCTCACAGAGTCTTCTATCCTTGCAGGTGCATCCCCGAGGTCCTTTTGTGTGACTAGGTTTCTTCATATAAGGACAACAGTCATATTGAATTAGGCGCAGCCTTATTCTAACTTAATCACCCCTTTAAAGGCTCTATCTCTAAATACAGTCACATTTTGAGGAGCTGGGGATTAGAACTTCAATATATGAATTAAAATATTATATATATATATATTTCAGAGAGGAACGGAGAGGGAGAGATAGTAACATTAGTGATGAGAATCATTGACCAGCTGCCTCCTGCACGCCCCCTAATGGGGATTGAGCCTGTAACCTAGGCATGTGCCCTGACCAGGAATCGAACCTTGACCTCCTATTTCATAGGTCAGTGCTCAACCACTGAACCACACAGGCTGGGCTCAACATATGACTTTTGAGGGGAAACAATTCATCCCATAACAGGGATGAAAAAAGTTTACGAGTGAGTCAAAGTTAAAGATGATTGGGACATGAAGCTGGAAGGTTATATAGGATCACAGAGTAGGAGGCCTTGAATTGGACCTAGATTTTCCTCTTGAAGCAGCAGGGAAGTAAAATAGATCTTTAAGAAGAATTTGGCACAGTGTGCCACAGGTTTTCATAAGGAAAAATGGGGGTGGGTTAGGATTGCTGATGCACATTGTCTAAACATGCACTGATAAAGGACTGAAACCAGGAGGGGAAGTGGAAGGGACTGAATGAAAGAAACTGAGGAGAAAGGGACAAGACGTATGCTTGGACATCAGCCACCAGGCCAGTGGAAGCCTGTACTATAGTAATTCAAGCCTTAAAAGGAAGTTTTATTTTATAATTTTTGTAACAGGATTGTAACATTGAGGTTCCAGCTTTCTAACACCGAGGACTACCTTACGAAGTGGTAGTAAGGAATAGGCTTCCTTGCTGAGTAAGGAGTATCTGGAGGTGTTCAAGAAGTGAGTTTTATGGAAAGGATTCAAGTATCAGGCAGAAGACTGGATTTTTAGATATTCCCAGAAGTCCCTTATAAGGCTCAGGGTCAGAAGCTTGAGGGTTTCATTTAGGACCCAGAATAGGCAAAACATCTAGCAAATCCCCAAATTGCCCCGTCTTCTCTCCTGCATGATCTGGGTTCAGGTAGCTCTCGTACCTGAACCCTAATGGGAGTAGACCCTTTTGCTGTTCAGTTTGGGCAATACTCAGTGTGCCTCAGGGCACTAGGTGTTATGTCAGTTTCCAGTTGGTATATAAAATTTTAAAGGGGGCTTAGAAAATTAAGTGTAAGAATTTGATCACTAAAATGAAAACTTAGAATTGCAAGATTTCTTGTAGTATAAATTTAGAATGTATGACTTATGTAAATTATAATCACTAAATAAAATACCTGCTTTTAAAGTTGTTCTTAAAAATATATTTTTAAATTACAAAAGAAATGTGGTGTGTGTTTTTTAAGTTGAAAATAAACTGCAAAAGTATGCTTTCACCAGGGATTAAGAAGCACAAATTGGCAATTATAAAATAGTCGTGGGGATGTAAAATACAGCACAGGGAATACAGTCAATAATATTGTAATAATTATGTATGGTGCCAGGGTGTACCAGACTTATGGGGTGATCACTTTGTAAGCTATATAAATGTCTAATCACTATGTTGTACACCTAAAACTAATAAAATATTGAATGTCAACTGTAATTGAAAAATAAAATTACAAAAATATCCTTAGGGACCATCATTGCATAGTTTTATTTGCAGCATTCCAGACCTTTTACTCAGCATACTCTACCCTCCTACACACTTATACATACAAATACACATTTCATAGCTTATAAAGTACATATACATACATAATATAAGTATATGTATACTAGAGTCCCCAATGCATGAAATTCGTGCAAGAGTAGGCCTTCCTTCCCCCGGCTGCTGGCACTGACTTCCCTCTGGCACCTGGGACCTGGGCTTCCCTCACAACCCCGGCTTTGTCCAGAAGGTGGTCTGGAAGGTCGTCCGGTCGGACGTCCAGTCTAATTAGTATATTACACTTTTATTATTATAGATTTATATGGTTATTTTTATACATGCATTCAAAGGCATATAATTTTTATTCATTTAAAACCAGTATTTGTTTTAAACATTTCCTAACAATTTGCATCTTTCATTTACTTATATGTACAAGTTCCATGTTAGTACATATATTCCCAAAGGACCCATGTTTTAAATATATCCTTAAGTAATAAAAGCCAAATAGACCACATCATGTAGACTATTCAAGAATTAGAAAAATAGAATATTCTAAGAAAATTATGTTGGAACTAAAGGCATGGTGCACAACACTTATGCACTGGGGTGGGGGGGGGGGCGGCGGGAGGTCCCTTAGCCCGGCCTGTGCCCTCTCGCAGTCCAGGACCTCTCGGGGGATGTCCACCTGCCGGCTTAGGCCTGCTCTCCGCAGGCAGTCAGACATCCCCGAGGGGTCCTTAGTGCTGCCTCAGAGGTGGGAAAGGCTCCTGCGCCAGCTGTGAGCCCAGCTTCTGGCTGAGTGGCACTCCCCATGTGGGAGTTCACTGACCACCAGGGGGCAGCTCCTGTGTTGACCTGGTGGTTAGTGCGCATCATAGCAACCAGTCATTCTGCCGTTTGGTCGATTTGCATATCAGCCTTTTATTATATAGAATAATGAAACTCTTTTCAGTTCTCAAACATTATAACTTGAAGGGTTATTCTATCCTGAACATTTTCAATGGACTCTCAAAGGAAGAAAAATAAAATGATCTATGTCTTTATACTTTTATTAATAGGTAAATCTTCCAGGTACTTTGTTTTCAGAAACTTAAAATTTGTATCTGAATAGAAAGAACACACATATAGAGCCCATTCAAAATTTGCCAAAGGGTCCATGTAGTTAAAAACTCTTTCTTTCCCCTTGTATCCCCAGCCCCATAACTTTTCTCCTCACAGGTAACTGTTAATAATATTTAAAATTCTATACACTTAAAATAAGAAATATAAGAACAACACCATCATATCTCCTCTCCACCTCCCCTCAAAATTCTAGCACTGCTAGAGTAATTTTAATTGTAATTAAGAAGTTTATTTGGGAGTCTGGGATGATGACGAATAAATGAAGAAGAATATGGTTATCAAAGGATTAGACAGACCCTTGAGAAAACTTAAAATGCTCTTGAATATATCTATTTAAAAAAACCTTCATGAAAATGTAGCAAAAGTCAAAGATGAATTACATCCTAGTTAAAATAATCAGCCCCAAATCAACACTTGATTCATGTTTTTGTTCTCAGACTCAGCACAGTTACAATTCTATCTACACTAAATTTTACAAAACTTAGAGTAAATCTCTTTAATTTCAAATTTTTATTTTGAGATAAATTTCAAAGTAAATGGGTAAAGGTATTGGGACTTGACTTCTTATTTGAAGTAGATTCACTTTAGCCAGGCCTTTTTTTTGACCAATGACCACTCTTGCTTGTCTCCTTACTTCCCTTAAGGAATAACTGTTATTTATACAAAGGTGGAGGTGTTGATCAAAAGATTCATTTTAAAGTTATTTTGGTAAAAAGAAAGCCAGAGAGTCAATATGGTTTACTTCAAAAATGCCTTTATTTGAATTGATGAACAAAAATAGACCCAGAGACATAGAAGCATGAACAGACTGTTGAACCTCAGAGGGAAGGCAGGGGAGGGTAGATGGGAAGAGATCAACCAGTAAACTTGTACGCATATATGCATAACCTATGGGCACAGACAATGGGGTGGTGAGGGCCTGGGGGTGGGGGGGACAGGAGTGGGTTAGAAGAGGTTAATGGGGGATCAAGGGGACCTATGTAATACTTTCAACAATAAAGATTTTTTAAAATGCCTTTATTTGAATGGTAAAAATGTATTAATCTTACTTCAGTAGTTGAAGTTATGTTTTTTCTTACAACAGTAAACACACATCTTAAGTGTGTATTAAAATAGGCCCACCAGACCACAAAGATGAAATATGAACGTTAGTTAATAATATGAACAAATACCTAATACATTATTAAGAAAACAAGGCTTTAGAATGTTAGCTCTTCACACTCCACATAGAACTTCCAATGCTGATCCATTATATGGCATGGGAGATATTCTTGATCGCTGATTAATAGTATTTCATTTATTTGTAGATAATGTGGGATGCTTTGCATTGACTCGCTGGAAGTTCCTGTTAAAATAAGTGTCAACTGCCGAAACCGGTTTGGCTCAGTGGATAGAGCGTCGGCCTGCGGACTGAAAGGTCCCAGGTTCGATTCCGGTCAAGGGCATGTACCTGGGTTGCGGGCATATCCCCAGTAGGAGATGTGCAGGAGGCAGCCGATCGATGTTTCTCTCTCATCGATGTTTCTAACTCTCTATCTCTCTCCCTTCCTCTCTGTAAAAAATCAATAAAATATATTTAAAAAAAAAAAAAAAAAAAAAAAAAAAAAAAAAAAAAAAAAAAAAAATAAAATAAGTGTCAACAAATTAAAATCTGCCTTTTAAAAATAAGATTTAAATTTATTGCAAATCCTAGACCCTCGTCAAGTCTATGAGCACACATAATAGGCTTTCTGACCACATCACTCTTCACCCCATTTTCTATACCCAAGATAAGCTGTAAATCAGCATTGGCTGATCTTGGGGAAAGAAGCCTGTTTGCAGTCTAAGAGTCATTCATCCTAAAACTGGCTTCTTCATCCTCACTGACAGTCTCAGAAAGTCCTTTCTCAGAGGGCTATATGAGCTCTATATAATTCAGCAAATTGAATCTTAGTCCACAGACAGCACCAATATGGGTGTGACCTTTGCCAGGCAATTTCAGTTAGACAGACCATGTAGTCCAAGAGTTCTGTTTGTAATTCTAAGCAATGCCCAAGTGTTTTCATAATTACACACCTGTGTGGGCATTGGGTTCTTGTGATGCCCAGTAGCCATTAATCCATCTAATGCTGACCCCACTCTAATTTGCTTCTGAAGAATCATCCCTTTCCCTTCACCTGACCATGTGCTTCTAGTGGAATTTATTTAGATCTAAGCCAACCAGTGAATAGGCATTGACTTAAGGATGAAAACATGACCCATTCAGAGTGAAGTGAGATGCAAAAGATCTTTGTTGGTTCTTCTGGGAAAGAGTTCCATATTCTTCCCCTCTGAACTTGAATCTGGAAGCATGTAGCTCTGGGATAATGAGAGGAGAGACTGTTAGGATGGAGCTGAGAAATGGAAAACAGAGAAACTGGTGCTAGTCATGCTGTTTGAACCCTGGCTTAAGCTGAAGACCTCTTCCTGGACTTTCATATACATGAGTCCATAAAATTCCTTTTTTCAGAGGAAGAGGGTTAAGTGAATTTGATTTGGGTTTTAAACTGTCACAACACAAAGAATTTTAACTTTTTTTACACATGGCCCATATCTAAAACATAATAATTCCCTTATAGCAGCCTTGTTTTGTAGACTTTCTGAAACAAGGCATCTCACAAAGGTTGGGGGTGAGGGGAATTATTCTTTCAAAAAACCCCACAGCTTTAAATATTACTCAAATTAAATTCCTTAAGGTTAGCTTAGCTTCATCAGATGAAGAATAGGTCTTTTGCACAAAAACCCTGTCTTTCCAGAGTGGCCTTTCCCCAAAAGCCACAGACCTAAATAAAGGGACCAGGTGAGAGGCCAGGAGCACCTGATGACCTTCCCCTTATCTGTAACAGGAAGTCGTCACCATGGTGTTCACACAGAGATCCCAAACACTGAAGTTTTGCTTCCATTCTGGCCCTGACAGTCACAGTAAGGGTAGGAAGTTGAAAAAAGGAATAAAGCAGCATAATTCAAATATTGCATATAAAATGTTTAAATTGAATATTTTTTAATAGGAGATGATTTTATTTGGGGTACATTAGTAATTGTCACCATTCCATGGAAAGATCCTAGAAAAACTAAGCTGTTGTGATCTGCAGAAACAGGAACTGACAGGTGAAACACTGTGATACCAGAAACATGCACACACGTATAGACTGAAGCAGCCTGACAATACCTGCTGTTTCTTTCTTCCAGTCCTCACTTTGGGGAGGATTAAGGGGAGCAGTGCTTGGATTCCTAGTTCTGCTTAAGGACCAGATTCGCCTGCCTCTAGAGCAGCCGTGGGCAAACTACGGCCCGCGGGCAAAAAAAATGAATAAAACTAAAAAAAAAAAAAAAGACCGTACCCTTTTATGTAATGATGTTTACTTTGAATTTATATTAGTTCACACAAACACTCCATCCATGCTTTGGTTCCAGCCCTCCGGTCCAGTTTAAGAACCCATTGTGGCCCTCGAGTCAAAAAGTTTGCCCACCCCTGCTCTAGAGCCTAAAGGAAGCTCTATCACTGAAAGAATTCTTGTGAATGAGAAATGAGAATCCTGAGAAGTAGTAATTAAATCCCTTCATTGGTCAAGTAATTATCATCTTCTTTGCAGTGATAACCATGATCATCTACTTGCAGATTTGCGACAAAGAATTTTGTCATCAGGAGCTGTGAAGACAACCAATCTACCACACTGAAGTGCAGAAGTTCTTCCCATGTTCATTTTCACTTGAGGTAGATTCCCTAGGCAAAATGCCTCTGAGATCTGCAAATAAAATTTCTAGACAGTCGCATATTCAGCAGCCCAACAACTAGGAAAATAGCCACTGATGTGGACATTTGGTTCTTTTTCTTGTCCCTCATCTCCAACAAGAACTGCAGAGCTAAGAAACCATTCTACTCCCTCTATTCATAGCAGCACAATTTACAATAGCTAAAATCTGGAAACAGCCCAAGTGCCCATCAGTGGGTGAGTGGATAAAAAAGCTGTGGTACATTTATACCATGGAATACTATGCAGCAGTAAAGAAGAAGGATCTCTTGCCCTTTGAGACAGCATGGAGAGACCTGGAGAGTATTATGCTAAGCAAAATAAGCCAGTCAGAAAAAGACAAGTATCATATGATCTCACTCATATGTGGAAT
Source organism: Myotis daubentonii (assembly GCF_963259705.1). NCBI lineage: Eukaryota > Metazoa > Chordata > Mammalia > Chiroptera > Vespertilionidae > Myotis > Myotis daubentonii. Next base: position 76,661,963 of record NC_081843.1, on the reverse strand, counting down.
CTAAAGAACAAAATAAACTGATGAACAAAATAGATCCAGAAACATGGAAACATAGAACATACTGCCCAATCTCAGAGGGAAGGGCGTTGGGGGTGGGGGGAGGGGCATGGATAGGGAAGAGATTAACCAAAAAATGTACATGCATAACTCAAGGACACAGACAATAGGGTGGTAAAGGCCTGGGGGTAGGGGCAGGTGCAGGGTGGGGGGGGGTTCAATGGGAAAAAGAGGGGGACATCTGTAATACTTCCAACAATAAAGGTAAGTTTAAAAAATTAATTAATTAAAACAAACATAAAACCAGTATGAAAAACATGATGAAAATAATGAAAAAGAATTAAGAGTTGTAAATAGGAGCTGAACACTCTGCTGTTATCAAACACCCATCTTCCTCAGGTGTTTACGGTTTAAGAAGTTCTTAACCACATAAAACAGAAGCACCTGTGGATGTCTGTGCTCTATTACTTATACTTTTACAGAGAAATGAAGCACAATAACAGCACTGAAATGATGAAAACTCTTTAAAGTCACTTATTTACAACAGATTATCAGTAAGTCAAGGACCATTTTTATGTTTTTAAGTGCCCCTGATGGAAAAATTCTTTGTCACAAAGCTAGAAGTAGATGTTTATGGTTATCATTGCAAAAAGAGTCTATTTTTTCCTGAAAAAGCATGTTCTATTTTCAAATGAACAAATGATGTTAAGCCCCCATGAAAGAGTTAGCACTTTTCTAACTTGCCATGTCTTTGGATTTTTGTAAGATACCACAAAAATAAGTACAAAAGAATCCTAAATCAAGAAGCTTCAAACAAAACTCTAACAGCAGCCTACAGAATGTCAGCAGGGACCTGTCTGTAGATTCCTAGTCCCAGATCAAGGTAGTAAGAAGTGGGTTCTGGCACTTCCACCGTTCTCAAATTAGCATTAATATTTTAAAAAATATCTAAAGGAAACATAGTTCAGAATTTAGTAATAAGAAACTGTTTACATTGCCAGCAACAGAAACAGCAGCTGAGAAACCATTTTTTTACTTCATGCTCACTTAGCAGGGAATTGTGGTCCCTCTGAGGAAGGAGATGCATGGCTGGGGGTGGAAATGCATGCCTATTGTTAGGATGCACTACCCATGGCCTATCTTGTTTGGACATGTTTTCTGAAATATATTGTTATAAATTTTTCCCCATAGCTTGAAGCAAACGCCCTGCACCTGCAGAAGATAAGATACACTCCCCAGCTGACTCAGGCGCTCCCCTTTGCCTGAGTTGTGCTATCTCCCAAGGACATCCTGTTTTCAGGCAGCTACCCAGCTGGCTGGTGCAACCCTGACCCAGTCCATATATAAGAGAACATAAACACTCCCTCGGTGCTGATGATGGGGAATAGAAGACATTGGGGGGCTAGCAATCTGAATCTGTGCCAGTAACCTAATGTACATTCTTGATCGCCTACGTTAAGTCACTGTCCCTTTCTTCACAATCTGGTCTAGCAAGACCTGTTTTCCTAATTACTCACAATTTACAAAGGGGCCATAAACAAAGAATGTAACAGCTTAGCTCCAGGGGAGGTCACTGACACCACCCAGACCAGGCATTTAGATACAGTCAAACTTCCCCATCTAACTGACCCAGGAGGGGCTGTGGAAGCCCACCACAAAAGCCTGGTAGTTAGGAAACAGATAGAAAACAAACAAACTGAAGGGTATAAAAGGAAAGCTTCCTCCATATTCACTCACTCAGGATTTGGAGAACTGACCCCCTGAGTTACTATTCTAGTACATCTGAAAATAAATGGGTTTATCCTGGATCTCCGAGTACTCCCAGTGTATTTTTCGGTCGCCTGGTAAATTCTGTAACACTGACACTGACACAATAGTCTCAGCCCGCTGTGAGAGAATATAATAAAATTTCTTAAACTCTCATGCCTCTTGGCCTGGCTCCTGTTGGCATGTACCTATCACATATCACTAGAAAATCTGAAGAACAGATAACCTTTGTGTATAAAGAAGACCTACAGTTCTGCTTTGAGATTAGAATCTAGGAGAAGAAAGAGTTTACTTGGCTTTCCTTCAAGAGAGAGAGAGAGAGAGAGAGAGAGAGAGAGAGAGAGAGAGTGTGTGTGTGTGTGTGTGTGTGTGTGTGTGTGTGTGTGAGAGAGAGAAGAGAGTGAGAGAAAGAAGTGCCTGTGAGCACTAGAGCGGGTGTACTTTTGAATCAAAATAAAGGACTGAATGTATCAAGTTTTCCAATTATTATCTGCATAAGAAATTAGATTCTACTAGTCATTCAAAGTAATAGATTTAGAGTAATAGGTCAGGCTGACTGCATAAGAATCACTTTTTAAAATTCAGGTTCCTGGACCCTATGCCAGGAACCTGAACTAGATAGATCTGCAGTCAGGGTTAGGAATCAAATACCATAAATTACTACACAAACTCCTTTTCGTTTCTTAAGGCTTTTAATTTCACCACAATTTCTGTTTTACCAAATCTGTTTCTCCCAAATGATAAAAAGCACTTTTGAAGCTGTCTTCAGAAAATTAGAGGAAATGCATCCTATTCTGAAGCCAGTTTTGGAGACAAAGGAGGACCCTCAGAGGTTAGGGTGGATTAGGTATCAAGTTAGGAGAGGAAAGTACTTTGAATTGGAGTTTGTTGTAAGGAAGGGAAAATCCCTACAGCACCCTGGTTAGGGGCGTGGTGATAGTAATCCCTGTTTGGTTCATGACTGGTTATCTCAGTATTATTATCTTCTGATTTTTACCTCTTCTCAGTCTACTCAGTGATGGCGAACCTTTTGAGCTCGGCGTGTCAGCATTTTGAAAAACCCTAACTTAACTCTGGTGCCATGTCACATATAGACATTTTCTGATATTTGCAACCATAGTAAAACAAAGACTTATATTTTTGATATTTATTTTATATATTTAAATGCCATTTAACAAAGAAAAATCAACCAAAAGAATGAGTTCGCGTGTCATAGGTTCGCCACCACTGGTCTACCTTGTCCCCAACTAGTCTGGGGCAAGGACAGGGAGAAAAAAGAGGGAATACTACAGCAGAGAAGGGTAACTTAACATTAGTTAAGTTTTCCAAAAATGTGTGCTGCCACTTTAAGATCATTTCAAAATCTGCAGCTAATCGGCGAAGACTACATTCTTTTCAGTTTTCTCAGGCTAAGGTTTATTTCATCAGATAAATCGTATTTGTTTACACTAATAAGCAAAGATTTATTTTAGTATATTTTTAGAAAATATGAAAAACTAACCAAATAATGACATTAAAAAAAATCTACCCAAAGTAAAGAGAAAGAAATTGTGAGCAGAGGGTATAATTTCCTTAATTATCCTAGAATCATCTGTGGTTAAAAATGAAGTGCTATAAACAAACAGAAAACAGCAAGTGTTGGTGAGGGCATGGAGAAATTGGGAGCCTTGTACATTGCAGTTGGGAATGTAAAATGGTTCCGCTGCTGTAGAAAACAGTGTGGCTGTTCCACCAAAAGATAGAGCATGGCTCAGTAGCTAGAGTGTCGGCCCGCCCCTGTCAGGGGCATGTGCCTGGGTTGCAGGTTCTATCTATCCCCACCCCAATCCAGGCGTGTGCAGGAGGCAACCAATTGATATGTCTCTCACGTTGATGTTTCTCTCTCTCTCTCCTCTCCCTCTTTCTCTCTCTCTCTCCTCCCCCTGCCCCTTCCACTCTCTCTATGATACATTCAGAATAGGCAAATCCATATAGACAGAAAGCAGACTGGTAGACCCCAGGGATGGGGGACTGGAGAATGGGGAGTAACTGCTGCATGGTATGGGGTTTCTTTTTGGGGTGATGAAAGCATTGGAACTACACAGAGGTGGTGACGACTGTACAACACTGTGCATGTACTAAATGCACTGTGTATGACTTGTTCATTTAAAAATGGTCATTTGAATGTTATGTGAATTTCACCCGAAAGAAAAAGAAGACAAAAATAAAAAAGAGGAATGCTTTCCCAGTAGGTTTGTGTGTGTTGTTCCCATAACTAAGAAATGGGTGTGGGTCTGCACATACCTGGAAGACAAGGTTGATGTTGCTGAGGTACCAAGTTTGGTTCTGGAGGTATGGGTACTTCTTCAGAAACACACTGTAAAAGCTCCTTCCCCAGATATGTTACCTGTATATAATTAAGCACAGAACTTAAAAACTATATAATAAAAGGCTAATATGCAAATAGACCAAATGGTGTAACAACTGGAACCGAAACAACTGAACAACCAGTCACTATGATGTGTGCTGACCACCAGGGGGCACACATGGTGGAACATGGCGGGCATTACCTGCAGCAGGATGGTGGAGCAGGTGAGCAGGGGAGTCAGACCAAGGTGGGGTGCCGGCTGTTGTCATTGGGGCAAGCCTCTGGTGGTTACTGAAAATTGTTTGCTCCCATGTGCCATGGTCCCGCCCGGCACTCACACCTACTGCTGGTGCTGGCCCTGCTCACACCTGCAGCTGGCACCAGAGTTGCCATTTGCACCTGATGCCGGTGCTCAGTGTCGGTCCCAATCACTTGGTGCCATCAGTGGGTGCAAGCGGTGGCTGATGGCCCTAATCTCCCCTGAGGGCTTCTCCAACTCCCCCTGCTCCTGAGGGGTGGTCGAGGCATCAGCCTCTGCTCGAACCCACTGATGGCGCTGGCCCCACTTGCACCCACTGCTGGCACCGGCCCCAATCGCTCCACGCCATCAGCGGGCGTGAGCGGGGCCAGTGCCGTCAGCACATGGGAGCAGCAGTGTCAGGAGCGGGGCTACCGGCAGACGGGACAAGGAGCCGTGGCAGGAGGGGCCGGGCAGGGGCGTGGAGGATGGGCCGAGACCTGCCCCTGTGCCTGTGGCACCTCACGGCCCACAGTTCCTTTCAACGTGCATGAATTCATGCACTGAGCCCCTAGTACATTTTATAAGGAGCAAATGGTAACTTTGGTAAAGTACTGACTGTTATATATTATGAATCGGTAAACTGCAGCCCACAACCAAATTCAAGCTGCCACCTTATTTATGTAAATAAAGTTTTATTAGAGCACAGTGACATCCATTTGTTCACTTAACATCCATAGCTGCTTTTGTGCTACAACAGGATCAAGTAGTTGCAACAGAAACTATATGCTCATGAAGGATAAAACATTTATTATCTGGTCCTTCACAGAAAATATTTGTTGACCCCTGTTGTATATGATTATTTCTCTTATTCATTCACTTATTTAACAACCATTTATTTGGCACTTGATACTTTAAAACTTTTTTAAAAATTATGTTGTATTAATAAAGTTTAGCCACAAAAGTAATGGTACTTTTTAAGAAATCAGATACTTAACTGATTAGATTAACAACATTTGGGTCTATACATCCAAGTTTGTTTGTTTGTGAACTCAGCTATTGTTTATCACTCTGAAAGGTTAGAGCTTAGAAATATCTACAATGAATGGGCTGAGCTAGGACAAACTGGCAAACACCTACCAGAAATATTCTGGGCCTGTCTTTGGGTCTTCCACTCTTAGTTCTAGGGCAGTCTGATAATATACCCAGAAGCTAGGTTCACTGTAGCTAAACTTACATCGTCTTAACTTGAACACCACTTCCTCCAAGATGCCTTCCTATACCTTTAACTCAAGTAATGACCCTCCTCTAGGCTCCCATACCTTCTGTGCTCATATTTCTGTCAAGGCACCTATCACATTTAAATGAAATTATGGGTTAATGTATCTGTCTCCATTAAACTATAAGCTCCTTGAAGACAGATTCTGTGTCATACTCTAGTACTTCACATTGTTCCTGGCAAAACTGGGGGGAGGAGGGGACTCTGAAGTCCTAGATCTTAAGCAAGATTCTTAAATTCTAAGTCTGTTTGTACATTTATAAAATAAGCACCTTTGGCTTATTAAATTGTTGTGAGGATTACAAGAGATAACATATGAAAATCATTTGGCATACTGTCTACCACATCTTCAATAAATGCTTGTTACTGAACAGAGTGAGGAGGACCTAGGGAATCTGGCAGGGTTAGGCACCCTTTGGGCTCTGTCCCATGACCAAAAGAAGCCTGGTAATGGAAATGAAACAGACCTGGCTATTCAGTGTGCTAACCCCTCCTCACTTGCATTGGAGAAGGGCAAGGAACCAAATGCCATCTGTCAGTTCTCCAAACAACCAAAATTAAAAACTATGGATTTTGTTCATATTATGCCCTGACAATATACAATACACCTTATACACTCATCAATGTGGAGGCTCAGTATGTTTTCACCTATATCTCAGATTTAAAGTACATTTTTTATCATTGGTGCTAGGTAATCTATATATATATAAGGCTAATATGCTAAGTGTCCTCCAACTGTCTGACCAATCGCTCCTGCTCCTGACTCACCAAGAAACAAGTCCGTCAGGAAGGTGAGCCAAAGCCATGGCTTTTAAAGGTACCAGAAAGACACCCGTGGAACCATGGAACCAGAGGTGGCAATTCACCGAATTATAATTACTCTAACCAGCCACAATGTAAAACGGTTGGAGAAGCTGTATGCTGACTTGACCAGAGGTACAAAAAAAAGAATCTCAGAGTGAAAGGACCAGTTCAGATGCCTACCAAAACCCAGAGAATCACTACAAAAAAACCCCAGTGGGGAGGGTTCTAAAACTTGGGATCAGTTTCAGACAAGGATCTACAGTGACTTCATTGACTTGCACAGCTCTTCTGAGATTGTTAAACAGATTCCTTCCATCATACTGAGCCAGGAGTTGGAGGTTGCAGTCACCATTGCAGATGCTTAAATCAACTGTTTAAATAAATTATCAGTTGTTAACAGCAACAACAAATCCACTGAGTTTAAAATCTATTTTCCACAAGATAGAGTGATTTGTTGAACAAGGATAGTAATGAATAGATCTCTAAGTGAGCAGGCACTAGGTCACTTCTGGAATCTGTCCATCTCACATTAGTGCCTGTGCTCCAGTTGGCTAAAGCCACCCCATCCTAATGTCACAGTGCAACACACTGCTCGTGTGTTTGTAGTGATGCTGGTGTAAACAAATCTACTGTCCTGCCAACAGTGTAAAAGTACAGCACATACAATTATGTACAGTACATACTACTTGATAATGATAATAAATGACTATGCTACTGGTTTGTGTATTTACTGTACTATCTTATATAATAAAAGCCTAATATGCTAAGTGTCCGGTTGGCCATTCAACCAATCAAAGCGCAATATGCTAATGATATGCTAAGGCTGCTCAATTGCTTGCTATGATGTGAACTGACCACCATGGGGCAGACAGTGGACTGACTGGTCGACCAGTTGCTATGATGTGCACTGACCACCAGAGGGGGAGATGCTCTGACTGCTAAGTTAGCTTGCTGCTGGGGTCCAGCCAATCAGGACTGAGCGAGACAGGCCGGACACGCCCTGGAGCCTTCCTGCTGTCCCTCCCCAGCTGGCCAACCCGCCCCACCCCAGTCCCCAAGTATGCACCAGTGGGGTCCCTCGGCCTGGCCTGCACCCTCTTGCAATCCTGCCCTCGCCTCCCCTCCCCCGTCCCCAAGTGCATGAATTTCGTGCACCGGGCTTCTAGTAGAAAAATAATAAAGTACATCTGTCTATGACAAACTAGTTCCTGGATTAATATCATTAGATGAAAATCTAGCTCATATGCCTGCCCTGACAGAGGCTGGGTTCATAGGGTCTTGGGCTACATAACCTCCAGCAATCTCAGCAACTTCACCATCCAAAGCCCATTTTGATGAAGGGTACCTGATGGGATGCAACCTTCCTCCAGATGAGGACAGGTAAGAGAGTTGTAGCTCAGGGTAAGGTATATTCTGTAAGTTGTTGTGTTCTTACTTTTCTAAAAGGTAGAGCTAAAAGGGTGCTTCACCCTGAGGCCACAGGTAGAGCAGAGATCCATTATTCCTCAGAAACCAGTCTATGCTGATGCCCTAATATCATATTTAGGAAAGAAGTGGGGTGTAGGAAGTGTGCATGTAGGTGTTTGGGGTGTATGGATAATTCAGGCAGCCACTATTCTGAAAATGTAGTGAATGAGCCAAGTGAAATGATCAATTAACTTTATTTTGGTTAGGTCTCTGAAAATAAAGTATGGTATCAACTGTCATTAATTGCAATAACAAATGTTTCTCTATACCTTATGTATTAACATGCATCAAGAAAAGAATATAAAACATAACCTGCCTTTGAATATTAAAGAAGTGTTCAAGAATTTGTTTCCCTCCTGGGACTGCATTTCATTTGAAAGTACCAGTCCATTTTTCACAGATCTTCAGGAAAAACAGTTATTAGTATTGACTAATGAGAATCTGTTCATGGATGATCAAATGACTATTGTAATTTCATTTCAAGTTTTAAGAAGCAAGTCTTAACAACTTTCACTACTCCAAGAGGATGAAAGAGAAAAGAAGAATTATTTTCCATCTTAGGGGGAGTAGAAAGGCAAAGTTCATTTCTTTAAGTTCGTTGCAAGATAAAAACACATTTGGGCTAAGAATATTAAAATATTTCTAAGGAATTCAAAAGACAATACAGAAAAGAGTATCAAAGTGTAATTATAGTAACTGCTTTGGAAGAGCTGATCCTGGGAAAATGATGACAGATACCTTCCTCACCTACTCACCATTCTGAAGCCTCTCTTTCCACTTCCCCCAGATACCCTATGCAATTAGAGGCAAGAGAAGAGCAGCAGGCCTTTCACATTATTTGTCTTTAGGATTCATACCTCAGATATTTGTATTTTAATCCTCTCTGGAGGATATGTTTATTTAGAGCAGTAGTTCTCAACCTTCCTAATGCTGCAACCCTTTGATACAGTTCCTCATGTTGTGATGACCCCCAACCATGAAATTATTTTAGTTGCTACTTCATAACTTTAATTTTGCTACTGTTATGAATCATAATGTAAATATCTGATATGCAGGATGTATTTTCATTGTTACAAATTGAACATAATTAAAGCATAGTGATTAATCACAAAAACAATATGTAATTTTATATATGTGTTTTCCGATGGTCTTAGGCGACCCCTGTGAAAGGGTCGTTCAATCCCTAAAGGGGTCACGACCCACAGGTTGAGAACCACTGATTTAGAGAGAGGAAGGGAGAGAAGAATAGAGCAAAATATCCATTGGTTGCGTGCTGTATGTGCCCAGACTGGGGATCGAACCTGCAATCTAGATATGTGCCCTGACTGGGAATCAAACCCGAGACCTTTTGGTGTATGTGACAATGCTTCAACCAACGGAGCCACACCTATCAGGGCTAGATATCTGTATTTTAAAGGGGCCCACATCTCTAACCATCTCCTCCTGAGTAGAAGCTGGACTCACAGGAGGTTTAAGTTATGACACATTGGGAGTGTAATTAATGGACTGAATGAGACTGTCTGTCCAGATAAACAATCTCCATCACTTTCTGTATTCCTACCCCAACTTCTCCATATCTTGATATTCCTAATCATAGGGTGTGAGAAATTTTTTTAGAAAGTGTGTAGGGTGAGGGGGAAACCATAGAGAAAAGTCAATGCTATATTCAAAGGAGTACATTTATGAGGGTAGAATTCAGACAGGGAAGCGTCACGATGGGAAGGGTGTTTGCAAAAGAGATCTGTCAGTGCTCCTTGAGTCACTGCCCAAACGGCAGCTTACTTTTTATCTGCATAAGTCTCGTCCAGGGCTTGAACTGTCATTGCCATTCTTATGATGTTCATATTGCACCTGTATCACAGGAAGGCATTTTCCCTGTGGAAGTGGGCCATTTTTGCTGCACAAGAATACGTCTTTGCAGAAATTCATAAAGGCAGCTGAATGATTCTGAGTTCAGGGCAAGCTGTTTCCAGGAAAAGGAAGTGGGCCTCCCTTGTGTGTGATATTGTTGTAAATGTAGAAAACAGTGCATAGGGAATCCGATCAGGTTCTAGTCCAGTTCTGGCACTTACTGGCCTTGAGGCTAATCAGGTCACTAACCACAAGCAATACTGTTTTCACATCTACGAATAAAGATAATAGTTGATCTTCTGACTTCTTAGGAGTTTTGTGAAAGAATATACATAAAAGTGTTTTACACACAGGGCTATGCAAGTCCTAGCATCTCCATGTTGGGAAAATCTTTAGAGACCACTGGCATTATTATTTATTTTATACATAAGAAAACGGGTTCAGAAAGGTTAAATGATTTGACCTAGATCAGTGATTCTCACTCCAGGCTGCATATTAGAATCGCCTGGAAATCTTTTTAAAAATATTACCACTTGGTCTTTAACTCAGACTATTAGGTCAGAAGCCAAGGGCCTGGAGTCCTCTAGGCAATGGTAGATTTAAAAGCTCCCCAAGTGATTCTAATGTGTAGGCAGGATTGAAAACTGTTGCCCACATCATATAACTTATCAAGGGTGGTGTCAGGAACAAGCATGGTCTCCTGCCTCCCACAGAAGAGAGATCACTCTGCCATATCAGGATGACAGCTAACAGCCAGGAGACTGTCAGTGACAGCAAGTAGTGATGCCCCAGGGGCGTAAGCAGGATTCCCGTGGCTAGGCCCAGCTGCTTGGGTAGGAAGTATGAGGCATCTCTTGGTCTTGTGGCTCTGTCATTCTGTCTGATGCAGGACAAGACCTAGTTTTATGGCATTTCTTGCCTGACAACCAACCATTCCTGGTCCCATAGCCTCACCAACATTCTTAAGACTAGTCAGTTGAAATGTTCATATTTACCAATGTAACAAAAGTCCCTTCATCAAGAAATGACTGTGAATTCAGGAGTTACCTCAAGACAAGAGGAGGTAGAGGCAATTTCTGTGGTAAATTTTAAAACAGGCTTTTAAAATAACTAAATAAAGCAACTCACTGGAGTAGAGTTTCTTATCTAGAGCAGTGGTCGTCAAACTGCGGCCCCTTGAGTGTGGCTTTTCCACAAAATACCACGCGAGGGCGCGCACGTACAGTGTGATTGAAACTTCGTGGCCCATGCGCAGAAGTTGGTATTTTGTGGAAGAGCCACACTCAAGGGGCCAAAGAGGCGCATGTGGCTTGCGAGCCGCAGTTTGCCGACCACTGGCTTAGAGTATTTACTAGAAGTATATGCATGTACTATAGAAATTTAAAAAACTGTTCCTGTTTTTAGAACAATTTTTTAAAAATATAATCCTGTTCAGATAATCTCTATGAGTATCTTATATCCAAGATTTGCACTAATATTGATGTCCACATTTGCATTTGGCTTCACTATCACATAGATGTTAAACAATACAACCCTAATTGATATGACTAATAAGAAAAGATCAGAAGCAATGTGGTATGTAAATGAAGTACAGAGTGAGGGCTAAATGATGTCACAGTCAGTTATTCAAAAGCGGAATGCAATAGTTCTAGTAGAGAAAAAGAGTAGGAGACTTGAGTCATCAGTAGGCACACTGTAACAGAGGTATGTCAAGCTCAAAAGAACCTAAGCTATAACAATCAGTACCATATTTATACTGAGCATAGACTCAGTTTCAGCAAAATAATATAATCTATCATAAGTTTAAGAAACGTTGTAAAAAAAGGAATTTCCATGGGTTAAGTGTTAATTACTAATATGCAAATATGATTTATGAATCCATGGAAAGGATTGGGCAGGGTGAATTGAAAGCAGATGGCCAGTTGACTCCAGGGGTTGAAAGTTAAAGAAAGAAAAAAAAGAAAAAAAAAGGACAGAGAAAATATAATACAGAGACCATTTAAAATGCACTGATATAAGGAACTGAAAGAGTTCTGGAAGCACCTGCCACAAAGGTCTAGGAGACCAGAATGCTGTGTTTAGGGACACAGACCAAGAGCAGGGGTTATGAGAAAGGGTGAGCAGGGCTTGGACAAAAAAAAAGAGGAAACTCTGCCTCTTACTAGTGCTGGACTAAGGCTTACTGTAATAGTGAGTGGAGGCTGAAGACATCTGCAGTTCTGTGAAACAGTAATGATGGATGTCCAATTTTCACACTTTCCTGGGTGAATCATTGCAAGACTGTCCCTTAAGTGGTGCCATAGACATCTGGAAGTGGCTGGTCATTGGACCTCAAGGGTGTCAGTCATTAATAGTTTTCAAATTGGTGGTCAGACTGGGCTTATAAGTCAGAAGACAGAACTGAGAGGGAGGCTACTAAGTCTGGGAAGTATGAATGAAAAGAAATATTTCTTTTGGGGGGAGCTAGCAATTCATAGATAAAACTATGTTCAAACATAAAAATGAACCATAACTTCTGTGGGTCTTAAGGCCCTTGCTGGTTCCTTCTGTCTTTAGGAGAAGATTCTGTCAGAATGCTGATAACATATTAATAAATTATTAAAGTCAACAGTGGTTCCAAATTTTCTACATGGAGTCACAAGGACCTGAAATCACTTGGTGTCAAGAAAATTGGGGCATTCAAATTTCTGAGACTAAGTGAGGAGCAAGGAAGGAGGCCCTTCCCCCAGGGAATTCTGGCAAATAGAAGTTGTGGGAGAAAGCATGTAGCATATTGCAGAAGGGACACCTGGGGACAAAAATGAGCTTGGAGAACTTGCAGATTTCTTTATAAGAAAAAAAGTAAGTACTTTTATCATTTTTAAAAAATGTATCTTTCCATTTGAGCATGAAGTGAAGGATGACCCACCTTACTCCAAGCATAATTCCAGGTCACATGACTGTCGCCTCCTAGAAGATCCTTGAGCCAGGTGACTGGATTTTGATAAATCTGACCATTTTCTACCTTAATTTTACCACTCAATAAAACACTGGCTTTGTGGGTAGTCTCCTGAAGAAAAAAAATGTTAATATTAAAATATAGATGAAATATGTGAACTTCTGTTTCTGGCCATGAAGTAACAGGGACCAGATTTACCCTAGCACCTGACGCAATCAAAAAACAAAATATATGAAAACAATGGTTTAAAAACCCTTAAAAATCAATAAAAAAACAAGAAAACAATAAAAAGGAACAAAAGATTTGAACAGACATTTTACTAAAGAATAAATATGAAGGCAAATAGCATATGAAAAGATACTCACCATAATTAATCATTAAGAAATGTAAATTAAAACCACAACACATATACTATAGTACATACACATATTTACACTACTAGGGGCCCGGTGCACGAAATTCGTGCACTGGGTGTGGGGCAGGGGGAGTGTCCCTCAGCCCAGCCTGCCCCCTCTCACATACTGGGAGCCCTCAGGCGTTGACCCCCATCACCCTCCAATCACAGGATCGGCCCCTTACCCAGGCCTGATGCCTCTGGCCTAGGCGTTCGGCCCAGGCAGCGGGGACCCGCAGCTGCAGCGGCCCCGTGATCGTGGGCTTCGCTTTAGGCCCAGGCAAGGGACCCCTAGCTCCCGGGACTGCCAGCTTCGACCGTGCCCAGCTCCCATCGCTGGCTCCACCCCTACTTCCTGCTATCACTGGCCAGGGCGGCAAAGGCACCTGATTCTCCGATCATGGCTGGGGGGCAGGGCAAAGGCGGCCCCAGGGCCGCCTTTGCCCTGCCCCCCAGCTCTTAGCTCCCCCCTGGGTTTCCAATCACTGTCAGTGGCAGGGGGCTTCTTCCTGCTTTCCCTTTCGCCTCCCTGCATTGTGCCTACATATGCAAATTAACCGCCATCTTGTTGGCAGTTAACTGCCAATCTTAGTTGGCAGTTAATTTGCATATAGCCCTGATTAGCCAATGAAAAGGGTATCGTCGTACGCCAATTACCATTTTTCTCTTTTACTAGTGTAGATATGTTAGCATGGCTAAAGTTAAAAGACTGATCATACTAAGTGTTGGCTAAGGAACTATAACTCTCATTGATAGCTGGTGGGAATGTAAAATGTTACAAACTTTGGCAATTTCTTAAAAAGTTAAATATATACTTACCATATATAATTTTGCCACTCCACTCTCAAGTACTTACCCAAGAAATAATGAAAGTCTGTGTCAGACCAAAACTGTCTATCAATGTTCGTAATAGCCTTTTTTGTAACAACCAACAATTGGAAACAATCTAAATGTCTACCACAGATGAATTAATAAACTGTAGTATCCTATATAATAATCCTATATAATAATAGAGGAATATGCAAATTATCTGGGACGCCCTCACATCATGACCATTCAGCAAGGTGGGCGGGGCTGTGGGGCTGTGGGGCTGCGGGGCGGGACTCCGGGTCTCGTGTGATTTTGTCCCACCCAGGCAGATTCCCCTGCAGCCCCACAGCCAAATCCCAACGCAGACCTGGGGTTTACTAAACTTCGCTGGAGCTTCTCCCCACCCCTCCACCCCCTGCCCCAGGACCGCGCTGCCCTCAGCAGGGCCGGCAGCCTCCTGACAGGCGGGCTGTCGGCCAGGGAGAGCCAAGTGGGGCAGGGCGGCAGGGATCCACGGAGGGGTGGGGCAGCCAGAGCCAAGTTCCCCAGGGTCTGAGGAGAGCACCTGACAGAAGCCCAGACTGTAAAGGAAGAGTAAGCGGCTACGGGGAGCTCTTCCAATCCCCCTACATGGACACCCTACCCCAGCCCCTGCACCTCCAGGGGGAACGCGGAGGCTGACTGGACAGGGAGAAGACCCAGCCTTGGGGGTAGCCGCAGCCCACACCTCCGACTCCCAATCTCTTCCCCTGCCACCCCTGCCAGGGGCGCCCACAACAATGGCGACGACCCGTCAGCGCCCCTGAAACACCCAGGACTTGCAGCCCGCCACTAGGCCCCCTCGGCTGGGACGGGGCATGCCTCTCCTCCCTACAACTCCAGACCCAGGTGGAGGCAGGCCCCAGTGGCCCCCCAGGGTCAGACCCATTCGCCCTGATAGCAGCGACGCCATCTCTGCAGTGGAAGTGCACTGAACCTCACCAGGGCCCACAGTTAAACCCACCCTCCTAGCCCACCTGGCTCCGCCCTGGCCTGGCCCCCACCCCACTCCAGGAGATTGGAGCCCTGCACTGAGCACCTACAGCTGTGAAACGGCCACATACAATTTAAAGAATGGCACAAGTGGGGAGGTTTGACAGTTACTCCCCCTTCGGCCTTGCCACCTCCCTAGTGTCCCCTTACCGCCCCCCCAGCCAGCACCTCCAGGGATGACCACCACTACAGGGCTGCTGGCCAGAGCCCGCTCGAGGCCTGTGGAATCCTCTGCAAAGCTTTGATAGCTACAGTCCCAGGAAACAATCATGCCCTCCTCCCCTATTCAGCACCTGCTACCTGCTACCTTACTTGATGAAACATTTCTAGGTTTATTAGCTCAGAACCTCCTCATGACAATCCAGTGAGGTAGGCAGAGAAGAGATTACAATTCCCATGGTATATTCATATGTATTCAGAAATGAAGCTCAGAGAGGAAAAGTGTCAAGCCCAGTGGTTCCCAAAGAGCAGCACACCCCCCACAGGGGGGCAATTTGATTTTTAAGTGGGGGCAATTAGAGAATGAGTTAACAGTGAATTTTCTGCATTTCTTATAGTTCTAGGGGGCCTCATCTACAGCGTATCCTACATAATAAAAGGCTAATATGCAAATGACCGAATGGTGGAATGACTGGTCACTATGATGCACACTGACCACCAGGGGGCAGACACTCAATGCAGGAGCTGCCCCTGGTTGTCAATGTGCTCCCACAGGGGGAGCGCTGTTCAGCCAGAAGCTGGGCTCATGGCTGGCGAGCACAGCGGCAGTTGGTGGGAGCCTCTCCCGCCTCCATGGCAATCTAAGGACATCTGACTGATGGCATAGTGGGCCTAAGCTGTCAGTTGGACCTGTCCTCAGGGCTCCCGGACTGCGAGAGGGTGCAGGCCAGGCTGAGGAACCCCCCGCCACCCCCAGTGCATGAATTTCGTGCACCGGGCCTCTAGTATACATATAATGAACTAATACTCAGCAATGAAAATAAACAAACTACTGATACATGCTACAATAGGGATGAATTTCAAATAATTATGCTCAGAGAAAGAAGCCAGACAAAAATAAATACATATGGTATAATTCCACTTATATAGAATTTTTGGATATGCAAATAATGTATATGGACAGAAAGCAAACCAATGATTGTCTAGACATTGGCATGGGAAGGGAGCAGATGAAGGAGGTGTACAAAAGGACACAAAGAAGCTTTGGGGGTTGATGTATATTGTTTGTGGTCATGGCTACATAGGTGTATACATATGTCAAAACTTGTCAAACTGTGTACTTTAAATACATGTATTGTATTGTATGTCAATTATATCTTAATAAAACTATTAATATAAAAAGTTGTATTAAAATTTAATTATAGCTAATCCAGAGAATTAACCACAACTATCAAAATATGAGTTAATGAAACTAATTTACTAAATAAAATGTAATTTGCTCTGGCTAATCTGAGGTAGGTACTACTTAGCAATAAACTGGTTGACAGGCAAGCAAATAGGAACATTAAGGAATCTGAGATCAAGCTACTAATTTGGTCTTTAAATTATAGTTTGAAGCTTTAAATGTTTGGGGGGTTTTTTGCTCCTAACTTATAAGTAAAGCTTGCTAACTAGGAAAAGCCCAATTACCCAGAGATGGAAAGGGTTGGAAACATAGGTCATTCAGATTAAATTCCTGTTAGCCTGGACTGATATCTGTTGGATGGGCATAAGAAAGAAAGCATTCCTGGACTCTGCAATCTTTGTCACTCTGAATTCCTCTTTCAAAAAGTGAAAGTGGGGAGGGAGGAGAGGAAGCCTCTTTTGTCAGCATTTCTAGCAGAACCTTTTTTCCTTTCCTTTCCTTTTATGCATATGTGATATTGTTTTAAGTGGGTCAGATTTATGCAAACTCCAAGTCACTTTTTTTTTTTTTGTAAAAACAAACTCAGCCCTGGCTAATTTGCTCAGTGGTTAGAGTGCCCGCCCTCTGACCAAAGGGTCACAGATTTGATTCCCGGTCAAGGGCACGTACCTCAGTTACAGGTTCAATATCCAGCCCCAGTCAGGGCGTGCAGGAGGCAACCAATCGATGTCTGTCTCTGTCTCTCTCTGTCTCTCTCTGTCTCTGTCTCTGTCTCTCTCTCTCTCTCTCTCTCTCCTTTTCTCCTTCCTTTCCACTCTCTCTCTCTAAAATCAAACAAGCAAACAAACAAACAATGGAAAAAATATCTTGGGGTAAGGATTAAAAACACACACACAGAAAAACAACAAAGTTTCTATGGAAGATGAATTTATACTTACCTCTTATCAGGGGAAGCTTCAGCAGTACACTGGTAGTTTCCAAAATTTTGGAATCAAAGCCAGCTCCAGCTTACTATTTTTATGTTGCTCTTAAATCCTTCCTGGTGCAATATAATTTCAGTCTGAGAGCCCACAGATACTTGGGACTAAAATGTATAGGGAAATTCTAGAAGCATTATTTCATTTGCTAAGAATACAATGGTTATGGTCCCTCCATTCAAGAAGCCCAGCCAAACCCCATTTCACTAGTTGGAGGTAAATGCCTACACTATGCAACAGCAAAATTTATTCACTTTTAAAATTTAGATCATTTTAGAGGAAAAAAAAAAAGATACCTGTGTTTTGAATTCCAAAATGTTATTTCCTGGATTAATTCTTCCTAGTGCTATCAGATCCTTTATCTGCATACGCTTCTCTTTAGGAGCTGTGCTGTAGTTGAACGGCTTTTGTGCAGTACGCCGAGGGCCAGGCCCAGCGGAGGAGGTGCTCTGACTGTCATTTGCATGTGGAACAGCAAAAGCTGAATTTTTAAGATATGGTTTCATCTGATGCCCCATATCACTGCCTAAGTCATCAATATCTTGATGTGGCAGGGTTTCTGATGTCCTCCTAGGTGGCTGCTGGGAAGCTGTTCTCTTGTTTCCTCTTTTTGGATCATAATTGGAAAGAGTCTGACCACAAATACCAGTGGATGAATGGGCATTTGGGACAAGTACACTTGTGGTGTCTGATGTATTTAATGGGCCAGTTAGTGCTGAAGTACTATAGGATTCATGACCTTTGGTTGTATGTGCTGTAAGATCATTTTCTTTTTGTAAATATTCTGCTTGAGCAATAAAAGCAACAGGTTGGGATGGTAATTTAATCTTCTTAGTGCCATCTGAAGGTCTGGATTTTGAAAACTCATCCAAGGAACAGTCACTGACATTTCGTCTAGAATTCAGCTTAATTTCAGAAAAGTCTTCCCTTCTCACTGTCTCTAAATTTAGACAAGTGTTGGTATTTTGGCTGTCGTTCCACGTTTCCAGAGACAACTGTGATTCCTGTATGCTTTCACAAACAGAGCTGGCAGGAGAAAATGAACCTGCCTGGGGCTGCACTGAATTTTCCAGGCTGGTAAGCTCTTGGCTGTCCTTTTCACAAGAGATCTCTGAGCTGGATGGCAGTTTTCTCAAACTAAGACCAGACACAGATGTAACATTCTTATAGTTTTGAATTTTCTGGCTTATTTTTTTCTGTTTTTTTGCCACAACTAAAAGGCTCTTCTGTCTCATGGCCAAGTTAGCCAGTTGTTCTCTCAGGACACCATGCTTAAATGATTCTATGGAAACCCTATAGTAAGAAACAGAAGAGACAAAAATACAAACAAAGTAAAAAGCTTTTTTAAAAGCAGTCATTTGCACTTTAAAGATACTTTCTTTCAATTTAAATTTGACCACCACAAAGTACACAAGGTTCTGTCTTTGTAAATGCATTTTCTTTGAGAGGAAACTGACTCTTAAGGTAAGTGAGTTTGCCTTTCTAAGGAGGTGGCAGTGTGGTTATCCACATTTATATTCAGATCATTATTTAGCAGTTGTGAGTCAACCCTAACAGAGAAACAAAACATGGGTAGTCTCTCCGGATATCTACTAGTCCTTTACTTGGAAGCTAGCAATTGGTGGCCGAGGAGGAACACCATTATTTACATTTCAAGTTTGGTTACCTGTTTACAGTGGAAAAGTGTATAAAGAAGTAAAATTTGGAAGTTCCACTCAAGTTCCCTTAATTTTAGAAGAGTGAGATTGTTTTGAGAATAATTATGCCTGAGCTAATATGAGAAATTCAGTTCAACAAGTAATTACTGTAATTGTACTGAGCATTTTCAAGCCCAGAGGGACTACTCAGACAAGCATTAACCGATATGCCTCCCCCAAACCAAATCTCTCAGGGGTGGAGGACTAAGTGGGAGAAAATGGCTCGCCCACACCTCTGTTTTTTTGTTATATTCCACAGTTACCACCTTCTGGACATCCTGTGACACCTTGTTTCCAGTAGTTCTCAACGTTTTTGTTCTCAGGATTATTTTATACTCCTAAAAATTATTGAGAAACCCAAAGAGCTTTTGTTTATATGGGTTATATCTATCAATATTTACTGTTTGGAAAATAAAACTGAAAAAATTTAAAAACACAAGAATACCCAAGCACACATTCCATTCACTATTAGAGTGATGATGTCATCACACACTATGTGGCCTAAATAAAATTCCATTATACACTCATGAGAGAATGAGAGCAAAAAAGGGCAAATAACATTTTAGTATTCTTAAAAAATAGTTCTGACTTCATAGACCCCTTGAAATAGTGTCAGGGATTCTTAGGAACCACCCATTTAAGAGCAGCTGTTTTAAGAAAAGCAGTAAAATAGATATCTGTTTTTTCTGTCAGAGTTTAGAGTTGTTGCTGCTAAACTCCAAGTATACTGGGTATTAAAGTAGATGTAAGTGTAAGAAACAGAAAGAATAAATCAGATTAACAACTGATAGCATAAAATGCAAGAAAATAAAGAAAAAAGAATTTAACAATATCACATTTTAAACTATGTGAAACAGAGGCTTCAGACAAAATGGCAGCATAGGTAAATGCGATACTCAAATCTTTCCACAATCATATAAAAAATACAACTAGCCCTAGCCGATTTGGCTCAGTGGATAGAGCGCCGGCCTGCAGACTGAAGGGTCCCAGGTTCGATTCTGGCCAAGGGCATATGCCCGAGTTGCGGGCTCTATCCCCAGTGAGGGGCGTGCAGGAGGTGGCCGATCAATGATTCTCTCTCATCATTGATGTTTCTATGTCTCTCTCCCTTTCCCTTCCTCTCTGAAATCAATAAGAATATATATTTAAAAAAATAATAAAATAAAATAAAAAATACAACTAGTCTTTAGAACCATCATTCAGAACTGCCTGAAATTTAGCTGAATGGAAGTTCCACAACTAGGGAATAAAGAAGCCCCACAGAAACCAGTAGGAGGCGTTGAGTCATGGAACAGGCTGGTGTGGCAGTTTTTAATTGGGAGGGATATCTTGGCTACAGAGATCCCCGCTGAGGAGCGAGGGATGCCAGCCCCATATCAGACCTCTAGCCCAGGGTTCCAGAGCTGAGAAAAGAAGTCTCTATAACTTCGGGTTGTAAAAACCAGCGGGGATTATGACCGAGTGACATGGAGGCTGCTGGAGTCCTGGGCAGTTCCTCTTAAAGGGCTCACACATTAACTTATTTGGACTTATTCCCTCTGAGCTATCACATTGGGGCAGCAGCTTGAAAGGAACCAGGGACATACAGGGAGTAACTAAATTGTCTGGCATCAGTGCAAGAGCTGGGGAGAAGCTTTCTCCCAGACAAAAGTGCTGGCAGAGGCCACTGTTCCTTTGCTCAGCCCTTCCCCAACAGAGCCGACAGACGGGTGCCAAGTCTGAGTCTCCATCAATTTGGATCACATTTTTCGTTCTATTCTAGTGATTCCCTGTGACCCTGCCCTACGCAACTTGGGGGCTTATCCAAGCCATTTCCAGTGGTTTTTCCATACAACTGTCCTCTCTTGCCTCAGAGGACAGGCTTTCCTAAAATCTCTCAAACAAGCAGCAACTGGCCTCAGTGTACCACATATCTCTTGCTAAGTGGCCCCAAGCCTGGCACTAGTTGCAGCCTGCCTTGGCTCAGAGCTTGGCCTCTCCTGGGTACCTCCAAACCCCAAACAAGTAGCAGCCATCTGCAGATAAATCTGTAGCTCATGCCAGGTGGGCCCAGGCAACGCACCAGAACCTCCCTGGAGGCCCCAGAGTGAGTGCACTCAGTGGACAGCTTCAGACCATACTGAATTACAACGCTACCACCTCCATGAGTGATACACTCAAGGAAGCTCCCATAAGACTGTCAGGTGATTTTTTAACAGAAACTTTGCAGGCCAGAAGAGAGTGTCAAGAAATACTCAAAACAATGAAAACCAAGGACCTACAACCAAGATTACTCTACCCAGCAAGGTTATCATTTAGAATTAAAGGTCAGATAAAGAGCTTCCCAGACAAGAAAGGTCAAAGGAGTTTACTGCCACCAAACCAGTATTACATGAAATGTTAAAGGGTCTCCTTTAAGAAGAAGAAGAACAAAAAAGATAAAAAATATGACCAACATAATGGCAATATCTATCAACAATTGAATAAAAAAAAATAAAAATAAATGAACAAGCAGAACAGAAATAGACTCATAGATACAGAGAACATTTTGTGGTTGCCAGATGGGAAGGGGATTTATGGGATGGATGAAGAAGGTGAAGAAATTTAGAAGTATAAATTAGTAGTTATAGTATATTCATGGGGGTGTAAAGTACAGCACAGGGAATATAGTTAATAATATTCTAATAACTATATATAGTATCAGATGGGTATGAGATTTTTCAGGAAACTCACATAGTAAGTTTTATAATGTCTAATCACTGATGTGTACACCTGAAACTAATGTAATACTGTATGTCAACTGTAATTGAAAAATAAAAAATGATTAAAAGTAAAAATAAATTAAAAAATAAAACTATGTGAAACAAAGAGTTCAGACACAAAATAAAAGTGTTCTTTAGTTTGTAAGATTTTAAGTCTTACAGCAATTTTAATAAGGATTTACACTTGAAACCCTAACTGATCAGGAATTTCCAAAATTCTAAGTATCTTGTTAATCAGAGGACGTAAGAAAAATTGAAGCTAACCTTCTCCAAAGTCCCCTAGAAAATGCCAGGTGGGCCCAGGAAAGGCACTGGAACCTCCCTGAAGGCCCAGGAAAGGCACTGGAACCTCCCTGAAGGCCCAGGAAAGGCACTGGAACCTCCCTGAGTCATTGCACTCAGTGGACAGCTTCCTTTATTCAATTCCCCATCTGTAGGTCTTATAAGCTCAGTGGCTTTATAGAAAGGAATTTATGATACTTATTCACTAAAGAGTAAAGAAAAATGGGGATAAAGATAGATTTATAATAAAAATAAAAACTGATTTAAAAATAAGTTCAGAAAAAAATCTGAATATGCAATGGATGCCAAAGGATTATAAGACAAGAATATAAAGGAAAAGAAATACTACATGTGAATAAAGAATAGGGTCAAAAATATATCTGCATATTCATTGCAGCATTATTCACAACAGTTAAGACATGGAAACAACTTAAGTGTCCATCAATGAATAAAAAAAAATGTAACACACATACAGTGGACTATTATTTAGCCACAAAAAGAAGGAAATCTCGCCATTTACGATAACATGGATGAACTTTGAGGGCATTATGCTAAGTGAAAGTCAAACAAAAAAACAAATACCCTATGATCTCACCTATATATGATATATCTATAGATATAGATACAGATATATAGATATTCCGAGAACAGGAGGTCGGGGGCAGGAGGTGGCTGATATAAGTGAAGGTGGTCAAAAAGTACAAAGATCCAGTTATAAAATAAGTAAGTCATGGGGATGTAATGCACAGCATGGTGGTTACAGTTAATAATACTGTATTGTATATTTGAAAGTTCCTAAGAGAACAGATCTTAAAAGTTCTCATCACAAGAAAAAAAATAGATAATGCCCAACAAGAAAATATCCTATATAATAAAAGCCTAATATGCTAAGTGTCCAGTCATCCGGTCGTCCGTTCAACCAATCAAAGCATAATATGCTAATGATATGCTAAGGCCACTCAACTGCTCTCTATGACATGCACTGACCACTAGGGAGCAGATAGTCAACCTGTCGACCAGTTGCTATGTCATGCACTGACCACCAGGGGGCAGACACTCTGACCAGTAGGTTAGCTTGCTGCTGGGGTCCAGCAGATCAGGACTGAGCGAGATGGGCCGGACACACCCTGGAGCCCTCCCACAGTCCCTCCTCGGCTGGCCAACCTCCCATTTCCCTCCCTGGCCCTGATCGTGCACCGGTGGAGTCCCTTGGCCTGGCCCTCACCCTCTTGCAATCCAGGACCCCTCAGGGGATGTCAGAGAGCCGGTTTTGGCCCGATCCCACAGGCCAGGACGAGGGACCTCACCGGTGCACAAATTCATGCACCGGGCCTCTAGTATAACATCTTTCTCAACCAAGGATGAGAAGCCCTAGCCAGTTCCGCTAAATGTATAGAACATCGGCTTGTGGACTGAAGGGTCCCGGGTTCAATTCTGGTCAAGGACAAGTACCTCAGTTGCAGGCCCCAGGCCTGGTAAGGGCTCATGCACTCGTAAGGGCACGTGCAGGAGGCAACCAATCAATGTGTTTCTTTCACATGGGTATTTCTCTGTCTTTCCCTCTTTCTTACACTATTTCTAAAAATCAATGGAAAAATATCCTCAGGTGAAGATTTAAAAAAAAAAAAAAAGGATGAAAAGAGGTAGATAACCCATATAATCAGGATAAAACTCCTTAAGAACCCTGAGAACTTAGAAGTACATAAAACAAATAAATATACATAATTAAACTGCTTAGGGTAACAACATCTGTAATAGCAAAAAAAAAAAAAAAAAAAAAATTTGCCGAACCGGTTTGGCTCAGTGGATAGAGCGTCGGCCTGTGGAATCAAGGGTCCCAGGTTCGATTCCAGTCAAGGGCACATCCCCAGTAGGGGGCGTGCAGGAGACAGCTGATGGATCTCTCTCATCAATGTTTCTAACTCTCTATCCCTCTCCCTTCTTCTCTGTAAAAAATCAATAAAATATATTTTTAAAAAAAATTAATGTAAAAAAATTGAGTTTACTAAGGAAAAAAATTTATTTTGGGGATTCAAAAATTTCATAAAATTTTTGGCTGTAGACAAGTTTTCTACAACTTTTGGTTTCCTGAATATTTCTAGTAATGAAGAAAAATATCTTTCTAGGAAGTACAATTCCCTGCGGAGGTAATAGGTTAGATAAAGTTATTTTTTGGTCCTAAGCAACAGTCTTAAGAATTTGTATTCTAAGAAATTCTAGGCCTAACTATTATAGCTAAAAATGGATAAATTCTAATAACTCTAACACACTCCTATTTTTTCCACTCACCTGTATTTTTTAGCCAGATCATCCCTTTCTGCCTTCTGTTTGGCAAGCACATTATCCATAATCTCTTTTATCTCTAACATCTTTTCAGTGTATTGTTCTAGAAAGACAGTAATAAAGTAAAAAGTCAGTTAACTGAGATAGCAAATGTTGAATTTGGTCACATAGGACTCAGCCTTGCTGTTAATTTTAAAAAGTTATTATTTCCTTACCCTTTTCCCCAATATCAGTGGTCCAGATATATAAATCAAGGCTTAATGACTTACATCACCATATGGAATTACCCTAACATCTATAGGTAAGAACACTGTACCAAGAAAGAGCCAGCCAGCTTGAGTTCTAATCCTGCTACCCTATTGACTAGTCTGAAACGGGGCAAGTCACATGACCTCTATGGTCAGCTTCCTTATCTGTGAAATGAGGGGGGTAAAGGAAGATAAATAGGAAGGTAAGTATTTTGCCTATTAAAATTATTTACTTTTTAAATGCCAAAAAAATACATTATCATTGTAAAAAATAATTTCAAACAAAATGAATGTTTATCCAGAGGAAAAGTAAGAGTATCCCACTCACCCCCGTGCTTCACCTCTATTTTACTTTATAAAAGAGACTGCTGTAAATGCTTTGTGGTAGTGTATATATTTGTGTGTACATATCCTATCTGATAAAAGACAAAAAGGGTAATTGACCATACCTTCGCTATGCTTCGCACTGGCTAATCAGGGTGATATGCAAATTAACCGCCAACAAAGATGGCAGTTAATTTGCATACGTAGGCTCCAAGCGGTGGAGCCAAGCCAAACGGCCCTGAAGCTAGCTGAGCAGTGAGGCCTCACGGCCCCGGGATCAGTGGAGCAGCGAAGCCTGACGGCTGGGGGGGGCGGGGGGCCTCTAGCCAGAGCCCAGCCAGAGCAAAGGCCTGGGTCCCGAGTGCCAGAGGAAAACTGCTGCCAGCAGCCAAGGGAAGCGAAGGCCTAATGCACGAATCTCTTTGTGCAACAGGCTTCTAGTTAAATATATTTATGTAATGTATTGTTATATATATATTTAAACTATAAAACTACATATGTGTGTTTAAAAATAATAATTGTGTGTCCTGATCGGTTTGGCTCAGTGGATAGAGCGTCGGCCTGGGGACTGAAGGGTCCCAGGTTCGATTCTAGTCAGGGGCATGTGCCTTAGTTGCGGGCACATCCCCAGTGGGGGTTGTGCAGGAGGTAGCTAATCAATGTTTCTCACTCATCGATGTTTCTGACTCTCTATCCCTCTCCCTTTCTCTCTGTAAAAAATCAATAAAATATATACTGAAATAAAAAAATAAAAATAATAATAATTGTGCTGTCAGTTCTTGCTCTTTATTTTTAACACTTAGAGAGGGCTATATAAAATTGAAGGTCACTTATAGATCTATATAAAGTAAGTTTTGTAATAATTAAAATTTCCTACTTTCTTCTATTGCCTCCTAAGTAAAGGTATCATGCACTCCTCCAGCCCCATCATAAACCCACAGGATGTACACATAAATACCAATTATGTCCAAATACAGAGTCCCAAGTAGGAAATTGAAACTTAGGTTTGATTTCTTTTAAGATCATCTTTTAAGATCATCTGCTATTCATTTCACTTTTGGTACTGGTCCCTTGTGTTTTTGACTAATTTTTTAAATCAATGCATATTTTCTATATAATTTAACTAGAGAAAATCAGTAGTGAGAAATAACATGAAGTTCATGGTTGGAATTAGTTCCAGAACCTGCCTTTGCAAATTATACAAATGATTTGATAATTATAGAATAAGTGTTTCCAGAGTAATTTTTGATTCCTCAAAAGGGTTAGTGTCACAATTTGATGCATGTGCTAACAAAGGGGGGAATGTCTATGATCATTAAGAATTTAGCCTGGCCAGCATGGCTCAGTGGTTGAGCATTGACCTATGAACCAGGAGGTCATGGTTCGATTCCCAGTCAGGGCACATGCCGCCGTTGCGGGCTAGTTCCCCAGTAGGGGCATGCAGGAGGCAGCTGATCAATGATTCTCTCTCATCATTGATGTTTCTATCTATCTCTCTCTGTCTCCCTCTCCCTTCCTCTCTGAAATCAATACAACTATATTTTTTAAAAAGCTGTGGTACGTTTATACCATGGAATACTATGTAGCAGTAAAAAAGAAGAATCTCTTACCCTTTGAGACAGCATGGAGGGACCTGGAGAGTATTATGCTAAGTGAAATAAGCCAGTCAGAGAAAGACAAGTACCACATGATCATATTTACCTGCATCTTCGGGGGTTCTTATTTCAAACTCCAATAAAATTTCCTGTTTTTCTTCTATATCTTGTAGAATGGCACTTATGGTCTGATGCTATCAAATGAAAATATTAAAACTTCATTATAAGAAAGTAGATATTTCTCTCTGATATGCAATTGACAAATGCACAAAAGTGCCAAAGAAAGTGTTATTAAAAATACTCATTTCTCTTTATATTCAAAATGTACTCATGCTTTGTTTAACCTTAAGTATATAAATACTGCACATCTGAGGGAAAAAATAAACTGAAATATATCTTGATTTAAGCAGCAGTTCTATTCCTGGAAAACAGAATGTAAGAGTAGCAACCATTTAAAGAATCATAATTTTTCATTGACTTCTGTCATAATTATAGGTGTAGGAGAAAAAACAATAACTCAGCACATAATATTTAAAGATAACATATATACAACAAGTTCACTTTAAAGCCTTATGACTATCATTGCACCTGATTAAAATATCACATATGATATTAGAAATACAAAACATTACTTTCAAAACTCAGAAAGGGGATTTAAGACCACATCTTTATACCCTTGTTAGTATTAATCTTCCTTCCTGGAACGTCTTCAATTTATTCTGCCCAGATCCCTCCCTTCTTATGAGAGATGGAGTAATAAAAGTGAACTCTTGAACCAAACTGCCTGGGTGTGAATTCTGACTCCATCTCTTCCTGGCTGGTGACTCCAGCAGGTCATTTAGTCTTCTTGCTTGAAATGAGTAACATATGTGAAGTGGTTAGGACAGTACCAGCACAAAGTAAGAAAGAGCTCAATAAATACTGCTTATTATTATTATATAAAACCCATCTCACATACAAAACCTCTTAATCCACACTGGTTTTTCCTTTCTCAGAATTACTTAACAATTTCAGGGCTACAGAATTTAGGATTAATATGCATGTCTTACAAATTCTATTTCTCCATCAAGATAATGAGATCTTGTCATCAGGAGCATAGTTTTTATATTTACATGTGGTTTCCACACGATTGGATATAAAGTTGTTGCTCAATAGATAACAACTGAAGGACTGGTTCATATTACCCATCCTTTAATATATTCTCAATACACATTAATTTTTACAATGTGTAGGTTCTCAAAGCCTTCTGAAGTATGTCGCTCTGAAATTTTACTTTGGTGTCCAGAAGGGATATGGAAAATGCACATAATAAAACCATCCAACTATGTGGAAAAACAATCTCATTGCTGTCTTTTATAAAATGAATCAAAACTAAACTACAAAATATAAACATGCAAAACAAACAATGAGATTTACTTCTTTGTACATTGAATGGCTATGGTAATAAAACTATAGGACTGAATTTGTGTCCAGGCTAAGCCTCTACCTATAGATTCAAATAAAACAACTTCTGATGCTGACTTTCATTTGTTTGCCTTATATTGTTCATGCAAGTAGTCTCAGCCACCCTTGGCCATAAGCTTTCACTCTACACTAGTTCCATATTCCACCCTGGAGGATCCTGCACAATCTTCCCTCCAAGACCCCCTTCTTAGTCCTTCATTATTGCTTATATTAAAACACACACACAACAAAACAAAAAAACCTAACCTAGGACTTGTCTTTGGAACAAACAGCTTTACAGTATATATTCTGCTTACTATAAAGCTTCACTATGATTTTATTCCAGACTTGCGATTTTTACTGTGGCAGGATCATCTTTGCCTCGGACACCTCTTAAATTTTGTATAACATAGCACAGTGGCATATGATGGGCTCTGGAGCCAGACTACCGGAGTTTAATTCTGCGATAGCTACATAATAGAAATGTAATTAAAAAATGTTTTTATTAATTTCAGAGAGAGGAAGGGAGAGGGAGAGAGAGATAGAAATATCAAGGATTAGAGAGAATCATTGATCGGCTGACTCCTGCACGCCCCGGATTGGGGATTGAGCCCACAACCTGGATATGCACCCTGACAGGGAATCAAACCAAGACCTCCTAAATCAGGGTTCACCCTCAACCACTGAACCACACCAGCCAGGCTAGAAATGTAATTTTGGATCAAGTGGCTTAACCTCTCTTACTTCAGCTTCCTCGTCTATAAGGAAGAAAGTAATGACAATAACAGAACCTACCCAGAAGGGTTATTATGATGACTAAATGTGTTAATAAAGTACATAGAGAGACCGGAAACCAAGATGGCGGCATAGGAAAACACCAGAAATTGCTGCCTCCCACAACAAATTCAAAAATACAACTAAAAGACAAAACGGACATCATCCAGAACCATAGGAAGGCTGACTGAGTGGAAATTCTACAACTAGAAGGAAAAAGAAAAGCACACTGAGACTCAGAGGAGGTGCGGAAGTGCAGAAGTACGGAGGCGCATGTGGCAGGGGCTCAGTCGCAGCTGTCTTTTTGAATCGGGAGGGAGTCACAAGCCCCAAACTGCTCTGAACTCCAGTTCTGGGCGAGTCTCTGGGGACCCAGACTCATACAGGGAGAAACTGAACTGTCTGGCAGCAGGCAGAACTCGGAACTTGAGGGTGGCTTTCTCTCGGGGGTGCTTGCAGCGATTACCTCGGGACACTGAGACTCGGGGCCCCTTAGGGCAGGGCTGAGGATCAGCCATAGCTGCTTGCTCCTCCCTGCTGATTCCTTGAGACCCCGCCCCACCCAGGCTGCGGCAGAGGCTTTTGCATATGAATTCCCTGGCCCTTTGCAATCTGAAAATTAGCAAACAAACTGCAGCTGGGCCAGACAGACCCAGAACTTCCAAGAGAAGGTCCAAGGTCCCACAGCAGCTTGCACTGCTTCACAGCTGGGCCTCATTTGGGCACCTCCAAACCCCAAAAAAGGCAGGGGAATCTGCAGATCTCTTCGTAGCTCCTGCTGGGTAGCCTCAGGCAGAGGCTAAATTAGCACCTCCTTAGATCCAAGAGCCAGTGTACCCAGTGGTCAGAGTGGGACCATCCAATTACAACTCCTCAGATCCATAAGGGACACACTCAGGGGGTAGACTCAGTGAGCACCAAAGCCCCAATGAAGCAAGTCTTGCCTCATAAGGGTGTCTTCAGCACAGAAGTTCTCCAACCATGGACACAGCTGACTCTCACAGCCAATTGGCCTGGAGGTCAATTCCTTCCAGTGATACCTACAACAATCAAGGCTTAACTACAACAAGACTGTGCACAAATCCCACAAAGGGGTGCACCAAGAGTGTCCACCTCAGGTAACTGGGGAGGCTGAGCCACTGGGCCCTATAGGACATCTAGCACACAAAGCCACTCTACCAACACAGGGAAGCATAAAAAATGCAGAGACAAAGAAACAGGTCACAAATGACAGAAATGGAGGACAGCAAACTACTGGATATAGAGTTCAAAACCACACTTTTAAGGTTTTTCAAGAACTTTCTAGAAACCGCCAATAAATGTAGTGAGACCCTCAAGAAATCTAGTGAGACCCTCGAGGTTATGATAAAGGACCAACTAGAATTTAAGCATACACTGACTGAAATAAAGGATATTATGCAGAGTTCCAACAGCAGACTAGAGGATCGCAAGAATCAAGCCAAAGATTTAAAATACGAAGAAGCAAAACACACCCAACCGGAAAAGCAAAATGAAAAAAGAATCCGAAAATACGAAGATAGTGTAAGGAGCCTCTGGGACAGCTTCAAGCGTACCAACATCCGAATTATAGGGGTACCAGAAGAAGAGAGAGAGCAAGATATTGAAAACCTATTTGAAGAAATAATGACAGAAAACTTCCCCTACCTGGTGAAAGAAATAGTCTTACAAGTCCAGGAAATGCAGAGAACGCCAAACAAAAGGAATCCAAAGAGGACCACACCAAGACACATCATGATTAAAATGCCAAGAGCAAAAGACAAAGAGAGAATCTTAAAAGCAGCAAGAGAAAGAAACTCAGTTACCTACAAGGGAGTACCCATACGACTGTCAGCTGATTTCTCAACAGAAACTTTGCAGGCCAGAAGGGAGTGGCAAGAAATATTCAAAGTGATGAATACCAAGAACCTACAACCAAGATTACTTTATCCAACAAAGCTATCATTCAGAATTGAAGGTCAGATAAAGAGCTTCACAGGTAAGGAAAAGCTAAAGGAGTTCACCACCACCAAACCAGTATTATATGAAATGCTGAAAGGTATCCTTTAAGAAGAGAAAGAAGAAGAAAAAGGTAAAGATACAAATTATGAACAACAAATACACACCTATCAACAAGTGAATCTAAGAATCAAGTGAATAAATAATCTGGTGATTATAATAGAATCAGGGACATAGAAAGGGAATGGACTGACTATTCTTGTGGGGGGAAGGGATGTGGGGGATGCGGGAAGAGACTGGACAAAAATCGTGCACCTGTGGATGAGGACGGGGGCGGGGGGAGGTGATGGCAGGTGGGGGAACTGGGTGGAGGGGAGCTATGGGGGGGAAAAAGAGGAACAACTGTAATAATCTGAACAATAAAGATTTAATTAAAAAAGTAAAGTACATAGAGGACAGCTTGCCATATGATAGGTACTCAGTGAATGTCTATTATTATTATTATTATTATTAATATTATTATTATTATATTATTTCTGTACTTATTTTACGACAGAGAAGGAGGCTGCCTACATGCTATGATCTGAAGGTAGTACCAAGGTAAAATGATCTCATTTCCTTTGTGGCCACAGAGTTACCCCTCATTGGTAATTTTGAAATTTTCAATATTTAAAACCAATTTTACATTTAAAGTCCTCATATTTCTTTTGAGCTTTTCTTTTTGTGAAATTGGTTTTCTGCTATATCTCCATTTTCCGAGGTGTGGCATCTAAAACTATATACATTTTTCCTGAAGCAAATACCCTACCCATAGGTAATAACAATAGTGTTTTTTCATAATGTTCTAATCTTGACATGAAAATATACCTTTAAGTCACAGTATCATGTAAATGCTGGACAAAATACAAGCTTTAAACACACACACACACACACACACACACACACACAGCTAAAAATGGAAAAGGAAAGGAAAGTTCCCTGGTGCCAGAAATTAAGCTAGCAATGGTCCATGTGGGATTTGGAACACAGGTATTAGGGGTTAGGTTTTTAATGCCCATGCAGGAATAGGAGACAAGCTCAAGCCCATTTGAGGAGGGAATTATAATGCAGCTCCTGCATAAAGCTAGTGGCCCAGAGTGGGTACGTTTTAGGTTAGATTAAGGGTTAGAAAAACTTTCACCCATCCAAGCTTTAGGTAGAAAAGTAGAGACCTACTTTTGTCACACATGTATATAAGAACTATATACAATGTGTGGTTAGCAAACCAAAAAGGGAAATTAGCATAAAAATTGGTGTGCAACTGACAAACCTCTAGGACCCTTTCAAAAGCAAATTTTAAATAGGAAGCCTACACTCACCAAAATTCCCACAGTAAACAACCATCACTGAAGTGAGATTAGAATAAAAAAATTACAAACCACATGAAAAATCATGTTATCATGAAAAAGAGTCAGGAGGAGAGTTTAAAATTCCTTTAAAAATGTTTGAAAATATTTTATAAAGTAATATCAATATTGTAAGGCAAGAGCAGAAAAGTCTTTTTGTTGGCTTTATTTTTTAAAAAATATTTGAAAAGTAAACAATTTCTAGAAATAAAAAAAGTCATTAAAATTAAAGACTCAATATATAGGTTGAATAAATTATAAATATTTGAGGAGAAAAATAATGAATTGAAAGAGAAATCAAAGGAAATCACCCAGAATATAATACAAAGAGTTCAAGATATAGAAAATAAAAAACATATTAGGAGACACAGAGATGGGCCTAACAGACATCTAAATAGGAGTTTCAAAAAAAAGAGAATACTGAGGCTGGAGGAGAGGCAATATTCAATGATATAAGGGCTGAGAGTATCTAGACCAGGGGTGGGCAAACTTTTTGACTCGAGGGCCACAATGGGTTCTTAAACTGGACCGGAGGGCCGGAACAAAAGCATGGATGGAGTGTTTGTGTGAACTAATATAAATTCAAAGTAAACATCATTACATAAAAGGGTACGGTCTTTTTTCTTTTTAGTTTTATTCATTTCAAACGGGCTGGATCCGGCCCAGGGGCCGTAGTTTGCCCACGGCTGATCTAGACTATAAATGAGAAATGTCTTCAGATAAAGGAGCATGCCTAGTCCTGACTATAATTAATAAAAACACATCCATATTTAGAATGTAAAAGAATAAGAGAAAAATTTTTAAAACTGAAAGATTAAAAAATAGATTATCTACAAGGAAATGAAAAGTTGACTTTTCATTTATTACAACAGATACCAGGAAACAATGCAAAATATTTCAAAGTGCTGAGGCAAATACAATTTAGCTTTGAAATCGACTTAAAATATTTAAGAAGTAGCCTTTGCCAGTTTGGCTCAGTAGATAGAGTGTTGGCCTATGGACTGAAGGGTCCCCAGTTAAATTCCAGTCAAGGGCACATGCCCAGGTTGTGGGCTCAATCCCCAGTAGGGGTATGCAAGAGGCAGCCAATCAATGATTCTCTCATCATTGATGTTTCTATCTCTCTCTCCCTCTCCCTTCCCTCTCTGAAATCAATAAAAACATATTAATAATATGTTTAAGGTATAAATTAGATGATTAATCATAATTTGGGTTCAATGAATGACATTTTCCCTCTCTACACTAATAGAAAGTATATAAGAGAAGCCCAATCAACGTAGTCTTATTCAAAATGATATTTCACTGAGGATACTACTTTGCTTAAGAAGTAAGTTAGGATCTAGTATGCTTTGGTTTTTTGTCAAGGTAAGGATATATATCTTATCAATTAATATATACTTTATTGAGAAACTAGTATGTTATTTTTGCAAAAATATACCTTTATATGAAAGGTTTCAGATATAGCAAACACTATTGATCACTATTAACCATGTGGGATCCAGGTTGATTAGACCAGATTGCTTTCCTCTTCTCTATCTGAGATTCGGGGTCTTTTCTCGTATGTTCCCTAAATACACACTATGACTGCGGAAGTGTCTATGGGACAAGAAGTAGCCAAAGAATCAAACCTAGGTGTAAAAGACAGCAGCTAACCTATAGCTCTTTATCAGTGCAGATAACTGAGAATTAACCATACAACATACCTTCTTGGCTTCTTTTGTTCAATTATGCTACATTTTCTTATGACAGAAAACATTTCAACCTGTGTGTCCTTAAAATGAAAGGAGTGCTGCAATAGCCAAAGTTTGGCTGGCCCAAAGAATGGCATTTTCTAGGTGAATAACAAAGGACTTCAACTTTACTCACCATACGAAGGCTTTCTCTTGTTTTTTCTTGGTGTGAAAGAGAAGGTGGATCAACAGTCTTTAAGCCATCACAAAAACACGGTTTGTGTCTTTTGGACTGGACAGTAGGAATTTTTACTTTAAAAAGTAAAATTAGAAAATATAATAAGAATGTGCAAAAATTTAGCTTAATTTTATCAGTTGTAATGGTGAAAGGAATGGCTAAATTAAGTCTACAATTATATTAATGTTGGTCAACACCTTAATATTTATTATCAACTGACTAATTATAGCTAACATTTACTGAATACTTACCACATGGTGAATCATATTTAATCTTCATATGAACTCTGTGTGATAGGCAGTTTATTATATTTATTTTACAGAAGAGGAAAGTGAAGCTTAGAGGGATTCAGAAAGTTGTCTAATTGTCACATAGCTAGTACTGAAACCAGATCTGACTTCAAAGTCCATGCTCTTAATCACTATGACTATGATTTATTGTCTCTGTATAGTTCTCTCTGACTCTTCTCCCATTCTGGATTCCCTTTCTCCATATAACCATATAAACAATTGGGAATAGATATAGCACTTTATAACAGAGTGCCTGATAACGCCAAATGAAAGGCTTCTCTTAAGTTGAGCTGATATAATTCATGGGATCTAAACCTTCAGATAGAGCTGTGGAAAGGGATAGAGCAGTGATAGCGAACCTTTTGAGCTCGGTGTGTCAGCATTTTGAAAAACCCTAACTTAACTCTGGTGCCGTGTCACATATAGAAATTTTTTGATATTTGCAACCATAGTAAAACAAAGATTTATATTTTTGATATTTATTTTATATATTTAAATGCCATTTAACAAAGAAAAGTCAACCAAAAACATGAGTTTGCATATCACCTCTGACACGTGTGTCATAGGTTCGCCATCACTGGGATAGAGACATGGATGTGGCTCTAAAAAAGGCCCTAACCGGGGGACTTACCCTATAGTTGCAGACTATGGAAAGAGGAACTTTATATACACGTGATTTAGTATACTAGTAAAATATGACACAATGATTATTCCTGGCTCTAACCAATCAGATAAATTATATGATTCCTCCCTTGAAAATCAATAGTTGGTAAGAATGCTGGTAGGCTGGGGAGAAATGTGTGTCAGACTCTTCCTAATATTCTCCTTCATAAAGAGAGAGGGCAGATTATGTTCATGGTTTCTACTTCTATGAGTCAAGACTCAAGCATAAGGGAAAGGGTAGAATAATTCCTTCTCCTCAATACTTAATAAATTGTGTTGAATTGCCTATTCTCTGAATGGTCTCTCCAAAAGACTGAAAGCTCCTCATGGGCAAGTGCCTGGTTTGCATAGCAGGTATTCAACAAATATGTTTTCTAAATTAGTGTTTACTAAATGCCTATTTCTTATAGACAATCCATTATATTATAGTATTTCAACTCAAACAACTGCTATAAAATGGTTCATAAAATTTTGCCTGACTGTACATTCCCGTGAAATATTTTTTCACTATTTATTACACACATACCCATATAATATGTTTGCTTAACAAATTCATATTATAGCATTAGAATATTAGATTCTTTAAAAGCTGGCATTAGTCCAACTTTTATATGAATCATTACAAATTGTGAAGTAATGAAATCTTTAGTTGCCAATAATTTAGTAGTATAATATCCTTTTCCAGCCCCACTACAAGTAAACCAATGTACATTGCTTTAGTTACATCTCTATGTCATACCCAATGTTAAAGAGATTCATGTTTATTTAATGAATGGTACGGGTTTTATTTCAATTGTAACTCCAAATCAAATAGGATCATATTATTTATAAATTAAACCAAGTTTGGAAATGCTACTTTCTAAAAATAAATGGTTTCTCAAGAGTTTAATAAGCATACAAAACATCTATCCCCAGTTATAAAACAACTTACACTACAAATATAAAGATTTTATTTTTCTAAGCAGAGGTATACACCTATATAAAAAGGTAAGCAATACTGACATACATACCAGTGACTCTAGCTTTACTCTCATCTCTATTACCAATCTCAATAGCACCATAAGATTTTAGCAGCTCTCTCATTTTTTCATCATCTGCTTCATCTAAAGCAGTCTTCTGTTTTTTATTCTTTTTATTAGTGTTTGCTCCATGTTGTAGTAGAATCTCAGCTGCCTAGAAGACATTTTTCCAAAATTATCTCTATTAACATCTTAGATTAATAATTTCTGCTTTTATTATAAGACACCATTACCAAGCATTAAAAGTTATTTTTAAAAAAGCTTTCAAACTCTGGCCACTTATTAAATTTGATATGACAACTGCAAGTGGACCCACTAATTTTACCTGATTTGTTCCCACAGGAAAACCAAACATGATAACATAGAAGTAACAGATATGCAGCCTTGAATCTAGTAAGAGGCAGACAGGTTTTATTTGATCTCTCTCTCTCTCTCTCTCTCTCTCTCTCTCTCTCTCTATATATATATATATATATATATATATATATATATATATATATATATATATATATATATAATATTTTTATTGAATTCAGAGAGGAAGAGAGAGGGAAAGAGACATAGAAACATCAATGATGAGAGAGAATCATTGATTGGCTGCCTCTTGCACACCCCCTACTGGGGATCGAGCCCCCAACCCCGGCATGTGCCCTGAACTGGAATCAAACCTGGGACCCTTCAGTCCGCAGGCCAACGCTCTATCCACTGAGCAAAACCAGCTAGGGCTATTTGATCTCTTTAACAGAGTGCCGTGTTCACCCTCCTCCAAGCTGATGAAGGAAGGGGTAGAGAAGGGAGAAAGAGTCACTTCAGGACTATATTATATTATAAACTTTATTATATATTGCCATTAGACATAGTTCTATTTGGACTATATTTCAGTAAACTTAATATCCAATCTAATAATGTCTATGCAAATATATGTCCTAAATAACTGATTCATATTCACAAAATGTTAAAGATAAAAGGGAATGTAGATATAATTTATTCCAACCCTATCATTTTATAGACGAAAAAACTGAAGTCAGAGATTGTGACATTTTAGGGGCAAAATAATCTTTGAATATAAATAAGATGTCTCTAAATAAATCGAAATTATGTATTAGAAGTCAGTTTGCAATCGGTCAAAGTTAAAAATGGTTACTAATTAGTTTATGGTATAAGTCAATTAGTAAAAAACAGCCAGTGATTCCACTTGCATGAGGCAAGCAAGTGACTCCAACCACTGAAAAACTTTCTAATTAGGAAAAGATGGTAAGGTTTTGTTTAAACAGAGATATGCTATGTGCTAGGAGCTTTTCTCTTTCTGCTTGTGTTCATGGATGAAGAAGCAGAGAAATTGAGGAGCAAATGGCCAGCTAGAAATGGCCCTTATTTGTTCCATCAGCCTAGAGATAGCACAGCATAAAGAAAACACATTTATTTTTATTTTTTAAAATCTTTATTGTTTAAAGCAGCTGTTCTCAATCTGTGGGTCTTGACCCCTTTGCCAGTTGAACAACCCTTTCACAGGGGTCACCTAAGACCATCCTGCATATCAAATATTTACATTATGATTCATAACAGTAGCAACATTACAGTTATGAAGTAGCAACAAAAATAATTTTATGGTTGGGTCACAACATGAGGAACTGTATTTGAAGGGCCAGAGGTTGAGAACCACTGGTTTAATGTATTACAGAGGTCCCATTCCCCCCCCCCCCCTCGCCACCATCCCCTTCTATCCCACACCCGCCCCTCACCTGAGAGCTCCCCACCAATAACAATACCACATTTATCTCTCTTGCTCTCTTTTTTATCTTTCTAGTTTACCTATTAGTAGCCTATCTCAAGATAAAGAAATAAAGATAAAAGGGACAAAGTCAGTCAGAAATAAAATGAGCCAATGATAGAAGAAAGGTCACACAGAGAGAAAGTTCATGAAAATATGAGGAAAGGTGTTAATAATATATTCATGTCAGGGGAACTAAAATATCATGAAAAATACCATCTTCTTTTCAAATAGAACCTTTTTCTTAAAATAAATGCAATAGATTTATTGGAGTTTCCTCCAAAAGCGAACTGTCTATATCACCACTTAGGTGATATAACAATAGATCAAACAACAGCAAACTATAGCCCTCACTGGCCAAATCCAGTCTGCTGCCTGATTTTGTAAAAAAAAGTTTTATTGGAGCAGCTATAACCAGTCATTTACATATTGTCTATGGTGGCTTTTGCAATATAACAGCAGTTGATTAGTTGCAACAAAGACTGAGTGGCCTAGAAGACCTAAACTGTTTATCATCTAGTCCTTTATAGGAAATACTTAACAACCCTGCTCTAGACGAGAGCACTATCTAGCAGGATTTTCTGTGATGACAGAAATGTTCTAATCTGCGAAGTTCAATATGGTAGCTACTCGCCACATGTAGCTACTGAGTACTTGAAATGTGACTAGTGCAACTGAAGAATTGATTTTAAATTTAATTTTAAGTAATTAAATAGACACATGTTGGCTAGTGGCTATAGCATAAGATAGCACGCTCTAGATGAAATTCCTTATTTCAAAGGTAAAGATATTATCTCTTTCTCAAGCAGCTGAACTCGGCCTAGAATTCACGTTTTCTATTATCAAACTTGGTGCTTTATCCACTAAACCAAGCTCCCCTTCTGCTACTTCCTATTGGTTGAT
This sequence comes from Myotis daubentonii, assembly GCF_963259705.1. Lineage (NCBI taxonomy): Eukaryota > Metazoa > Chordata > Mammalia > Chiroptera > Vespertilionidae > Myotis > Myotis daubentonii. The sequence goes on along the minus strand of NC_081843.1, from coordinate 76,623,435 downwards.
CCCTTCCTCCCCTGCGCCCCACCCTCTACCCCCGCTGCCTTCCCTCTGAGGTTTGAGAGTCTGTCCATGTTTCTATGTCTCTGGGTCTATTTTTTGTTCATCAGTTTATGTTCATTAGATTCCACGGAGGTGTCACCTCACACCTGTCAGAATGGCTACCATCAACAAATCAACAAACTTGACAAGTGCTGGTGAGGATGTAGAGAAAAGGGAACCTTAGTGCACTGCTGGTGGGAATGCAGACTGGTGTAGCCATTATGGAAAACAGTATGGAGTTTCCTCAAAAAATTAAATATGGAATTGCCATTTGACCCAGTGATCCTACTTATAGGAAAATACCCTAAGAGACCCGAAACACCGATCAGAAAGAATATATGCACCCCTATGTTCATAGCAGCACAATTTATAATAGCTAAAATCTGGAAAAAGCCCAAGTGCCCATCAGTAGGTGAATGGATAAAAAAGTTGTGGTAGCCAAGCTGGGTGTGGCTCAGAGGTTGAATGCCAACCCAGAAACTAGAAGGCCACTGGTTCAATTCCTGGTCAGGGCATATACCTGGATTGCAGGCTTGATCCCCAGTGGGGTGCATGTAGGAGGCAGCTGATCAATGATTCTCTCTCATCATTGATGTTTCTATCTCTCTCTCCCTATCCCTTCCTCACTGAAATATATAAAAATATACTTTAAAAAAAAGTTGTGGGTCCTAGCCAGTTTGGCTCAGTGGATAGAGCGTTCGCCTGCGAACTGAAGGGTCCCGGGTTCTATTCTGGTCAAGGGCACATGCCTGGGTTGTGGGCTCGATCCCCAGTGTGGGGCGTGCAGGAGGCAGCCAATCAAGGATTCTCTCTCATCATTGATGTTTCTATCTCTCTATCCCTCTTCCTTCTCTTCCTTCCTCTCTGAAATCAATAAAAATATATTTTTTAAAAAAGTTATGGTACATTTACAACATGGAATACTATGTAGCAGTAAAAAAGAAGGATCTCTTACCCTTTGAGACAACATGGAGGGACCTGGAGAGTATTATGCTAAGTGAAATAAGCCAGTCAGAGAAAGACAAGTACCACATGATCTCATATGTGGAATCTAATGAACAAAATAAACTGATGAAAAAAATAGATCCAGAAACATAGAAGCATGGAACAGACGTGGAATCTTAGAGAGAAGGCAGGGGTGGGAGGGTGGGTGGGAAGAAATCAACCAAAGAACTTGTATGCATATATGCATAACCCATGTACAAGACAATAGGGTGGTGAAGGCCTTGGAGGTGGGGGAACAGGGGCAGGATAGAAGGGGGCCAATGGGAGAAAAAAGGGGATATGTAATACTTTCAACAATAAAGATTTAATTTAAAAACTATGAAGAATTTTAAAGTCTAGATTTGAAATTCAGTGTTACTAAAAGAATAACCCTAGTAATTTTCTCTTACGATATTTTTACCACACTGCCCAATTAAGAAAAACAAAGGAGAAAAATATATAACAAACCTCCAAGTAACAAGCTATTGTGTTTTTAGTCATTTCTTTGAAACCTCAAATCCACTGTGTAATTCTGAGTTAAATAAAGTCTAGCTGTCACATGTATCATCACTATAGAGTTTTTATGCACAATAGCAAATCATTTAAAACCATTAAAAATGGAATGTATTAGATTGATAGCCTGTGTTTACTCTGAACCATTTCATTTTATTCTGATTTATATGAATTATGTGATGAAGAGACAATAGAAAAATGAGTCATTAGCAAATAGATTGATTTTTCAATCATTACACAATGTCTTATCTTCACTTGTAATTTTAAGGTTTTAAAAATAATTTGTTTTAAGGAATCACTTTAGCTCTCAATTTAAAATATCTTCATTTTCTTCACTCATTTTTCTAAAAAAGAGTAATAAGAGCCAAATCTGATGTGCACTGTACCTTTAAATGATTATTTGCAACGGCATCATGTAAGGGCAGAATTCCATCTAGATCTTCACAGTTAACATTAGCACCAGCTCTTAACAACTCCACAATTATATCATCAGCTCCTTCACTAGATGCCTTATGTAGTGGTGTCCAACCTAAAAATGGAAGAGGGGAAAAATTAAAACAAGCTGCTGCTGACATATACTCATTATTAAGTTTGCTTGCATTAATGACATTAACATCTACATTGATTCAAATGTACATATTAGTGGAAAAAATATTGAAAACTGTGGCCTTAAAATGTGTTTCATTTTTAAAAACAAATTGATCTCATAAAAAAATATTTGCTAGAGGTGCCAAAACAGAAGCATAATCATAATGGGACCAAAGTAAATATTAATCATGTCAATTTGTTTCAACTCAGCTATTAAAAGATCATCTTTGACTTTTCTACTTGTATCCTTTCATTGTCACATTTTTCTTTAAAATGACATGTCATTCCATCAATTTTTGAGTTTTTCCCTCTGGAATTCCTCACACAAGATTCTTTCATGCTGAGCAAAATGTTAGATCAATTTAAAATTGGAGGTTTAAAATAAAAATAAGGGAGGGGAAAAGAAAGGAATAGTAGAAAGACAGGAGGAAAGTAAAGAAGGAACAAGAAAGTAGGAAAAATTTTGCATTCTCTCCAAAGTTAGGGAATGGAATTAGGGCCTACAAAGAAAAGGCCTAAATAAAGTTTCCCTTACTTCCCATTCTATATACTCTTGCTGAATGCTCCCAAATGCATGTTGAAGAAGAAAGTTATTTTAGCAATTGGTGAGAACCAAGATAAGTCTTACTATTCAACTTATATGTCACTAAAGAAAATTGTTCAAAGTTAATTATTACATAGTAGCCAGATTCAAAACTGGGGTAAGGGGCTGTGAAATGTGAGTTCAAATTTTAAATTAAAAGAATCCAAACCTGCATTATCTTTTAGATTCACATCTGCTCCAGATTCTATTAGAACTTTCATCAGAGACAAATCTCCTCTTCTGACAGCCAAATGAAGTGGGCTTTCCCCCCTGGTATTCCTCTTATTGATCCCAGCTGTTTTCATTTCTGTAAATTTGCCAAGTAAAACTGAGGCTTCTTTTCTGCCAAATGCTGATTATAAAGGAGCTTAAAAAATACATACCAACTTCCTCAAAACATCCTAAGTAGGGTGTACTACACAGAAATATACATCTATTAATATAACTGTTACTATTTTAAAATATAACTGTAACACAGTTCTTCAACTTGTGAAGAAATTATAGTGCACTTAAGCATTACTTCAAAGTCATTCTAGCAATTCTTTAGTCACTCTATTATATGTTTGATTAAAACAAATAAACCTGTTTCAGTTCTATACTCATTTTACCCTCAGTAGTCCTTTAGCAGTAATTTTTTTCTTAAAACAAATTGTGATTTTATAAAAATTCTCTTTGTTCTACAGCTATTCTCTCTATCTCAATGGGTCTGTTTCTGATCACATAAGATGCCAAGAACCAAACTATGGCCTATTGGTTTTTTTATTTTTCTTTCATAAAAAATAAAGTACAGTATCATTATTTAAAGATTCTTTTTTAAATCTTTTCTTTGCAACACAAGTTAGACAGACTTATAGGTTGAAGCTAAAAACGACGAACTAACCACATTTCTCCCCAAACCATGCAAAAATGATAGTAAAAGATATTTTGAAAAATGTCATACAAGAACAATAAAAGAGAAAACAGTAAATAGAAGACTTCAACAAATTTAGGGGAACTGGAAAGTCACTGATGGAGAAGAGTTGACTGACATGGCAGAGTGGGAAATGCTCCAACCCAAGTGCCTGGGAAAGGAATTTGCAGAGGAAGGGAGCCAATCTGCACCAGGCACTCAGCACTTGGGGGCATCAGGTACCATGAAAGGCAGTATGTATAGAACAGGGCTGGAAAAAGCAACACTGACTGTAAAAGTATGTATATAGAAAAGTTAAGACTCCAAGTTGCCTTTCCCAACCCCAAAGTGCCTGGCAACCATTCCTCTTAGCCCAGGCCCCCATCTGGAGGTTCACTTTCTGTAGAAACTACATCAAAGAAGTTTCAGACTAAGACATAAGGCAAAATAGAGAGTTGGGCTGATTAAACAGTAGTACTCAAAGTGGAATCCCAGATCAACAGTATCAGTTTCACTTGGGAAATGTGTTAGAAATGCAAATTCTTCAGCCATCCTAAGCCTACTCTGGAGGGCAGACTTTAAGATGGCTCCTAATGATCCTTACTTCCTCATATTTATAGTCTTGTAACAAATCCTCCTTGAGAAACTTGCTTCTAATCAATAGAATAACATTGAGGGTACTTAATTTCCTTATCTATATATATAAAAATCCAGTGGTCGTAATGCCATAACGATCAGTGCACTGCGAGATGTGCACGGGTGGGTGGGGCTGCAAGTGTGGCAGGGCAAATGCAGGCGGGCGGGGCTGCGAGTACAGAGAGGTGCACACAGGTGGCTGTGGCCATGCAATTTCACACGCTGGGTTTCTAGTCTATATATATAAAAGCCTAAGCGACCGTTATGACTGGATAACTGGCTGGTAGCTATGACACGCACTGACCACCAGGGGGCAGACACTCAATGCAGGAGCTGTCCCCTGGTGGTCAGTGCACTCCCACAGCCAACCTCCTGTGGTCCCTCCCATGAGACGGCCCTGATCGGCCCAATCACTGGACAGGCCAAGGGACCCAACCCATGCACGAATTTGTGCACCAGGCCTCTAGTTAGGTTATAAAAGATTATAACATATTCTGTCTTGCTAGTTGACTTCCTCTATCACCTTCAGCTTGTATGTTTTAATGAAGCAAGTGGCCACCTTGAAAGAGCCCATGAAACAAGAAACAGGATGGGCACAACCCTAAAGGAACTGAATTCTGCCAACAATCACATGGGCTTAAAAGTGGCTTCTTCCCTAGTTGAGCCTTCAGATGAGACCCCAGTCCTGGCCAACACCTTGATTGCAGCCCAGGAAAGATCCTGAGCAAAAGACCTGGCTAAGCCATGCCCTATTTCCTGACCTACAGAAACTATGAGATAATAAAGGTGTGTTGTTTTGAAATAATTTGTGATCATTTTTCATGCACTAACATATAACTAACACACCTACTGAATTAGAATTCCTGACGGTAGACCCCAGCAATGCTTTAATGGCTTTCCAGGTGACTCTGATGTAACGTAAGGTTTGAAAAGCACCGCATTAAATCATCAGATCCTTACCCAGTCCTGTTTCCTAAATGTCAGCAACCAGACATAAATTTCAGAGCAAGAGAAAAAAAAGTCTCTAATAGATGGATCCTTTGGCTATGAGAGTCACATGGAAGATTAATAGTTTCGTGTTCATCTTCCATTGACATCCAGACAAAATTTCTAAATTTCTTTAGAAATTTGCACTCAGAAATTGTTTATTGGAAGAAAAAGACATATTACATATATTTCTTGTGTTATATGTATATTTTTTAAAATGCAGATTACAAGTTTGAATGGAAAAATCTCTCTCAGTAACTGTTACTGTGAATAATATAAATCTCACATTGTTCCTGGTATGTTCGAAGCAAAGAAGGTAGGCATGTGATAAACATTTTGGTGCAAAAACTCAAAAATTGCTCAATGTTACTCTCATTGTAAATTTCCCCAGCATTTAACTGAAATTTGAAAGTAGCCATAACCAGATTGGCTCAGTGGATGGGGCATCGGCCTGCAGACTGAAAGGTCCCAGGTTCGATTCCGGTCAGGGGCATGTGCCTTGGTTGCGGGCACATCCCCAGTGTGGGGTGTGCAGGGGGTGGCTGATCGATGTTTCTCTCTCATCGATGTTTCTAACTCTTTATCCCTCTCCCTTCCTCTCTGTAAAAAATCAATAATATATATATATATATATATTTATGGTTCTGCAAACTTTTCTTTTTAATTTTACAATGCATCATAAACATTATTCCATGCAATGGACAAAAATCTGCTACTGAAACATAGAGGGCTGCAGCTGGATAACAGAGTGACAACTAAAGCCAAACATTAGCATAAGTTTAAAGCCCTGGGCCTGGCAAATGCCTGCCATGGGCACTACACAAAAGGAATGTCTTCAAAGCCCCTTTGTGGGGCCCTACAGCCACCCCCGAGTTCCCTAGGGCCTCTGGGGTGGAAGGGGTCCTGTAAACTTTTTTGCATCCACATAAACCCCCCCAATTTCTGTCTGGTTTTCTTCACCTCATCCTCTACCCTAGCCATCTCATCAAATTCTCTTATCATCTCCTCATTGCTCAAATGCATATCGTGTATGGCCTCTTTGTATTCCTTGAGGCACTGAGCCAGCCCCTTGTTGGTTTTTATAGAGGAAAAGTCAGAGAGCCAGGGAAAATCAAAACAAGAAGGAAAACCAGAGAGTGAGGGAAAGCCAAAAGAAGGAAAACCAGCCATCCAACCAAGGGCTGCAGGAAAGCGCCCAGCTGGGGATGATGTATGCCGGGGTCCAGCCCCAGCAGGTCCAGGGGTTCCCAAAGGCGTAGACGGAGTCGGCGAAGAAGGAAGGACACGGAGACAGTGTTCAGTTGATCAGCAGCCTAGCCAGGATCTCCAGCCAAGTTCTGGTCTGGATCTCCAGAGAGGTTCTGCTTCGGAGATCCAGCCAGGTTCTGTCTGAGATCTCCAGCCAGGTTCGGTCTTCAGGTTCTAGTCAGGTTCTCTTGCCAATTTCTGTAGTCAGGTTCAGTCCAGGATCTTTTGCCATGTTCTCTCCAGAGAGGTTCTGCAGGTTCTCCAGCCAGGTCCAGTCACCAGGTTCTAGTCAGGCTCTCCTGCCAATCTCCGCAGTCAGGTTCAGTCCAGGATCCCCTGCCATGCTCTCTCGCCAGGCTCTGCCTCCAGGCTCCGAGGCCAGTCCCTCTCCAGGATCCTCCGGCATGCTCTCTCCAGCGAAGTTCTTCTGTCTCTAGGCTCCGTGTAGGTTCTGTCTTCTTGATTCTGTTCTAAGTTCTGAGTGTTTCTGTCTTGTTACAACTGTATTTATACCAGTTTGATTCAATCCTATCAATCTCTATTACAAAGGTTAGGGCGTTTCTTATCTCCATTCCAGGGAGAAAAGATTATGTAGTTTAAGCATGATTGTTCGTAGTTAAAGGGATTAATTACCCGCCTGGCACTTAGTTGAGGGGTTTTATTCCCTCCCTAACTTCAGGGGAAAATCCCTACCTGGGGATTCAACCTTTCTCGGAGAGGTGACTTTGGCTAAAACACAGCGCCAAGAAGGTGAGCAAACATATTAAGAACCGTATGCCATATATGCCAGGTCCCTTGAAACAGCAAGGATGGACCGGCTCCCGGCATTGAAGGTCAGATAAAGAGCATCACAGACAAGAAAAAGCTTAAGGAGATCATCACCATCAAACCAGGAATATATGAAATGCTAAAGGATATTCTTTAAGAAGAGGAAGAAGAAGAAAAAGGTAAAGATAAAAATTATGAACAACAAAGTGACAACAAATAAATACCTATCAACAAGTGAACCTAAAAATTAAGTCAGAATAAACTGGTGAATATAATAGAAGCAGGGGCATAGAAAGGGAGTGGACTGACAATTCTTGGGGGGAAAAGGGTGTGGGGGATGCGGGAAGGGACTGGACAAAAATCTTACACCTATGGATGAGGACAGTGGCAGGTGGTAAGAGCATAGGGTGGGATGGGAACCAGGTGGAGGGGAGATATTCGGAAAAAAGAGGAACATCTGTAATAATCTGAACAATAAATATTTATTAATTTTAAAAAAATAAACAAAGAACAACCACAATAGAAAAAAAAAAAGAAAAAGAAATACTCAGCTGGTCCTGGCCCGTGTGGCTCAATGGTTTAGAGCATCGTCACGTGCACCGAAGGATCTCAGCTTCGATTCCCAGTCAGGGCACATATTCAGGTTAGAGGTTCAATTCCCAGTTGGAGTGTGTACAGAGAACAACTGATCAATGTTTCTCTTTCATATCAATGTTTCTCTCTCTTTCACCTGCCCTTCCTTTCTCTCTAGAATCAATAAAAAACATATCCTCGGATGAGAACAAAAAAAAAAGAAAAAGAAATACTCAGCTATCTACCTGTTTATGTGGCTTGTCTTTCCTCTCTAGATTTTTGGATCTTCTCATCTTTGTTCGGAAATTTCACAGTGAGATGTCTTGCTTATGGTACTGGACACTTTGTGGGCCCTTTCAATATGGAAACTTCTGTGCTTTATTTCTTTTATTTCTTTTCTATTTTCACTGTTCTCTCTGGATATCCTGGAGTGATCTAATTTTATTCTCTCTCTCTATTTTTTCTAGTTTTATTTTTTATAGGAGACTTGGAAAGCTTTACCTCCCAACTCTGCTATATCCACATATATATATATACTTAAAAATCCTATTATATTTTTAATATCTAAGGGCTCTCTGTATTGTTCTTCATTCCTTTGTTTCTATGCCTTTTTAAGCAAGTTTAATATATCCTGATTCTTGAATTATTTCTGTTTCTTCTGGGTCCCTTTAGTATGTTTAGATCACTTTGATGTCTCTTTTATATTGGGGTATTGGGGTTTTCTACAAACACTTGTTGATTTTTGGCTATCTGTTCTTATTTAAGTGAGAGAAACTAAAATGCTGACTGGAAATCTGTGAAGGGTAAAAGGAGTACAGCAGAGCTCAGGGCTTGGTTGAATTCACCCTTGGTGATCAAGAAGTAAGCTGGCCTTTGTGTTAGGGAATTGCCAGATGTATTTGGAATTACCTCCTCTTGGGCAGTTCAATTTATTAGTTTAAAGATACTTACTCAGGCACTGTGTTAAAAAACAAAACAAACAAACAAACAAAATAACCCACCAGAGATGAAACACAAAAGGAATGTATTATTTCAAAGTTCTGGAGATCAGAAATCTAAAACCTAGGTGTCAGCAGGGCTACACTCTCTAAGAAAGAATCAGCATTTCTTGGCTTCCTTGGATTTGGCTACATAGCTCCACTACCTCCAGCTTCACATTGTCTTCTCTCCTGTGTGCCTCAAATCTCCTTCTGTTTTTCTTTTATAAAGACACAGTAGTAATTAGATCCAGGACCCACCAAATAATCCAGGATGATCTCCTCATCTTAAGATCTTAATTATATCTGCCAAGTTTTTTTCTAAATATTCGCTCTTTTATATAACACTAGAGGCCTGGTGCACAGATGCGTGCACTGGTGGAGTCCCTCAGCCTTGGCCTGCGGGGACTGGGCCGAAACTGGCAGTCTGACATCCCCCAAGGGTCCCAGATTACAAGAGGTACAAATCCATGCACTGGGCCTCTAGTATGCATATAAGATCTTTGGTTAATCTCTTCCTGCCCTCCCTCCTCCCCACTTCCCACTGAGATTCATCAGTCTGTTCCATGTTTCCATGCCTGTGTGTTGAGCGTCTGCCCCCTGGTGGTCAGTGTGCATCATAGCTACCGGTCGAATGGTCATTTAGGCTTTTATAATACAGATAGATAATAGCACAGATTCTAGGGCTTAGTGCATGGACACATTTTGCAGAGCCACCATTTAACTCACTACAGGAGGAATATATAAGAAGGGCTTCAGTTTACATGAGATAGGACAATGGGAGAAGGTTTACAGAAAATGCCTAATCCAGTGTTCGTCCTACCACTAGTATACTAAACAGAAAATAAATCAACTTTTTTACGCTTAGTATTCAATTCGAAGTGGTCCAGCCCATTGTTCATCACAGAACTAACTCCAAGAATTATCAAAGGGTAGTTAGCTTGTCCATACTTCCAAATACATACAGTTCATTCATATGACACCAAAAAACTAGTGGCTATGCTTTTTTAATGTTTGTTATGTTAAAAGGGCTCAGTGGAAGTATCAGAGATGAGACACAGTTCACCCACAATGTCCACACTCAATATTCTTGCTGTTTATCTCCTCTAAAATAACAAATTAGAAGTCAGAGGCAGAAATATCATAAGAATATATCTGAAGACTAATAAATTCTCAAGTGTTGCTTTACAGTAAAACCATCTAAAATGTCGTTGAAATAATTTTATAATATAGTGAATGACAAAAAAAAATAAACAAGTACATCTGAAAGTTTAGAACTATTCTGAAATACAGTAGATTCCTGGGCCTGGCCAGGTAAACATTTACTTATACAAGTAAAGGAATACAAACCTTGGCTGCAGGTAGTTTTTGATAAATTTTGTTCTTGGATGTTAACAGGTATGTGAATCTCTGAATCTATTCTATCTTTTTTCTCCTCACAATTTCTTACAGTGCTTTCATCTCCATTGATATTATTAGTTAATTCCTCATCTGAAAAACAAACATTTTTGCAGTATCAGTGTGGCAATTCTCCTTACTGGTTAAATGACTAGTCATGTAACTATTCCAAGTTTCTAATCCTAGCAAGAAGAATTTAGAAATGGTTTTATATAACTAATGTAAATTAGTTTGCTAAATGCAATTCTGATGGGAATACACTGAATTGTTGAAATCACTGGAGCTAACAATTTCCTGCTGTAAAAATGTTAAGTTTATTGATACTAAGATAAGTCTATACTAAAAATGAATATAATAATTGATATAAATACTGTTACTTCTGTCAATATCAATTTAGCAACAATCTTTGATAATAATGGTTGAACTTTTAAGGTAAACACAATTACTTAAATAATTAGCAGCATCCCCAAAATTATGGCCCTCATGTCCTCATTCTTGTCAGTTTGGGCATAGGTTGAGTGAAATTCAGTTGGAAACTTCTTTAAAATAAGTAAATCTATAGGAAATGTGTACAAATCTAGCAATACTACTAATACCTGGTTTATGAGAAATTTCCTTCTCTTCTCTTTGACTAACTTGTGAGATGTTGGTCAATTCTTTATTCATATTGTCAATGGAATGAAAATCTCTATTATGTATGATTTCACTCTCTGCAAGGTCTTGTCTCCTTTTTTCAATGTTAGTTGTTTCTATTACTTGAGAATGAACAACTGCGGATAAAGGCCCATTTGAAAAATTTGGTTTTTGGCCTTTGTCAGTGTAATTCCTTTTAGTGCCTTCTTTCTTATTCACCTTTTCCACAATATGTGTATTTGTTTGATTCATTAAAGAAGTTGGTTTGCTGGGGCTACTGCAATCCTGAGGCCTTTGGAATTGCTCCACATTAGTCAACTGCAAAACGTCACGTGTTGAAATTGTTCTTGTACAAGCCAAGGAAGTATGCTCAGGACTGTCTTGTGAGTGAACAAAAGAAGTTCCATATATGTATTGTTCATAATTTGCAACGTGTGGTTCAGAAACAGCTGTATTATCTGAATTAGAAAAATTAACAGCCTCCTGTTGTGGAAGTATGCTTAGGCCACCTGCTTTTAACTTATTGTCCTGTGAAAAATGGTCTTTAGAAGGTAAAGACTGTTCAAAATCCATTACTTCTCTATTTGTTATATTCTCTTTATCATTATAGTGGTTTTTGCAACTTGTAGAACATATCATCTTTTTAGACGTTATGGTCTCTTCAGAGGTACAGCAATCAACATGAATATCATTATTAAAATTTTCCCATTTATTAAGGTCCTCTTTTTTTTCATCTGAGTTAGTGTTTTCATGAGATTTATAAGGACTAATGTGCTGTTGTTCTTGGTGAGTTTGAGCCTGCTGATCTGTAGTAACAATGGGTAATTCGATTTCTTTATGTACAGAAAGTCCTGAGAAAGTAACAGCTTGAGCTTGGTCACTGGATTCTAATTCCAAGGATTTTATTTCTTGACTTTCTAATAAATCCAGGTTCTGGGTATGTGTCTCTTTGGGAACTGAATGAGTGTCAATATTGTTACTTAATCCATTTTCCAGGCTTGCCAGAGCTGGGCTAAAAGGTTTACATGACTCTTCTGGAAGGTCATAAAGGGTTTGGAGAATATGCTGCTGATCAGTAACCAATCTACTTCTTCTGGAAGAAGACACAGCTATGGTCTTTCTTGAGTTTCTTTCTTGGATTGCCTTATGCACCTGAGTCCTTTTATATTGTTCATTTCTTCTTCCTTTATATTTGGACGCATTTGTGCTGGAATCCTTGACATTATGGAGATTGTTTTTTCTGAGTCCTGTAGAGTATATTTGGTTAACAGTTGATTGCTTATGCTTGAAGTTGCCAAATTTCGTGCTTTTGGAATTTCTTGGGTAATGTTCATTTACATCTTCTTTCTTTATAAATAAACCTTTTTTGCTTCCTTTATCAACTTTTATATGTTCTGGCTTCTGTCTGTTGGAATTTTCATCACAAACAAACCCAATGCAATTTTTAGAACTGAATTTTGGTTTCTATAGAAACAAAATATATAGTTAGCTTTAATTTTCAGCTGTAGTTCTATACTCAATTCATTCTGGATTGTTCATAAATTAAACTATTATTCCATTCAATTTTATAATTTGATCTAATCACAGGGACTGCTGAGATATATACAACCTGATTCTTCAGAAAAAGTAGACTAATGGAAGAAAGGCAAATATAATAGACTCAGTGTGTGTACTAATCTTTATTTTCTGCTGTACATTTCAATTTTTGCCAATATTTTAGCACTACCAATCTTACTAAATATAATTTAAAAATCTTAATCTACTTAATATTTATAGGCTCTCGAAATAAATCAGATAAAAGTTTCCTTGTAAAGGAAACTTAAGAATTTTTTAGAAACACTCTTCTTTCCCAATTGTTATACAGGTAGAGCTAGAATTAAGAGAGTTTCTTCCTCTGGTATCTATGAGAGACCGTAGGTAGGGCAGCAGAAGGAGGATTTTAAAAACAAGAAGACATATCTGCTCCCAAATTGGTCTGCATGGAAAGATTATTGTAGGCTGCTAAGATTAAAACAGGAACAATGCTTCCTGTTTCCTGTCACTCATCACAACCCAAGCACCAGATGAAGAGTAACTGCCCACCATGTAAAGTTCGAAGGGATGGATTGACGCCTTTGACTCTTGTACTGTGTTTAGGCCAGAGGAAATTTGACATGGTTGATAACCCTAATGGCTCCATGAAGAGGAGGTAAAAGGAAATGTCTACCAATACATTAGTGTGCCCAGATATGCTACATTTACTGCTTCCCAAATTAACAGCCTAGAACCCCCTGATTCTCATATAATTATTCCAAAGTATCTTAAAAGCAAAGGTGAAGTCACTGTTCCTGATGCATGCTTCAGTTAACTTTTCTTTCCTCTTTGATGATGCATTCTAAAAAAATGGTTTTTTTTGCTAAACAGAGATATACCTTTGGCTGGGGTGCATCCTCTACATCTAATGGATCAGTGCTATCCTTTTGAGCTATAAACAAAAAGAGAAAAATCAAAGAAAACAGCCTCCAGTGGCCAGACTCAGGACTCCTAAAACACACAAGTCCCTTGCTATGAGAAAACTAGGTAGAATTAAGCAAAATTATGCAAACATTTTCTATTAAGATTGGCATAATCTTACATAATATTACTATAATTTCCGTATGTATCAGAAACCAAAAGCTATCTTGAGAGAGAGCTGAGAAAATTTCTGTGGGTAAAGCAAAATTGACCTTAAAAATTAACTAAAGACAGACACTAAACTCAGTATTTTTATATTCTCCACAGATTTATCTAGATATTTAACTGTGTAAAACCTACTTTTATAAAGCAAAAAATTATTTCATAATTAATTGAATTATCATTTCCTGATATGTTTGCTTAATAAAGTTCAGTCTATTTCTCTTGTTTTCCAGTGAGATTAGGCTACCAGAAAGAAGTCTTTTGCTCTAAAGAACTTATTAATTGCCTCTAGGTGGCTTTTATCAATGAAGTTATTTCTTTACTATAAAAATAGAGTGCTTTGATCCAGATCTTAGTCCTTAGTCAATGACATTCAACAATTAGCTCTTGAGAAAATTACACACATATTATCTCTTGAGTGGAAAGAATTTGTTTTGTGTTTTTTTCCAAAGGACTGATACTAATTATTCAACAAAAATTTACTGAATGCCTACTATGTATATGGTATTCTAGTATTCATTACTAGACAAAATAAACATCCTTTCCTTCATGGAGCTTAGATTCTAATGGGGGAAGACCAAAAATAAAAAATAAGCAATTGTCCAATGTGAAAGATGGTGTTAAGTACCAGGAGAAAAGGATAAATATTAGTACAGTAGGGTAAGAGGGATTGAAATGTGGTAGTTCTAAAAACATGTTCATAAAATTTTTGATACCCTTCCATTCAAGAGGTGGAGCTTAATTTTGTTCCCCCTGAGTGTGAGCCAGACTTAAGAGACTCACTTCTAACAAGTAAATATAGCAGAAGTTATTCTATATCAATTCCAAGATTAGGTTGTAAAAAGCCTGTGGCTTTTGTCTTGGGTGCATTCTCTCCTGGAGTATAGTACTTTCTCTGAGCCAGCTTTTAGGTCATCAGCAGCCCTGGAAAAGCTCAATTGGCAAGTAACTGAAGGCACCAGCTGACAACCAGGGCAGGAAAATCCAGTTTTTGTTTGTTTATTTGTTTGTTTTTACATATAGAGTCTTTTTTAAAAACAAATACCTTAATTTATTTCTGTTCTGGATCCATGAGAACTTTTTTTAATTTTATTGATTTTTTGCAGAGAGGAAGGGAGAGGGATAGAGAGTTAGAAACATCAATCAGCTGCCTACTGCACACTCCCCACTGGGTATGTGGCCGCAACCAAGGTACATGCCCTTGACCAGAATCGAACCTGGGACCCTTCAGCCCGCAGGCCGACGCCCTATCTACTGAGCCAAACCGGTTAGGGCTACATATAGAGTCTTAAAAGAGAGAGGAAATTAAAGCCCCTTCTTGTTTCCAGATTCTCTTAGAAACTGTGCCTATTAGGTGGCTCCTGGAAAATATTTTTCTTACAAAAATAAATAAATTATATGACAGATGTATTAAGGACAACATCAAGAATATGCCATATACTGTTGAACCTCAGAGGGAAGGCAGGGGAGGGTGGGAGGGAAGAGAATAGCCAATGAACTTGTATGCATATATGTATAACCAGTGGACACAGACAATGGGGTGGTAGGGCCTGGGGGGAGGGGGGAGGATAGGAAAGGGATGGAAGAGGTTACTGGGGGGAAAAGGAGGGCCTATGTAATACTTTCAAAAATAAAGATTTCTTTTTAAAACAAGTAAATTTTAAAAAGAAGTATTTAATAATCTAATAAATTCAGAATATCTTAAGGGAAAAGAAGAATATGCCATATATATAATCTTGTTATTGACAACTGCAGAACCATTTTTTTTTGTAGTTTAATTTAAAAGTGTAATGGATGAGAGGGCAAAAGTATAGTCATAAGAAAAGATTCTTGGGGAATGGAAATAAACAATTTTGGCTATATTCATTGATAAAGATACAGCCAAATATAATTTACATCTCCATCATGCTATTCAGCCAAAGGATTATGGAGAGTGTCAGAATTTTATAGAAGTTCTCTTAACTGTCTGTAATGTCCAATCTTGAGAAAAGTACATCTGCTATTATCATTCTTTGTTGTTTTAGAGTCCTTCATTTATATGCATTAGCAAACAAGTGAGTTTATTAAAGGAATGGAGCAAGGCCTCAGGTGGTGTGGCTCAGTTGGTTGGAGCATCATCTTGTGCACCAAAGGATCGTGGGTTCAGTTCCCAGTCAGGGCACATACCCAGGTTGCAGGTTCAATCCCAGGTCAGGGAGTATACCAGAAGGCAACCAATCCATGTATCTCTCTCACGTCGATGTTTTTCTCTCTCTTCCTTCCTCTCTCTCTAGAATCAATGAAAAACATAACCTTGGGTGAGGATTAATATATATATATATATATATATATATATATATATATATATATTTTTTTTTTTTTTTAAAGGAATGGAGCAAGGACACCATTGGGTGGATTTTCTCAAAATGTACAAGGAAAATAAATTTAATTTCTATAATTTTAAGTTAAAGTTCTGTAATTCTCTACTGACATGAACAGATATAACAAGGCAGTTTAATCTTACCTGAAGTAAGATGTTCTTGATGTTTAGGAACATATCTCTCAAGAAGATGCCTCATACGTATACCTTGGGCCACATCCAAAGCACACTTTCCATTGGCATTTCTAAATAATGGATCAGCTCCATTGAAAAGAAGTAACTCTGCCACCTAGAGGAAGATTGTTCAAATGAGGGAACATGTACAAAAGGTACATTATTGTAAATGTGTGCTAGCATACAACTCTAAGCAACATCAAATATTTCTTCCAACAATACAAAGTTTGGGTTTACCTATAATATCTTGCCCAATAAAAAATTTAATATAATTGCTACTGAACCATAATTTGTTGATATGCATATCACTTTTCTTACAAAAAATTAGGGAGGGAGGGAGCGAGGGAGGGAGGGAGGGGAGGGGAGGAGAGGAGAAAAAGAAAGAAGGGAAGAATGGAAAAAAAGAAGGGAGGGAGGAAGGGAAATATCTGCATTTCAGCTGCTCCTGAAATGGGGCTAGAATATACCAAGAATGAGGACCGGGATCTGCAGTAGTAAATGTTAGTGTAACAGGCTCCAGGAGATAGTCGTCTTCCACCTATACCTGTGATGCTGCTGTTCTCCTCAGAGTGTCAGAGAGAAAATGGTCAATCTTAATCTGTTACTATCCTTAAGGAACCTCTTCTGTGAAGCTCTTTCTGACCTTCTTTTCCACTGCTGTCCTAGAGAAAAATAAGCTCTCCCTTCTATCACATATATATTTTATCTTAGTGCCCAATATACTCTATATTATACTTATTTCTTTTCTAAAAAACATATTTTTATTGACTTCAGAGAGGAAGGGAGAGGAAGAGAGAAAAACATCAATGATGTGAAAGAATCATTGATGGGCTGTCTCCTGCACGCTGCCCACTGGGGATTGAGCCCGCAACCCCAGGCCTGTGCCCTGACCGGAAATAGAACCGTGACCTCCTGGTTTATAGGTTGACGCTCAACCTCTGAGCCACGCCAGCCAGGCTATTTCTTATATATCTGTTTAAGTTTTTAAAAGGTGGGACTATGTTTTTCTTTTAAAATTAATTTATTATGCCAGGCAGCATAGCCACAGTCCTTCAGCCAATAACTTCGTGTTGCCAGAGGAGGGTAGGGGTGCATGTGACTGTCACCTGCTGTGTGAAGGGGGTGCCTCTGGCAGCCAAAGGCAAGGAATAGGGACTCCCTGGCCTGGGGGCCCCACTGCTCCCACTTTCTCTTCATTGTTGTCCTGACCTGCACAATGAGTGCCAACAAGGATCAGCAGATGGAACTGAAAACATTACATTCTATATATGAAGGAGATGAAAGTTTCAGGGAAGTCCAGTTTCATTTCAATATGGGGAGAAAATAGTGATCCCAAAGCTTTTTAAGCTTTGGATCTTAAAAGAGAGTTCATGGACAGATACATACACCAAACACCTCCAATTATATCTATGAATGATTTTTTTAACACCACCATATCCTCAGTTGTAAAGCAGAGCATATTAGCCAAGTTACAGGAAGCAGTGGAGGTCAATCTCGGCACCACTATGACCTGCACGTTGTTCAAATATGCCAAGAACAATAAAGAATCATGGAGAATCACCATCCCGTTAATTCTACAGCATCCATAAGCAATATCACCTCAGTTGAAACTCCTAATAAAGTACCATCAAGTAAGAAAAAAGACAAAAGAGAACAACTTTCAAAAGCTCAGAAATGTAAGTTGGCAGATAAAACAGATGACAAAGGAGAACTTCCTCCAGGAAATTCTATCTCCAGGATGGGGTGATGTGGTAAAGCATTTAAGCAAAACTGGCTCTTGAGGTGAAAACAGCACTTGGAATTAGAAACAAGGGAAGAACATCCTTTAAAAAGTAAACTGGGTTCAAAATCTCTCATTACTCTTTTATAGAACAATTTTTGTATGTTTCTTACGTAAAAATGTTTTAACCTGAAAATTCATGAAGAGACTTGGTTGTATTAAATTATTTTCACAAACTTGCCATAATAAAAGGTGAAAATGTAACTGTTTAGTATACTTTGGAAGCCTTTTCAGCTTTGTCAATGGACAAATATGGAGGATAATGAGTAACTAATGTTAATTTATACCATCTTATTCTAGTGGATGTGATAATTTTTTAAAGAAGTATGAAAACCTTTTTTTAAAAAACTGTCCCAGTGGGATAGAATACTGAGTGGACAATTATTCCACAGCATAATCCATGTTAGGTGGCTTCTTGTCTTAATAAAGTGTTCATCTCCTCTTTCTCTTAATTACTGAGGCATAAATTGCTTCAGAGAAATTTAAATACTAGTATTTGAGCTTTACACATAATATTATTTGTAGTTTCTTTTAAATTTCCAATGGTGAACTGCTTCTCTTTAATAAATGAATACTTGTTTATAATTTTGGCTTGGGTCACAATGTTTGATCATGGTATGTGGAATAGGAGAATATAAAACAAATCTGCCAAATACATTAGAAAGCATCTGAATAGAAGTGCTGATTCCTATTTAAAACATTTCTCTTCACTGCACACCAAGATGGGAGTAAAAGATGCCTTGACATTTAACTTTTGTACAGTTGGAGACTTTTTTTGCATACAACAGAACTTTATTAATAATGTTCACAGAATGTACTCTTATTCTGGCTAATCATCTTGAAAATTTGCAAATATTTTTCCATCTGGAAAAAAAAAAAGAACCCAAAAACCCACCCTGGATTAAATTGCATTAAGGTCAGGCTTATAGAAGACAATGGTTTTAATAAATTTCTACTTATCTGCTATTATGTATTTTTAGTTGTTTGGTAACTGATGTCTTCTAAATGATTTAAAATAAAAAACACATTTCAAGTTTTGTTTCTTTTCAAATGTCCAAAGGTATTTCTCAATCTGAGCATCTTTATAATAGACAGAAATATTTCAAATGCCAAACTGTACTACATGCTTGATTTTTTAATGATTAATAGAGAAAACTATTAGTGCAGTTTTACCAAGGAGTTACTAATGTCTTTGTATGATTTACAGTGATTCTGTATCTGCTCCATAGTTCGTAAGAAGTGGTTTAAACTTCATAATTTAATAAAATAGATCATCAAATTTTGTAAGAGAGCTCACTCCAGACACACATGGAATGAATAATCATCATGTCTAAGGAATATCTTTTCAATATATATGAATCCCAATACCACTCACTGTCAACCAATCTCATACACACATATACCTCAGGACACTTTATGAAATAAAAGCTTTGTTAAAATCATGACAGCTTACATCCACTCGCCATACCATTTCTTTTACTGACTAACAAAGTAAGCCTAATGAAAGAGGAATCAAGGTTTATCTGCTATAACTTGTTCTTAGTGATGCCTAAAGATTTTCAAAGACCACTATCTTCTTGTCTAAATGTCTCCTACCATCTGTTAAATGATTTGTTCCAAATTTTTCTAAGGAACCACACTGAACTAATCTGTAATTCTCAAATTTTACCTTTTCCTCATTTAAAAAATGTATTTTTGAATGTATTTTATTGATGTAGAATTCACATGACACTCAATTCATGTAAAGAATACAATCAGCCCTGGCTGGTTTGGCTCAATGGACAGAGCATCTGCCTGGGGACTGAGGGGTCCTGGGTTCGATTCCAGTCAAGGGCACATGCCCAGGTTGCAGGTTCGATCCCAGTGGGGGGCATGCCAGAGGCAGTTGATCAATGATTCTCTCTCATCATTGATGTTTTTTTCTTTCTTTCTCTCCCTCTTCCTCTCTGAAATTAATAAAAATCTATTTTTTAAAAAAGAATACAATCAATGTTTTAAGTATGTTAAGAGGGTTGTGTAAACATAACCATAACCTTATTTTGGAACATTTTCATTCCCCTTAAAAGAAGCCTTTAACCATGATCTGTCAATTCACTTTTCCCCACCATCTACCTCCCATTCCTAATCTTCTTTCTGTATCTATACAGTTGGTCTATTATAGATATTTTTTTAAATCATACAATATGTGTTGATGGCTTTTTCACTTTTTAATAATATTATCTTCTAGTATCTCCTATTTTTTTTTTAGTATCTTTCCAACATATAGTCAATGCCTGTGGGACAATATATTCAAGTTTCTTCAACTCTGGAATGTTTAAGAAGCTCACCCTCTCCAGCTTCTTGGTCCAGAATCAGGCTCCCAGGGCTCCTGTCACATCTAAAATATAATGAGCAGTCCAATACCTAGGGCCTGTGCCATTTTTTTCGAATCATCTTTGCCTCACCTATGAGATTCCCTGAGGTAAGCCTAGATCCTCATCTTATGCTCTCACAATTCCTACTCTACCCTCCAACACAATTTCCTGTCCCACTTTGATTCTCAAGGCTTTGGTTCTTAAGTCAGTCCAGAACAAAGCTGGAGTTTTATACTTCACCCGAGAGAGACTGGGTGAAGAAACTTGTTGGCTTACCCCAGATAAACTGAAGGGGAGGGTAAAAAGCAGACAGACTGACTTCACCCCACCCTATTATGTTTTAGCTTTTAATTCTCATGACCCTTCTCTAGATTTGTACTCCTTGTCATTCTCTTTTATCGGGCCATCAATCAGGATATGCCATGGTGCCAGGAACACATGAGTCATGGAACACAGGAGTTAGCAAAAGGGAAAGTGGTAAGTAGTGAGCCTGTGTCTTTGGTCCCTTCTACTTCACTAAGGGAACAAGAGAAGGTTACATATCTGTAAAGGCTAGAGGGAGATAGCTAATTCTAGCTTGTGATGTGGAAATTAACTGAAGACTCATCACCAGCTAGAGCAAAGGAAGAACTGTGAAAGAAAAGAGCCCATATTGCCCAAAAGGAGAAAAGATTCCTCACCAGAAAATGTCAGCCCTGGCAAGAGGACAAGAAAGAAGTGCTTTGGCATTAAGTTTTCACTGCTGGAGGTCAGCTGTGAAGAGGAGGTAAAGGGCAGAGAGAGGGCGCATACCATTACCTGTCTAAACCTGTATTCTTCTGGCCATTAAATTAGGTCCCAGGCAGAATTCTTTCCTCCCAGCCCGCTACACAATGTTCAGAAATGATCACTTACTAGCAGGTGATACATTATCCAAAAAAGCAAAATTACCTAAAGCACTGTTTCACACTAGGAAGAAATAGGCCTATCTATCTATGACCATATCTGCCAGCAGCCTTCCACAGCTCTGTGTTCGGCATTTCTTCTGAGGGTATACAGAACAGATCTTCCTGAGCCCCGTTGTTAGCCCTCTTTCCTATCCTAGGAGTTTTGAACCCAGGGGGAACTTCAATACTGAAATAAATAACAAGATATTTTCAGTAAGTACCTCAGCCCTGTAATACAGTGCCTGAACAACAACAACAACAAAATCAAGAAAGCTCACAGCATATTCAATTTCTGAAATAAGCTATGTGTGCTAGAAATCATAATCTTTATTCATATTATCCATTATTACAGTTACTATTAATCAACTCATATGGAATTACAGTATTTTGATATTTAACCAAGGTACACTTATGCTGGTGTGTATTGCCTGATCACTAAACCTATGGAGGTTCTCATGTCTTATGCCAACTCTGAAACTGATACTAGACTCCATAAAACGATATGCCTCCTATCAGGACTAGACATCATCGTGTAACACTTTATAGAAGGAAACATTCTCTTCAAGCTATAAAGCACCATACAAATGAGTCTAAAAGTGTCCAGCTGGCATGGCTTAGTGGTTGAGCATTGACTTATGAACCAGAATGTCATGGTTCAATTCCTAAAGACACATGCCCAGGTTGCAGGCCCGATCCCCAGTGGGGGGCATGCAGGAGGCAGCCAATCAATGATTCTCTCTCATCACTGATGTGTCTATCTCTCTCTCTCCCTCTCCCTTCCTCTCTGAAATCAATAAAAAACATATCTATTTTTAAAGAGTCTAAAAGAAGCACAAGTTTAAAAAAATATATATATATAAACCAAAAATGTTCTAAAGTTAATCAGAATTACACACAGCCCAGCCAACATGGCTTAGTGGTTGAGCTTCGACCTATGAACCAGGAGGTCACAGTTCGATTCCCAAAGCCACATGCCTGGGTTTCCGGCTGGATGCCCAGTATGGGGCGTGTAGGAAGCAGCCAATCAATGATTCTCTCTCATTATTGATGTTCCATCTCTCTTTCCTTCTCCCTTCCTCTCTGAAATCAATAAAAAAAAAAATTTGTAAGTTACATGTAAAATGTCACCTACCATATTAGGGACAATAAATCCATACACAGTAAAATTTTAGAATAATTTTGAATACTGATTAGCAGAATGATCTAAAATAATTCCTATTTTCCTATTGCTTGGTGCCAGAGCTTTTTAAGATTTGCAGAATGTAGCATTTGCTCCACAAACGAAAGCATCATAGTACCTTATAACGTCCACTCATCACAGCATCATGTAGGGGAGTGATTTGGTCTTTTCCTTTGACATTTACATCTGCTCCACCTTTTACTAGTTCACTTGCTGTCTCATAAAATCCCCTTACACTAGCTTCATGAAGTGCTGTCCAACCTATTGTACAAAAAGAAAATGGTACTTGTTTATATTTGGCATCTTAATACATCTTAATAATGTTTTGTGCTTAGCCTTAAAATAAAAACTCAAATTCTAAGCTGTTTCTTTTTAATTGTTTTATTGCTTAAAGTATTGCAAGGAGTATTACATGTGTCTCCTTTTTTCTAAGCTGTTTCTTTAAAAAATATTTTTATTATATGAGATAAGATAATCAACCATGAAAACAACCTGTATTATTTGGTGAATTCAAAAAATCTGAGGGATAAATCAAATTTCTACCCCAACTTTGTTGCAGAAAAACATGAGAAGGTAGGAAAAGAAGGGTCATACCTCAATATAATAAAAGCCATATATGACAAACCCACAGCCAACATCATAATCAATGGGCAAAAACTAAAACCATTTCCCCTAAGAACAGGAACAAGACAGGGATGCCCCCTCTCACCATTCCTGTTCAACATAGTACTGGAAGTACTAACCATTGCGGTCAGACAAGAAGAAGAAATAAAAGGCATCGAAACTGGAAAAGAAGAAGTAAAACTGTCCTTATTTGCAGATGACATGATACTGTACATAGAAAACCCTGAAGACTCCATCCAAAAATTAGTAGAGTTAATAAATGAATTCGGCAATGTAGCAGGATACAAAATTAATGCCAAGAAATCTAAGGCATTACTTTACACCAATAGTGAACTTGCAGAAAGGGAGACTAAAAAAGCAATCCCATTTACCATCGCACCAAAAAAATTAAGATACCTAGGAATAAACTTAACTAAGGAGGTAAAAGACTTATATGCGAAAAACTACAGGACACTGAAAAAAGAGATAGAAGAAGACATAAACAGATGGAAGAACATACCGTGTTCATGGATTGGTAGAATCAATATTATCTAAATGTCCATACTACCCAAAGCAATCTATGGATTCAATGCAATCCCCATTAAATTACCAACAGCATATTTTACAGATCTAGAACGAACATTTCAAAAATTCATCTGGAATAAAAAAAGACCTCGAATAGCTGCAGCAATCCTGAGAAAGAAGAACAAAGTAGGTGGGATCTCAATACCAGATATCAAGCTGTATTACAAAGCCACTGTTTTTAAAACAGCTTGGTACTGGCACAAGAACAGACATATAGATCAATGGAATAGAATAGAGAAATATACTGTCTATAACTTTCTTTGAAATATATCAACATAAAGATGGATTGATTGATGAACGAAGAGATTGCTAGACGGGTAAATGTGAAATAAGATGAAATAAATATTGGTCTCTATCTTCTGGTTTTTGACACAGAGCTCCAAAAACCATTGTATACAGGGGTGCTAGAATATTTTGTTCTAATATTTAGTTTTTGACCCATTTCCCTGGCCACTGCTACTTCTGTACATTTTTCATTTTATCATCAGCCTCTCCCAAGTTCAGTGTACCATTAGCTTCTTTCAGCTTTTGACCTCATTTTCCACTCAGATATGAGGTGCCTAGTAACAATGCCCAGGCAAAGGCAGCAAGCCAGCCTCAGGATCCATCCTTCTCTGTAATGCCACTGCACACAGCCTACCCGATGGGCCCCAGGCAGGCATAATCACTGAAGATGAAATATAATGCTCTTCTCTTGCTCCCTCCACTTCCCACTTCCCCGGGAGATGATGTTGAAGAGTACCTGTGCAGGAAAATTACCTGGAAGCTTTTGAGACTTGCCTTAGGCTCACTTTACCATACTTTCATAGTAGTAACTAATCTAAAACTACAAACCACTTTCAAAATAACTGTGGGTGGTAACCCCAACTTACCAGCATAACTTGGTTGATTAACATTTCCTCCTTTTTCAATACAATGATGAACAAGATGAAAGTCATTGAGAAGAGCAGCCTTATGCAGTAAATTCTCTCCAAAAATGTTTCTCCGGTTAATGAGAGAAAGAGGTATGTTATTCATCTTCGCTTTTTCTAAAAAGAGGGAAGGAACAAAAGAAACCAAAAAATAATAACCCTTACTTGAAAATCAGGAGGAATACAGATGACACAGTGAATCCAGTCAATGGAATAGATATACACTGTATTATGAAAGAGTATTTCATCGATTAACCCAACTATAACATCTACATGAAATAAGGTGAAAGAGACAAACATTAATTTGAAGTTATAAATCATCTGAGCAGTTTATGTTGATTGAAACCCATGAAAGGTGCATATATGAGAAGATTAACAGATTTTCCTTTTTTTAAAACCTTTATTGTTGAGAATAAGTTTTTAATTTCT
The DNA here is from genome assembly GCF_963259705.1 of Myotis daubentonii. Lineage (NCBI taxonomy): Eukaryota > Metazoa > Chordata > Mammalia > Chiroptera > Vespertilionidae > Myotis > Myotis daubentonii. Next base: position 76,598,666 of record NC_081843.1, on the reverse strand, counting down.
TGCTCCCTCTCTTCTCCTGGCACCACCATGATGTGCATGTTGGTACACTTGAAGTTGTATCTGAGGCTCCTTACACTATCTTCTTATTTTTGGATTCTTTTTTTCTTTTTGTTGTTCTGATTGGGCATTTTTGGCTTCCTCATATTCCAAATCGCTGATTTGATTCTAGGCATCATTTATTCTACTGTTGATTCTTCATTTCAGTTAGTGTATCCTTCATTTCTGACTGGTTCTTTTCTATGATTCCAATGTCCTTTGTCATGGTGTTTTAAGTTTCACTAAGTTACTTGAATTTCTTCCTAAGTTCCTTGAGCATCCTTATAACCATTGTTTTAAACTCCATATCTGGTAGTTTGCTTGCTTCCATTTCATTTAGTTCTTTTTCTAGAGATTTCTCCCATTCTTTCACTGCAACATGTTTCTTTGTCTACACATTTTGCTGCTTCTCTGTGTTTATTTCTATGTATTAGGTAGAGTTGGTATGTCTCTCAGTCTTAATAGAGTGGCTTTGTGTTAGGTGTCCTGAGGGTCCAATGGCTCATCTCCTCAGTCACCTGAGCTGGGCACTTTAGGTGCATCCCTGTGTGGGCTGTGTGCACTGTGCTGTTGTAGTTGAGCCTTGACTGCTGTTGGCATCACTGGGAGGAATTGACCCCTAGGCCAATTGGCTGTGAGGACCAGCTGTGACTACAGCAGAAGAGCTGCTGTGCAGAAGTTGACATGGGGCCACCCAGCATAAGCTACAGAGTGATCTGCAGAAGGCTGCTACTTGTTTTGGGTTTGGAGGTACTCAGGAGAGGCCAAGCTCTGAACTAAGGCAGGCTGCTACTAGTGCCAGGCCTGGTACCACTTAGCAAGATGTATGGGGTGTACTGAGGTGGCTGCTTCTTGTTTGAAAGATTTTAGGAAAGTCTGAAGAGAGGAGAGTTGTATGGAAAAGCCACTGGAAATGGCTTGAATGAGCCCCCAAGTTGGGTAGGGTAGGATCTCAGGGAATCACCAGGATGGGATGAAAAGTGTGAACCCAGTTGATGGAGACTCAGTACGTCACCAACTGTCAGTTCTGTTGGGGAAGGGCTCAGCAAAGGAACAGTGGCTCTGTCAGCACTTTTGTCTGGAAGAAAGCTTCTCCAGAAGCTTTTGCACTGATGCCAGACAATTAGTTACTCCCTTATGTCCCTGGTTCTTTTCAAGCTGCTGCCCCAATGAGGTAGCTCAGAGGGAGTAAGTCCAAATAAGTTAATGAGTGGGCCCTTTAAGAGGAACTGCCTGGGACTCCAGCAGCCTCCATGTCACTCAGGCACAATTCCTGATGGGTTTTACAGCCTGAAGTATGGGGACTTCTCTTCCCAGCTCTGGACCCTGCACTAGGGGTCTGTTATGGTGCTGGGACAGCTCACTTTTCAGGGATGACCTCTATAGCCAATATATCCTTTTTATGTAATTAATATAAGTCAGACATCTAAGTTTTAAAAGGGTTCTAAAACTATTCTCTCCAGTAAGTATAGAAAAAATACCAGCCTATGAGCCAAAAGTTCAGGATCAAGTCCTAATTATGCTACTGATGAGCTGTGCATAGCTGGGAAAAATCCTTAACCTACCTCCTTGAATTGCCGCATCAGTAAAATGAAAACGTTGAGATAGATAATCTTTAAATCTTTTTTAGTACCAGAATTCTATGTTTCTGTAAGTAACTGCTTAAAGAAATAAAATGTTCCTCACCTTTCTGTCTCTTAATTTTTCCATTTTTCCAGATTTGTTCTTCACTCTTCAGTCTGGATGAATGCATATTCTTCCTTTTACCTTCAATCATTAAAGCAGTACCCTGCATTCTTGAAAAATAAATTTTTAAAAAATTTATTTTTTAAAATTATTCTCATGTTCTCTATAACCATTCACAGAGAGCCATATCAAATTCTGACTAAATTTTTAAAACTCAAAGGTATTTTACTGAGCTGTTGTCAAGCAGCACAGCAATTTTAAATAAGGAGATGGCTCCTGAGAAAACAGCGGATAAATCTGTGGCAGGTATGCTAGTCATTATAGTTTCTAGCCTATTCTTTGTGGCACCTGTGTGCTTCTCTCCTTTAGGGGAAGTCACCTGCAAGTGTATTCTGAGTCTCTTGCCCCTCACTCTCCAAGTTGACATGCGACTATCCACTCTATTTACCTTCTAGGGAAAAAGAGGCAGGCTCTTTGCAAGAAAAAGAACTTGCCATGTGGTATGGCACTGATCAAAAGCTGCAAAATATTGGCATAAAAGCAGACATGCAGATAATAGGAAGCCTGGAAATAAACCTAATCATGCATCAATTAATTTATGATAAAGGAGCTAAGAATGTGCAATGGAGAAAAGATAGTCTCTTCAATAAATGGTATTGGGAAAACTGGACCGCCACATGCAAAAGAATAAAACTGGATCATGATCCTACACCATACACAAAAATTAGCTCAAAATGGATTAAAGATTTGAGAGTATGACCTAACACCATAAAGCTCATAGGAAAAAACATAGGGGTAAGCACTTTCACACTTGTCTTGGCAATTATTTTTTGAAATTAACACCAAAAGCAAAGGCAACAAAAACAAGCAAGTGGAACTACACAAACCTTCTGCAGAGCAAAGGAAACAATCAATAAAATGAAAAGGCAACCTACTGAATGGAAGAAAACATCTGCAAATCATATATCTGATAAGGGGGTTAAAATCCAAAATATATAAACATACAACTCAATAGCCAATAAAATATGATTTAAAAATGGGAGAGGTTCTGGCCAGTGCGGCTAAGCGGTTGAGCATTGACCCAGGAACCAAGAGGTCACCAGTTCAATTCCCGGTGAGGGCACATGCCCAGGTTGCGGGCTGGATCCCCAATAGGGGACATGTAGGAGGCAGCCGATCAATGATGTTTCTCATTGATGTTTCAATCTCTCTATCCCCCTCTCTTCCTCTCTCTCTAAAAATCAATTAAAAAAACATATTTTTTAAATGGGAGAAGAACTAAAAGGACCTTTTTCAAAAAAAGACATCCAAATGGCCAATGGATGTACATGAGTTATATGTAAAGGTACTCAACATTACTAACCATCAAGGAAATGCAAATCAAAACCACAATGAGATAGCACCTTATACCTGTGGAGTAGCTATTATCAAAAGACAAGAAATAGCAAGTGTTGGTGAGCAGATAGAAAAGGGAATGGTTGTGCACTGTTATTGGGAATATAAATTGGTGCAGCCACTACAGAAAACAGAACGGAGTTTCCTAAAAAAAAAATTAAAAATGAAACTACCACATGATCCAGCAATTCCGCTTCCAGGTATTTATCCAAAGGAAACAAAATCACGATCTTGAAAAGCTATCTGCACCTTCATGTTCATTGCAACATTATTTACAATAGCCAAGACATGAAAAACAATCTATATTGTTGGATGACTTGATAAAGAAAATGTGGTATACATATAGAACAGAATATCATTCAGCCATAGAAAGGGGAAAAAAACAACAACACCCTATCTTTTTTTTTATTATTATTGATTTCAGAGAGGAAGGGAGAGAAGGAGAGAGGGAGAGAGGGAGAAGGAGAGGGAGAGAGACAGAGAGAGAGACAGAGACAGACATCAATGATGAGAGAGAATCATTGATTGATCGGCTGTTTCCCACAAACCAGGTATGTGCCCTTGACTGGAATCTAACCTGGAACTCTTCAGTCTACAGACCAATGCTTTATCCACTGAGCCAAACCAGCTAGGGCAAAACCTGTCATTTTTTACAACATGGATGGACCTTGTGGGTATTGTTAAGTGAAATAAGTCAGACACGGAAAGACAAAGACCATATGATCTCCTTATACATGAAATCTAAAAAACCCCAAACTCATAGATACAGAGAACAGATTGGTGGTTGCAGGATCAGTGGATAAAATGGGTGAAGGTGGTCACAAGGTATACACTTCTAGTTATAACACAAATAGATCTTTGTATATGGTGACAAATAGTAGTGTAGTTTCATTTTTTGTATGTGGTTTCCAATTTTCCCAGCACTGTTTATTGAAGAAGCTCCATTTTCTCCATTGTATGTTTTTGGCTTCTTTGTAAAAAATTATTTGTTCACATTTATTTCTGGGCTCTCAATTCTGTTCTATTGGTCTATGTGTCTGTTTTTCTGCCAATACCACTGCTGTTTTGATTACTGTCTCAAACTAATTGTAGTATAATCTGAAGTCAGGGAGTGTGATACCTCCCACTTTATCCTTTTTTTTTTCTTTCAGAATTGCTTTGGCTATTTTGAGTCTTTGTGGTTCCATAAAAATATGGTGATTTTTTTTTTTAGTTCTATTTCTTTAAAAAATACCATTGGGATTTTGATGGGGATTGTATTTAATCTGTATATTGCTTTGGGTAATATGGCCATTTTAACTATGTTGATTCTTCTAATCCATGCATGTAGAATATCTGTCCATTTCTTTGTATCTTCTTTAATTTCATTTAATAATGTCCTGTAGTTTTCAGTGTATAGGTCCTTTCACCTTTTGTTAAGTTTATTCTTAGCTGTTTTAATTTTCTTGCAACTGGAACTGTTTTTTCCATTTCTTTTTCTGAAATTTTACTGTTAGTATATAGGAATGCAATAGATTTTTGTATATCAATTTTGAAAGCAACAAATGCACAAACAAGAAAAACCAACATACAAAACTCATAGGCACAGACAATAATATAGTGGGAAAGGGAGGGGTAGTAAGAGGTAAAGGGGGACAAATATATGGTGACAGAAGGAGATCTGACTTTGGGTGGTAAACATACAATGCAATACACAGATGATGTATTTTAGAATTGTACACTTGAAACCTATACAATTTTATTTACTAATGTTCACCCCAAAAAATGTAAATAAGTCCAGCCCTGCCGGTGTGGCTCAGTGGTTGAGCATCAATCTAGGAACCAAGAGGTCACGGTTCAATTCCTGGTCAGGGCACATGCCCAGATTGTGGGATTGATCCCCAATGGGGGGTATGCAGGAGGGAGCCTATCGATAATGTTTCTCTCTCATCAATGTTTCTATCTCTCCATCCCTCTCCATTCCTTTCTCTCTCTCTTAAAAAAAAAATTTAAAAATACATATATATATATAGATAAGTCCTGGGGATATAATGTACAGCAGTGACTATCCTATATAATGAAAGGCTAATATGAAAACAGACTGAACAGTGGAACTGGAACAACCGAACAACTGGTCACTATGATGTGCACTGACCACCAGGGGTGTGCATGAAACATGGCGGGCGTCAGCTGTGGCAGGATTGGGGAGCAGGTGAACAGGGGCACCAGGCCAAGGCTGGGAACTGGTTGCTGTCATCAGGACAAACCTCTGGTGGTTACTGAAAATTCTTGGCTCCCACGTGCTATGGTCCCGCCTCGCGCTCACACCTGCTGCCAGCGCCAGCCCCACTAGCACCCGCTGCTGGCACCAGAGCCACCACTTGCACCCACTGCCAGCGCCAGCCCCGCTCACATCTTTAGCCAGTGCCAGAGCCTCCACTCGCACTCCCTGCTGGCACCCAGCACCAGTCCTGATCTCTCAGCGCCATCAGCAGGTGCGAATGGCAGCTGCCGGCCCTGATTGCCCCTGAGGGCTTCTTCACCTCCCCCTGCTCCTGAGGGGCAATAGGGGCTGGCAGCTGCCACTCACACCCCCTAACAGCACTGGCTCCACTTGCACTCGCTGCTAGCGCTGGCCCAAATCGCTCCGCACTGTCAGCGGGTGCAAGCAGGGCTGGCGCCATCAGCACGTGGGAGCGGCGTTGGTGGGATTGGGGCAGCAGGCAGAGAGGGGACCAGTGGCCACAGTGGGAGGGGCCAGGCAGGAGCATGGAGGATGGGCCAAGACTCGACCCTGTGTCTACCGTAGTCTCGGGGCCCACAGTTCCTTTCAAGGTGCACAAATTTGTGCACTGGACTCCTAGTAGTTAATAATACTGCATTGGATTTTTGAAAGTTGCTAAGAAAGTAAATCTTAAAAGTTCTCATCTCAACTCAAAAAACTGTAACTATGTATGGTGATGAGTTATCTAAAACTTACTAAAAAAAGCCAAAACAAAGAAAATTAGTGTTAGACTGAAATACAAGTCTCCATTACTTTGTCTTAAAAATAAAAAAGTAAAAGAGACACTGGGGGAGAAACCAAGATGGCGGCATAGGTAAACACCAGAAACTGTTGCCTCCCACAACAACTTCAAAATACAACGGAAAGACAAAACGGACATCATCCAGAACCACAGGAAGGCTGGCTGAGTGGAAATTCTATAACTAGAAGGAAAGAGAAAAGCACACTGAGACTCAGACGAGCTGCGGAAGTAAAGTGCAGAGGTACGGAGGCTCAAGCGCGCGCAGAGAGGGGCTGGCACCTGAGGACACAGCTGTCTTTTTGAATCGGGAGGGAGTCACAAGACCCGACTGCTCTGAACTCTGGGGACCCAGGACTCATACGTGTAGAAACTGGACTGTCTGGCAGCAGGCAGAACTCTGAACTTGAAGGCGGCTTTCCCTCAGAGGTGCTTGCAGCAATTACCGGGACACTGAGATGAGGGGCCCCTTAGGGCAGGGCTGAGGATCAGCCATAGCTGCTTGTTCCGCCCTGTTGATTCCCTGAGACCCCGCCCCACCCAGACTGCAGCAGAGGCTTTTGCATATGAATGCCCTGGCCCTTTGCAATCTGAAAATTACCTAACAAATTGCAGCTGGGCCAGACAGACCCAGAACTTCCAAGAGAAGGTCCAAGGTCCCACAGCAGCTTGCACTGCTTCACAGCTGGGCCTCATTTGGGCACCTCCAAACCCCAAACAAGGAAGGGAATCTGCAGATCTCTTCGTAGCTCCTGCTGGGTAGCCTCAGCCAGAGGCTAGATTAGCACCTCCTTAGATCCAAGAGCCAGTGTACCCAGTGGTCAGAGTGGGACCATCCAGATTACAACTCCTCAGATCCATAAAGGACACACTCAGGGGGCAGACTCAGTGAGCACCAAAGCCCCACTGAAGCAAGTCTTGCCCCAGAAGGGTATCTTTAGCACAGAAGTTCTCCCACTGCAGACACAGCTGATTCTCAAAGCCAATTGGCCTGGAGGTCAATTCCTCCCAGTAATAACTACAACAATCAAGGCTTAACTACAACAAGACTACAACAAGACTGTGCACAAAGGGGTGCACCAAGAGTGTCCACCTCAGGTAATTGGGGAGGCTGAGCCACTGGGCCCTATAGGAAACCTAGCACACAAAGCCACTCTACCAACACAGGGAAACATAAAAAATGCGGAGACAAAGAAACAGGTCACAAATGACAGAAATGGAGGAAAGCAAATGACTGGATATAGAGTTCGAAACCACACTTTTAAGGTTTTTCAAGAATTTTTTTGGAAACCGCCAATAAATTTAGTGAGACCCTGGAGGATATGAAAAAAGACCAACTAGAAATTAAGCATACACTGACTGAAATAAAGAATAATATACAGAGATCCAACAGCAGACAAGAGGATCCCAAGAATCAAGTCAAAAATTTGAAATACAAAGAAACAAAAAATACCCAACCGGAAAAGCAAAAAGAAAAAAGAATCCAAAAATACGAAGACAGTGTAAGGAGCCTCTGGGACAGCTTCAAGCATACCAACATTATAGGGGTGCCAGAAGAAGAGAGAGAGCAAGATATTGAAAACCTATTTGAAGAAATAATGACAGAAAACTTCCCCTACCTGGTGAAAGATATAGACTTACAAGTCCAGGAAGCGCAGAGAACGCCAAACAAAAGGAATCCAAAGAGGACCACACCAAGACACATCATAGTTAAAATGCCAAGGGCAAAAGACAAAGAGAGAATCTTAAAAGCAGCAAGAGAAAGAAACTCAGTTACCTACAAGGGAGTACCCATACAACTGTCAGCTGATTTCTCAACAGAAACTTTGCAGGCCAGAAGAGAGTGGCAAGAAATATTCAAAGTGATGAATACTAAGAACCTACAACCAAGATTACTTTATCCAGCAAAGCTATCATTCAGAATTGAAGGTCAGATAAAGAGCTTCACAGATAAGAAAAAGCTAAAGGAGTTCATCACCACCAAACCAGCATTATATGAAATGCTGAATGGTATTCTTTAAGAAGAGGAAAAAGAAAAAGGGAAAGATAAAAATTATGAACAGCAAATACATATCTATCAACAATTGAATCTAAAAAGCAAGTGAATAAAAAATCTGATGAACAGAGTAAACTGGTGAATATAATAGAACCAGGGGCATGGAAAGGGAGTGGACTGACAATTCTTGGGGGGAAAGGGGTATGTGGTTGTAGGAAGAGACTGGACAAAAATCGTACATCTATGGATGAGGACAGTGGGAGGGGTAAGGGCAGAGGGTGGGGTAGGAACTGGGTGGAGGAGAGCTATGGGGGGAAAAAGAGGAACAACAGTAATAATCTGAACAATAAAGATTTAATTTAAAAAAAAGAGACACTGGGGGTAGGGGAGGTCAGGGGAAGATCAAGGGGAGAAAAAAAATAGAGAGATGTGTAATACTCTTTGTAATACTTTAAACAATAAAACAAATTTTTAAAAAAAGAAGTAAAAGTGTTTTCTAGCTTAAGAAAAAAGCAACTGCAAGATAAAAATTTACCAATACTAAAAAGTAAAGTTCTTTACTTGGGGTAACTATACACTGACTCAATGTCCCAAGCATAGATTTATCTATAAGGTCTGTAGCATACCTGGTAGATAAATATATTTTCATAGCATACCTGAAAGTCTCAGTTGAAGAGTTTTTTGCTTGACTCTCACAGCCAAGTATTGTGGGTAAAATCTTTTCTGGTATCTTATACATGTCATCTTTGTGCTTTGTATATTTGCCTACTTTAATTCTGGATGATCTCCTTAACACAGATGGAGGGTCCTGGTCAGAGCTATTTTCCACTGGACTTGAATTCCTCTTATTATTTAGTGGATCAGAAGAGATTACATTTTGATCAACCAATGTCTGCAATACAAATGGATTTGGATCTTCTAGAGTCTGTAATAAAATATAAATAAATACATATTCAAATAATTACAATGATACAAAAATATTAAAACTAGGAGAAGTAAGTTTTATTTTGTCCTTTGAGTACATAAAAATGCCTCTTACAAGTTGAAAGTATAAAAACCCAGACATATGTGAATATAATGAAAATGTATGTAATCCTATATAATAAAAGAGAAACATGCAAATTAACCATCCCTCTGCTATGCTCAAGCCACGCCCACAAGCCAATCAGGAGTGAGTAGGCAAATTAACCCAACTAAGATGACGGCAGCCATGGAGCTGGAGTGAGGAGGCTTGGGTTGCCCCCGGTGATGGAGGAAGCAAAGCTTCACACCTGCCCTGGCCGGCCCTTGGCTCCACTCAAGGCTACAAAGTTTCAATTATAGAAGATAAATAAATCCCAGGGAAAAAAAGAAAAAAGGAGAGGCTGGGAGCTTGGGTCTCCTGGGGGCATGGCCAGCCTGAAAACAGCCCTCAGCCCCTCACCTAGGCTGGCCAGGCAACCCAGTAGGGACTCCTATCCTGAAGGGGAGTGTGGCTAGCCTGAAAACTGCCCTCAGCCCCTCACCCAGGCTGGCCACATCCCCATGGGGTGAGGGTCCCCACTGGGGAACGTGGCCAGCCTGCAAACAGCCATCAGCCCCTCACCCAGGCTGGCCAGGCACCCAGCGGGACCCCACCCTGATCCGGGACACCCTTCAGTGCAAACCAGCCGGCCCCCACCTGTACACCAGGCCTCTATCCTATATAATAAAAGGGTAATATGCAAATTGACCCTAACAACAGAACAACTGGGAATGACTGGCCACTATGACACACACTGACCACCAGGGGGCAGATGCTCAATGCAGGAGCTGCCCCCTGGTGGTCAGTGTGGTCCCACAGGGGGAGCTCTGCTCAGCCACAAGCCAGCCTGATGGCTGCCAGCACAGCGGTGGTGGCGGGAGCCTCTCCCGCCTCCTCAGCAGCACTAAGGATGTCTGAATGTAGCTTAGGCCTGCTCCCTGCTTGCAAGTGGACATCCCCCAAGGGCTCCCAGGTTGCCAGAGAGATGTCTGACTGCCAGCTTAGGCCCAATCCCCTGGGGCCTAAGCCAGCAGGTGGACATCCTCCGAGGGGTCCCAGACTGCGAGAGGGCACAGGCCGGGCTGAGGGAGCCCCCAAGTGCACAGATTTTTGTGCACCGGGCCTCTAGTCCTATCTAATAATAGACAAAGATGGTAATTGACCATACCTTCGCTACGCCTCCCATTGGCTAATTGGCACGATATGCAAATTGGTTGCCAGCAAAGATAGCGGCTAATTTGCATACTGCGGGCAGGGCGGAACAGCGTGAGCCACCATCCAGGCCCTGTGTGCAGCCCCGCCCTCAGCCAGGACCCCCGTGTGCTGCCTAATCCCCGCCCCCAGCCAGGACCCCCGTGTGCCACCTAAGCCCCGCTCCCATCTGGGACCCCACAGCGATTGGAGAGCAGGTAAGTGCCGCCCACAGGCAGCACCCAGCAGGGCCTGACCCCGGGTGCCCTGGCAATCCAGTGATCAGTGAGCAGGAAAGGGAGACCTGCATGCAGCCCCCATGTGGGCTTGCTCCTGGGTCACCGTGGCGATCCCAGAGCAGGAAAGGACAGCCTGCAGGCAGCCCCCCACCCTGGCCACAGCTCAAGGGAGAGTATAACACACAGTAGAGGCCAGGAGCCTGCGAGATCAACAGAGAGGGGCGCCTGCTCCAAGCCTTCATGGTGTGGCTGGGGGCAGGCTCCCAGCAGACATACACACACACACACACACACACACACACACAGCAACTGCTCCGAGCCTACGTGGCACGGCTGGGGGCAGTCCCCAGGAGGCACATACACACACACACACACACACACACACACACACACACACGGGACGCCTGCTCCGAGCCTCTGCTGCCAGACTGTGGCCATCGATAGGACATCCACTGAGGGCTCCCGGGCAGGCTGGGCTGAGGAAACCCCACCCCCCAGTGCACGAATTTTGTGCACCAGGCCTCTAGTATATATTTAAAAGGCTAATACGCAAAGTGTCCCCTCAGGAGTTCAACCAGGAGACTGGGAGTTCAATCGCTCTCTATGACATGCACTGACCACCAGGGGGTGGTGCAGAAGGCCCCGGCCAGCAGCCAGCAGCTGGAAAAGGAAGGCCCTGCCCAGAAGCTGGCAGCTGGGGAAGGAAGATCCCGGCTGGTAGCCAGCAGCCAGGGAAGGAAGGCCCCAACCTGCAGCTGGAAGGAAGGTCTCGGCTGGCAGCTGGAAGGCCCTGATCACTGGCCAGGCCTATAGACCCTACCCATGCACAATTTGTGCACCGGGCCTCTGGTTTATATAATAAAAGAAAGTGCATATTTAAAAGCCTAAGTTAATTTTTAGCTTCTGTATTTAAATGTACACTATATTTTTTAACTTCAGAGCTATTGGGAATACCAAGTAAGTACATTTATGGAAATACACTTTTTATTGTGTTAATTTTTTTAAATGTAAAGTATTATCATTTAACCAACCCACATATGAAATAAAATATATTCTTATTATGGTTTAAAATAAAAATAAAAAATAACAGCCTAAGTTAAGCAGAATATAAGTAAAAGTTATTTTTATCAATATTCATCCTTAAAATTTAGCGGCAGAGCGCGAAACATGGTGGGCATTAGACACAGCAGGATGGTAAAACAGGTGAGTGGGGGCGCCAGACCAAGGCTGGGCGCCAATCGCTATCATCGGGGCGAGCCTTTGGTGGTTACTGAAAATTCTTTGCTCCCGTGTACCGCGGTCCCACCCAGCACTTGCACCTGCTGCTGGCGCTGGCCCCGCTCACACCCGCTGCCGGCACTGGAGCCACCACTCGCACCTGCTGCTGGCACCCAGCGCTGGACCCGATCGCTTGGCACCATCAGCGGGTGCGAGCGGCAGCTGATGGCCCCAATCGCCCCTCAGGGCTTCTCCACACACACACACACACACACACACACACACACACACACACACACCCGACTCCTGCAGGGTGATCGGGGCTGGCCACCACTACTCGCACCCACTGACGGCACTGGCCCTACTCATATCCGCTGCTGGCGCTGGCCCAAATCACTCCACACCATTAGTGGGTGTGAGTGGGGCCAGCGCCATCAGCACACGGGAGTGGCAGGAGCAAGGCTGCCAGCAGACAGGGGACTGGGGGCTGCAGTGGGAAGGGCTGGGTGGGGGCGCAGAGGATGGGCCGAGACCTGCCCCTGTGCCCACAGCAGCCTCACAGCCCACAGTTCCTTTCAAGGTGTATGAATTTGTGCACTGGTCCCCTAGATAAATATAATACTCAATAAACAACCAATAATCAACAATGATTATTTAATGTCACTGGGACAAAACTCAATGCACAAACAGGCTACAGCATGGATGGACTAGAGAGCATTATGCTAAGCGAAATAAGCCAGTCAGACAAAGATAAATATCACATGTTCTCACTCATTTGTGGACTATAATGAACAACATACACCAATGAACAAAAACAGATCCAGAGACAGAGAAGCATCGATCAGACCGTCAAACCTCAGAGGGAAGATAGGGGAGGGTGGGGGTAAGGGGGAGAGATCAACCAAAGGACTTGTATGCATGCACATAAGCCTAACCAATGGACACAGACACCAGGGGGGTGAGGGCATGAGTAGGGGTAGGGGGGCAATGGATAGATAAAGACACATAAGTAATACCTTAATCCAGGGGTCCTCAAACTACAGCCCGCGGGCCACATGCAAATACAAATATTGTATTTGTTCCCATTTTGTTTTTTTACTTCAAAATAAGGTATGTGCAGTGTGCATAGGAATTTGTTCATAGTTTTTCTTTAAACTATAGTCCGGCCCTCCAACGGTCTGAGGGACAGTGAACTAGCCCCCTGTTTAAAAAGTTTGAGGACCCCTGCCTTAATCAAAAAAGAAAATTAGCAAACTCAAGCAATTATTCAAAGATTTCTTCTTTCTACTTTTAAAAAGTTTTTTTCTTGAAGACTTGCTAAGGTCATGCCTACTCTATCAATACCAATCATAATTTCCTACACATTATTCATACTACCTCATTTCAGATTAGAATATGCAAATGTTTTAATTTTCATGCCATGTTCCTGTGATTAGTTTCTCTTTTTCTGAATAATTTTTAGTCCTATTATGTCTGTTTTGAGATTTTTTTTACCAAAATTACATGTAGTCTTTTATCCTAGGTATGTATGTTGCAGTATGACCTTAGTATCATGTTATTTAAATCTTCCCAGGGATGTTCACAGGAGCATTTTGATAATAGCCAAAATAAAGAACAATAATCCAAATAACCATAATTAGTGAATTGGTGAAATAAATTACACACACACACACACACACACACACACACATCATGCAGTAGAATGACATGCAGCAAATAAAAATATTTAAGTTGTGTGATACATTTGCTGAGGCAGAAAGATAACCAAGATTATTGTTAAATTTAAAAAACAGCCATGACCGGTTTGGCTCAGTGGATAGAGCGTCGGCCTGCGGACTGAAGGGTCCCGGGTTCGATTCCGGTCAGGGGCATGTACCTTGGTTGCGGGCACATCCCCAGTGGGGAGTGTGCAGGAGGCAGCTGATCGATGTTTCTCTCTCATTGATGTTTCTAGCTCTCTATCCCTCTCCCTTCCTCTCTGTAAAAAATCAATAAAATATTTTTTTAAAAATAAAAAAATAAAAAACAAATTATATGTTTACATTATATGTATTATAGTCCCATTTACATAAAATTATATAGACTATGCATAGAAGTAATCAGAGATACACTAAACTGTTAATAGTGATTATCTCTGGAAAGTGGAATTGTGGGAGACTATATTATTATGTATTGCTGTAATGCTTAATTTTTGTATAATGAGGATATATTACTATTTTAATCAGGAAAACAGTAATGATTTTTTTTTTATTGTCAACAAGGAAAAGGGACTTGGCAAGTGGTAGGCCACTGCAGGGTCTCCAGGCATGATACTGTAGGCACTGTGACACCTGGCAGTATCCTCAGACACAGAATGCAAAGTTCTCCTGAAGCCAGGCATACTTTTTCCCTCTCTTAGCAGCCCAATTACATATATTTATGTCCTGTTAGGGATAAGTATCTCATCTCCACTGTGCACCCAGGTAGACATAGTGACTTTCCTAGGTAATAGGGAAAATTCTGGTAAAGAATTCTCTCTTTCCTGTATGTAAGCAATCTAATAATATGCCTTTGCAGGTCTTCTGGGGAGAAACTGATCTATTTTAACTTTTGCCCCCTTGAAAACTCAACCCTAGGAACCTCTAAAAAGATTACTAGCCTAGCTGGTGTGGCTCAGTGGTTGAGTGTCGACCTATGAACCAGGTCACAGTTTGATTCTCGGTCAAGGCACATGCCAGGGTTGCGGGCTTGATCCCCAGTGGAGGCCGTGCAGGCAGCAGCCAATCAATGATTCTCTCTCGTCATTGATGTTTCTATCTCTCTCTCCCTTCCTCTCTGAAATCAATAAAAATATATTTAAAATTAAAAAAAATAGATAACTATGCTTCAAAGTCAAAAAGTCTTTTCTGAGTGTTGATATTTGTGTAGAAGGCTTGATTTTAAAATAAAGTATACGGGCAATGAAGACTTCTTAAAAGGCACTATAAAAGGCAAAATCAGACTCATACTTGCACTTACTTGCTGCACTGAAGGATGCTTGTCCTGCAGCTCGGCTAACTTGGAATCTTGTTCATATGGTGGAGTAGAACAAACAGACTCAAAATTCACCTCTGCTATTTGTGTACAATCTTCATCAGTCTGGTCCTGCAGCTCGGCTACCTTGGAATCTTGTTCATATGGTGGAGTAGAACAAACAGACTCAAAATTCACCTCTGCTATTTGTGAACAATCTTCATCAGTCTGGTCCTGCAGTTCGGCTACCTTGGAATCTTGTTCATATGGTGGAGTAGAACAAAGAGACTCAAAATTCACCTCTGTTATTTGTGTACAATCTTCATCAGTCTGAGACATGTTGGGCTCTATTCCTAAACATTCATTTCCAGCACTGAGACTGCTGCCTCCCTCTTTTCTGTGACAAATGGGTCCCACCGTGGCTTCTGACAATGTGTTTATGGCTGCTAACAACTCAGCTGGCAATGCATCATCCTTTGTGTTTTCTAGTAAATCTCTGTGACATGTCAAAGGTATTGATAGCGAATTCAAAGAGTTGCTCAATGGGCTCATCAACTCTCTAGGTTCAATATCATTCATTATTCCAAACAATGTCTCCTCCTGAGTGTTTGCTGGTGATGTCATTAACTTTTCTAGGGCAGAAACAAAAGTTTCAACAGAGCTTTCTTCATCTTTGGTTTCTTCAGAAGTGATGGTTAATGTGACTTCCTTTCCAGACTCAAAAAATACATTTGGTGCTGCTAAGATCTTCTGCGGCTCTATTAACGAATTCTCCTTGACAGCAACCATATCAGATACTTTAATAGCAGTACCTGAGAGAAGGCTCATTTCAGGAGAATCTCTGTCTGCATTTAGTTCCTATGTATTCAAAAAAGAAATTCCATCAGTACAGTATATACAAAGAAGTGTTTAAAATGAAAACTTTATAGTTTTCCAATTTATCATGTCAGTAAGTTATCACCAAAAAATTTTAACAAATTTCCTCCCCTTCTATAAATAAAAATAGTCTAAAGGGAGACATATGTAATACCCTTTGTAATACTTTAAGCAATAAATAATTTTTAAAAATAAAAAAAATAAAAATAGTCTATACTACTTTCCTATACCAAATCACTAATGAACGAATGGCTAAACAAACAAAAGTAGACCACGGGTAAAATTGGCTGGACCATAATTACAGATGGCAACTTATCTGTTCAGCTAAGTTTAACTGTGCTAAAAGAAGAAGCAGAGATGGCATGGATAGTTAACAGATTATCTCAAAATTTCACTTCATTAATGGTTGTCAAAAACTTGGTCATAAACCTATTGAATTTTTAAAAAATTATTAACCAGGAATAAAATTGGTATACTTTCATCTTCTTTTTATTTCCCACCTCTTTATGAATATATAAATGTGAAGTAAAAAAACCAAAAGACAGGTCAGAGGAACAAAGAGGAGAAATGAGGGCACAGTTCTATGTAAATATTACGAGCCCTGCCTATAAATAAATGGTTCTGAGTTGTGAATTTTTTAAACAAAAAAACACAAAACTTATATTTCTGAATGACTATTATTTTTCAAAATCATCACCTTAATAGGTTACACCCATTCTAATGCTCAAAATGTTATTAGACTTCCTCTTTTGAAAGTACTTTCAAACTTTTTATAAGCCATTAAAGTAAACCACTCTCAGTATTTTAAAGGAACTGAACTTCTTGTCAATACTAAAAACCATTTATTTGCTTGACTTTAAATAACAGAATGGTTTTCAATAATGTACTATTCCTAAAAATCAAATCCACCTTCCATTGCCACACCATTCTGATAAAATGAACTGTAAATTGTAAGCCCTTTAATATTCTGATTTAAAAAGAAAAATGAAAACTATTTATTCCCCCTCCTCCTTTTCTACCTGCCACAATTTATTTTCTTGCGTACATAAAACACAAAGCTTAAGAAGATATATTTATTTCACAGATCTAGAACGAACTCTCCAACAATTCATCTGGAATAAAAGAAGACCCCGAATAGCTGCAGCAATCCTGAAAAAGAACAACGTAGATGGGATCGCAATACCAGATATCAAGATGTATTACAAAGCCACTGTTCTCAAAACTGCCTGGTACTGGCACAAGAACATGCATATAGATCAATGGAATAGAATAGAGAGCCCAGAAATCGGCCCGAACCAATATGCTCAATTAATATTTGACAAAGGAGGCAAGAACATACAATGGAGCCAAGATAGTCTCTTCAATAAATGGTGTTGGGAAAATTGGACAGATATATGCAAGAAAATGAAACTAGACCACCAACTTACACCATACACAAAAATAAACTCAAAATGGATAAAGGACTTAAATGTACGACAGGAAACCATAAAAATTCTAGAAGAATCCAAAGGCAACAAAATCTCAGACATATGCTGAAGCAATTGCTTCACTGATACAGCTCCTAGGGCACTTGAAACTAAAGAGAAAATGAACAAATGGGACTACATCAAAATAAAAAGCTTCTGCACAGCAAAAGAAACCATCAACAAAACAATGAGAAAACCCACTGTGTGGGAAAACATATTTGCCAATGTCATATCTGATAAGGGCCTAATCTCCAAAATTTATAGGGAACTCATACAACTTAACAAAAGGAAGATAAACAATCCAATCAAAAAATGGGCAAAGGACCTAAATAGAAACCTTTCAAAAGAGGACATTCAGAAAGCCAAGAGACATATGAAAACATGCTCAAAGTCACTAATCATCCAAGAGACGCAAATCAAAACAATGAGGTACCATCTCACACCTGTCAGACTGGCTATCATCAACAAATCAACAAACGACAAGTGCTGGAGAGGATGTGGAGAAAAAGGAACACTTGTGCACTGCTGGTGGGAATGTAGACTGGTGCAGCCACTATGGAAGAAAGTATGGAGTTTCCTCAAAAAACTGAAAATGGAACTCCCATTTGACCCTGTGATCCCACTTCTAGGAATATATCCCAAGAAACCAGAAACAACAATCAGAAAGGATATATGCACCCCTATGTTCATAGCAGCACAATTCACCATAGCTAGAATCTGGAAACAGCCTAAGTGTCCATCAGTAGATGAATGGATTAGAAAACTGTGGTACATCTACACGATGGAATACTATGCTGCTGTAAAAAGGAAGGAACTCTTACCATTTGCAACGGCACGATGGAACTGGAGAGCATTATGCTAAGTGAAATAAGCCAGTCAATGAAGGAAAAATACCACATGATCTCACTCATTCATGGATAATAGAGACCATTATAAACTTTTGAACCATAATAGATACAGAGGCAGAGCTGCCTCAAACAGACTGTCAAACTGCAGCGGGAAGGCCGAGGAGGGTTGGGGGACAGGAGGGAGGGGGGTAAGAGATCAACCCAAGGACTTGTATGCATGCATATAAGCATAACCAATGGACATAAGACACTGGGGGGTAGGGGAAGCTAGGGGACTGTCAAGGGCGGGGGGGGGGGGGAAGGACACATATGTAATACCCTTTATAATACTTTAAGCAATAAAAAAAAGGAGAAAAAAAATAAAAAAATGAAAGAAGATATATTTATTTAGCAATAATGCAAACTATAATTTTCTCTGAAAGATAAAAGGAATTTAGAAGGAATTCAAGAACCAGATCCTATCCATTCTTAAAGTCACAGTTCAAGGTCTCCCTCCTATTTAAAATCTTTATAGCTATTAAATCCAAAGCCATAGATGTAATAAAGTATACACACTTTGAATAACTATAAAGGCAATGTTCGTTAAATCTAAAAAGAAAGAAACATCAATTGAACTACCAGCTGTTAAAGCTTGTATACATTTTTTGGGACACCCTGTATATTGGACACTGCCCTAAAAGAATTTAATTTCTAACTGAAGATTAAAAGCATAAGTACATAAGACATAAAATAAAGTATAAATAATGTCAAAAATACTGTATGAACTCAAATGAATGGCATAAACCATAGAGTGGCCTAATGTATTACAAGATCGTTTTCTGGAGAAGCGAAGAGGAGGGAGTCTTCAGCAAGCTTTCATGATTGTTTTAAAAATGCTTGGTTTCTTTACCATAAGAATTTTCATAGTATGCACATTATAAATCTGAGACTTTAGGATACAGTGTTCTCCAAACTTCTTTGTTCAAAAAAATCGTTTTTCTCAAAAGATCTATTAATTTTATAGAATGCAAGTGCTTAAGAAATACTGATATACTCAGTGAATAACGAATGCTAAAGAGAGAGCAATTTGGTCAAGATCAACAGAATTATCTGAGAAAGAGCCATAGAGGAAAAGGGACTTGAGCCTGAAATAAAAAATTTGTGAAGGAGTGAAATAAGGGAGAAACACATATTATTAAGCACCAACTAAGGTCCAGACACCATGAACTATCATTGCTCTGTCCTCACAATCCTGTGAAATGGGTATCTACACATACCACTGTGAAGTGGAATTCTACACATATAAATAACACACTTGGAATGCACACCTATCTGGTTCCAAATTGTATGCTCTTTCTCTTGCTTCCGGGTTCTTGACTTGAACAAGTCCCTGAAGCAGGAATGTGTAAGGTACACCTGAGATCAAGTAAGGTACAGGTATAGTAGTATTGACCAAGGAAGAGTCTAAATGGGCTTGAGGCTTTAATCAACATAATTTTTTTTTAAAAAAATCTAAACCTCTGATCTGCATGCTTCATCTCAGTTATGTAGACCAACCTTTGCTGGGTGTGGCAAAACTTCAGGATTTTCAGCCTTGGGCCCTAGAAGAGAAAAATATATGTTTACATTCCAATTTTATTAAAGTACTAAAACCATACATACCCTCACCTGGCATTTCTTAATCATATAACTTGAAATGACTCCCTCAGAAATATATGTAACATTTCAAATATTTTCTAAATGTTATACCAATTTGACATAAAAGTATCATTATGTTGCCAATCAACACTAATAAAAGAGAAAAATGGTAATTGGCATACGAGCTACCCTTTTCATTGGCTAATCAGGGCTATATGCAAATTAACTGCCAACTAAGATTGGCAGTTAACTGCCAACAAGATGGCGGTTAATTTGCATATGTAGGCACAATGCAGGGAGGCGAAAGGGAAAGCAGGAAGAAGCCCCCTGCCACTGACAGTGATCTGAAACCCAGGGGGGAGCTAAGAGCTGGGGGGCAGGGCAAAGGCGGCCCTGGGGCCTCCTTTGCCCTGCCCCCCAGCCATGATCGGAGAATCAGGTGCCTTTTCCGCCTTGGCCAGTGATAGCAGGAAGTAGGGGTGGAGGCAGCGATGGGAGCTGGGCACGGTCGAATCTGGCAGTCCGGGGAGCTAGGGGTCCCTTGCCTGGGCCTAAAGCGAAGCCCACGATCGTGGGGCCGCTGCAGCTGCGGGTCCCCGCTGCCCGGGCCAAACGCCTCAGCCAGAGGCATCCTGCAGGGGCAGGGGCAGAGCCCGCCGATCGAGGCACCCCCCCGCTGCCACTGCAGGTCCCCGCTGCCCGGGCCGGATGCCTAAACCAGAGGCGTCAGGCCTGGGCAAGGGGCCGATCCTGCGATTGGAGGGTGATGGGGGTCAATGCCTGAGGGCTCCCAGTATGTGAGAGGGGGCAGGCTGGGCTGAGGGACACTCCCCCCCGCCACCCAGCGCACGAATTTCATTCACCAGGCCCCTAGTAAAGTTTATAAAAGAAAATTTTGCCATTTCTTTAAAAATATTTTACATGAAGTCAAGTAAAATTATAATTATTTGGAATTATTTTAGCTAAAAGCCAACCTTTCTATTTTGGCTGCGCTATTCTAACTGTTTATAACTACGAGGGAAAAAATCACATCTACTTTCTGAGTATAGGTATTATAATTTAAAGAAATTCATGCTGTCAAGTTAAGCATGAAAAGGAATGCCCATATAGAGTCAGGAGGTTGTCCTAAATGTGCCTTCACCATCAACTCCTCACCTGGCCTGCTGCCTCTGAGATGAGCTGGCTGACAGCAATTCACACCAAGTTAAGGAGGATCAAGAAAAGAGATATTTCCCCTCCTCCATTCCTCTTGCCTCCAACCTGCACCAGCAAGGCCCTACCACTCTGACACACTTACGCAGGAATTCAGGGCTCACTGGCATATGTTTGAGTCATTACTTTGGTTTCTTTTGATTAGGCAATATCTAGACCTAGAGTGTAAGCAAGTAATTATCCACCAAACCTCAGAATGCATCCTCACAAGCAAGACAGGTTTTTCAGGGGGAAAATAAACATACTGAGCTTATATGCTCACTGAGCTTTACAGCCTGCAAAAACCTGTAATTATTATTATTTGCTTCACCTTTGCCATTTGAAGAGGAAAAGCTATGAAAATCAGCTAGGAAGATTAATATCATGGTATTCCAGTTCCTCGAAGAATGATGAGCAAAAAGTCCTAAGAATAAATCATTTCTTATCCTTGCATTAGAGTCCTTTGTGCCAAGCAATAATGATATATAACACTATCAATATCTTTGTTTAAAATTTTATAACTCTGGTTGCTTAAAATGTAATACCAATAAAGGAACACTTTAAAAACAATAGATACATCTTCAATCATCTTTGCAAGGAGGTTTTTGTTTTTAATAAACTCTCAAATCCTTTGGGGTTAGAGTTCAAAAAGAGAAAAAGAGTTCATCCTCTTCCTCCTTCTCTGAATTGTAAAGAAACAATCTCAGTCATCTTTTATGTTGTTTCTAACCACCTCAATATAAAAATGATCATTCTTTTATGCCAATAGTTACTATTCTTAAAACTTGATAAATTAATGTAATGAAGTGTATTATTATAATTTGATTACTATATTTAAAAACACATTTAGAAGGAATTCTCATTTTCCAGCAACAAAATTTACTTAAAACAGTTTTCACAAATAAAAAAAGTATTTTTCTTGAGTTCTTGTCTCTCCTTTAATAAATTATTAAAAGATTTTCTACTTATCACTTGAAAAGATAAAATGTACTGTATAGGAAATAAATTCTAAAGTGCCAAATGAAAAGAACATGCTCAGAGGAACTGAATTTTAACTTATAAACCAACTATTTTAAGGCCAATGTTATCATATTTATAAAGATCATTTACTTATTTTGGTTAGAATTACTCTGAATCGGGAGGGAGAAGATAGAATTGTATGAGAACAGAGTCAATTATACTATCTAACAATGTAATCGTTTCTTTATATGTAAATTAACCCACAGTTTCTAGAATGATAACAAAAGGAACTTCCTGTTCTGAACACTCTGAAGAGTAAAGGCAAGAGGGAGCTGCAATGAAGTGTCAGAGGGGAAGGGAATTATTTCTGAGTCTCAAGTCAAAGAAGCTTCATGGCATCAAGAAACACCATGAAGTTATAATTCTGAAGTTAAAAGTCCCATGGCACTTTTAAAGGAACATTCAGTAAAATACTTGAGACTCAGAAGTTCAATGAGTGCCTTATGATGCTATTCGTGTGGCAAAAGTGCAGATAACCAATAGCATCATAAGGTATAACGGCTCTCAGAAGGCCAAATGAGTAGGAGGTTGGAAGTGTGGGAAATGCAGGACATAGTGAAAACCTGTTTTTCTGGGACCGAGTATGAGAAAAATGAGAATAGATCTTTTGCCTAACTATTGCTGACCCTCATTATCATGATCAAAATCCAAAGGAGAGAAAGGAATACCCAAGGCATGCTATCATCCATGTCACCTCTCTCTCAAATTGTTCAAGACATCCTATATAATAAAAGTCTAATATGCTAAGTGTCTGGTCATCCAGTTGTCCAATCAAAGAGTAATATGCTAATGATATGCTAAGGCCGCTCAACCACTCGCTATGACATGCACTGACCACCAGGGGGCAGACAGTCGACCAGTTGCTATGATGTGCACCGACCACCAGGGGGCAGACACTCTGACCGGTAGGTTAGCTTGCTGCTGGGGTCTGGCCAATCAAGCCCTCCTGTGGTCCCACCCCAGTTGGCCAACCTCCCAAATCCCTCCCTGGCCCCAATTGAGCACCAGTGGGGTCCCTTGCCCTAGCCTGCACTCTCTTGCAATTGGGACCCCTCGGGGGATCTCAGAGAGCCAGTTTCAGCCTGATCCCACCAGCCAGGCTGGGGGACCTCACTGGTGCATGAATTCGTGCACTGGGCCTCTAGTACTTACATAAAAAAAATACTTCAATCTCTAATATGGTACCTCTGTAGCTTCATGATTGCTCCAGTTTATCTATAAATTGCATCTTGTAAAAGATGCTAAATAGGTTTTCACCACATTTGGAGGGCATGTTTGGCATAATCTGAATTATATTAGGCTATTTGCTATTGATTAGACACCTGAAAAACCACAAAGGCTTTTATACTTGGAGAGAAACATCCATTACTATTTGTATTTATATTTGTTTAATGGTCAATTTATTAAACTTCTATTTAATCTGAAAACTACTGTTTCTTTAATATTTCAACATTAATTACAAACTTAAGTTCCCTTAAATAATTTAAACTGCAAATGTAACATGTTTGCTATTTCAAACATATTAACTATTAGACAAAACACACATGAATACAATGGCCATGAAACTTATTAGTACTCTTAACCTAATTCTGTAACAATACATTGGTATAATTCATTCTACATTATTTCTATATCTGTTCCTATGCTTCCTTATGATTGAAGTTATTGACTGATTTTTTTCTTGGCACATGAGACATTTCCCTCAAGACAATTCAAAACTGAACAGCCAATTATCTGGCTTTACTTTAATAAACTTAAACTTCACAAAGGGGAGAAACCAAGATGGCGGCATAGGTAAACACCGGAGGTTGCTGCCTCGCACAACCACTTCAAAAATACAACTAAAAGACAGAACGGACATCATCCAGAACCACAGGAAGGCTGGCTGAGTGGAAATTCCACAACAAGAAGGAAAGAGAAAAGCATACCGAGACTCAGAGGAGGTGTGGTGCGGAGGTAGGGTACAGAGGTGCAGAGGCGCATGCGGAGAGGGCTGGTGGCTGAGGACACGGTTGTCTTTTTCAATCGGGAGGGAGTCTCAAGCTCTGAGCTCCAGTTCCGGGCGAGTCACTGGGGACCCAGACTCATACAGGGAGAAACTGGACTGTCTGGCATCAGTCAGAACTCGAGGGCAACTTTCTCTCGGAGGCGCTCTCAGCGATTGTCGGGGCCTCTGAGGGCAGGACTGAGAGCAGCCATACTGCTCGCTCTGTCCGCGCTGTTGATCCCCTGGCACCCCGCCCCGCCCAAGCCGTGCACGGAGGCTTTTGCATATGAAAGGCCCAGCCCTTTGTAATCTGAAAATTACTTAACAAACTGCAGCTGGCCCAAGGCCCCAGGGCAATTTGCATTTCTTTACAGCTGGCTTCTGCTGGGTAGCCTCGGGCAGAGGCTAGATTAGCACCTCCTTAGATCCAAGAGCCAGTGTAGCCAGTGGTCAGAGTGGGACCACCCAGATTACAACTCCTCAGATCCATAAAGGACACACTCAGGGGGCAGACTCAGTGAGCACCAAAGCCCCACTGAAGCAAGTCTTGCCCCAGAAGGGTGTCTTCAGCACAGAAGTTCTCCCACCGTAGACACAGCAGATTCTCACAGCCAACTGGCCTGGAGGTCAATTCCTCCCAGTAATAACTACAACAATCAAGGCTTAACTACAACAAGACTGTGCACAAAGCCCACAAGGGGGTGCACCAAGAGTGTCCACCTCAGGTAACTGGGGAGGCTGAGCCACTGGGCCCTATAGGACACCTAGCACAGAAAGCCACTCTATCGACGCAGGGAAGCATATAAAATGCTGAGACAAAGAAACAGAACACAAATGACAGAAACGGAGGAAAGCAAACTACTGGATATAGAGTTCAAAACCACACTTTTAAGGTTTTTCAAGAATTTTCTAGAAACCACTGATAAACTTAATGAGACCCTCAAGAAATCTAGTGAGACCCTCGATGTTGTGATAAAGGACCAACTAGAAATTAAGCATACACTGACTGAAATAAAGAGTATTATACAAACTCCCAACAGCAGACCAGAGGATCGCAAGAATCAAGGCAAAGATTTGAAATACGAAGAAGCAAAAAACACCCAACCGGAAAAGCAAAATGAAAAAAGAATCCGAAAATACGAAGATAGTGTAAGGAGCCTCTGGGACAGCTTCAAGCGCACCAACATCCGAATTATAGGGGTGCCAGAAGAAGTGAGAAAGCAAGATATTGAAAACCTATTTGAAGAAATAATGACAGAAAACTTCCCCTACCTGGTGAAAGATATAGACTTACAAGTCCAGGAAGCACAGAGAACCCCAAACAAAAGGAATCCAAAGAGGACCACACCAAGACACATCATAATTAAAATGCCAAGAGCAAAAGACAAAGAGAGAATCTTAAAAGCAGCAAGAGAAAGAAAGTCAGTTACCTACAAGGGAGTACCCATACGACTGTCAGCTGATTTCTCTACAGAAACTTTGCAGGCCAGAAGGGAGTGGCAAGAAATATTCAAAGTGATAAATACCAAGAACCTAAAACATTGATTACTTTATCCAGCAATCATTCAGAATTGAAGGTCAGATAAAGAGCTTCACAGGTAAGGAAAAGCTAAAGGGGTTCATCACCACTAAACCAGTATTATATGAAATGCTGAAAGATATCCTTTAAGAAGAGGAAGAAGAAAAAGGTAAAGATACAAATTATGAACAACAAATACACATCCATCAACAAGTGAATCTAAAAATCAAGTGAATAAATAATCTGATGATGAGAATAAACTGGTGATTATAATAGAATCAGGGGCATAGAAAGGGAGTGGACTGACTATTCTTGGAGGGGGGGAAAGGGGTGTGGGGGATGCGGGAAGAGACTGGACAAAAATCGTGCACCTGTGAATGAGGACAGTGGTTGGGGGGTAAAGGCGGAGGGTGGGAGGGGAACCAGGTGGAGGGGAGCTATGGGGGGGAAAAGAGGAACAACTGTAATAATCTGAACAATAAAGATTTAATTAAAAAAAAAAAAAACTTCACAAAGGTTATTTTTTATGATCTAATGTTTTGCCCAAGAATGCTACCTTTAAGTTTTATGTGGCCAATGTTACAAAAGCTTTTGTGCTATCATTATTATATACTGACCTATTCTGTTAGCATCATTGCAAATTTATGCCTGCAATTTTAATATCTTATCATGACTAGCAGGACCATCTAAGGCTTTAATTTCCTAAGAGATGAGGGACCTAATCTGTGTAGAAAAGTCTCCTTAACTGAATATCAAGTTAGTCTGCCATCTTGGGACGTAATTAGACCCCACTTATTGCATGTTTTTATGTGTGGCTGCTGATGCTATGTGGTCTTCCCTTATCTCGGTACAGTTCTCATCCCATGACAACTTGACTTACAATTCTGTTTTCTTTCTTCTCTACTTACACAGTGACAAACAAAAATACCCTATGCTTTATAAACATTATGTATTTAATAGAGAAAACAAAAAGCACATGTATTAACAGGTTCCTATTTCTTAAAGTCATTAAGAAGTCTTAAACACTCTACTATAGTTGCTTTTCTTTTTGCATTGAGACTATTTGGTACACTATTAACATTTTTAAAAAATATTTTTTACCCGGCCGATGTGGCTCAGTGGTTGTGGGCTGGGTCCCCAGTAGGGAGTGTATAGGAGGCAGCCGATGAAAGATTATCCTCATTGATGTTTTCTCTCTCCCTCTCCCTTCCTTTCTGAAATCAATTTTTTTGAAAATGTATGGCAGCAATATATACTAGACTAGCCCAGTTTGTAAATAAATATATCTAATTAGACTAAGACAAATTTACTTTATATGACTCTACCCATGAAAACATACCTTGAATGCTTTCGTGGTTCAGTGAAAGTTCAGCTTCAGGAAATGACACAGTGAACATTGGACAACTTTTTCTGGTTTTAAAGCATAAATCAATTAATAAAGAAATAAAAATTTTTAAATGGAAAGAAGAAACACTTTCTCATTCAAATACAATTTAAATTATTTTCTTCATTTAAAGGAATTTCAAAATAGGATGTTTTTATTGCTACATTATTCCAATCACTTTTACAATTACTATCAATTTGTTAACATTAATATTTCAAGTGCTGCCCTATTTTGTTTGGCTCAGTGGATAGAGTGTCAGCCTGCGGACTGAAGGGTCCTGGGTTCGATTCTGGTCAAGGGCACATGCCTGGTTTGCGGGCTTGATCCCCAGTAGGAGGCATGCAGGAGGCAGCCAATCAATGATTCTCTCTCATCATTGATGTTTCTATTTCTCTCTCCTTCTCCCTTCCTCTCTGAAATCAATAAAAATATATTTAAATAAAATATTTCAAGTGCTTGCATAGAAGGAGCTGAAAATTTAATGGGCAAACTTCAGTGGTATAAACATGTTATACTACACTTAGTTCTGAAAGTAACTTTAGAGATGACTGTCTGCCAAAAAGGGGTGATGGGGTCAGGAAAAAAGAAACCCTGCTCTTGAATTATGTAGCTTGACTATCTAATACACTGAAAGTTTGTCATTATACTTTAAGATGTAAATGAAAGTCACTTATGACTAATGACATGATTTATAATTCTTGTATTTCACAGTAAAGAAAAAGATAGGAAAGAAAAGATAGGAAATACTGGAGGGAAGAGGTTGAAAGCAAAATAAGTCATTCTTTTTTGTTGTTGTTTAAAGTATTATGTCTTTTTTCCCCCGATTAACCCCCTCCCCCCGCCACTCTCACCCTCAAGGGCAAGCCCCCAGCACCCCAGTGTCTGTGTCCGTTGATTATGCTAATATGCATGTATACAAGTCCTTTGGTTGATCTCTAACCCCCTCCCCTGCCTTCTCCCCGAGGTTGGATGGTCTGCTCAGTGCCACCTTGACTCTGGATCCATTTTTGTTCATCAGTTTATGTTGATCATTATATCCCACATAGGAGTGAGATCATGTGATATTTATCTTTCTCTGCCTGGCTTATTTCGCTTAATATTATGCTCTCCAGTTCCATCCATGCTGTAATAATTACCATCCAAATGGTAAGAATTCCTTCATTTTTATAGCAGTGTAGTATTCCATTATGTAGATATACCACAGTTTTTTAATCCACTCATCTGCTGATGGGCACTTAGGCTGTGTCCCAATCAGAAAGGATATACGCACCCCTATGTTCATAGCAGCACAATTTACAATAGCTGAAATAAGTCATTCTCAATCTGCAATTGTGATCACCTGCCTGGGATCATTAAAAGTTCACTGAAGAAAAGCAATCAGTTAATCCTTTTTTTCTCAACTACTTTACTACACAAATCCAATCAAGATATCTTCCTTAAAAAAAGAAAAGCCTGGGCTGTGGCTGATAAGGATCAGTTGGTTGCTGATTTGATTCCTTATCACAGCACAGGTTGTGGGTTTGGTCCTGAACCAAATGGGGAAGCAACCAATCCATGTTTCTCTCTCCTTCTCTCTTCTTCTCTCTCTAAAATCAATAAAAACATATTTTAAAGAAAGAGAAAAGCCTCTATTTTCAGCTGTTTTAAGAGTAGTTTTTACGCACCAGACACATCTACTTTAATCCTATGCAAGAATAATAAATTGAACATTCTCTCCTGTCTAAAAAGAGAAATAATCAATATATGCTATCTTGAAAATGGAAATGAAACTGCTCATATAAAATAATTCTATGAGGCAAATAGATCTTAATGCTGATTCCCCCCAAAAAACGTTATTCTTTGAGAACAACCTGATTTACAATAAAATAAAACCATAGTTTGAGTCAATAACAGAATTTTTTCCATAATTACTAAGGAGAACTTAAGACATAAGTCCAAAAATAGAGCAAACTTTCATCTAAATTATTAAAAAATAATTATTTATATTAGGCAAGACGGCAAACAATGTACATCTCTGATAGTAGAGGAATGATTAAATTATAGTACAGTCAAGTTATAGAGTGAACCACTGAAACCATTAAAATTCATGTTTATAACATATATTAATGAGAAAATAATTATGATAAACTATTAAAATTTAAAAACAGGATACAAAACTATCTACAAATGGTTCTTTTGGGGCAGTGAGATTCTGGATGCTATGTTAGTCTTCTTTAGTCTTTTCTTTTTTTCTGTTTCTGAACTTATATTGCTAATATATTCAGTAAAAGGGATTTTTGAAAATAGCAATTCTCAAACTTTTTGATTTTAGACTCCTTTACACTCTTAAAAAATTATTGGGAAACCCAAAGAGTTCTTGTTTATGCAATTTATAATTACAGACAGTCCTCCAGTTACATCGGCCTTGACGTACGTTGTTTCGTGGTTACGTTGCCATATCCCATTTACAGTACTTATGTAAAAAAAAAGTTCCATCATTTCGACATATGTACATATGTGCTTTATGTTTTTTATTATTTATTTAGCACAAGTAAAGGTCAGAAATTATCTTTCTTTTAATTTTTTTTTTACTATTTCACTTCATCACTCTGTGTATGTGCTCCCATGTGAGTAACATAGGTGCTTAAGTAGGTGGGTTCCGATTTATAGCGAAAATCACGTTACATCGCGCCGTAGGAACGGATCTCCGAAGTAACCCGAGGACCTACTGTATTTATATTTACATGCGAGAAATTAAAATGGAGAAAAACTTAAAATAACCATTAATTTAAAAGTAACAGTAATAATCTAGTGCTATGTTAATACATTTTATGAAAATGATATTTTCAAAAATAGAAAAAATTAGTGAGAAAAGTGACAGTTTCACATTTTTAAAAATCTCTTTAATGCCGTAACCGGTTTGGCTCAGTGGATAGAGCGTCAGCCTGCGGACTGAAGGGTCCCAGGTTCGATTCTGGTCAAGGGCATGTACCTTGGTTGCAGGCACATCCCCAGTAGGAGGTGTGCAGGAGGCAGCTGATCAATGTTCCTCTCATCAATGTTTCTAACTCTATCTCTCTCCCTTCCTCTCTGTAAAAAATCAATAAAATATATTTAAAAATAAAATAAAATAAAAATCTCTTTAATGTAAGCTACTATCTCATATTTGTTACTCCTTTTAATCTTTTTGTTTTGTTAATCCTCACTCAATATTTTTTCCATAGATTTTTAAAAATATGTTTTTATAGATTTCAAAGAGAGGAAGCGAAAGGGAGATGGAGAAAAATCAATGATGAGAGAGAATCATCAATTGACTGCCTCCTGCATGCCCCTTACTTGGAACTAAACCCACAACCCAGGCATGTGCCCTGACTGGGAATCGAACTTTGACCTCCTGGTTCATGGGTCAACATTCAACCACTGAGCCACACCAGCCAGGCTCCATTGATTTTTAGAGAGAGTGGGAGAGAAGGAGGGAAGCACAGGGAAGGGAGGGGGGAGGGAGAGAGAGAGAGAGGAAGAGGGAGAAGGAGGAGAGGGAGAGAGGGAGAGAAGGAGAGAGACCTATGTGAGAGAGACACACACATTGATTGGTTCCCTCTTGCACACGCCCAGACCAGGGCTGGGGATGGAACTTGCAACCCAGGTACAAATCGAACCTGTGACCCTTCAGTGCATGGGCTGACGCTCTAACCACTGAGAAACACAGGCCAAGACTGTTTTCACTCTTTTGCCATATATTTTGTTTGACATATATAATAAAAATCTGATCTTATACAGACATGCAGTTGAAAAAGGAAGGAGGCCCTAACCGGTTTGGCTCAGTGGATAAAGTGTCGGCCTGCGGACTCAAGCGTCCCAGGTTTGATTCTGGTCAAGGGCATGTACCTTGGTTGCGGGCATATCCCCAGTGGGGGGTGTGCAGGAGGCAGCTGATCAATGTTTCTAACTCTTTATCTCTCTCCCTTCCTCTCTGTAAAAAATCAATGAAATATTAAAAAAAAAAAAAAAAAGAAAAAGGAAGGAGTATTTTAATAGCCTTTTTGGATAAAATAAAAGCAATAACTTCCTTAAAGGTAACTGAAAATGTAGATATTGAATCAAACTCAATGAACTTTTTGTATTGTGTTACATTATAACACATAGAGGCTCAATGCACGAAATTCATGCATGGGTAGGATCCCTAGGCCTGGTCAGTGATCAGGGCCCATCTGTAGGGCCACCGGCGGGGTGATCACAACCCCCCGCCCCACCGCTGGCACCCACCTTGGCTGGCCTGGGGGCAGCTCCTGTATTGAGCATCTGCCCCCTGGTGGTCAGTGCACATCATAGGGACCAGTCATTCCACAGGTTGCTCTGCCGTTTGCTCGATTTGCATATTAGGCTTTTATTAAATAAGATTACTGATTTTGTGACATCATGCATTGGTCTTTTAGAAAATATTGAGTTATGCAAATCATTTTTAAATCTCATTCAAGGATATGTTTTTATTGATTTTTAAAGAGAGAGGAAAGGAGAGAGAGAAAAACACTGATGTGAGAAAGAAACCAATCGGTTGTGTCCTGTATACACTCCAACCAGGGATTGAACCAGAAACCTAGGTATGTGCCTTGACTGGGAATTGAACCTGAAACCTTTTTAGGTATATGGGATGACACTCCAACCAACTTTGCCACCTGGCCAGGGCGAATCATGCAAATCTTCTATGTGTTTCAGTATAAAATATCAAAAGATCACCTTTATAAATATTACCACTGATCTCACCAGAAAACTTTTAAGTACTGGAAAGACATCAATGTCAAAGTGGTAGACAGAAGTTTTCCTAAACTCTAATTTTCTCTTGAAAGCTTGAATTTTTTCTTTTGCAACAAATACCATTAGCAATTTTCCTTGAAGTGACTGGGTTACTTCATTCATTTTCAAGAAAATGTCTGACATATAAACAAGTGTGAATAACTAGTTTGTTAGTTATTTTTTCAAATTAAAAAGAAAAGTAAGGCTAGTTTTCTTACAATGCTTACAATTCAAACAAGTGGTCTATTAGTGCACTTCAGTACTATTAGCATACTTCCCGCTTCATTTGATTTAATAAAACTAATAACTTTTCTGCTTCAACAAATTCATTAAGTGAAAATGGCTGAGGTTTTTCTTTGTTTGTTTTTAACTGCTAGTACATGGCAGTGAAAAATACTATGATTATTAGTGCTATTTGGTGGCACTGCCCTGAGTCTTACCTAGGGCTCCAGAATTTTACCCATTTACTTTAGGACTGTAAGTGCAAACATAAATACCATGCAACAGGCAATAATGTGTTGGTATTGTTATGAAAATAATTTTGACCTCACAGACTCTCTGGAAAGAGGCTCAAAGATTCCTAGATGGTGCACAGACCATACTTTGGGAATCATTGTTTTAAAAGAACTAAAAGGGTAAAGTCTCCTAAAGTAAATAGTTGTATGAAGTCTAATTTCAATAAACTTTACAAATTCTTCTTTCATGCTATGCCTTAAATTCCCTTTCAAAATAATATTAATAAACAGAATCATTTAATCTGATTCAACCTCTCTTAAGAAATAAAACTTACTGCCCAGACAGTGTGGTTCAGTGGTTGAGCATTGACCCATGCACCAAGAGGTCACTGGTTCAATTCCCAGTCAGGGCGCATGCCCAGGTTGCAGGTTCGGGCTCTAGCAGGGGGCGTGCAGGATGCAGCCAATCAATGATTCTCTCTGATCATTGATGTTTCTATCTCTCTATCCCTCTCCCTTCTTCTCTCTCTAAAAATCAATAAAAACATATTTTTAAAAAAAGAATACTTTAAAAAAATAAATTTTAAAAATAAAACTTGAGAGTATTTGTAAAATTATATATATATATATATATATATATATATATATATATATATATGTGCTGCTAAAGGGGCAATTATTCAAAAACATAATTCTAAAACAAAAATGAAGACTTTTTTGATGTGCAAAATGACTAAGTATCTATAACATAATAAAGCCAAAAATTAGTATGCTTACTCTAACAGAGCTTGATTTTGTTCCATTTCATCTTGAGGTTGCTAGGGAAAAAAAACACAGTAGTTTTCCAACTGATGAATACTAACCCAATGCAACACACTAAAAATTTAACATTTAAGGTGATTCATATTATTCTTTCTTAGCATTTCTTTATTGTAGTAAAATACGTATAAAATAAAATTTACAATTTTAACCATGTACAGTTCTGTGGTACATATATATTCACAATGATGTGCGACCATCACCACCATCCATCTCCAGAAGTTATTCATCCTCTCCTACTAAAACTCCATACCCATTAAACACTAACTGTCCATTCACCACCCCACCAACCCTCAGCATCTACCCTTTTACTTTTTGTCTCTATGAATTTGACTACTCTAAGTAGCTCATATAAAAAAAATACTGCAGCCCTAGCCAGTTTTGCCTAGTGGATAGAGTGCTGGCCAGCGGGCTGAAGGGTCATGGGTTCAATTCCCGGTCAAGGGCATGTACATCAGTTGCAGGCTCAATCCCTGGACCCAAGTAGGGGCACGAGTGGGAAGCAACCAGTCCGATGTTTCTCTCTGCCTCTCTCCCTCCCTTCCACTCTCTCTAAAAATAATGGAAAAATATCCTCGATGAGGATTAAAAAGAAAAAAGAAACAAAATACTACATATATTTGTCCTCTTATGAGTGGTTTATTTCACTTGGTATAATGTCTTCAAGGTTTATCCATGTTGTAGCATGGCTGAAGAATATTCCATTGTATGTACCATATTTTGTTTACCCACTCATTTATTAGTAGACACTTTGGTTACTTCCACCTTTTGGCTATTGTGAATAATGTTTCTATGAATGTGGGTAAACAAATATATTTCTGAGTCTCTATATCCACTTATTTTAGGTATAATTGCAAAAGTGGAATTTTTGGATCCTATGTATAATATTTTGTGAGATCACTATACCATTTTCCACAGAGACTGCAACCATTCTACATTTCCCACAAGCAATGAGTAAGAATTCTGATTGAGAATGTCACCCTGGCTGGTTTGGCTCAGTGGATAGAGTGTTGGCCTACGGACTGGGGGGGTCCTGGGTTTGATTCCGGTCAAGGGCATGTACCTTGGTTGCGGGCACTTCCCCAGTGGGGGGTGTACAGGAGACAGCTGATCAATGTTTCTCTCTCATCAATGTTTCTCGCTCTCTACCCCTCTCCCTTTCTCTCTGTGAAAAATCAATAAAATATATATTTTTTTAAAAAAGAGAATGTCACCTCCCTACTGGGACTTAAAAAGACTGATACTGATACACACACACACAGACACACACACACACACACACACACACACACACACACACACCAGCTTCAGCTACATATCTAATAAAACAG
This sequence comes from Myotis daubentonii, assembly GCF_963259705.1. Classification (NCBI taxonomy): domain Eukaryota; kingdom Metazoa; phylum Chordata; class Mammalia; order Chiroptera; family Vespertilionidae; genus Myotis; species Myotis daubentonii. Next base: position 76,564,623 of record NC_081843.1, on the reverse strand, counting down.
GTACTATATATACATATAAATCTCTCTACGAGTGCTGGCCTTGCCAACTATGATCCTTCTTCTATTACATGGTCATCAAACAAGCTTGTGATTGTTCATTTCCCTTCAAGGTTCTCATTAATGTTCATTTAAACCAGTGGTTCTCAACCTTCCTAATGCTGCGACCCTTTAATACAGTTCTTCATGTTGTGGTGACCCCCCAATCATAAAATTATTTTTGTGGCTACTTCATAACTGTAATTTTGCTACTGTTATGAATCGTAATGTAAATATCTGATATGCAGGATGTATTTTCATTGTTACAAATTGAACATAATTAGAGCATAGTGATTAATCACAAAAACAATATGTAATTATATATGTGTTTTCCGATGGTCTTAGGCGACCACTGTGAAAGGGTGGTTTGACCCCCAAAGGGGTCGCGACCCACAGGTTGAGAACCGCTGATTTAAACTGATTTCATCTTTACATATGGGTAAGGATGGAAGGTGAAAGCTGCAGAATGGAGAAGAAAAGTGAGATTCAACCTGAATTCACACCTCTCAGATAAAGAGTTACACAGGTAATATCCGTAAGATTGAATTAATCATTATTCCCTGTTAAACAAGTATTTTCTATATGATCAAAAATGGATTATAATAAAACCAGTGATGCCCCTGTACTAATCAGCATTCTCGAGAGAAACAAAACCAATAGAATATGTACATATGTATAGAAAGAAATGTATTATAAGGAATTGGCTTCATGGACTGGCAAGTCCAATCTGCAGTGTGGGTGATGAGGCTCAAGACTCAGGAAAACTGATGATGCTGACGAAGTCCAAAGGCTGTCTGTTGGAAAATTCTGTCTTGCTCAGGGCGGCTGTCTTTTTGTTCTATTGAGACCTTCAACTGGTTGGATGAGGGCCACCTACATTATGGAGGGTAATCTACTCTACTAAAATCTATTATTTAAATGTTAATATATAGATTCATTAACCCCTTTGGGGGTCAAAAACATCCTCTCAGAAACTGCTATACTAAACATTTTCCATGTAAAGTTAAAAAACTGCTTTCCAAAAAATTATGTCACCTAGAAATGTAATAAAACAGGTTCTATATAGGTGGGGCAAAAGTAGGTTTACAGTTGTTTGTATGGCAAATAATACAGGAATCCTATATAATAAAAACCTAATATGCTAAGTGTCCGGTCGTCCAGTCGTCCATTCAACCAATCAAAGCATAATATGCTAATGATATGTTAAGGCCCTTCAACTGCTCGCTATGACATGCACTGACCACCAGGGGGCAGACACTCTGACCGGTAGGTTAGCTTGCTGCTGGGGTCCGCCAATTGGGACTGAGTGAGATGGGCTGGACACGCCCTGGAGCCCTCCTGCAGTCCCTCCCCAGCTGGCCAACCTCCCACCCTCCCCTCCCTGATCGTGCACCCGTGGGGTCCCTTGGCCTGGCCTGCGCCCTCTCGCAATACGGGACCCCCTCAGGGGATATCAGAGAGCCGGTTTGGGCCCGATCCCGCAGGCCAGGCCAAGGGATGCCACTGGTGCACAAATTCATGCACTAGGCCTCTAGTTAATAAATAATAACACAAGAATAAATTGTTTCTCATACTTACAATTGTAAATCTACTTTTGCCCCACCTTATATATATCAATGAAAATAAATGTTCAAATAAAATAAAAAATAAAAATTTAAAAATAAAAACTGTTTGCTATATAGCACCTGTAAATAATAAGGAAAGGTATTGCAAGACCCAACAAAAATGATGAATATGAAATATTTTAAAAGATGCTGCTTATATATATTTTTTTTTATTTTTATTGATTTTTTTACAGAGTGGAAGGGAGAGGGATAGAGAGTTAGAAACATGGATAAGAAAGAAACATCGATCAGCTGCCTCCTGCACACCTCCTACTGGGGATGTGCCTGCAACCAAGGTACATGCCCTTGACCAGAATCGACCCTGGGACCTTTCAGTCAGCAGGCCAACGCTCTATCCACTGAGCCAAACTGGTTAGGGCAGATGCTGTTTATATTTTTATTTTACTTTTTAAGAATAATGTATTGGTTTTTTTAGAGATTGAGAGAAACATCGATGTGAGAGTGTAACAGCGATTGGTTGTCTCCTGCACACCCCCTACCGGACACTGAGCCCACAACTCAGCCATGTGTTCTTGACCGGGAATCAAACTGGCAACCTTTTGGTGGACAAGACAACGCCCAGCCAACTGAGCCACACCAGCCAATACCTGCCTATATTTTTAAAAATTAGTATAGTGTATAACAAGCCAAAGATCCTCGATTTCTACAAAGTTTATCCTTATGTAAAATAGTCCATCATTTCTAAAATATTCTGTTTTGAAGTTGAAATATAAATATTGTATGAGTACTAAGGAACAATTTATTTAGAAATCCATTTAGTAAATTTTTTGGAATTTATTTAGAAATCAATTCAAGGTATAAAGCAATATATTTTATTATTTGAAAATAATTATGGGAAAGCATCTTTTCTGGTCTCTCCATTTCTTTATTTGATAAAATCGATTTCTTTCATATAATTTCTTCTCCCCTCTCCCCCCCACAGTGGACTTTTCTTTCTCCGCCCACCCCCTAGATCAGCGGTTCTCAACCTGTGGGTCGCAACCCCTTTGGGGGTCAAACGACCCTTTCACAGGGGTCGCCTAAGACCATTGGAAAACACATATAATTACATATTGTTTTTGTGATTAATCACTATGCTTTAATTATTTTCAATTTGTAACAATGAAATTGGGAGTCACCACAACATGAGGAACTGTATTAAAGGGTCGCGGCATTAGGAAGGTTGAGAACCACTGCCCTAGAGTGACTTTTTATTTCAAATTGACCAAGTGTAAAGGTTGACGGAAAGAGACCCAAGTCTATCTGTCTCCTTGGCTGAGGCCCACTTGCATTTCCATCCATGGTTCACACAACAAGCCCCCACTGGCTAATGTCACAAGGGTTCTGAGTGTTGGAATATAAAGAAAGAACAACCGTGGAAAAGTGTTGGGGTCTGTTTTTTAAGGTGGGGAAAGAATATTTCCCTTCCCCTAATGGTTTATTTTCATAGAATAAAAATAAAAATAATGAGAACAATATGTATCAATTTTTAAAATAATATTAAAATTCACTACAGGTGTTTAAACATTTTGGTTATATGGTGTAACTTTTACTGCAGACAAAAAAAGAGGGATAGGGGAAAGTTAAAGGAGGTATCTATTTTACTACCAATGAATTCCCATGAAGGTGAAAAAAAGAGGAACAAATATCAAATACTTCATTTATCGTTCTTCTTCTAATTTTACAACAAGCCCATACAGCAGATGACTGATTTACTATCTGATGTCCAACCTTTGAAAATTATAATCATTAACTCTTAAAGTCCTGTAAAGCAATTGTTCCAAGCTGGTTGATCATCAGAAATTACTTGGGAGTCTTTCAAAATGGAGATTCCTGCCCTAACCGGTTTGGCTCAGTAGACAGAGCATTGGCCTGTGGACTGAAGGGTCCTGGGTTTGATTCTGGTCAAGGGCATGTACCTTGGTTTCAGGCACATCCTCAATATGGGGTGTGCAGGAGGCAGCTGATTGATGTTTCTAACTCTCTATCCCTCTCCCTTCCTCTCTGTAAAAAATCAATAAAATATATATTTTAAAAAATGGAGATATCTACGTTCCACTCAGGTACAGGTATTAAGAGTCTATATTTTTAAAAAGCTATCCAAATGAGTCTAATAATCAAACTTTCAAAATCACTGTTCTGAGGTATAATCTAGAGCCTGGTACAATATTCTCATAGCAAATACTTCTGAAATAAACTGATAAAATTATTATTTCCCATTTCACAATTACTGAGACTAAGAAGGAAAATGTTTTTCCCTTAACTCAGAAATTGCAAAATGATTTTAAGCAAATTATTAGAAACTAAATATAGACATTTCAGCTTTAAGAAAAAATATTTTATGTTAAAATTTTCTTTTAATCAGAGATAATTCAAGTAAGACACCTTCCTAGGTACAATATTAAATAGATCCTCATGGTCAAATCTTCCCTTCCATTCCTTAAGACTTTGTAGGTATCTCTGGTTAGCTAATTTATTTATGCCAAGGTCAAGGTACTAACTAAATCACCCCTTACCTTACCTCAAGGTGATTACATTACAAAGCAAATAAAAATGTGTGTATATAAGTGTGTGTACACACATATGCATTCACACACACAGAACAACAGAAAAGCCTTTCAGTGGCCCATACCACAAATTCTACCACACAGACTAGTATCTTCTTCACAAATTTAAGATGACTCTGACATATCATGGAGACGAAAACTGTAATTATTATATTCTAATATAATTCTAACCTCTTATAACATTCTGTTCCTCCCACTTCTACATCTCTACTGAAAGAGAAAAATAAAGAGGAAAAAGGAAATATTTTAACACCTCCTCCTAAAATAACTGTCTTTCAATAAATTTGCAACAGAGAAACAGAATGATTAGCTAAGAAAGGAGAAAAAAACTGATAAAGAAGCAGCAAAATAACAGACAAAAAGAATTAATCATTAGTAATTTGTCACTCTTTAAAGTAGCATTTCCAATTTTTAACAAGTATGTATTTAATCAATATGCTTACACACCTGTAAGACCGCATCCTCATTAAGCACAGGCATAGTCTTCTTTTTACTTATTTGCATTTGTGGATCCTCTCTGAGCTTCAACCCAAGTTGAATCTCAGGAGAGCATGTGCCTAGAATGGAATATAATCAAAGTCATTCATAACAGTTTTATTGCTCTGACAATGACTCAAGGATTTAAAGATAGTAAAAAAAAAAAGTCATTAAAGGTCATTTTGTAAATTATAATTTCCTAATTGTCACTTTTATGAATTATGGTTTTTAACTTATTAATTAGGAAGAAACATACACATTACAGTAAATAAAATAATACTTGATAGTTACTTTTTTCAGGATGAATGATGCAAAGGATATAAATAGAAAATTATATAGACTTAAATCCCACTAGAAAGAATACTTTCCTTTAAAAAAAAATTTTGGGTCTTTTTAAAAACCCATCATGCTAGTATATAATTCAAAAAAAGTCCAAATTTCTGTTTCAAGATGGCAAATTGAGCCCATATTTTAACTTTCTTCCCTTCCCAATTCCTAAAAAGAATCCAAAGAAATGATTAGATTTTAAAAATCTAAAACAGCAATGGTTTAAGAAAAAAAAAAAAAAGGCGGGGGTGGGGGGTGGGGGGAAGATACCCTCTATAGATTAGAAGATGAAAATAGATTAAATAGAAAATATTTGTAAACAGCTGGTCACTCAACATAGAAAAGGAGGGGCTCCTTCAGAAGTAACTACTAGTATATGGACTTTTTCCATCAGAATCCCTGAAAACTACCCAGCTCAGAAATCCCACCAACGAAGATGCAAGAGTATAGATTAGAAGTTCACAGTGGTACTGAGCTTGCTGTTTGTATCCAAGAAGCTTAGGATGAATGTTGTAGCCAGCTACTCTGTGTAGGAAGATATATTCCTGCCCAGACATAGAAATGTACTAAAAGCTAAGGTTGGTAAAATAATGAAATAATGGCACAGAAGTAGAAACAGTCAAAAAGATCAATGAAACAAAACAAAAAAAAAGTGGGAAACAGACATATATATCTAGGAATTTAATATGTAACAATATGGTATTTTAAACAGTGGCACCAAGAAGAATTATTCAATAAATAATATTGGGAAAATTGGTTAATCATTTAGAAAAAAATAAATTTAGAACTACCTTCCCATAGGCCAAAATATTCCAAAGAGATTATTTGTAAAAGCTATAAATATAATAAGTGGAAATAAAGAGAGAAGAAAATACTTTATAGTCTTGAAATAGGTAAACTATTTCTAAATTTGAAAAAACTAATAAACCTTAAAAAAAAAAAAGAAGAGACTGCCCTAGCCAGTTTGGCTCAGTGGATAAAAGCATCAGCCGGTGGACCAAAGAGTCCCGGATTCCATTCCGGTCAAGGGCACATACCTGGGTTGCAGACTCATCTCTGGGTCCTGGTTGGGGTGCATGCAGGAGACAACCAATTGATGTGTTTCTCTCACACTGATGTTTCTCTCTCTCTTTCTCTCTCTCTTCCACTCTCTCTAAAATTCAATGGAAAAATATCCTTGGGTGAGGATTAAAAAAAGAAGAAGTTAAAAGAAAAAAGACTGACTTTTACTACATAAAAACTTAAAACTTCTACAATACAAAACATATCATGAATAACATGAAAACATAACTAAGGAACTGGGAAAACCTATTTGCAATACATATGACAATTTTTGTTATATTTAATATGTAAAATGCTCTTATAAATCAATAATAAAGATTAGGAGATATATAAGGCAATTCACACCAAAAAAAGTATGAATGATCAATATTAATATATGCCTAAATAGTCTTTAAAATTAAAATAATCAGATACTTTTTATTTATTAGTTTTGCAAAGACTGAATATGTCCTATGTTGGTTAGAGGGGAAAGCCATTTTTCTAGGGGTCCATAATGTCAAGATCTGACACATGTCAGATCCTTTAAAATCAGAATACATTATTTGAAAGTTAATCTAATTTTAGCTAGTTATTTATTCTAAATAAATAATTAAAAAGTAGGCAAAGGTGTAAGCATTAGAATATTCATATTTGTTATAGTATTGAGGAACATCAAAAATATAATCTATTTATTAAGTAAGGGTACATTCATACAAAATAATATGTAGCAATTTAAAAGGTTAAGGTAGATAAATATAACAAAATATGAAACATATTATGTAGTACAATAGCAATTATGATAAGAGATATTTATGTTGGCATACAAAAGTCTAGAAGGATATACAAATACTAAATGCTGGCAGTTATTGGGAGTGGAACTGTAGGAAAGAATAGGGGATAGGATCTTCAATTTTCTACATAATATAATTTTTTATTTTTAAAATTTTTTATACTTTTAGTAATTAGCAAAAATAATAAAAGTCTATTTGGAAAAGGAAATAAAAGAAAAAACTTGGATAGAATATTAAAGCAGACCTCTAACTTTTTTCCTACTGGCACTTTATACATCAAAGAATACATTCTGGAGACCAATATTACTCACTGTCCCTTCCAATTACAAGTATGAAAAACCACTCCAAGACGAAACAGTAACTTGTGTGGTATGAGGTGAAGTTATGTACAGTGAAAAGACATTGCAAACTATACAAAGATCTTCATGGTGTTTAGGAAATTTTTCTTCTATACTCATTTCCAGATATCCTCCAAAATGAAAATTCTCACAAGAAGAAATAATACAAGGAGATAACCTACCGTTTAAAAAGTGCAGAACTGAACTTTTTAAACAGTAACAATTAGTGACAGGCTTTTCTAGACACCATTTACATTGATCTAGAAGTGGACTCAGGAAGTATGAATTGGCAGGTGACTGGCACTTTTGAAAAATATATAACTAGACTTATTGTGTGACAACATTAACTGCACTAATGTAATAGACTATGTTAACTAGACTTACTGTAGTGATCATTTCGAAATATATAGAAACTAGAGGCCCAGTACATGAAATCCGTGCATGAAGGGGGGTCCCTCAGACTGGCCTGTGTCCTCTTGCAATCCGGGACCCCCTCAAGGGATGTCGGGTCTAAACCAGCAGTCGGACATCCCTCTCGAAATCCGAACACTGTATGTACCAGTGACCATACTTTTCATACAGGTGAAAGGCATCTTGCTGTTTGTTGTATGGGCAGCTGCATTTTTTTTTTTGCCCTGATTATAAAAAGTAGTACATAACATGATCCTTCTGAGGCAGTAGTACAATTTTCCCTATCTTATAGGTGGAAAAACTGAAGCAGAGAGAAGTAATTGGCTTTGTCACACAGTTATAAGTGTCAGAATCAGGGCTGACCACAAAATGCGCAAGCCATAGTCCATGCATGTCATTGCTGCATCATCCTGCTTTTTCAGTGTTAGAGTAGCCTTGCCAGGTTTTAATTTTTAAATCTAAGAGACTGTTCCCAATATATAGGGTATGGTCCCTAGGCCTGGCCGGCAATCAGGGCCATCTGTGGGGCAACCAGCGGGCACGGCGATGGGAGGGACCCTGCTGGCACCCACCTTGGCTGGCAGCCTGGCGCCGCCCACTGGCCGGCCTCACCCCCTGATCGCTGCTGCCAGTCACCTCCCTCTGGGGGGGCGGGGGGCCAGATGCTCAATGCAGGAGCAACTCCTGCATTAAACATCTGCTCCCTGGTGGTCAGTGTGCATCATAGTGACCGGTTGTTCTGCTGGTCATTCCGCCATTCAGTCTATTTGCATATAAGGGTTTTATTATATAGGATACTGAATCATTATTTTTTACACTTGAAGATAATATGAGGTTATATGTTACTTATACCTCAATAAAAAATAATAATATGAAAATAAATAAAAAATATATACCAAGGATATCTGCAACTTAATTTTGACTGAAAGAATCAGACTGGTTATTTAAAAGTACTATTTACTGCCCTGGCAGTTGTTGCTCAGTAGTTAGAGCGTTGGCCTGTATACCAAATGGTCGTGGGTTCAATTCCAGTCAAGAGCACGTACCTGGGTTGCAGGTTTGATCCCCAGCTCCTGTTGGGGTGTGTGTAGGACGCAACCAGTCAATGTGTCTCTCTGACATTGATGTTTCTCTATCTCTCTCCCACTCCCTCCTCTCTCTAAAAATCAATGGGAAAAATATCCTTGGGAGAGGATTAACAAGAAAAAAAGTATTTACTTTTGCAGCTTCTAGGGTTAAGCTATAGAGTTGGGGGGCAGAGAAGAGCTATCTCAGTACTACTACCATATCTCTGTTGTAAACATCTTCCAGAAGTATAATTCCCATTGCTGTCCTCATAGTAACAGACCTTATAGACCTCAGGGTCTATTACAGATGCCTCAAAGAAACTAACTCTGTGTAAAGTTAAAGAACAAGACTAAATGTAAAAGGAGACATTAATGAAACAATAACACCTGAGAAATTAAATGGACTACTTAGTGAAAAGAATTATTTCTCACCTTTGCATATTCCACTTATATCAGGATGGAGACTGAACTCAGATCTAAGAGATGTGTCTTGATCAAAGAGCAACCTTTCAAATACCAAAAAGAAGGTACAGATTGTTATCATGTTTCCTAAACAAAGACTAACAATTTAACTGTCAGGTTTTTTCCTACAGTTTACTGTCAATTTTATTTTGCATTGGTTTAGGGCAGTGGTCGGCAAACTCATTAGTCAACAGAGCCAAATATCAACAGTACAATGACTGAAATTTCTTTTGAGAGCCAAATTTTTTAAACTTAAACTATATAGGTAGGTACACTGTTATTAACTTAATGAGGGTACTCCTAAGGCTTAGAAAGAGCCACACTCAAGGGGCCAAAGAGCCGCATGTGGCTCGCGAACCGCAGTTTGCCAAACACTGGTTTAGGGTGTACAGCTTAGACCAGGGGTGGCCAAACTTTTTGACTCGAGGGCCACAGTGGGTTCTTAAACTGGATTCAGAACAAGAGCTGCGGCCGTGTTTCCCGACGTTGCCATGTTAACACTGCTGCTGGTGAAGGAGCGGAGGGGAGAGCAAGAGAACCCTCCACTCTTTCGGCTCCGCGGGCCGGATAGAACAGCCGAACGGGCTGTAGTTTGCCCACGGCTGGCTTAGACGTTAGACAATCATATACTTTACAAAGTGTTCCCCTCAATATTTCCAGTTCCCAACTGGCACCATACAATATTATTGACTATATTCCCTATGCTTTCCTTTACATCCCTGTGACTATTTTGTAACTGCCAATTTGTTCTACTTAATCCCTTCACCTTTTTCACCCAATCCCCAACCCCTTCTCCCTTCTGGCAACCATCTGCATCTATAAGTCCGTTTTGTTTATTTTGTTCTTTAGATTCCGCATATTAGTGAAATCATATAGTATTTCTTTCTCTGACTGACTTATTTCACTAAGCATACTCCCCTCTAGGTCCATCCAGGCTGTCGCAACAACAAACAATCCAATTTAAAAAATGAGCACAAGCCCTGGCCTGTATAGCTAAGTGATTAGAGTGTTGGCCCTCACACCAGTGGGTCAAGGGCACGTACCTGGGTTGAAGGTTCAATCCCTGGCCAGCATTGTCACATGCAGAAGGCAACCAATCGGTCTTTCTCATACTGATGTTTCTCTCTCTCTCTCTCTCTCTCTCTCTCTCTCTCTCTCTCTCTCTCATCTTCCCCCTTCCTCCCTCCCTTCCACTCTCTCTAAATGTCAATTGGAAAAAAAATTCTCGGGTGAAGAGTAACAAAAAATTAGGACAGGATCTGAGACACTTCTCTGAAGAGGACATATAGATGGCCAACAGTCATATAAAAAGGTGCTCAACATTTAAAAAGGTGCTCAACATCACTATCAGAGAAATGAAAATTAAAACACAATGAGATATCACCTCACACCTGTCAGAACGGCTACCATCAACAAGTGATAAGTGTTGACAAGGATGTGGAGAAAAGGGAACCCTCATGCACTGTTGGTGGGAATGCAGATTGGTGCAGCCATTATGGAAAACAGTATGGAGTTTCCTCAAAAAATTAAAAATGGAACTACTTTATGACCCACCAATTCCACTTCTGGAGATTTATCAGAAGAAACCCAAAAGATTATATGCATCCCTATCTATGTTCACTACAGTGTTATTTAGAATAGCCAAGATATGAAAGCAAACCAAGTACCTATCAACAGACGAGTGGATAAAAAAGTTGTGGTACAGATATAAGATGGAATATTACTCGGCTATAAAAAATGAAACCTTAACTGTCACTTTTTTATACCTAAACTTCCTAGCATTCTTAGTTATATCACTATTAATATGTTGGGATGTTACTTCTGAGATTAGGTTACAAAAAATCACTAGCTTCCATCTTGTCTTCCTCTTGCTCTCTTGCTTCTATATGCTCATGGAAGTCAGTTTGCCTTGTTGTGAAATGCCCTGTGGAGAAGCCTATGTGGCAAGAAGGTAAGAGAGGAACTAAGGCCAGAGAGGAACTAATTCTTAAAACCACCATGTGTAAAGTGGATCCTTCTCATGAACCCTTGAGATGAATGCAGCCTTGGGAGTCCCTGAGCAGGATGATTTAGTTAAGCAACTCCCAGATTCCTGAAGCACAAAAACTACAAGATAGTAATGTTTATTGTTTTAAGATGCTAAATTTTGGAGTAAGTTGTTATACAGCAATGGAAAACTAATAAAGAGATTTTAGTTACATTTCCCCAAGTGTCTCTTTTTACAGTTGTTTTGTTCAAATCAGGATCCAAACAAGGTACACACTGCATTTAGTTGCTATGTAAGTCTCTTTTTAAATCTACATATTACCCCCAACCTCCCCCACCCCTTTGCAATTTATTTGTTGAAAAAACTGGGTTGTTTTTACTGAAGAGTTTCCCACATTTTGCATTTACTGACTGCATGTTATTTAATATGTTCCTCTATCTTGTATATTTCCAGTAAACTGGTTATTAGACCTAGAGGTTTGATCTAATTCAAGTTCAATTTGGGGAAGCATATGTGTACTTCCTACAGAAGATAATGAAGTATATGTCGGGAAAGGCAGTCTTGTGCATGCAGTCTTTCAACTACCTTTTGGCCTCGAGCTTGAAACACTCTCTTACAAAGAGACAAAGAGTTCTCTCAGGCTGTGCTGGACCTAATATACCTTGTGTGAAATTACCTTTCATTGTTTCAGACTCAATGTGTATTCCTTTGATTTGTTTAAGTGTATGTCACATGGCACCTGGCCAATCCCACCATTATATATGTCTTCTGTGGGGAACAGGATGAAGTTCTTCATTCTGTGGCACAAGAGGGATGTGGGCATGCCAGTGGCCATGGGGGACCAGTGCCCACTATTGAAGCCAATCTTGCTCTGTCCCTTCTCTATGTGAGTGAAGTGTTGTTCCAGCACTGTGTTTTCATCGGTGACTCTAATACCAAGATGCAGTGGGTAGAAGTGTCTGGATTTCTGCTTCTGGTGATGGGAAACGGATGCCACTTGCTCAATATGATGGTTGTAACTCATTTTGTGATGATAGTGACCATTGATGACCCTGCCTAGGTCTAGTCAATATTAGGAGTATATAAAATGGCAACATTCTACTTTATTACTTTCATTTATTAATTGAAATACATATTTTTTAAAACTTTCACTCATGCCCAGCTGGTGTGGTTCAGTGGTTGAGCATCAACCCATGAACCAGGAGGTCAGGGTTCGATTCCCAGTCAGGACACATGCAGGGGTCATATAAGAGGCAGCCGATGAATGATTCTCTCTTATCATTGATGTTTCTATCTCTTTCTCCCTCTCCCTTTCTCTCTCTGAAGTCAATAAAAAGATATTTTTTAAAAAAACACTTTCACTCATCAACTATACAATTACTTTCCATCAAGCTATGTTAACTCAGCCAAGTTACTTGGTTACAGTTTGCATAGGAAAGGCAAAATAAATGCCTGCTTCTTTCTTTCTTTTTTATTTTATTTTATGTATTTTATTTAAATTTTTTTTTTATTGATTTCAGAGAGAAAGGGTGAGGGAGATAAGAGACAGAAACAAAAACTGCCTCCTGCACCCCCTACTGTGGACCAAGCTCACAACCTGGGCATGTGCCCTTGACCTAAATTGAACCCGGGACCCTTCAGTCCACTGAGCCAAACCAGCTAGGGCTGCTTCTTTCTCTTTCCTTATCAGTTTTCATAATATTGAAATATGTTTTTAAAGATCATTACAAACTCATTGATTTAAATCCACTGCTGTTATAGTTCTTCTCAATGTTCAAACTGTCCCATTTTTAGCTAGTGAAAGCTTCTTCAAAGCGGCTCATGGGTTTTTTTGACATGAACCCACTTAGATCAACCCCCAATGTGACTAGATTTGGAAACAAGTCCTTAAAGGAGGCAATTAAGATTATAAGGTGTGGGGAGCCACTATAGGGTTAAGCCTCTGACTGACCTGTTGGCAAAGTCAGAAACAAGTCCCAGCTTAGAGGGCACAGTCCTCTTAGCATAATTAGACTTGACCTTATAAAGCTCCCTAGATCTTATCTGGGAAGCTAATGGGCTGAGGGAAGTGCAGCAAGAACACAAACAAGTGAAACTCACAAGAACAGTGTAAACAAGTGAAACTCACAAGAACAGTATAACTATGGTAACCACTACCTTGTTTACCTCTGACTATAAAATAAAGGCTTAGCTTACCTGGAGATCTTTCTCCGTGGCCGCAGCCAGGCACAGGAAGATCCATGAGACTAAAGAGAGCTAGAGAGTTCTGAATGCTGTCTCCGTGTAAAACATTCTTCACCGACTCCAACCACACCTTTGGGAACCCCTGGCCCGCTGAGGCTGGACCCCGGCAATAAGGGTGGGGCCCTAATCTAATATGACTGGTATCTAATAATCAAATTAGAAGAGAGGGATACACCAGGTATGCATGCACACAGAGGAAAGACCATAGAATTAATAAGGCTTCAGGCAGCTGGGAGACCATTTATGGTCATTTAAAGTTCCAGAAGAGAAGAAATTGGTACATAAAAAAATATATATGAAGGAATTATAACAGAAAACTTCCCAAGTTTGGTGAAAGACATACATTTATAGATTCAAGATCAATGAACCAAAAATGGGAAAAAACACAAAGAAAATCATGCCTAGGCACATCATAATCAAACTGCTAACAACCAAAGATGAGGGGAGGAGGAAAGAAAGAAAACAGACAAACATGATGATATACTACATATATAGGAATAGTGATTTAAATTGGAGAGGGGCTTGCCTTAACCGGTTTGGCTCAGTGGATAGAGTGTCAGCCTGCAGACTGGGGGGTCCTGGGTTCGATTCCGGTCAAGGGCATGTACCTTGGCTGTGGGCACATCCCCAGTAGGAGATGTGCAGGAGGCAGCTGATCGATGTTTCTCTCTCATCAATGTTTCTAACTCTCTATCCCTCTCCCTGCCTCTCTGTGAAAAATCAATAAAATATATTTTTTTAAAAATAAATAAATAAATTGGAGAGGGGCTTAACTACAAAGGGGCAGCTAAAGGGAGTTTTTCTGGAGTGATGGAACTGTTGTGGATCTTGATTGTGGTGGTGGTTATAAGATTAGTCAAAATGTTTCCGGGACACCAACAAGAGCGAATATTATTGTATGTGTATTCTATATAATAAAAGCGTAGTATGCAAATTGTCCCCTGGACCGGGAGTTCTCTGGGAGTTCGACCAGGGTATGGGGCTGGCCAGGGGAAGGGAGGAAGGCCCTGGCCAGCAGCCAACAGGCACTGGGAATCCCACCAGTGCACGATTTCGTGCACTGGGCCTCTAGTACATAAACAAGCCAGAAACCTGGGTAGCATCCTCCACTTCTAATGAACCACCATCTCCTGACAAATTTACTCTCTAAAGATTTCTCAAATTTCCCCTTTATCCTTCAATTCCCATTGTTTCTTCTTAGTTGAGCTCTCATCATCCCAGTCTGTTACTAATTTGATAAGCTCTTGTATAAGGTGATCCCTTCTCTAATAGTACGAACTTTAATCTGGAAGCTTCTTAGCAATGCAGAATTCAGATCCCTCCAGATAACTCCTGAAGTGGAATACACATTTTACCAGGATTCCACAGTGATTTACAAGGGCATTAAAATTTTAAAAGCCCTAGTCTAGCCCAGCCAGCGTGGCTCAGTGGTTGAGCATCTACCTATGAACCAGGAGGTCATGGTTCGATTCTTGGTCAGGGCACATGCCTGGGTTTCGGGCTCAATGCCCAGTGTGGGGGGGGGGGGGCATGCAGGAAGCAGCCAATCAATGATTGTCTCATCATGGATGTTTCTATCTCTCTCTTCCTCTCCCTCTCTGAAAACAATAAAAGTATCTATCTTTTAAAAGGAGTGGTGCCAAAACCGGTTTGGCTCAGTGGATAAAGCGCCGGCCTGCAGACTGAAGGGTCCCAGGTTCGATTCCAGTCAAGGGCATGTACCTGGGTTGCGGGCACATCCCCAGTAGGGGGTGTGCAGGGGTGTGCAAGAGGCAGCTGATCGATGTTTCTAACTCTCTCTCTCTCCCCCTTCCTCTCTGTAAAAAATCAATAAAATGAAAAATAAAAAAAGGAGTGGTGAAAGTGGACATCCTGTCTTAAAAATAAATTAACTAGTTAATTTAATTTAATTAAAGGCCCTAGTCTAGGACATGCTGGAGTCAACAAAAATCTGAAAAGGCTGCTCCTCCACCTAACATTTCACGGGGACACATGCGGGATATCTGAGGCCTTAGAAGACCTCACCCTACCAGGCTCACCGCCCACCACCCCCTACCTCAGCATCCGGCGCTAACCGTACATTCCACCACACACAACACAATGCCATGTCCCACAGCCACACCCTGGCCTAGAACACCTCCTGTTCTCCGTCTGGCTAGCTCCTACCCCGTCCTGGAGCCTGGACTCAGAAATCACCCCCACCAACTCCGACGGCCACCTGGGCTGCGATGACAGGCTCTCCGAGCGCCTCAACCACCCGGGGCTGCCCCCGCTGCAGGGAGATGGCGTGCACGTGACTTCCAAAGGCAGGGGCCCCAGCTCTTTTATCCTCTCCCCGAATCTAGCACTGAAAGCGACGTGTGTCCAAGAAGGTGTTGGTGGACTATACTGCTGCCTTCTTTGATTCTTAGGGAATTCCCGGTTTCCAGCTTGGTGGCATCCGGTTCTCCCATCACACACTCTTCTCCCGAGAGATGATGTTAACCGTCTCCTAGACCCGAGCTACAAGCTGCTGGAAGCAAAATGCATTGCAGCTGTGTAGACCTACTACGTTTTGGCCTGTTTAAAAGGACTTACGGCCTCCGGCTAAGAGTAAAGGCTTTTTTTTTTTTTAATTTTATTTATTTTTTTAATGCCATAATGCCAGCTCCTCTAAAGCTCGTTTTGTCTTAAGTTGGGGGGTTGCAGCCTTGTTTGTTTACGAGTTCTCAGCTCAGGCCTGGCGGCCTCACAAGGTCTACGGACTCTGGTCTGGTAATGTCTCCCCACCCGGCGCCGGCGCGGGCCTCAGGGCGGTCACCCGGCCCAGCACCGGGGGCTGATGGTCACCTTCTCCAGGGCAGCTCCTCGTCCTCCAGGTCACTCTCCGTCACCGACCCGTCTATCACCGTTTCGTCGCTGTCCCAGTCTGGGGCCTGGGCGCCTTCCTCCATCTTCACCTCGCACTCGGAGGCCTTTCTTACCTCGCCCTCCAAGTGTCCCCTTCCCGCAACCAGAAGGCTCTGTGAGCGCCTCTTTACGTTGTGAGTTAAAAACAAAATTCGTGGCGGGAGCCTGGCCTTGCAGGGCGCGCTGAGGAGGTCAGAGGAACCAGGAGGGTCGTCGTGGCCAGGCGGTCCGGCTGGGCTGCCTGGCCGCGCGCCGCCGGCAGGGGGAGCCGCGCGCCGCGTGCGCTCTACCCGCTCCCCGCGCGCCCTCCCCCCGCTCACGTGGCCGGAAGTGGCCGCTGGCGCGCGCCGGCTCCGGCTTTCCGGTCCGGGTAGGGCGTGGCCCGCTGCCGCACCGCCTGCGGGTTAGATTCCCGTCCTCTTAGCTGGCTGGGCGGTGTGGGGGCTGAAGTTGCGACAGTGAGGCCAGAAAAGCAGCGCCGCCGCAGGCAGCCGGCCGGCCGAGCGCGCTAATGCCATCGGCGCGGGGGGGGGGGGGGGGGGGGGTCCAGGGTGGCATCACCTGCCGGGCACCTGAGGCTCCTGCGACCCAGACCCCAGAGGAGCGAACTGTCAGCTCCTGCAGGACCCAGCAGCCCAGCTTGGCGTTCTGAGCGTCCTCACATGCACCGAAAGGCTGCCAGTTCGATTCCGGGTCAGGCCACATACTCAGGTTTCAGGTTTGATTCCTGGGAGACAACTGATGGATGTTTCTCCCGCTCCCTTCTTTTCACTCTCTAAAATCAATAAAAAAGATATTTTCTTAAAATTTCCTTTTACATAACAGTAAAGTTATTAAGAAACAGTTCACCTGCCAGCTTGCCTAAAAAGGTTATGCCAAAACACATAAATATTACAACAAAACAAGAGCACCACCACATATACAAATCTCACTGTTGCTCTCTTCAACTATTTGGAAATCTAGTAGAAAATGGTCTCCCCTGACTTCTACTCTGCAGCACTGTAAATGGTTCCTCTATGGTTCTTTGGAATGCATTGTAGCTGTCCCCTCCAACATGTACAGCCTTGATGGATGTTTATAAAATGTTAACCAAAATTTACACTGTAAGTCCATTATGGGAAATATATGCAACCCCAAAGAATCCTGTATTTTTCTTTTAAAATTGACAGATGAGGAAATAACCTGGGTGGAATTTAAAATTACATAAGAAGATATAGTATTGGTCTGTGTACAATAAAGGAAAGATACATTGGATTTAGCTCAAAGCTCTCTATTGCTTTGGGATAATATTGTTTATTTTATTACTTTATCTTTTTCTTAAATAAAAAAAATAGGTGTGTGTGTTTCCTTAATATCGTGGTTTTGAAATTGCTATTGTTTAGACTTACAACTAAAAAAAAGTCTTGAGTAACCCAACCATCAATTATTGGTTGAGCAATAAAAACTATTGAAAGCAGTCTTTGTTTACAATCCTGGGTAATAGGTGCTCCCTCTCCTCTGTTATTAACTCTGCATTTATTGAGCAATTCATGTGAACTAAACAGAGATGGTACAGATAGTACCTCTTGTCTTGGTCTGAGCTCCTTGTCTCAGTCTGAGTTCAGTGACAGACAAGTTAATACAGTATTACAATGCAGTATGTTAAATGGGAGACATAAATGGTTTATAATATTATGTCAATATCTTTTTAATATGAACACGATGTAGTAATGTTAGTTTGTGTTTGTTCTCTTTTTTTCCATGTTGATGGGGGTTATCAACTTCCTTCATCTTTTTAAAAAATATTTTTTTAAATTTTATTTTATTGTTTAAAGTATTACAGATAGTAGTACATATGTTTCCTTTATATTTTTCCCCCATTGACCTTCCCTCGGCCTCCCCTAAACCCCGGCACATGCCCTCACCCCACCCCCCCACAGTGTCTTGTGTCCATTGGTTATGCTTATATGCCTGCATACAAGTCCTTCGGTTGATCTCTAATATATGCATTTAAAAGGATAGATTTCTCTCTAAATGCCACTAGAATAATATTTCACAGGTTTGAGTATGTTGAATCTTTATTATCATTCAGCTCAAAAGATTTTTCAAGTTGTGATTTCTTCTTTGACTCATGGGTATGTGACAGTGTATTATTTAATTTTCAAGGTATGAGGCATTATTTTTGTGATTTATATCTTAATTCCACAATAGTCAAAGAATACCTGACTATTGAAATGTTGATTGACTTACTGCTAGGAAAGATAAAGAAATTAGCAGTCTTATTTTTTATTACATATTCTTTTTGTACTCCATAACCATCATCTAATATTTCTTAGTTATATTATTTTTACATTATCAAAAGTTATATTTAGGAGGAACCAAGATGGCGGCATAGCTACACACCTATACTTGCTGCCTCACACAACCACATCAAAAATACAACTAAAAGACAAAATGGATATCATCCAGAACCACAGGAAGGCTGGCTGAATGGAAGTTCTACAAGAAGAAAAGAGAAAAGCGCATTTGAGACTGGTAGGAGGTGCGGAGGTGTGGAAGTGTGGAGGTACGGAGGCACGCACGAAATGGGCTGGCAACTGGGTTTGCAACTGGGTTTGCTGTTCTCTTTTTCAATCCGGAGGGAGATTCAAGCTCCCGATTGCTCTGAACTACAGTTCCGGGTGAGACTCTGGGGACCCAGACTCATATGGGGAGAAACTGGATTGTCTGGCATCAAGCAGGAACACTAGGGCAGCTTTCTCTCAGAGGTGCTCACAGCAATCATTGTTCCTCTGTGGGGGGCAAGGGGGTGGGAGGAAACATAGAGATGCGAGGACCTCTTCAATGCAGGGCTGACTGGCAGCCACTGCTATTTGCTCCGCCCTGGTGATTCCCTGAGACCCCCGCCCCACCCAATTTACAACCCCATCCAAGCTATGCGCAGCAGCTTTTGCATATGAATGGCCTGTGCGCTCACTGCCTAAAACCTAACAAACTGCACCTGGGTCAGAGAGCACCAGAGCTTCCAAAAGGCTTGACAGCAGCCTGCATTGCTTCACAGCTAGGCCTCATCTGGGCACCTCCAAACCCCAAACAAAGAAAAGGAATCTGCAGATGTCTCTGTAGCTCCTGCTGGGTGGCCTCAGGCAGTGGCTGACTTTGCACCTCCCTGGATATCCAAGAGCCAGTGTACCCAGGCGTCAGAGTGAGACTGTACCAGATTAAAACTCTTCACATTCATAAGAGACACACTCAAGGGGCAGACTCAGTGAGCACCAAAGCCCCACTGAAGCAAGTCCTGTCCCATAAGGGTGTCTCCAGCACAGCAGTTCTCCCATGTAGACACAGCTGGTCCTCACAGCCAATTGGCCTGGTGGTCAATTCCTCCCAGTGATACCAACAGCAATCAAGGCTTAACTACAAGACTGTGCACCCAGCCCACAAAGGGGTGCACCAAGAGTGTCCACCTCAGGTAATTGGGGAGGCTGAGCCACTGGGCCCTATAGGTCACCTAGAGCACAAAGCCAGTCTATCAACACAGAGAAGCAGCCAAAATTCAGAGAAAAAAACACATGTCACAAATGAAAGAAATGGAGGAAAGCAAACTACTGGATATAGAGTTCAAAACCACAGTTATAAGGTTAGTCAAGAATCTTCTGAAAACCTCTGAGAAATTTAGTGAGATCCTCAAGGATATGAAAAAAGACCAATTGTAAATTAAGCATACACAGACTGAAATAAAGAATAATATACAGAGATCCAACAGCAGACTAGAGGATCCCAAGAATCATATCAAAGATTTGAAATACAAAGAAGCAAAAACCACCCAACCGGAAAAGAAAAAAGAATCCAAAAATATGAAGATAGTGTAAGGAGCCTCTGGGACAGCTTCAAGCACACCAACATCCAAATTATGAGAGTGCCAGAAGAGAGAGAGCAAGATATTGAAAACCTATTTGAAGAAATAATGACAGAAAACTTCCCCTACCTGGTGAAAGAAATAGACTTATAAGTCCAGGAAGCACAGAGAACCCCAAACAAGAGGAATCCAAAGAGGACCACACCAAGACACATCATAATTAAAATGCCAAGGGCAAAAGACAAAGAGAGACTCTTAAAAGCAGCAAGAGAAAAAACAGTTATTTACCTACAAGGGAGTACCCATATGACTGTCAGCAGATTTCTCAACAGAAACTATGCTGGGCCAGAAAGGAGTGGCAAGAAATATTCAAAGTGATGAATAGCAAGAACCTACAACCAAGATTACTTTACCCAGCAAAGCTATCATTTAGAATTGAAGGTCAGATAAAGACCTTCACAGAGAAGAAAAAGCTAAAGGAGTTTATCACCACCACACCAGTATTATATGAAATGCTGAAAGGTATTCTTTAAGAAGAGGAAGAAAAAGAAAAAGGTAAAGATAAAACTTATGAAGAACAAAGTGACAACAAATACATATCTATCAACAAGTGAATCTAAAAATCAAGTGAATAAAAAATCTGATGAACAGAATAAACTAGTGAATATAATAGAATCTGGGACATAGATAGGGAGTGAACTGACAATTCTTGGGGGTGCGGGAAGAGACTGGACAAAAATCATACACCTATGGAGGAGGACAGTGTGGGGGTAAGGGCATGGAGTGGGTGGGAACCGGGTGGAGGGGAGCTATGGGGGGAAAAAAGAGGAACAACTGTAATAATCTGAACAATAAAGATTTATTTTTTAAAAAGTTATATTTATAGTTAAATACATTTATATATTCATAGTTATGCAATCATAGTTATATAATCATAGTTTTATAATAATTTCTGTCAATTTAGGTTTCGTTTTATATTTAAATTGATATAAATTTGCCAGTCTTTTTACCACATTTTCTCCATACATGAGTTTTTGATTTTCATTCATTTCCTGGATCACTGAATTTTTTCAACAAGTAACATTTTCAAGAGCACTCATAGGCATTATACCCATTGGGTTTCTTTATCTTTAATATTTCTGCCTTTTGCCTTTATACTTGAAGGATAACTTGCCTGGTTTTCCATAGATTTGGATCACATACATTTTCCTTCCAAAAATGTGTACATTCCTCCATTTCTTTCTAACATTAGACTCCCTTTTGTTCTTTTTACACTATTCCAAATCATCTTTTTGTTAGCTGGATTTACCCACCTATAAATTTTTAAAAAATGGCTCATGAGTGTTATATTCCTTAAGTATTTTCATATTTAAGAATTTCTACTAGCTGCATTTAAAATTGAGTTCAACCTGGCTGAGTATAATATTCTTGGGTCATACATTTTCTCAGAACTTGTAGACACAACTCCATTGTCTTTTGGTGTTAAATCTGCTATAGAAAAATCAGAGATAAACATATTTTTTCTCTTATGATTTTGTGCCAGGGATCTGAAGAGTTCTTTATATATAAAGTTTAGCAACTGAATCAGACAATATCTTGATTATTTATCTTTCATTTTTTTCAACTATTTTCTTTTTCTTTTAAATTTCTTTGTTGATTAAGGTATTAATATGTGTCCTTATCCCCCTCTTTCATTTTCTTTTTCTATTCCATAGAGGTGGTATACCTATCACTGTTGCGCTGTTGGACCAAAGCTAGTAACCGCCATCTACCTCCAGATTTCTTGTCTTGATATAAGAGGGGAAAAAATGTTTAAGCCTCTGTAAGTTGAATTCTCCATTACTTGTAGTTGAAATGTATCATAAAAATGAACACTTGAAACCTATATAATCTTATTAACCAATGTCATCCCAATAAATTTTAATAAAAAAATGAAATGAATAATTCAAAAGCAACTCCTTCATAGAGTGATTGCCCTAGTGCAGAGAAATACTTCCTGGTACGTAGGGAGTAACACAAAATGGAAAGTCTAGTAGTTATGCTGCCTTCAATTGTTTTCTAATCACTCCACATTTACTTCCACAAGTTGAAGTCCTTAATCATGGTAACCATATCTTTCACCTTATTTAAAATTTCCACAACCCTTGCTTTAGTAGGTCTGGCCAATTAGAAAAGTACTTTGTAAATACAATATTCTTTATATGAGGCACTAGAGCTCCAGATAAGTTACACCCTCAGAATCTATATACATTTTCAGAAAACACTATCCTTTGGAACCAAACAAAAAAACTAATGTGATTCACTAAGTGACTCATCCTAAGGGAGAGCTTATAGATATGTGGTTGCAGAAAATATAGTCATTGGTCAAAAGATTAAATTGGATCTATACCTCACTCTACACCCAAAAATAGAATCCAAAGGAATCAGAGATCTTAATGTAAAGAACAAAACCAAACAAGTACTAAAACACCAATGAATTCTTTATAACCTGGGTGTGGGGAAGGCTTTTGAACTATAATTCAAAATCCAAATGTAATAAAAGACTACATTTTTTACAAAAACTTTATGTAGCAAAAATCGCCAGAAGCAAAATCAAAAGATAAACTGGAAGACAATACTTGCAAAATATATCACAAATAATGGGCTAATAGTCATAACAAGAAGCACATCTCTAATATAATATCAAAGAGAGGAGTAACAGTGACATAGATTAGAGCAGCAATTTTCAACCTTTTTTGTGTCATGGCACACATAAATGAATTAATAAAATTCTGCAGCACACCAAAAATATATTTTTTGCTGGTCCGACAAAAATAAAAGGTATGATTTGATTCATTCACAGCTACTGTGTTGGCTGTTGTCATTTTTTTATTTGACAATCTAAGGCAGCAGTTCTCAACCTGTGTGTTGCAACCCCTTTGGAGGTTGAACAACCCTTTCACAGGGGTCGCCTAAGACCATCGGAAAACACATATATAATTACATATTGTTTTTGTGATTAATCACTATGCTTTAATTATGTTCAATTTGTAACAATGAAAATACATCCTGCATATCAGATATTTACATTACGATTCATAACAGTAGCAAAATTACAGTTATGAAGTAGCAATGAAAATAATTTTATGGTTGGGTGTCACCACAACATGAGGAACTGTATTAAAGGGTCGCAGCATTAGGAAGGTTGAGAACCACTGATCTAAGGGAAAAGAGCTCAGGTTCCCCTGACTAGTTAGGTATTGCATGTTTTAAAAAATCTTGAGGCACACCATTGTGCCTCTTGCAGTACATTGGTTGAACACGCTGGATTAAATTTCCTCTGCCCTCCCTTTAATAAAGGCAACAATAATTTGGATGTTGGTACGCTTGAAGCTGTCCCAGAGGCTCCTTACACTACCTTCGTATTTTTGGATACCTTTTTCATTTTGCTTCTCCGGTTGGGTGGTTTTTGCTTCTTCGTATTTCAAATCTTTGACTTGATTCTTGCAATCCTCTAGTCTGCTGTTGGAAGTCTGTATAATATTCTTTATTTCAGTCAGTGTATGTTTAATTTCTAGTTGGTCCTTTATCACAACATTGAGGGTCTCACTAGATTTCTTGAGGGTCTCATTAAGTTTATCAGCGGTTTCTAGAATATTCTTGAAAAACCTTAAAAGTGTGGTTTTGAACTCTATATTCAGTAGTTTGCTTTCCTCCATTTCTGTCATTTGTGTCCTGTTTCTTTGTCTCCGCATTTTTTTATGCTTCGTTGTGTCGATAGAGTGGCTTTCTGTGCTAGGTGTCCTATAGGGCCCAGTGGCTCAGCCTCCCCAATTACCTGAGGTAAACACTCTTGGTGCACCCCTTGTGAGTTTTGTGCACAGTCTTGTTGTAGTTAAGCCTTGATTGTTGTAGGTAACACTGGGAGGGATTGACCACCAGGCCAATTGTCTGTGAGAATCAGCTGTGTCTGCAGTGGGAGAACTTCTGTGCTGGAGACACCCCTCTGGGGCAAGACTTGCTTCAGTGGGGCTTTGGTGCTCACTGAGTCTGCCCCCTGAGTGTGTCCTTTATGGATCCGAGGAGCTGCAATCTGGATGGTCCCACTCTGACCATGGGTCACACTGGCTCCTGGATCTCTAAGGAGGTGCTAATTTAGCCTCTGCCTGAGGCTATCCAGCAGGAGTCGGCTGTGACACAATGCAAGTTGCCCTGGGGCCTTGGGCCAGCTGTAGTTTGTTAGGTAATTATCAGATTGGAAAGGGCCAGGACTTTCATATGCAAAAGCCTCCGTGCATGGCCTGGGCGTGGCCGGGTCCCAGGGGATCAACAGGGCGGAGTGAGCAGTCATGGCTGCTCTCAGTCCTGCCCTCAGAGTCCCTGCTTCTCAGTGTCCCAGCAGTCACTGCAAACACCCCGAGATAAAGCTGCCCTTGAGTTCCGACCTATGCCAGACAGTCCAGTTTCTCCCGTATGAGTCTTGGTCCCCAGAGACTCACCCGGAACTGGAGCTCAGAGCCTGAGACTCCCTCCAGACTGAAAAAAACAACTGTGTCTTAGCTGCCAGCCCTCTCAAGCGCCTCTGCACCTCTTTACCCTACCTCCGCACCGCACCTCCTCTGAGTCTCAGCACGCTTCTCTCTTTCCTTCTAGTTGTTGAATTTCCACCCAGCCAGCCCTCCTGTGGTTCTGGATGATGTCCGCTCCATCCTTCAGCTGCATTTCCGAAGTGGTTGTGCGAGGCAGCAATCTCCGGTGTCCACCTATGTCGCCATCTTGGTTTCTCCTGGAGTTTCTTTTTTATACTGATTTTAAATACCCTAACTTCCACAAATAATATGCCTCTTCTGTCTGACAAAGATGAGATTTTTAGATATCAGAAACATTTGTAACTCCACCTGTACAGCTTCTTGAATTCCTATTTAAGTGTCCATTAGCTTTCTTGTCCTTTCTTTGAAATACTTTTGCAAGAAATGTTTGTTGATTTCACTTGATTAGACAAGTTCTTACCTAACAGTTTTTATAAATCATGGTTTCACTATTGTTAGAATCATCAACAAATATATGTTGATCATTTCCCATGTGTAAGCTATAGTACTTATGTTAGGTTTGACCAAGCAATTGAATTGCTACTCCTTCCCCGGGAACTGGCTTTTCAGGTCATTTCACTATGGACATTCCCTTTGACCACATTTCACTTGCGGTGACCACATTCCATTATCTCCCATCTGGGTATGCATAAAGAAGTCTCCGCCCAGAAAAAAAAGCCCGCCAAAAGTCCTTTACCAGTAAAAGCCACTGACTCCTGTCACTGGGTGCTGCAGCCATCCAGGCTCAGCCACCTGGTGTGCAGATGATCAAATAAATTCATAATCCCTTACCAGTCTGGCCTCATGTGTTCCTCCCTCAGGGACCTAACACTTACTAGCTTAAAAATGTTGATGGTCACCTGGCCAGCATGGCTCAAAGGTTGAGTGTCAACCTATGAACCAGGAGGTCATGGGTTCTATTGTCAGAGCAAGTGTGCAGGTTTCCGGTTCAGTCACCTATAGATGGCAGGCAGAAGGCAGCTGTTCGATGTTTCTATCTCTCTTTCTCTCTCTCTCTCTCTAAAATCAATAAAAACATTTTTAAAAAATGGTTCACTTCACTCGTATCAACTGAGACCAGGAGAAGGTTTGTTATTGAAGGAAAAAAAGTAGTACTCATACTTAGGTCAGAATTTTTTCATCTTTACTTTCTTTCTTGGTCTTTCACTGTCTCCTTTGTGAACCAGTCATCTTAGCCAAGAATCCCTAGATAGGCTGTTTCTATGTTGTGAGGGCATCTCCCCCACCCCACCCCTTTCCCGAGGAGAGTAAATTCCTTTAAAAGAAAAAAAAGTATTCCAATACAGCTCATACCTACTCCCCAAGTGATTCTATAAAGCCGGGGAAAGGCCTCAAGAGAGGAATGGGGAACTGTAAAGAAGTAAACAAACACACAGTTAAACATTGAAAGCAGTCTCAGTGGACAGAAGAAATCTTTCATGTGTGTACCATCTCCTGGGGAGACCTTTGCTCCCAACTTTAAGAGAGACTCCAGCTCCTTATTTCAGTTTAGAAAGTTTTAGGATGAAGAAGAAGCAGAAGTTTTAAGTAAAGTAGTGAAGTAAGGTGCAAAATGAAGAGGACTAGTGAAGAAGACATTTAGCCCATGTGAGATGTCACCCGTAGAAACTTGAGATCTCCTGCCAACCTGCTCATGAGTTCCTCACTTTTAGATCTCTCATATTTTACAGTACTTTAAGATTTTTGCTTAATTAATTTTTCTGCTCCAGTATCTGTGTTACCTCCATTCTCATGCTCACAATCTTGGGTCTACTGGCTGGAATAGCCTTCTTTCAAAGCACTTCCTCCCCTTGTTCAAAACACACCACACTCCAAACTCCCTGCCCTTTTTTTTTTCATTGGACCCTCACTCAGAACACTTACCATGTTATCTGGGAAGGATCTGTTCATGTGAATTTTCTTGTGCAGCTCTGTACCTTAATGCCTAGCCCTTTGCCTAGCATAGAATAGGTCCTCAGTGAATATTTCTTGACCAGGGATTGATAATCACAGTATGTGCCAAAAGCAAGTGACCAATTAATCACTTGAAATGTACTAAACAAATTATCCTTGAGATTAAAATAAAAATAGAGCTCTGTTGGTGTGGCTCAGTTGTTTGAAGCATCCTCCTGTGCACCGAAGGGTCAGAGGTTCGATTCCCAGTCAGGGCACATACTCCGTTTGTAGGTTCAATCCCTGGTCGGGGCATGTACAGGAGGCAACAGATTGATGTTTCTCTCTCACATCGATGTTTTATTCTTTCTCCTCCCTCTCCCTTCCTCTCATTCTAAAATCAATAATAATCCTATCTAATAAAATGATAATATGCAAATTAACCGCCACTCCATCACAAAAGATGGCAGCGTCGCCAAAACCGGTTTGGCTCAGTGGATAGAGCGTCGGCCTGTGGAGTGAAGGGTCCCGGGTTTGATTCCGGTCAAGGGCATGTACCTGGGTTGCAGGCACATCCCCAGTGGGAGATGTGCAGGAGGCAGCTGATCAATGTTTCTCTCTCATCGATGTTTCTAACTTTCTATCTCTCTCCCTTCCTCTCTGTGAAAAATCAATAAAATATATTTGAAAAAAAAAAAAAAGATGGCGGCGTCCAGTCCTCTCAGCCCCACTGGAGTCCCCCAGTCCCAGGGGGGGGCGGCCACTAAGAGTGAGCAGCGTGAGCGGCCTGGTGGAATGCTTGCTTTGTCGCCATGGCGACGAGGCAAGTGAAGGGCCTCTGGGCAGTAGGCACGGAGCTGCGGGAGGTGGGGGGGAACACTTGCATCTTCGCCCTGGGGACAAAACAAGCCTTCCGTGCCCAGCTGTGGATGGGCATCTGGGCTATGGAGAGCCTCTGGGCAGCGGGCACAGAGCAGCCAGGACCTGCAGAGAGCTACTGGCCACGGATTCATGCACAGGGCTATTAGTAAAAATAATTTTAAAAAAGTAGAAAGGCCCTAACTGGTTTGGCTCAGTGGATAGAGCGTCGGCCTGCGGACTGAAGGGTTCCAGGTTCGATTCTGGTCAAGGGCATGTACCTTGGTTGAGGGCACATCCCCAGTAGGGGGTGTGCAGGAGGCAGGTGATTGATGTTTCTCTCTCATCGATGTTTCTAACTCTCTATCCCTCTCCCTTCCTCTCTGTAAAAAATCAATAAAATATATATATATAAAAAAAAAGTAGAAAGATTGTGCAAGACAAGAAGAGAAGATTGCCTAACACTGGAAGATACAAATTTGAACACAGCTGGGAACTGTGAATCTTGATATTATGAAAGTCTGTTACAATGGAGCATTAGGAGCTTAAAAAATCATAATATGTGGTAATATAAAGCAGAGCATATTATGCTAATAGAAAAGACAGTAAGTGGAGTGGCTTAGAGCATGTGCTTATAAGCCAGATTTCAGCATTCATATTCCCACCCTGCCATTTCTAAGCTATGGGAATTTAGGCAGGTTACTTAATTTCTCCTTTTATGTAGCTTCATCATTCGTAAAACACAGATGCTACTAATGCTTTCCTCATAGAACTGTTATGAGAATTAAGGAAGCAAATATAAATAAAGCACTTAGAAAAGGGCTGGTACATAGAAAGAGCTTTATTATTGTTGTTGTTGTAATTCCCTATCTTAAAGCAGGACCCATGACAACAAAAAGAAGGAAAAGTGAAGAGGGGAGGTCTAACATGTTTACACAGTAAATGCTAAGCGCAATGGGAATTAAGGTTGCAGTGTGGGTCATTCATTACTTTAAAAGAGGCTCTTAAAATTGTATTTCTTTGCTCCGAGGGTAAACCCACAAGAAGGCACATAGATTCCACTGGTCCCATCCCTCACACCTCTATGTCCTGTCCAGGACAAATTTTTATCATTTATTATTAAATACAAATTATTAGTTAAGTGCAATAAAGATTCTTTTGAAATACACTTTGGAAACCATACAGAAGTTGTTTTAAGAATATAAACCCAGCCCTGGCCAGTGTGGCTCAGTTGCTTGGAGCGTCATCCTGTACATCAAAAGGTTTCTGTTTCCATTCCCCGGCAGGGCACATACCCAGTGGTGGTGGGTTTGATCCACGGTTGGGGTGCATACTATTGATATCGTCCCTCCATTGTCCCCCCCACCTCCAACCGCTCGTCCCCTGCCAGTGTGGGCAGTTCTCTGAAATGTGCCTCTCCAGTGTCTTCTCTGCATTTCTTCTGCCCTCCCTTTGGTACAGGCCTTTATTATCTCTTACCTGAAGTAGTGCAATAGCCTCTCCTAACTGGTCTCTCCACACCTGGTGCTCCCACCCTCCAATCCTATTACGTATTCCATAGGCCTGCCTCCGAAGCATCAAGAGTTACCCATTGTCTACTGGGTTAAAGAACCTGACACCACCAATACTGCCCTACCCCACATTTCTTGCATATCTCTCACTACATCCCTGTGCCATCCCTACATTACAGCCAAGTCACACTCAGTACCTTTCCTCAGTCACACTCGGTACCTTTCTTCAGTCACACTCAGTACCTTTTTACCTCCCTACATATGATTCTTTGTTTAATATAGATATGACTATGCATTTTAACTATTGAAATCTTAACTATCCTTTAAGGACCATTTCATATGCCACCTCCTTTCCTGATTCCCTCAAACACACTTTATCTCTCCCTACTGTGAATACCCAAAAATTTCCATGATATTCTGTGATTTGTGAAAATTTATTAAGAACAGGAATTGTAACCCATTCAGTGTTTGAATAAAGCCTTGTATGTATTTTGAAACACAGACCCTAGAAAATACTACCTATTCACACGGTGGGAGTTTTTTGGGTTTTTTTTCCCATTGCTTTTTAAAGAGGGTGGAAGGGAGAGATGGAAGCAGCGGGGTGGGGGAGGGGAGGGAGAGAGAGAGAGAGAGAGAGAGAGAGAGAGAGAGAGAGAGAAACATTGATGTGAGAGAAACACATCTGTTGATTGTCTTCCAAATGAGACCCAATCAGGGCAGGGGATTGAACCTGCAAACTCAGGTACGTGCCCTTGCCTGGGAATTGAACCCATGACCCTTTGGTGGGTGGGCCAGCACTCTAACCATTGTGCGACACCAGCCAGGGCCACAGTGGGAGTTTTAATAAACCATTATCCTGCTAAATTCTCATAATCCTTGTAAAATAGATATCTCCTTTTAAAAATATGGTTAAGCAACTTGCTGTAGATCACATAGATAATAATTGAAAAAACTGGGATTTGAACTCAGATCTAAAGCTTATGCTGATTCTACTATACTCCGCTGCTTCAGTATGAGACCTTTATTCGTATCTCTTGACCAGATACTTTTGGAATGCCCATTATGTGAAATGCACCATAGTTACACTGAGATAATAGCGACAGACCTGAAACCTTTATGAACCTTACATCTCTTTACAGAATAGATGATCAATAAATATTTGTTGAATTGATTACAGTGAAAGGCATTTTCATAGTGAAGAAGACTGAGGTGGACTAACCAAAGATTGCAATATTCTTAGTCTGATCCAAAGGGAGAAGAAAGGAACAAAAAGGAGAAAGATCTTGTAAGTACTAAGAGCCCAGAAACTTTGTCAGACTGTTAATGTCCCTAGAAGTCCAAAGGGCCAGCTGCCTCAGAATTAGTTACAGATTATACAAATGTTTACTAATATAAAATCAAATAAAGATTATGAAGGTGTTTCCACGAAGGTTTTAGACCAAGGTTTGGAAAACTTTTATTCCCAAACTTTGCTGAACTGAGAACTCCAATAAGCACATAAGTTTAAAAGCAAGCAATAAAGAAACTCTAATTGTCTGGTTTTATGTTTTGTTTTTAATTTCAGAAAGAGGAAAGGAGGTTTGGGTTGCACCTCGCTGCCATCTTCCCCTTTTTATATCTCCCTTTTCAGGGCCACCTCCACTTCCCCCCATCTCTCCCCTCTCAGTGATTGAGCTTTAGATCCTCAGCCTGGCTCGCATCTAGCTTCCCACTCCACTTCGCCCAGGGCGCTCATTGCAGGGAGACACAGGTCAGCTCCGGGGTCTTAGAACACTCACTCCACCCGTCTTCGCCAAGGCAGCTTCGAGGTTTGCGCCCCCAGGGCCCGTTGACCAATGGGCAAGCCCGAGTGCTGGAACGCGACTCGCTATTGGTTGGCCGAGCCATGGTGAGAGATGGTGCGGTGCCCGTTCTCGCCAAGGGTGAGAGCTGGGGGCGGTTGTTAAGGCGACCGTTCGTGACGCAGCGCCACCAGGCCGAGCCGCCCGCAGATGATTGGCTGGCCGATCGGACGATCCTTTCTCATTGGCCGCGGGCTCGGCAGGCTCCGAGCGTGCGTAAGCTGAAGGTTCCTTCCGCTCTCCGTCTCCGTTGACTGGAGACAGGCGGAGCGCCGGCAGCGGGGTTCGGTGACCTCTAGTGAGATCAGGAGGTGAGGCGGGCGGTGGCCGCGGAGGGGATCGGGACGGCGGGGAGCGGGGTAGCAGTGGCCGGGGGGTGGCATTCGAGCCGTGTTGGTGGCCGTTTTCGAGCTCCGCCAGGCCTTGGGAAGGGGCAGGTGGCATCTCCTGTGGACCAGACGAAGCTGCGGGGGTGGCTTTCCGGGGAGGCAGCCCTGTCCCTCGGGGACTTGGATTAGATGTCCTTGAGGCGCGGCCGACCGCGGCCCGACACCTATGCCGGGGGAGTCCGGGAGCCAGGCTGGGCCTGAGCGGAGGGCGGCGGTCAGCGGTCGGCGGGGCGGACCAGCGTTTGCCGGCCCTGCTCGATCGCCTTAGGCGGTGCTGGCTGCGCCGTCTCGATCATTGAGATGAAAGGGTGCCCGGAGGGTGACCTGGGAGGCCCCTCGATTCGAGAAATGTTGGGGGATGGGGGGCGGCTCGGCCCGCAGCTCGAGGAGCGCGCGCTGGAAGGTCCATCCGGTGCCGGCGCCCACGCCCAGGCGGTGCTGTTCGTCAGCACCTTCCTCAGTGATGTGGCTTCATTTTCCCGGCGCCAGCTCCGGGCCGGGAAAAAGCTGTGGGTCTGCGGAGATGTGTTCGCTTATTGCCGAGAGAAACGGGTGGAAGATGCGGATCCCAGGGACTTAAAGGATTCTTCTTTGCTTTCTCATTCTTATTTTATGTATGTATGTATGTAAGCGGCCTAGACTCCTTATTGCCGATGTCCTTTAGTCCAAACCTTTAGGTTTTGCGGAATTATATTTGGCTTTAATTAGGAAAAACCTACGTTGGAGGTTCAGATATCGCACGGTCAGGTTTCTGCGGTAGGAGAAGGTTGACGTGTACTCCATCTTATGTGGTGTATTGAACTATTCCAGGGCTGGAGGACATTCCTTTTCAGGTTTGGTGCTGAAAAGTTATAGGAAACATTGCTTCCAGGCCACGCTGAATAGCCGTGCCTAATGTCAGCATCTTCCGATGTAGGAAACGTATTTTTTGTTTGCTCGTGAATTTGTTTTTCACTCCATGCAATGAAAGACGTTGTATGCTTTAGAGGTGATCTAGCAAAGGCCTGGAGTGTACATTGGGGATGGATAGATTGGACTCCAAGGACCTGCTTGGTTGTAGTGTCTTTTCAAGATTTCTGATGAGCTTGCCAGTGAGGGAAAATGGGAACTAGTAACATGAGGGCTTAAAAAAAATTGCGCAAAGGTTACACCATTCACATGAAAACTCAGCGTGTGGCACGAGCATTTCAAGATAAAGTGTGTGTGGATGTGTGTGCTCTTTTTATTCTTGTATGATCCAGTTTATAGTCCACGGATAATCAGATATACAGGATGGGTCAAAAGTAGGTTTACTGTTGTTCGTATGGAAAAATAACACAATAATTAATAAAAATATAATAATAAGCTCTGTTCCACATATTCACAACTGTAAACCTACTTTTGCCCCACCCTGCATATCAATATCCTTTTAGGTTGATCCATATGAAATTGCTGATATTTGAAATTTGACTTTTTTACCTACAAAAATAGCAGTTTCATATAGTTCCACTTAATACGTTGTCAAAACTGTGGAGCTCTAGCTTTATAAGTGAATAAAAAGATGTGACTTACAAGCAGGTAGCATATACTAGAATTGAGTGTAGAATCCATGCTTCCTGATTTCCAGTGCAGGAAATTATATTTTCTCCCTAGGATATTAGGTTGTATGCTAGATCCTGTTGGAACTAAAAATGGCTGAGAATAAGACAAAGTACTACTTAACTTCAAAGAAGCAACATACACAGCAATTAATTTGAGAGCAGTGTAAGCTAGTGTATAATCAAATACTTGAATGTGTAGCACAGGTGGTGTGCTGAGGGGGAGGAAGGAATTTGGATGCCAAAGCATCCTTTTCTGCAGTTGGCCACGGTGGGTGGTTTCGGTAGCATACTGGAGTAGAGCTTGAGGATTCTATTGAATTTAAATTATCCATTCTTTTGAAAAACCTTGTGAAATGTTTGTATCACACTTCAGTCCGAATAAGCAAGGCATACATTGCCTATTTAACTTGATGTTTAAAGTAAATTTTATTTTTATTGCAGCATGGCATAAATACTGCCTATTGAATTTGCATGAGCCGACCTGTAGCCTGCTGGTGCCACTTGCAACTGCTGATGAAGGTGTAAGATTGGATTCCATGGCATTTAAATGCTTTGCATAATCACAGAGAAATGGGGAGGGTGTTTATGAGAAATGAGTTTACAGTTATGGTTACTTTTGACACACCTTTGTATATTCCATTACTCAGTTTGTATTTCCAAATAGGTCAGGTTCTCTGTGTTTAGGTATGGTTTAAGGGATCATGTGTAATTCTTTTCCTGAATGTTGCAAAGATGACTTTACACCCAGGACAGAAATGTCACAGAATTGACAGTGCTACCATGAAATCTTTTTGAGGGAAAATATAATGTGCCAAATATATAATTATAGGTTAGTAATGCTAAACTGATTTGTGATCAAATTGGGGTCCCTTCTTGCTAGTGGCTCAGATTTTAATTCAACTGAATTAACTTTTTAATAGTGAAGGATATGTTGACTTGATAGGGATTAACCGAAATTGAAGGGTTTTGGGAGAGGAAGTGTTACAAATCATTTTAACCTGGTTTTGACTCCCCTTAATTTTTTTAGATTGCTTTGCAGGTGTGTTTTTGTTTTGTTTTTTAATATAAGAAAGAAGTTATGTGATAGAAGACCATCATGAAATACTAAGTCTCTTGTGAGACTTTTGGTTGTAATGAAGTAGGGTTCAAATCTAAGATATGATTAATAATCTCCAATACCTTAAGGCCAGGTCCCTGCTAATTTAATAGAAAGTATTTATGTTATTGTTCATTTTCCACAATAGAATATAAAATGTAGCCTCATTCTCCACCTCATCTCCCTGTAATATATTCCCTGAAAACTCAGCACTCAGCCTTTTGATTGGGGGCTGAGAATGGTGGGGGATTATGTTCAGATCTTGGTGACTTAAAAAAAAGTTATCTTTATGTCTGTTTCAAGATGTGTCAATAAAATAGATGCCACTGCAGTTTAAGAATTTATTTTTAATCAAGCAGATATTTGTTGAGCAACTGCTATATATGAGTACAAGTGCTAAGGATAAAATGAATTAAGACACAGGGGAGAAGGTTGAAAAACATGAATAAACACAGGCAGATGCATGACACGTTTATATATCTTAGTGACTGCCAGATTTTTAAAATGGAGATCCACAGTACAAAATACATGTAATACTAGAAGCCAGTACGTAGTCATGTATGTATAGTTTCATGAAACAGAAAGTTTCGAGTAGTAATGCCTACCCATACTATATTTCTTTTCCAGAGCTATTTTTTTCTATTTTATTTTATTTTAAAATGTTTTTTTTTCTGATTCAAAATTGATATCTTAATTTAATTGATCCAGTGACTTGTACTTAGAAAACCATGTATGGTTTCTATGTAAAGAATATAAAGGAATGCAGTGAGAGATGTTTGCTTTGCTCTCTTTAGATAGATTTGGTCCCTTTATATATATTAACTAGAGGCCCAGTGCACAAAAATTTGTGCACTTGGGGGCGTCCGTTAGACCGGCCTGTGCCCTCTTGCAGTCTGGGACCCCTCCAGGGATGTCCACCTGCTGGCTTAGGACTGCTCCCCAGGATGGGGAGTGGGCCTAAGCTGGCAGACAGACATCCTTCTGGCAGCCCGGGAGCCCTCGGGGGATGTCCACTTGCCAGTGGGGAGCAAGTGTAAGCTGCAGTCAGACATCCTTAGCACTGCTGAGGAGGCGGGAGAGGCTCCCACCACCACCTCTGTGCTGGCAGCCATCAGCCTAGCTTGCGGCTGAGCAGAGCTCGCCCTGTGGGAGCGCACTGACCACAGGGGGCATCTCCTGCATTGAGCGTCTGCCCCCTGGTGGTCAGTGTGTGTCATAGTGACCAGTCATTCCCAGTTGTTCTGTTGTTAGGGTCAATTTGCATATTACCCTTTTATTATATAGGATGCTTTCTTTACCTTAATTTTTTTTTTTTTTTTTTGATTTTGTGTTTAGAGAACAGCTCGAAGTACTGTTGCATCTTTTTTTTTTTTAATTAAATCTTTATTGTTCATATTATTACATTTGTTCCTTTTTTTCCCCCCCCATAACTCCCCTCCTCCCAGTTCCCGCCCTACCCTCCGCCCTCACTCCCCACCCACTGTCCTCATCCATAGGTGCACGATTTTTGTCCAGTCTCTTCCCACATCTCCCACACCCCTTTCCCCCCCAAGAATAGTCAGTCCATTCCCTTTCTATGTCCCTGATTCTATTATAATCAACAGTTTATTCTGTTCATCAGATTATTTATTCACTTGATTCTTAGATTCACTTGTTGATAGATGCATATTTGTTGTTCATAATTGGTATCTTTACCTTTTTCTTCCTCTTCCTCTTCTTAAAGGATACCTTTCAGCATTTCATATAATCCTGGTTTGGTGGTGATGAACTCCTTTAGCTTTTCCTTATCTGTGAAGCTCTTTATCTGACCTTCAATTCTGAATGATAGCTTTGCTGGATAAAGTAATCTTGGTTGTAGGTTCTTGGTATTCATCACTTTGAATATTTCTTGCCACTCCCTTCTGGCCTGCAAAGTTTCTGTTGAGAAATCAGCTGACAGTCGTATGGGTATTCCCTTGTAGGTAACTGAGTTTCTTTCTCTTGCTGTTTTTAAGATTCTCTCTTTATCTTTTGCTCTTGGCATTTTAATTATGATGTGTCTTGGTGTGGTCCTCTTTGGATTCCTTTTGTTTGGGGTTCTCCGCGCTTCTTGGACCTGTAAGTCCATTTCTTTCACCAGGTGGGGGAAGTTTTCTGTCATTATTTCTTCAAATAGGTTTTCAATATCTTGCTCTCTCTCATCTTCTGGCACCCCTATAATTCTGATGTTGTTACGCTTGAAGCTGTCCCAGAGGCTCCTTACACTATCCTCGCATTTTTGGATTCTTTTTTCATTTTGCTTTTCCGGTTGGATGTTTTTTGCTTCCTCGCATTTCAAATCATTGACTTGATTCTTGCGCTCCTCTGGTCTGCTGTCGGGCGTCTGTATAATATTCGTTATTTCAGTCCGTGTGTGCTTAATTTCTAGTTGGTTCCCCAATATAAGATCGAGGGTCTTATTAGTTTTCGTGTAGAGCTCATTAAGTTTATCGGC
Source organism: Myotis daubentonii (assembly GCF_963259705.1). Taxonomy (NCBI): domain Eukaryota; kingdom Metazoa; phylum Chordata; class Mammalia; order Chiroptera; family Vespertilionidae; genus Myotis; species Myotis daubentonii. Next base: position 76,528,335 of record NC_081843.1, on the reverse strand, counting down.
AGCTTCTAAACAGTTCTTGAGAGACCTTAAAAGTGTGGTTCTGAACTCTATTTCTTCCATTGACAATTTTGTCCTGTTTCTTTGTCTCTGCATTTTGTTATGCTTCCTTGGTGCACCCCCTAGTGGTCTTTGTTCGCAGTCTTATAGATAAATCTTGATTGCTGTAGCTAATTCCAGGGAGGGTTTGACCTCCAGGCCAAGTGGCTATGAGATTCAGCTGTGTCAGCGGTGAGAGAACTTCTGTCCTCTAGGGAGGTGCTAATCTAGCCTTTGCCTGAGGCTATCCGGCAAATGCCTCTGTGCAGGGCTTGGGCAGGGCGGGTCGAACAGGATCAACAGTGTGGGCCACAGGATCAACAGTGTGGGCCGGAGAGAGCAGTTATGGCGGCTCTCAGTCCTGTCCCAAGGGGCTCTGCCTCTCTGAGTCCCAGCACCCGCTGCAAAGCTCGGAGAGAAAGCTGCACTCGCTCTGACCGAAGCCAGACAGTCCCGCTTCTTCCGCCTGAGTCTGGGTCCCTAAAGACTCGCCCGGATCTGGAGCTCAGAGTCTGCGACTCCCTCCCGATTGAAAACAACAACCGCGCCCTCCGCCACCAGCCCGCTCCACGCACTCCGCACCTCAGAATTTGACTTCAGCACTGAGCCTCCTCTGAGTGTCCGTATGCGTTTCTCTTTCCTCCTAGTTGTAGGACTTCCACTCAGCCAGCGCCCCTGTGGTTCTGGGTGATGTTCCTTCCGTCTTTTAGTTTCACTTTTGAAGTAGTTGTTCAAAGCAGCAAACTCCGGCGTTAACCTATGCCGCCATCTTGGTTCTCTTTACCTTAATTTTTTGCCTTTTTATTTTCTGTCTTCAGTGAATTAATCATTTTCTTAGTTATCACCATAAATGTGAGATTCATTTGAATTTTTGCTAGTGTCAATCAGCTTACATTTTAAATCTTAATTTTAATGGATTTTTATGAGTAGTCAATATTCTGTATCATAAGCATTAATTTTAGAGTAAGAAGTAAGACTTGCAAGTTCCTATATTAGAGTTCAATGACTGTATTAGTTTTTTGTTGTTGTTTTTTAATCAGAATATCAAAATTGTGATTATTTAGCCAGCAAACATGGGGAAGTTTAATCATAGTAGTGGTAGATCAAAATTACCTATATGTTCTGTGGGGAATTTTTGAATGCTATAGACACATACTTTGGTCAGCCATCCTTTTCTTTCAGTAATGTAGCATTTTGGTTAGCTATAAAAGTTTGGTTTGGGAAAAGACTTTTCTCTGGTAATGACACTATTAGGAAGTTAAACATCATTTGACTAGTGACATTATGCTATATATTGGATGGAATGTTAAAGTGTAATGGGCCCCTTCCTTGAGGGGCTTTAAACTAAGATCATTTACAGGACACTCAAGGAGTAGATTCTTTGGTATTTTTACCTTTTGCATAACCAGAATGTGGAGAAGGAAAAGTGTGCTTATATGCATTTTACATTGGGGTAATTAGAAAATTAATATGAATAGTTGTTTCTCACTTTTGTTTTGTGCTTTATTGCTCTCCTTGGCTCAGATAATATTAAGGGCTGAGATATTTATTTGTTTTGACCTTAAATGCCTGAATTCATACAATTATAAGAAATAGTTGTTCTTAAGTTAGTTGCTAGTAAATAATAGAGGATATAAGTGTTGTGAGTAAGAAGTAATAACAGTCATCTTATTTTGGTTTTTATAACTATTTTCCAAAATTATAAGGAGCACTATCAAATAGTGTTTATTCAAATGTATAAGATACTGTGCATACAATAGCAGGGTTTATAACATTTTTTTTTCTAAAAATACAGTCAGCTGTGTACTAATTATTCATACTTGATATTACTTTCAGGATCCAAGTATTCTGTAGCTACAATGTTGTCAAGACTTTTCCGAATGCATGGCCTCTTTGTGGCCTCCCACCCCTGGGAAGTCATAGTGGGAACAGTGACACTGACCATCTGTATGATGTCCATGAACATGTTTACCGGCAACGATAAGATCTGTGGTTGGAATTATGAGTGTCCAAAGTTTGAAGAGGTTTGTGAAATTAATTCAATATTGGCTCAAGAAAATTACACTTTCAACTTCTAAAGAGTATCTTATCTTCTATTAGAGACCATATAATCAAAAAATTGAGTAAAATATTTTGGTATTTATGAACTTAACCTCAAATTTTCATTTACTGATGTAGTATGAAAATGTATTTGACACACTCTTCTTTTGCCTTTCTCTACACAAATGGGTGTAATTGGCTCTACTTGAGAAATGCAGCTTTTATAACTGACTAACAATGAGTGTTTGGCTTAAACAGTGGATTGTTTAAAAATTGATTTAATTTTTTAAAAATATATTGTTATTGATTTCAGAGAAGAAAGGAGAGGGAGAAAGATAGAAACAATGATGAAAGAGAATCATTGATTGGCTGCGTCCTGCATGCCACCTACTTGTGATCCAGCCCACAACCTGGAACCCCTCTGTCCGCAAGCCTACGCTCTATCCACTGAGCCAAACCAGTTGGGGCAGATTTAATTTTTGATTCACATATTTAATATTTTTATTTGACTTGTACTGTGCCTATACTTATATTATCATAATATGTAAACGAATGATATTTTATCATAATATGATGCATACAAAATAAAAATTCTTATTTTTGAGTGCTTATTTTAAAAGCTATAGCTATTGTGATTTTTTTTTTGTCTCTCCCAATAGGATGTTTTGAGCAGTGACATTATAATTCTGACAATAACGCGATGCATAGCAATCCTGTATATTTACTTCCAGTTTCAGAATTTACGTCAACTTGGATCAAAATATATTTTGGGTAATCATTTCATACATTTAACTTCTTTGTGTGCCATCAGATTTTTTTGCTTGCTGTGGAAATACACCTGGTCAAATCATGTGTATGGAAATGTATGTATTGCTTAATGTGTGCTGCAAGCATTTAATAATTTACTTTCTTTTTATTGGGAGTTAGACTTTCTAGTATTTAAAACCTTAATAATCTGGAGAAAATAATAATTCTTTTAGAATATTGATAAGTCTGTATGTTTTTTTATGTGTGTAATAAAGGATGAAATTTTTCAGTTTGTTCAATTTTGTCATTTTAGGTATTGCTGGCCTCTTCACAATTTTCTCAAGTTTTGTATTCAGTACAGTTGTCATTCATTTCTTAGATAAAGAATTGACAGGCTTGAAGTAAGTATTTAAAGCATAAATATACTTTTTTCAAAATATTTTTATATTTTTTCAAAATATAGTAAGAACTTCTAAAGTTGTAATATAAATTTTCAGAAGTTTTAGAAAATACAAGGAAAGTTTTCATGCAGTCTTTTAGCTATTTTTAAAACTTGTTAACATTTTGGTATATATCCTTTGCCACTTTTTAAGTACTTAAAGAAAACTCCTGAGATCATCTATAATAATAGAAGTGTAATATGCTAATTAGACCAGACACCCCAACGACCTTCTGGATGAAGCAGGAGCTGCGAGGGCTGAGCCCCCTCGAAAGAATTTTATGCATCGGGCCTCTAGTATATATATATACTGCTTTATAACTTATGCCTACTAAATCGTTTATCAACATCTTTGCATTTCCTTAATACTAAACTAAATTATTTGTAGTGGCTGTCTAGTATTCCTCTGTATAAATACATTGTAGTTTATTTACTTAACCCTGTATGGCTGGATTGTTAGGTTATTTAATTTTTTTATTAATAAAAACACTGTTGAATGTCTTTGAAGCTAAATTTTTGTTTATATTCATGGTCATTTTCTTAGGATACATTCTTAGGAATGAGATAGTGGCTGTGTAAATTTTAAGTACTTTTGAGTGCTATGTTTTGCAAATTTACCCTCCAGTAGGGTTGTTTAGTTTATCCTCCCACAAGTCATGATAAATGAAAGAAAATTATATTTTTCTCCCCCCAAACCCCCATGCTAAATCAAGATGACATTGTTTACTAAAGATGCTGTTTGGTATAAAATTAGCAAAAGGTATTTCTGAATAAATATATTTACACTTTTAACAAATGTTTTGAATAACTAAAATGTTTAGCTTTGTCAAAGGAATATAGGGTATATACTTTTTCTTTGCAAAAAAAATTACACATAAAATCATACAATGTAAGGGGGGAAAAGTTTTGTTTTAGAAAGAATTTTTTAAGCCATATTTTTCCCTCTGTTAAATGCACCTCATTATCTTGTGTGTTGTTTTTTTTTTCTCCAGTGAAGCTTTGCCCTTTTTCTTACTTCTGATTGACCTTTCCAGAGCAAGTGCACTAGCAAAGTTTGCCCTCAGTTCCAACTCACAGGTAAGTATTATTTATGACACAGATGTTAATAGTATTCCTTTTTTTTTTTTTTAGTTTGTTTACATTAATAAGAAGGGTTAATAGAGTTTCTTCATAGTCCAAGATTTAGGAATTGCCTACAATTGTAAGTTCAATTATCAAGTCCTAAGACTGGTCTTCTTAAGTGGCCTAGGAATGGTCCCATTTATCTAACAACTCAATTATAATTCCATAGCTTCTGGAATTTGGAATCTTCCCCATTTTCCTTTTTGAAGGTTTCAGAAATTAAAGTTATATTTTGGACTTTTGGATAAGTAAGAGTACGTACCTAATAAAATACAGGATAGGACCATGGAAGAGAGTCTCAGTAGATTTATTTCTAACTCTTTTGAAAACTAGCATTATTTCCCACCTAAAGTTTTCTCTTGGTGTTCATTAGTCACTTTAAAGAACCTAACATTTTAACAATCTTTCATTTGAGTATCTGAGTATAAAATAGCATGTACTAAAAAAAAAAAAAAGCATGTATTTCTGCCTTGATTTTATAATTTGAGGAATAGTTATGATCTTTTGAGCCAAGGATATGATTTAGGTTTTATAATACTAACATGGTCTCCAAAATTTTGCAACTAAGAACTTCTGTCAATGGTAGCCAAAATATAAAATGTTGTAAAATTATATGAGATTTAAATGGCAGGATTAATGCACCACTTCATAGGAATCTTTGCAAGAAATATCTTATTCAGTGGAAAGGAAAAGCAGGGCACTATATATGTTTTTTGTTTGTTTTTAGTCCACTGTACTATTAGTGTACTTTGCATTTAGAATGCCTATTAGTTGTATCATATTGTATATTTTATTTTTTGCAAATAAATTAGATTTCAGTGGAAGCCCTAGCATGCTCCCTAACATTTTTTAAGTTGTTTGGGCCTTACCCTCATTGATGTGTTTGGTCTTTGTTTTAGGATGAAGTAAGGGAAAATATTGCTCGTGGAATGGCAATTTTAGGCCCTACGTTCACCCTTGATGCTCTTGTAGAATGCCTTGTGATTGGAGTTGGTACCATGTCAGGTTTGTAAGCAATTTTTAATATAGTTCAAAGTAAGTTTTTAATAAAGAGGGAAAAAAGAACATCTTAGATTGCATTGGGTTATTATTAAATCCTGACTTTTAAAAGTCTGATAACACTCTTAAAATTTTTGATTGTGTGAGTATGTGGGTATATTTGACCTCTCTGTCTGTTAGTTTTAATATAAACTTAGTAGTAGCAGGTTACTGATTTATTTTTCACTTTTGCCGTCTTTTTCAGTGCATCTTTCTTTCCATGACTTTGTCTGTGGTGCTTTTGTTCTTTGCTTTGTTTGTATTCGAAGGCTTTTCTGGAAAGCACCTTCCAGACCCTGCTGTTGCCTATATGTACTAAGTTAGTGACTTAGTTCCTTATGTATTACTGTCATGTAGAGATAGTATAAGAGTCAGGCGTTGTCGGCCCTGGCCAGGTAGCTCAGTTGGTTAGAGTGTCTTCCTGGTATGCCAAGGTGTTATGGGTTTGATCTCTGGTCAGGGTACATAGAAGAAGCAACCAATGAATATATAAACAAGTGGAACAACAAATTGATGTTTCTTTCTCCATTTCCCTCTAAAATCAATCAAATTAAAAAATATATTTTTTTAAGTTGGAAGTTGGTTAGAGGTTGGATTCTCCTAATAGGATGGTAAGAAGATTTAGTCAGACAGTATGTAGTATATCTAGTTGGAGAGGAGAGAATAAGATGTTAAATATCAAACACAGGACTCTGTTATAAAGGACAACAATTATGGTCTGGCTTGGAATTTTGCCAGAATGAATATATCGTGCTGTGGAGGTTTTCTAAATCATTGAATAATTTTCTCATGTAGGCCAAAATGTAGTTAACTCCTGTTACCGTATATTTTCTAATACCTTAGTGCCCTTAATAAGGGGCTTCATTCTTTCAGAAATAAATTATCTAAGTTGTTTTTTTGTTAATCCTCACCTGAGGATTATTTTTCCATTGCTTTTAAGAGAGAGTGGGAGGGAGGGGAAAAGGGGAGAGAGGAAAGAGAGAGAGAGAGGAGAGAGACATCAATGTGAGAGAGACACATCCATCTGTTGTCTCACACACTCGGACCGAAGCTAGGAAGAAACCCAGGTACAAGCACTTGACCAGGAATTGACCCCGTGACCCTTCGGTGTACAGTCTGAGGCTCCAACCATCGTGCCACACCAGCCAGAGCAAATTAAGTTGTTTTTTTTTAATATATTTTATTGATTTTTTTACAGACCAGCTAGGGCTAAATTAAGTTTTAAGAATAGTTAGTTGTTATTAGTTGAGGTCTCTTTACTAGGTAGTGTATAAAAAATATAATGTTTCCTTTTTATTTTAGTTTTTTATTTCAAGAAAAACAATCTTAAATATAATAATGTTACCTGCAATAAACCTTAATATGTCAAGAAAAACGATCTTAAACATAATAATGTTACATGCAATAAACATTAATATCTCAAGAAAAACGTTTTAAATATGATGTTACATGCAATAAACACTAATTATTCAAGAAAAATCTTACATATAATATTACATGCAATAAACATCAATATTTCAAGAATAAAAGGATTTTAAGTATAATAATATTACCAAAACTTTACTAACATAGTATGATATCACAAAAGTTGTAGGAAATACTAAAAATATACAAATAACAGGATTCTATTATATTCTAGACTATTTTTTTCCCTTTGGCTCTGTTTTTGTTTATCAGTTGTTCATTGTTGTTCATTATATTCCACAAATGAGTGAGATCATATGATATTTATCTTTCTCCATCTGGATTATTTCGCTTAGCATGATGCTTTTAAAGTCTATTTTGTCAGATGTATTGCTACTCCAGCTTTTTTTTTTCTTTTCCATTTGATGGAAAACTTTTTTCCATCCCTTCATCTTCATCCTGTGTGTGTCTGTTGTTTTGAGATGGGTCTCTTGTAGGCAGCATATAGTTGGGTCATGTTTTTGTATTCATTCAGCTATCCTACACCTTTTGATTGGAGCATTTGATCCATTTACATTTCGGGTTATTATTGAGAGATACTTATTTATAGCCATTTTAATTCTGTATGGCTAGGTTTCTCTCTTTGTTTCTTCTCAGCAGTCCCTTTAGCATTTCTTGTAATGCTGGCTTGGTGGTGGTGAACTCCTTTAGCCTTTTTTTTTGTCTAGGAAGCTCTTTATTTGACCATCTATTTTAAATGATAGCCTTCTGGATATAGTAATCTTGGTTTCAGATCCTAGCTTTCCTTTACCTTGAGTACTTCATGCCATTCCCTTCTGGCCTGTAGAATTTCTGATGAGAAATCAGGTGTCAGCCTTATGGGAACTCCTTTGTAGGTAACAGTTTTCTTTTCTCTTGCTGCCTTTAAGAGTCTCTCTTTGTCTTTAATTTTTGGCATTTTAATTATGATGTGTCTGGGCGTGGGCCTGTTTGGGTTCTTCTCTTTTGGGGTTCTCTGTTCCTCCTGAACTTGTGTGACTTTTTCCTTTTCCTGGTTAGGGAAGTTTTCTGCCATTATTTCTTCAAACACCTCCTCTATTCCTTTCTCCCTTTCTGCCTCCTCTGGCACACCTGCTATTCTAATATTGTTACATTTCACATTGTCCCACAGCTCCCTTAAGCTGTCCTATGGTTTTTTAATTGTTTTTTTTTTTTCTTTTTGGTCCTCTAATTAAGTGATATTTTCAACTCTGTCTTCCAACTCACTGATTTGATCCTCAGCTTCCCCTAATCTGTGTATTCCTTCCAGTGTGTTCTTTATTTGTGCAATGTCATTCTTTATCTCAAACTGTTCTTTTTTCATAGTTACTATATCTTTTTTCATATTGAGCATTTTTAACATCATTTCTCTGAACTCTGTTTCAGATAAATTTCTTATCACTGCTTCATTTATCTCTTCAGGAGAATTCGCTAGTTCTTTCACTTGGAGGTTGTTTCTTTGTTACCTTATTTTGGTTGTCTGCTTGGGTTTGTGACTGTTTTAGGTAGATCCTCTATAACTCTCAATCTCTAGTGCAGAACAGTGTTAAAGGCTGTTTCTGACTAATTGGATCAGGCTAAGACTCAAAGCCTCTTAGACTGACTCTGTCTACAGATAAATAGGATTTGACCTGATTTGCCCCCAGGCAATTGTCCTCAGGTGTGATGAGAGTTTTTTCCAACAGGGTTGGGGCAGTTGCTTCTGCCTGGAGGCTAATTGTTATTTTAATCTCTTAAGTGGCCTCAAGGCAGATGTCTATGTGGGAAAGATGTCCTCCACTGTGTGAGGGAATGACCCAGCCCAGTGTCTGCCTTCTGAGCTCTAACCCCGACTCTCCAGTCCTGGGTTCTGCTCTCACAGCTCCAGTTCACTTCACCCTCTCTCTGCCAGAGCACAAGGTGGATGGCTCCACAGGGAATGTTTGTGTCCTTTAGGAGGGTGCTTGAACTTTCAGCTGCCACTCCCTGGCAGACAGCACCCCACTGCTTTTCACAGCTAGATGTTATGTTGGTACCCTCCTCAGTTTGGTGCTCTCTGCTGGGGAGCCCAGCTTTGGGATTAGATCCCGGAGTTCTTAGTGGCACCCCCCATAGCTGAGATATCTCTGGGAGACTTCAGTTGCCATGTGTGGATGCCCAGCCAGCCCTTTAGCGCCTCCACCCCCCCTCCCACCAGGCTCTATGCAGTCGCCACCTTCAGTCGTTGGGTATCAGGGTTCTCTCCTGTGAGTTTTCCATTGATTATTCAGGAGGCCTTTCTGTATTTCAGTTGTAATTCCAGCTTGTTCCTGGGAGCATGTCTGTGTAGCATCCTCCTACTCCGCCGCCATTTTTAATCTTCATTTTATTCTAAAAATATAATGTTTCTTAAAACTTTCTGAAGGGTCAATTTTGTTCAGTTATTTAATCTGTCATTCAACAAATTTTATTTTGCAAAGAGGATATTTTTAAAATATTTTTTTTAAATGTACCTTCTTTAAAATTTTTTTGGTTAAAGTTCTGAGTTTTTGACAAAAATATAGTCATTTAACCACCACCACAATCAAGAAAAATGTTTTTCATTAGGTGAAAACATACCTTTGATTTTATTCAAGCAAAAGCATATAAAAAGTTGAAGAGGATCATCCAGGAGCTAGTAGTCGGCCATGAAACCAAGGATTAATCATTTGAAACTTATATGGAAAGCAGTGGAAACTAATGTGGCAAGTACGGTGATGAGTTTGTCACAATAGGTCAGAGAAGTGGACAAAAGAAGTGATTAGGTTTATAGTTGGAGAAGCCAGTCAGGAGACATTTACAGCTATACCAATATGGTATAATGATCAGAGATTTGGCTAAAGGAAAAAAATAATAATAAGGAAAAGGACAGGTTTAACACATTAATTTGTAGGGTTAGGAAATAACCCTTTAGAAAGCCATTAAAAAGGAAAAAGTCTTTGCTTTCTGGAATATATAGATAAGTGCTCTTTGTATGGTAGCAATGCCTGGAGAACCTACGGCAACAGCAGTAGTTACTGTTGTACAGAGGGAAATAGGAGATCGCCAAGATGTAAAAAGCATTGGTTAAGTATAGTTTTCATAGTCTTGGGTTTGAAAAGATTAAATTTGACTGTTATTTAAAACATAAGTTATTCATAATCCTTTTGTATTCTCTTTAATTTTGTATTCTCTTTAATTTTGTATTCTCTTTAATTTCCATATTTGGGAGTAATTGCTATAGATTTTTTTTTAAATACAATATATGCTCTTGTTTTATTATTTAGTCATGATGTATTGCAATTCAGAAAATAAAATAAAACTGAGTTTTTTGTATTATATTTGTTGGCAATTTTTGTAGGAAAAGGAAATTTTTTAATTTATATTTTAAAACATTTTTATATTTAATATGAGTGATGTTTTGTTTTTGAAAAGTGAGGGAGTAGGATTTGATTATATAAAATCTTTTCCAACTCTATAATTTTGTTACCTTCTATTTGAGAAGATTACTAAATAATATCTTAAACAGTTTGAGTTGCCTTTTTGCATCATATCATTTTTCAAACAGAGCAGTAAAATTAACCAAAATTATAAAAACATCAATAGGTACTACAGAGGCTAAATTGAAATGAGAGTTCAGTAGTACACATAAAATACTTACTATGAAAACAACATTTTTATTATGATACTACATCAGGAATCACTTAACTGGCAGCAGCATGTTTTACATTTAAAAAAAGTCTTTGGTGCTGAAACCGGTTTGGCTCAGTGGATAGAGCGTCGGCCTGCGGACTGAAGGGTCCCGGGTTTGATTCTGGTCAGGGGCATGTATCTGGGTTGTGGGCACATCCCCAGTGGGAGATGTGCAGGAGGCAGCTGATCGATGTTTCTTTCTCATCAATGTTTCTAACTATCTCTCTCTCCCTTCCTATCTGTAAAAAAATCAATAAAATATGTTAAAAAAAAAAAAAAAAAGTCTTTGGGCCCTGACCGGTTTGGCTCAGTGGATAGAGGAGCGTCAGCCTGCGTACTGAAGAGTCCCAGGTTCGATTCCGGTCAAGGGCATGTACCTTGGTTGCAGGCACATCCCCAGTAGGGGTTGTGCAGGAGGCAGCCGATTGATGTTTCTCTCTCATTGATGTTTCTAACTCTTTATCCTTCTCCCTTCCTCTCTGTAGAAAATCAATAAAATATATTTTTTTAAAAAATGTCTTTGGTCCACAGGTAAATTGCTTTTATGTTAACAAGTAGAATTGGATCAGTAATATAAAACTGAAGGGTTTGCTCCATTAGATATCCTTATTTCAAAACAGTATTTTTAAAAGGGAGATTATCAACTGTATATTAAATGCTCCCATAATGCCTGGTGGTGTGATTTTGGGGACATGGGAGAAGACAGTTAATTCCTCTGTGCTCTCAGGCCTGGCATCACCTCTGAGTTCCTAATTCTTTTTCCAGTAGATGACAAGGAGATAACATACTAACATTTTCATATATTTGTCTAACTATGGGAAGAGTCCTTGTGATGTATACAGCATCAGAAATGCACATACTTCATTAATTATACATTAAATTTTTCTCTTTGCAGGAGTACGTCAACTTGAAATTATGTGCTGCTTTGGCTGCATGTCAGTTCTTGCCAACTACTTCGTGTTCATGACTTTCTTTCCAGCTTGTGTTTCCTTGGTTTTAGAGGTAACTACAGTTCTTATACAACATTACACACTTGATCTTAGCCAAAAGGCCGAGAAGCGATATCTTATACAACATTAATAGACGAGTAATACTTCTCATTGTATCACTTCACCTAAAAAAAATTAATGCCTTCTAATGTAACACTGACTTACTTTGTAGCTTTCTCGGGAAAGCCGCGAGGGTCGTCCAATTTGGCAGCTCAGCCATTTTGCCCGAGTTTTAGAAGAAGAAGAAAATAAACCGAATCCTGTTACTCAGAGGGTTAAGATGATTATGGTAATTACATCGCTTTCTTCTCCCTTCAGTATCTTCTGTTCCAATGTCATACTCTGCTTTTCAGTTTTATTTTTCTTTTGTCATCCTATAATTTTTGGCTTTCTCTGATTTTCCTCGTCCCTTTTCTTAACTTGTTTCTCAGAGGCTCCTGGTCTTTCTTAGTGTCTCTCCCCTAAACAGATTTTTCAAGTTCCTCTGCTTATCTCTGACTGAAAACCTGTTCTTTGGAATGTGTTCAGTAGTTCAGTGAGGCCAATACTTTAGTCATGGAGCAAGCTTGGGGCTTTTCATTCCTGTACGGGGAGGCCAAGGAAGATAGTATATCTTGTTATTCAGTTGCTAAGGATGAGAAGCTTAGGTTTTATTGATATGAGAAGATACATAATTTTTTAAAAACTTTATTTCAGTCTCTAGGCTTGGTTCTTGTACATGCTCACAGTCGCTGGATAGCTGATCCTTCTCCTCAAAACAGTACAGCAGAAAATTCTAAAGTTTCTTTAGGATTGGATGAAAATGTGTCCAAGAGAATTGAACCAAGTGTTTCCCTCTGGCAATTTTATCTCTCTAAGTAAGTTCCCTGAGACCTACTTTGCTGTATATTAATCTTGGTACTCTATGCTTCTGAAAGTTTAGGTTATGCCTTTATATTTTTGAGTAATTTAATTTGCTTTCTTTTATTTAGAATGATCAGCATGGATATTGAACAAGTTATTACCCTAAGTTTAGCTCTCCTTCTGGCTGTCAAGTATATCTTCTTTGAACAAGCAGAGACAGAATCGACACTTTCATTGAAAAACCCCATCACGTCTCCTGTAGTGACCCCTAAGAAAGTACCAGATGATTGCTGTAGACGGGACCCTATAGTGGCCAGAAATAACCAGAAAGGCCATGCAGTGCAGGAGGAGACAAGGATAAACAAAGAAAGAAATGGTAATTTCTTAGTCTCTTCATTCTCTATTCTTAAAATGCTGATTTGTCAAGAAGTTGAGTCAGTTTTAAAACTTACGTTCGGTGTAGTGAATTTTCTTTTGATCTCTTGAACAGTTGAGGTTATAAAACCCTTACTGGCGGAAACTGACACCTCACACAGAGCTACATTTGTGGTTGGTAATTCCTCCTTGCTCAATACTTCACCGGAACTAAGGACACAGGAACCTGAAATCGAACTTCCTAAGGAGCCTCGGCCTAATGAAGAATGTCTACAGATACTTGGGAATGCAGAGGTGAGGAAAATAAAATAAACTCAAAGCTTGATATTTGCCTTAAGAAAAGGAGCTTTTTTAGTAAAGTAAGGAAGGAAGTTATAGCGACTAAGTACCTACTAAGTTCTAGGCACTCGTTGCATGGTTTGCAGGTATTGGTCTTATTTATGCCCTGCAGCCTGTGAGATTAGTGGAATTATCCCCATTTTTTAGATGAGCAAGCTGAGGCCCCAGGAGGTTTAAGTATTCCCCAAAGTAACACATCTAGGAAATGGTAAAATTGGGTTCACGGGTTCAAGATTTACTGGCCTAAGAGTCAGCGGTCTTTCTACTTTATTACTGCTGATCATAGAGATGAGCAACTATTGTATTCTCATATGTGTGGTGAGGCCTAGAAAAGATTTAACATAGAAATGAGCCTCAAAAATAGAAGAAAACTTTTTGTTTTTAAAGTAAGCTTGTTGCTCATGAGGGAGTTTATTTTCCTTTCTGAGATTTTAACACGGTTCCCACCTACATGACCATATGAGTCCACTCATGCTTTAGTGGGATATTGTGTTCTAGACATACCTGCTTCATCTGGTTCATTAATTTATGTACAAATGAGTGAGAATAGAGATATGTTTGTTTTCTTTACCACTTTCCTTTCCCATTCCTATTAACATGCATATCAATATCTCAGCTGTCTTCCTGTATATAGGGTTAGCAAAACCTATAGGATAAGTGTCAGAATTTTTAAATTATGGATATTTTCCCTGTGGACCTTCCTTGCTAAATTTAGTGTTTTGTTCTTACATTTGTTTAATTGTCACATTTTTTTTTAATATATTTTATTGATTTTTTACAGAGAAGAAGGGAGAGAGATAGAGAGTTAGAAACATCGATGAGAGAGAAACATCGATCAGCTGCCTCCTACACATCTCCCACTGGGGATGTGCCCGCAACCCAGGTACATGCCCTTGACCGGAATCGAACCTGGGACCCTTCAGTCTGCAGGCCGACGCTCTATCCACTGAGCCAAACCGGTTTCGGCTAATTGTCACATTTTTATGGAGAATTGTCTTTCATTTTGATAATCTTATTTGTTCCTAAATTATCTTTAGAATTCCGTAGTCCTTTAGGTTCTCCTCTTGTGTTAGTTCTATTGAGAGTATTATTTGCATTAAATGGTTTATTTAGTATGAATAATATGAAGTGCAGTTCTTCAGTCTTTTGTCATCACTCTCCCTCAACTCCCTCCCGTTTTTATTTTTTCATTTCTTTAGAAAGGTGCAAAATTCCTTAGTGATGCTGAGATCATCCAGTTAGTCAATGCTAAGCATATCCCAGCTTACAAATTGGAAACTCTAATGGAAAACCATGAACGAGGTGTATCTATTCGCCGACAGTTGCTTTCCAGAAAACTTCCAGAGCCTTCTTCTCTCCAGTATCTACCTTACAGGGACTATAATTACTCCTTGGTATGTTACTTTCTTGATTTGAGAAGGTTTGCTTTGTAACTTTTTAGTTTTATAGCTTTGGTCTTTAGCTTTTTAGTTTTGTTCTTTTGTATATATATATGTATGTGTGTGTGTGTGTGTGTGTGTGTGTGTGTGTGTGTATCTTTATTGATTTCAGAGAGGAAGGGAGAGGGAAAGAGAGAAACATCCATGATGAGAGAGAATCATTGATTGGCTGCCTCTTGCAGTCTCCTACTGGATACCAGGCCCGCAACCTAGGCATTTGCCCTTGACCAGAATCGAACCTGGAACCCAGTAGTCTGCAGACTGACGCTCTATCCACTGGGCCAAACCAGCTAGTGCTAATTTTGTTCTTGACTGGTCTTTTATATTTACATAGTTTTTATAAAATATTTTCCTTTTTTAGTAATTTTACTGTAATTTTGTATTCTGCTTATGATATAGGTCATAGAAATTAAAAATATTCTTCCTGTTTTATAGTCATTACTCAAATATTTTAGTATCTTAAAGACTTTTTTTTAATTAGAGCTGAGATTTTCTTTTTAAATATATTTTATTGATTTTTTTACAGAGAGGAAGGGAGAGGGATAGAGAGTTAGAAACATTGATGAGAGAGAAGCATCGATCAGCTGCCTCCTGCCCACCCCCTACTGGGGATGTGCATGCAACCAAGGTACATGCCCTCGACCAGAATCGAACCTGAGACTCTTCAATCCCCAGGCCGATGCTCTATCCAGTGAGCCAAACCGGCTAGGGCTCTTAAAGACTTTTTAAATAAAGAGTAAATAAAATTTTTGTTGAAAATTACACTAAAGGGTTAAGTGAAGAAAGTTATTAATGACAAGAGTGTTATATTTGCAATACAGATTTTCATTAGGTGTCTGACTTTACTTTTAGGTGATGGGAGCTTGTTGTGAGAATGTTATTGGATATATGCCCATCCCTGTTGGAGTGGCGGGACCTCTGTTCCTGGATGGAAAAGAATTTCAGGTTCCAATGGCAACAACAGAAGGTTGTCTTGTGGCCAGCACTAATAGAGGCTGCAGAGCAATAGGCGTAAGTTGGCATTTATATATTTGCCTGTTTTAGGCTACACTCTAGGCAGGTGATGGGAAGAGATTGGGGACAATAAGGGACACCTTTTGGGATAAGCAGAAGTGTTTTCAGAATTAATATGTGCTTCTGTAACATACTCTGCGTAGCTTGGTGGGGGTGCCAGCAGCCGAATCCTTGCAGATGGGATGACGCGTGGCCCAGTGGTGCGTCTTCCCCGTGCTACTGACTCTGCAGAAGTGAAGGCGTGGCTTGAGACACCGGAAGGGTTCACAGTGATAAAGGAAGCATTCGACAGCACCAGCAGGTGTGTGTGTGTGTGTGTGTGTGTGTGTGTGTGTGTGTGTGTAAGTGCATTTATGTTTATTTCAGAACCAGTGTATCTTCTTTGATCACTAAACATAATTGTTAGCATATTGCCAGCTTAAAATGATCTAAAATATCTACCTTAAATTCATTCATTCAACATTAATAATATTAATGCTTGGTTTGGGGTAGGGGACCAGAATGTTAATCCTAATGAATACCTCTATAGAGGTAACTTAGAAAACTATAGTGTGAGCTGGTAAGTTTGTGT
Source organism: Myotis daubentonii (assembly GCF_963259705.1). Classification (NCBI taxonomy): domain Eukaryota; kingdom Metazoa; phylum Chordata; class Mammalia; order Chiroptera; family Vespertilionidae; genus Myotis; species Myotis daubentonii. Next base: position 76,512,231 of record NC_081843.1, on the reverse strand, counting down.
GTTGATTTTATAACGCTCACTTCGATCAGACTGTTATTTGCCCTAGAAGAGCTTTGACTTAGCCTTGCAAGTAGGCAAAATTGCCTGAGAACATGATTTTGGAAGCAGGATAGAAGTAAATATTAGTATAGTAGATTTTCTTTGAATATAGAAAATTAAATTTATAATGAAGCATAAACAATACAAATGATAACCTTGCTATAGTTCAAGCTTATATGCTTGTTTTTGCTTGGACTTTTAAAGTTTATCTATGATGAAACGATTGTCTATAGCCCTCCCTTCTTGCAGCATATAAGAATGAGAGAGTTGATATAGTATTCTATAATGTTTAAAAAAGAAAATACATTAATAAGTAATCTCCATGGGGTTTCTCTTACAAATAAAATGAACCAACAAAACTAGATTTTTAAGATAACTTCCAACTTCTTAAAAAAAAAATTGCTTCTTTTGTTGACAGGTTTGCACGTCTACAGAAACTTCATATGAGTGTGGCTGGGCGTAACCTTTATATTCGTTTCCAGTCCAGGTCAGGTGATGCCATGGGGATGAACATGATTTCAAAGGTGAGCATGGGTTGACTAGAACAGAACTTGCAGGAGTGTCCCAGCAAAGGGGAGCTCAGAGACAGAAGTGGGGCCAGCCTCACTGTCTATGTAATGCCCTCCTGTACTTTGAATATTACACCACATACATGTGCTACTTACTCAAAGAGTTAATTGATTGACAGATTTTTATTGAAAAGTAAATACTGATTCATGTAACTCATTATGTAAATCAGACATTTATTGATTGGTGGTGTTTGTATTTGATATATTTAATTTAGATTTGGCACGATACACATTCTGGGTCTATTTAGAGGGCATGGGCAGTCTAGGAGTTAGCACTTTAAAACTTTGTCTTATAAACCTTGAAAGTTGACCTCTTCTAGAGACGTTAAGTCTTGTGTTTAAGAGGCCACGCTTATGTACATAGTCCATTTATTTTAATTACCTCCTATAAGAAGCTTGTGTATGGCTTACATTTTATTCTACTGGCATTTGTTATTTACCAGACACAAATGTAACATGTTAAAGTCAGTTAAGTTAGTAAAATTTATTTTTTGGTTTACCTGTTTATAAGTACTATTTGGAAAGAGAATGGACAGTGACTAAATGCATACCCTTTAAAAATTGCCAATCAACAGTATACAGAGGTTCCTAAAACAATTAAAAATATAATTACTATGATCTAGCAATTCCACTTCTGGGTATATATTCAAAATAATTCAAAGGAAGATCTCAAAGAGATAATTGTACACCCTGGTTTATGGCAGCATTAATTCACAATGGCAAAGGGTTGAAGCAGCCCAAGTCTCCATTGATGGATGAATGCATAAACTAAATGTGGTGTACATATGCAGTGGAATCTTATTCACCCTAAAGAGAAAGGAAATTCTGACATGCTATGTAGGCATGAACTGTGAAGTTCCCTTGCTAATTGAAATGCTCCGGTTACAGAAAATAAGTCTGTATGCTTCCCATGTAGGAGGTAGACTGGTAAATTCATAAAGATGGAAAGTAGGATGGCGATTGCCAAGGGCTGAGGAGAAAGGGGAATGGGAGTTATTTAATGGGTAAGATAAAAAGAGTTCTGGAGATTGGTTGTACAACAGTTGGATATACTTAAAACGATTAAACTGTAAACTTGAAATTAGTTACAGTGGTAAATTCTGTGTTATATGTATTTTAGCACAATTAAAAACTATTTTTTTTAATTTCCCACAAGTACGTTTTAGGTTATTGAGGTGTGAGTTAACTGCATTAATTTCACTTAATTGGAAATCATTAGAAGTCTTATTTATATTTCGTGTAATATAAATTCCATCAAGTTTCCATATACAACAAGATTTATTTAATGTCTGACCTCTCCTTCCAGGTTTAGTAAACTGGGCTTTTCGTAACAATTTAACAACCATAAAAAGGAATTTATTAAACATTGATCATGGGTTGGGTAACTTCCTCCCCCAGTGACATGAATATGAGTATTATATTCTCATTGAGTATTTTTTAATATTCTCATCTACATTCTAATTATCAGTCACTACAAAGAAGTTTGTTTTCATACCTAGAAAGAACCATTAGGAATCTATACCTGATTGAGAAATTACTTTTGTGCTCAGTTTCTTTATAGTTACTGTATTGGAAGTTAAGATTATTATAGTTACTGTACTTAGTATTAGCACCAGATACAAATAAAGCCTCTGATCTATAAGTAACTGTGCACTTTAATGTAATTTTTCTTTGTTTGTTTGTTTTGTTATTGTTAACAGGGTACAGAGAAAGCACTTTCGAAACTCCATGAGTATTTCCCTGAAATGCAGGTCCTGGCAGTTAGTGGTAACTATTGTACTGACAAGAAACCTGCTGCTATAAACTGGATAGAGGGGAGAGGAAAGTCTGTTGTTTGTGAAGCTGTCATTCCAGCCAAGGTTGTCAGAGAAGTGAGTGATTGGATAAATGTTCTATTAGTTTTATATAAAAATTGGAGAAAGGAATGGTAACACTCTAAGTTTAATATATGGGGGTATGTTTTCGTTAAAGATGACTGTTTTATCATATCTTGCCTATCTGTCCATGGCATTCACAGGAGCTGTTACTCTTTTTATTGAGGACAGGGCTTGAATGGGGCCCTATCTAAACTTCCTTGTTTTCTGGAGGCACAGAAAGATAGATATGGGGAGCGCACCCCTGAATCTTCTGACGGAGATGTAGAATGTGCACAACTCTGTTTTCTAGGTGTTAAAGACTACTACGGAAGCTATGATTGACGTCAATATTAATAAGAATCTGGTGGGCTCCGCCATGGCCGGGAGCATCGGAGGGTACAATGCCCATGCGGCCAACATCGTCACTGCCATCTACATTGCGTGTGGGCAGGTGAGGGCTCCAGCCACCACTGCTTTTCTCTTTTGTTCTCCGTGAGAGAAGTTTCTATTTTTCCTTTTTTTTCCCCCCAGGATGCAGCACAGAATGTTGGTAGTTCAAACTGTATTACTTTAATGGAAGCAAGTGGTCCCACAAATGAAGATTTGTATATCAGTTGTACCATGCCATCTATAGAAATAGGAACTGTGGGTGGTGGGACCAATCTGCTCCCACAGCAAGCCTGTTTGCAGGTATGAAGTGTCCTCAAGTCTAATTCTCACTGAGATTCTGTGTTTCTACCTGACACTGCATATGACTCACCTCTGTATTTTAGTTGGTCTTTTCATTCTTTTGTTTTCCAGTAGCCTAGTCCAAGTATGTATATGTTCAGGCATATGCTTAAATAGAGCAAGTAGATTAAGAGGCAAATAAATGTTCATGTACCCTGAGTAAGTACACTGCCAGCCAGGCCGTGGATGTATGTTAACTATGGTGTATACATTGTAAATCTTGGAAGTTTAGTGGAGTCTAGTTTGATTCTGCTGCCATTGTAGTTGCCCTTATTTAGTTGATTGAGTAGGAAATTGTTGCCATGACTTGAAGGGTGAGTCCTGCTGTTTCTCTCTCTCTGACTGCAGATGCTAGGTGTTCAAGGAGCATGCAAAGACAATCCCGGGGAAAATGCCCGGCAGCTTGCCAGAATCGTGTGTGGTACAGTAATGGCTGGGGAATTATCACTGATGGCAGCATTGGCAGCAGGACATCTTGTCAAAAGTCACATGATTCACAACAGGTAAGACTTAAAGATTTATTTAACATGTTTTCCTTGTACTCAAAATATGCATTAGAAAAACTTAGTATTCAGCCATGGCTAGTTAGTTGGAACATCATTAATGGCTCAGTTAGTTGGAGCATCGTCCTGTGCCCTGAAGGGTCATGGGTTCAATTCCCGGTCAGGGCACATTCCCAAATGTGGGTTCAATCCCTGGTCAGGAGGCAACCGATCGATGTTTCTCTCTTTCTTTCCCTCTCCCCTCCCCTCTCTCTAAAATCAATAAACATATTCTCAGATGAGGATTTAAAAATAAATAAATAAATAATAAAAACCTAGTACTCAGCTACAATATTTCTAACTTAAAATTCTGCATTCTTGATATTTTGTCTATCTCTTTGTCTTTTTCTCCATAGGTCAAAGATAAATTTACAGGACCTCCAAGGAACTTGCACCAAGCAGGCCGCTTGAATAAATAGCCTGACGGTTCTGAACTGAAATACGGGTGTTGGGTTCTAATGGACTAACATAAAATCTGTGAATTAAAAAGCTCAATGCAGTGTCTTGTTGAGGATGAATAGATGTGATCGATGAGACGGCTGCTTGGTGTTTGGCTCTTTCAGAAAGGTGTGCGGTCCTTCCCATGCAGCTTCCTCAGCTCTGAAGACAGCTTAGTGCTTTCCATGCTGTGTTCTTCGGGAAGATCTCTGCATGGATATTATGCTTGAAAGCGTCACAGATGGTCATCAGCAGCTCACTTCTGAAAGAGAGCACACGCTGGAAAAAAGTGTTTTCTTTTGATGAAATTCATGGAGTTCATGGTGTGAGATTGGCCCTTCTTCCCCAAACCTCCCCACCACCAAGGGTTGAAAATGGGTTTTTAAATTGCACTGTAGCTGACAAAACTCCTGATTTCATAGTTAATTTATTAAGCCTGGGTTGTAGAACTTTAAGAAATAAGAGTAAGTTTATTTTTTGTAAACTAATACTTCATTTGGTGCTGGTCTATTTTGATTTCTTTTGGGGTAGCCAACATGATTCTTCAGAAGATGACCTGCTTTCTTCAAGGGAATATTACTCTTCTTCCCAAACTACAGAATCATGTGCTAAGCAGTGCTAAATAGTTCTCAATCAAGAAAACAAATCACTGCATTTATACCTCTGCAGGCTATTTGCTCAGAGAGATCTCTTGTCGAAATGTAAATGTTTGTCTAGATTGGCTATAACATATCTTTGAACATAAGGCTTTAAGAAACAGAATTTTGTGCTCTTTATCAAAGATACCAGAGCTCTTAATTTTGCTTAGACTAGTGATTTTCAACCTTTTTCATTTTATGGCACACATAAACTAATTGCTAAAATTCTATGACACACCAAAAAATACTTCTTGCAGATCTGACCCCAAAAAAAGGTATAATTATAATTTGTTCACATGAGACGGCTGTTGTTGTATTGGCTATTGGCAATATTTTATTTGGCAATCTAAGGGAAAAGAGGTCAGTGCCCTTGACTAAATAGTCAGGTACTGCATGTTTTAAAAATTCTTGTAGCACACCGGTTAAAAATCGCTGGCTTAAAAATGACTCTGTTTAACAACATACAACTCTGTGACCCCTCTCAAAACTCAGAGAGTGGAAAATAAGTTTGAAAGAAAAAATACGATTTCATTCATCAACTTTAATTTCTTAAAAGAAAAATTTATTTAGCTGAAAATCTAGTTTCTTGTAAAGAATTGTATAAAATCTACATATGTTGTTATAGAACCTCATGCTAGGAATTTATTGAAAGTGTTCAATAAATAAATAAAAATCAACTTGTATACTGATAAAACACTCTAAGCTTAGGCCAGAGACAATAGTGTTCTTTAATGTTGCCAGGAAACCCTGGCGTGCTTGTGGAGCCTAATGCAAGGAGAAGTCAGGTTTCAGAGCCAGTGAAGGGAAGGTGCCGTGTGAATGGCCCTGGAAAGTGCTGTGTTCCTGTGGCCAGGAGGTTGGTGACTTCATACAGGGCTCTTGGATGGACCCATAAAAGCTCTTAGCTTTCTCAGGGGGTCAGCAGAGCTGTGGGGTCTTCATTTTTTTTAATGTACAAGTTTTGTATAAGTAATAAAGAACTCTTTATTTTGTATTACACCTAATGCTTCAAGTGTTGGTCTTGGAGAGCTGATGGCTTGTGTAGAAGATGGACTCTGAGAAACATTCCAGCAATGCCGTGGCAGCACGGAGAGCCTCTGAATGATTGTGTCTGCAGTGTTGTGGAAATTGTCTGTAAACTTGAAATTGCTTCTGTTGCGACCTTTCAGCCAGTGACTTATTTATCTGACCTTTTCATAGACGTGGCAGTGAAAAATACGTTGCGTCTTCATTTTGGTGACTATAACCAATATCGTCTTGCTAAATTAATGTTTTGTACAATTACTACATTGTATACATTGTTATACTTTTTTCCAGTTCCAGTAAATTATGAAAAGGAAGTTAATACTGTGTAAGCAGTAACCTTTTTTGTTTGGATGAACCCTCAGCCTGAGGCCTGGAAGCTTGTAAAGTCTGGCCAGGGTGGTAACCTATTTCATGCTAGGTGTCATGACCATTCATTGTTCTCCATTGTATTCTCCAACTCTGCAGCGTTAATGGCAGGCTGCTGTTGCATGTATATTAAAATTATCTTCCTTATACTTAGAGAATTGGATCAGTTGAGATTTATCATTTCAACTCACCCACTTTTGGATATCGGGGTGTGAGGGTTAGTTGAGAGGAAGAGGGCATAGAGATTGGGCAGCCAAAACCAAGTAGCCATTGCAGGTGTGCGTGCTTTGAAGCTGTTCCCAGCTGAACTGGAGAGTATAGCGTTGGCCTCTCTAAAAACTGATTCCCATTTATTTTCAATTGACTACACTTTTGCTGTAGTTAAGAGGTGAAAAGTATGTGTGAGCCTCTAAGAACATAAGCCCATATAATAGAGAATCAGTTTGAATTTTTCTTCCCAGATGACGTGTGATCACTTGTAGAGCCAGTCCCCCTCTCCTCCCCAATTCCCCTCCCAGATTGGAGCGAGTTAGCTAGGCAACAGTGAAGGATTTTCATCCCCTTTCTGTGGGGGTGACTTTATGAGCAGTGATTGCATGTGGCAGGCCAGGACTTTTTCTCACCTTAGGAAAGGATAGAAAAATCAAGAGGAAACATTCACACTGTTCAAGGGTCTGAACTCAAATGAGGATGCAGAGTTGCAAAACAGCAATACAAATCCACTGTATAGAAGGTAAAACAAGCAGTAAATTAGCTACAGAAAACATTTTTTAAGACCAATGCTTCCCTAACTGTGCTGGCCAAGACTAATTAATAAAGATAATGGATAACCTGTACAGTGAAAACCAGGAGATGTTATGTTGTGACATTCCTATTTTCCCCCCACTGTAATGGAACATGCTTCCCACACTCCCATTAGTTTTCTTTTCCTCCTGAACAAATGTAAGAGCTGCTGAGGGAGGTATGGGCACTCTTGCATCGGCTAACAGTTGCCCCGCTTGTGCTAACAGCTGCAGTTAGGAGGTAGAACACAGAAGAGGACATTAACTCGGTGCTTCTTCAACTAGAGTACGCAACATACTGGGAAGAACTGTCAAAACAAATTGCTGCCCTAGCCGGTTTGGCTCAGTGGCTAGTGTCGGCCTGCGAACTGAAGGGTCCCAGGTTCGATTCTGGTCAAGGGCATGACCTTGGTTGCAGGCACATCCCCGGTAGGAGGTGTGCAGGAGGCAGCTGATCGATGTTTCTCTCTGATCGGTGTTTCTAACTATCTCCTTTCCCCTCTGTAAAAAAATCAAAGTATTTTTTTAAAAAACACCAAACATAAATTGCTGAGTTATCCCCAGGGTTTCTGATTCTCTGGGTCTGGATGGGGCCAGGACTTGGATAGTTCTATTGATGCTGCTTTTGCGCTAACAGTTCTGGGTTTCAGTATGAGGTACCTGGTATTACTGAGTGAACAGTATTAGAAAATCATGTTCATTCAGAAGCACACAGTTGGAAAACTCTGTGGAAAGATCAAGTGTTGGTTAATAAGAATTAGAATTGCCCTGACCGGTTTGGCTCAGTGGATAGAGCATCGGCCTGCGGACTGAAAGTTCCCACGTTCAATTCCGGCCAAGAGCATGTACCTTGGTTGCAGGCACATCCCCAGTAGGAGGTGTGCAGGAGGCAGCTGATCTATGTTCCTCTCTCATTGATGTTTTTAACTCTATCCCTCTCCCTTCCTCTCTGTAAAAAATCAATAAAATATATTTTAAAAAAATAAAAAAAATTAGAATCCCTAGAGCAGCGGTTTTCAACCTGTGGGTCGCGACCATCGGAAAACACATATAGCATATCAGATATTTACATTAAGATTCATAACAGTAGCAAAATTACAGTTATGAAGTAGCAACGAAAATAATTTTATGGTTGGGGGTCACCACAACATGAGGAACTGTATTACAGGGTCACGGCATTAGGAAGGTTGAGGGCCTAGAGAGATACAGTAACTGATTAACTAGAAAGTATATTTGGATTTGGTGTTACCCTGCCCTCCACCTATGACCATCCTTCCCTCTCAACACTAAAGGCCTGCATATCTTTAATGAATGGAATGACTGCCCCAGACAGACATCTACCCTCTGTTGATTATGAAATTCCTTGCTTTCCTGTCACTTGAAATTTGAAAAGGTAAACAGGACTTAGTGGATAGGGTAGGGGTAGGGGTAGGGAATGGTTGAGGGAGCAATTCTGTTTCCACTCTAAAATCACCTGGGATTGGATGTTGAAAGTGTTGGACACCATAAAGCAAATGCAGAGGCTTGTTAGTCCTAAATGATGTGTTATGGATGAACCTACTCCAAGCTAACTCTCAGCTGAAGATCACACAGGGGCCTCTACCTCTCTGACCATTTCATAGTTTGGACTTGGGCTGTAGCCTCAAAGGGCTAATGAAAACAAGTTTTGGTGCACTTCCTGCCTCTCTTCTGATATATCAAGTATACCTTGCGAGAACCCGACCTCATTCTTAAACTTACATTGCTCTTCTTAGTAGCAAAATACACTCAGATCTGTACAGAGCATCCCACTCACCTCTGGCCATGGCACCTTCAACAGACATGGATGCTCTCACACTGCACAACCCTTGGGAAGTAGTCAAGGCTTACACTTGGCTTGTACACTTGGTGTAGCCTGGATAATTGCAAAGCTCTTGAGGAAAGGGCCTACCGAGGCCAGAATCCAAATATTTTTTCTTTCTAAAAATATATTTTTATTTCAGACAGGGAGAGGAAGAGAGAATCAATGATTGGCTGCCTCCTGCATGCCCCCTACTGGGGATCAAGCCCACAACCCAGGCATGTGCTCTTGACCAGAATTGAACCCGGGACCCTTCAGTCCGCAGGCCAATGCTCTATCCACTGAGCCAAACTGGTTTCGGCTTTTTGCCTCTCTTTTATCATGTCTCCTCAGGAACTGCAAAGCTAACTAGTTAACTCTTTGCAGCCCAGACCCTGTGGGCTGTCACAGCATTTGCTTTACAATTCCTTGCACGTTTGCCACAATCCCTGGCTGGGAGATTCAGATCTTTTTATAAAGCCTAAATCCTAGGGGAAAAGATAAAGGTATGCCTCTTCCTGGATCGCATCCTTTTGAATTTAACACACTGTTCTTAGACAGCTCACCCTCCTCCATTTATTCCTCCTGTTGTCAAATATGTACCTTCTCATTGAGATAAAAATCTCTGCTCCTTTCAGTCCCATTTGCTTCTTTTCACAACCTATCCATTTTTTTTTTAAAGTGAGGGTTTGCTTTTTTAATATATAGTTGACTTACAATGTGTTAGTTTCAGGTGTACAACAAACTATCAATTCCCCCCCCCCCCCCCCCACTAATTTGCTGCCTCAAATATACATTCCATTGAAACTGCTTATTTTAGATGGGGCCCCATGTTCTGAGGCTTACAAGCTAGTTGGGCTGATAAGCTTATTAATACAGCTGCTAGATTAGTACAACAAGCAATATTATAGTACATTCCTTTGGCCTCTTATCCGCAGTTTCATGTTCAGTGGTTTGTTGCCTGCAGTTCAAAAGTATTAAATGGAAAATTCCAGAAATAAACAATTTAGTAGTGTGATAAAATCTCATGCCATCCTGTTTTCTTCCACCTGGTACATGAATCATGCGTTTGCCCAGTGTATCCTCGTTGTATGTTACCTGCCCGTTACTCACTGGATGGCTGCCTAGATTATCAGGGACCACATTCACATAACTTTTATCTATATATGTAAGTGTAAGCAATCGTCCGACCTGTAGTTATGATGCACACTGACCACCAGGGGGCAGATGCTCAACGCAGGAGCGGAAACCACAGGCATGGAAACATGGAACGGACTGATGAATCTCAGGGGATGGGGGAGGTTGGGAAGAGGTTAACCAAAGATGTTATATGCATGCTAGAGGCCCAATGCATGAATCATGAAAGAGTAGGCCAGCCCCCACAGCCCTGGCTTCATCTGGAAGGTGGTCCAGATGGTAGTTCTGCTGTCCAGCCATTTGATTTGCATATTACGTTTTTATTATTATAGAGATCTGGTGCACAGATTCATGCACTGGTGGGGTCCCTTGGCCTGACCTGTGCCCTCTCGCAATCCGGGATCTCTCGAGGGATGTTGGAGAGCCGGTTTCGGCCCAATCCCTGCAGGCCAGGCCGAGGGACCCCACCAGTGCACGAATCCATGCACCTGGCCTCTAGTATTTTATAAACATGGTAGTAACTACTAAGCAGCTACAGTTTGAGATGCTCTCACTTCCATTTCTCAAGTTAAAAACTCCTGATTTTCCCTCCTCATTTCTATCATTAGCAAGGGAATTATTTACAAGTAAAAACAATGTTAACAGTTGATTTATTCCACATCCAAACAAAACCGGGCACCAAGTACCACTGATTTTTCTCAGATGTGTAAAAGAAAAATGTTCAAAAAAGCCCTCAGGGACTCCCATTGCTGGCAGAACAAAAATCAACTACTTTGCATAGCCTGCAATGTTTCTCCCTGGAGAACTTCTGTCTCCTCCTAGTTTTCTCCCTTGCTGCAGTCCTGTAAACTAATCCTGACAAGCCAAGGGACTTAGTTAAAGCTTAAAGCCCAAAATACTTGCCACCTTCTTATCATTATTCCTGTCTTACTCATTCTCATGTATCTAGCACTCAATAAATGAGAAATGACTTATTATGGCTAAATTCATGTAGTTAAATATGTGTGGATTGGCAATGTAGTTTCATTTTAGAAATTTCCAACGATATATATATATATGCTTCCACTGTTTAGCAATTAAAAAAAATTTTTGGCCGAAACCGGTTTGGCTCAGTGGATAGAGCGTTGGCCTGTGGGCTGAAAGGTCCCAGGTTCGATTCCGGTCAAGGGCATGTACCTGGGTTGCAGGCATATCCCCAGTAGGAGATGTGCAGGAGGCAGCTGATTGATGTTTCTCTCTCATCGATGTTTCTAGCTCTCTATCTCTCTCCCTTCTTCCTCTCTGTAAAAAGTCAATAAAATATATTTAAAAAAAAATTTTTTTTGGACTATGACACACAGTAAAAAATTCATTTTAAATTGTAACCCACTATACACACACATTTATACATATGAAAAAATATTCACAAAGTATTTACCTTTATTACATTCTATGTACTTGATTATTCCATTCTGTTTTAAGAAAATAATTGGACCATAACTCACTAACAGTTTTCTTGATACCTAGCTGGGCTACAACCTAGTTTGAAGAACAATAAACTGGAGTATTTCAAGCTCTTAACTACTCAGAGAGTTATGAAGGACAGTATAGTGGGATTAAGAAAAACAATCAAACAAGCACATTTGTCCATAATATTTTAATACTTTTACACTTTTAAATACTGGTTTTAATTTTGCGATTGTAACATGGAAGATCCAACTTTATTATTTTTTTTTAAAAAAACATCATCAGGATCATAAAGCTATTATAGAATAGTTACACTCTATACACTCCCAAGGTACTTTAAAATGATTATGTTTTGAGTCTGTAGATGAACAATAACAATAATCCACATACATCGTCTGTATAACTTGGACTAAATACTGGAGAAAATGTTTAATTGGACAAACAACTGATAAGTTTAAAGATAACCAGCACAATTTCACGAGAACCAGCTCAGCCCTACTAAAAACTTCTCAAAGCAATCGACACTGATGTTGTGTAGGTGTACAAATTAGTTGATGAAACTGAACAAATGGGAAACCTATTCTTCCTTTGCCTTATTTTGTCTTCTAACACCTCTCTCAGTCAACCTCCTCCTAGGTCTGGCTGCCCCTGTGGCGATCCCAAACCAAGAGCTGCTATGATCACCCTCCACCTCAAAACCACGAGTCCTGAATTCTAACTGAAACACTGTGCTCTTTCTCTTGAACTGTAGAGTGGGCACTCAGGGAACAAAATCCCTTATCACCAATATTTTTAAAGTTTCTATCATAGTACAAAAAGAGTAACTGAGTAGAAAAAAGAGTAAAAAGATAGTTTTTTTTGGCTTGGGGAAGAGAAGTAGAAAATAACTATGGATGAGAAAACATCATGTATATTCAGAGTATGTAGGAATTAGCCAGACGGAATTCTAGAGGGTTTGAAAATTGTCTAAAGGGCTAGTACCTATCCAAATTATAACCTGTTTTAAATTCTTTTCATACTCTCCTACTCATTTCTAAATCTGGTTGGACAGGATTAACTCTAGTAAAGTACCAGTGCAGTTATCTAAAGGTAAAATGTATCTTTTTCTTTTCCTTTTTAATACAAATATTTTAGAGTAATCATTTTATTTACAGAATTGCAAAAGTATATCATTAACATTTAGTGCAAATGCAACTAATGATAATTAGATTTAGATACTGCTTTGTAAACTTTCCATACCTCTGTAAAACAAAGCTATTTAATTTAGTTACGAAAGAGTTACTTGTCTGTGTTCATGATAGTTACCAGAAAAAAATGGCAAACAGAGAAACATTTATAGTGGGCATACAGAACTTTTTTTGAAGATTCCATCAGCATCTATGGTGAATATACCTTCCCTCCCCAACCCTCCCATACTCCCACACCCTGACCCACAGCTGATTGTAAAATAAAATACACATTTGAGGTATAAACTTTTCTTTTTTAAACATCATAATATAAAATGTTAACTGGTGATGTAGTAAACTGATAAGAATTTGTCTTATTTGCCTTATTAGCATTACCACCATAGGCACTTTTCCACGTAGTCAAATTATGAACAGCATTTTTCTATAATAAGGCATATTCCATGCACATCATTTAGAGAAAAGTAAATTAAAAAATAGAAAAGATTTATGGAGCATGAAATCTGCGTGCATGTAATGTAAGCATATGTTTTATATGTATTTCCTCTCTGTACAGAATAATAAATACCACTACATTTGATGCAAGTAATTCACCTCCAGGATTGTGCATATGAAGTGACCAGACTAATCCCATCATTAAATTATCACCTTGCATTTATCATTAAGACTCCAATACCACATATGAAATATATACAAGACATGTTCCACGTGACATGACTTTCTGCTTTACAAAATGGGTTGGATTCCTGTGTTTCTACAGAGATGAGTAAGTCAGCAAAGCATCTACAAAATGCCTCTGATTTATGCAAGCACGTTTGTGTAGAAACATAATGAAGATTTTGAAGTGGGCAGTCATTTCTACTTTGATGAGTATAATTCCTTGCCTCAACTTCATGCTTCACGGTTTTTCACAGAGGCCTAAAACTAATAAAACTAAAAAAAGGATTTTACATTTAAGTTCTTATAGCCACTAAGGAAAGAATTTCAGTCTGAATCACATGGAATACGTTAAAGCTCTGCTGAAGTTTCTGATCAAAAGGCAAACAGAAGCACTGCTCACATTTCTATGCATATCTTGCAATATATCTTTTAAATTAACCCAAATTAGAAAAACTAAAAAACATACCTGTTACTGAGTCCTAAAAATATTGAATCAAATGTCAAACTCAGTCTGATTTGCTTTCACAATAACTGCATATCCTCTTACAAATTTCATTAAAAATTCTGAGTTCATTTTATCCTGACCGTTTTTCCAGAAAGCAGTTTATACCCACAAGATTTATACAGATGTTTCTGTTCAAAGGCAGGCAGAACCAATTTAGAAATTGCCAAATTCTGTTTCTAACAAACTGAAAAAAAAAAGAAAAAAGCTATAGTGTACAGAATACAACTAAAAATACAGGAACTATAAAGATAACTGGGGTTGTAGGAGGTGGGAGAGGAATAAAGCTTTTCATTCTTTCTCCATCAGAACAAAGGTTCTTCATGGGAGTAAGAATATAGAAAAGGCAAAATCACAGGTTATTAACAGCCCTCAGTTATTAAGAGACACTTTACATTACTACATGAATCAGTACAGAAATCAGCAGCAATGAATTCTATGATTATACAAGCAAAAAAAAAAAAAAAAAAAAAAAAGGCTGAAAAATTCTAGACACAGCCTGAACTGCAGGCCTGAAAAAAGAGCCCCGTCCAGGTATTTGGTGCACAGAAAGCACACGCCCCATGAGCATTCTACTTTCATGCTTTTCTTTTGTGCACAAAACCTGATACAACTGAGGATCTTAGGCTGGACCATGTACTAAATTAAAAATTCTAAAAAAGTTTCCAAAAATTAAAGCATGAATTCCTAGTTGTGATTCAAAGTTGATTTTTCTCTCTTTTAGGAGCAAGCAAATAAAAATATAGCCATGTTCATGTAATTTTACATGTATTTATAATTATAGCTGAGCATGGAGGTCTAGCGGGCGACAGCTTGGGTTAGACGTTCAGCTTTGCTATTGCAACATTTCTTAATTTTTGTACACAAGGTCAAGGTGTTGGGCCATAGACAAGGCTGTAGATCCTACGTTCCAGCTTAGAGCATTCAATTTGTGTGTGTGTGGTTTTTTTAAAGTTTTCCCTCCAACATGGAATGTCACACAGCCTTGTTTCAGTCACTGTAGGAAAAAAAATGACAAGTTAAAAATTCAGCAATATATTGCTAACAACTGCAAGACTACCAGAATAGATTCCCCCTACCCTCTGAATTCATGGAATGCATAGATTCTCTCTTAAAATTTATCTTTAAAGGATTTTCAACTTTAAGAATATAAAACTGTTCATCAAAAGGAACAGAAAGTATAAGGAATCTCTGAAAGCTAGAAATGTAAAAGGGCAATGTACTTACTACAGCTAAACCAAGAGGGAATCAACCAAAGGTCTCTGGATTTGTACCCCACAAACTGGCATTTCCTTCTTGGCATTCAATAAAAATTATGCTACGTAATTTTTCAAGAATTTTAAAAATTTACTTAGGCTATGAAAAGACTTAAAAAACAAACAGGCACAGACATCATCAAATGTGTTTAAGAAATCTGACTACGAGTTTTGAAAATCTTTGGACCTTATTAACTTTATGAAATTTCTCTAAAGACGATGCTGATTAATGACAGTTATTTCTCCATCACCAAAGTTAATAATGTTAGTTTTCTTAAGGTTACAGTGCTAGAATCCACTTCATAGATACATCTTCGTTATTACGAAACAAACATTACTTTAGGTGAACAAAGATTTTTACCACATGTTAAGGTTAGAATTTCGGTTCTTTGTCAGAAAGAAGCTCAATCTGGATTCAAGGCCAGTGCTAATTGTTGGCCAGTGAGTCTTTTTTTTTTATTTCTATCTTTACGTACATACACAAAGGTCCACAAACAATGCTACCTCCTCCCCCTTGAATTTTTTTCCCAAGGGATTTCAACCACTTCCCTCCTAGGTCCACTAAAGAAGAATGAGGACACCGCCCTCCTTCCCCCCACACACAGTCAGTCAATAAAACAATGCTCCAAATCAAACAGTTTAGAGGCAAATGCTAGTAATGTGTGAGTGTATATATTTGAAATGTTTAAGAAATTAGTCCTCTCAAACATAGTTGAGAGCATGTTCTATACAGGGGTGGGCAAAATAAGGTTTACAGTTGTTTGTATGGAAAAGAAGACAATATTTAATAAATACGTAATACAAGAATAAACTGTGTTTTGCATACTCCCAAATGTAAACCTACTTTTGCTCGACCCTGTATATAACTGCATTCTGATTTTATCCTGCTTAATACATGGTTATATTTTCTGCCCTGCTTAGTAAGGCTGGGAGTGGGGGTGAAGAGAGAAAGCAGATAGAGTTGAATACTTGTCTTGGTTAGAGCAAACAGCAACTTTTTAGAAATCTTTAGGCAAGGTGACAAGTCTACTGCCATTGTGTGGCATCAGGTTTCTGGTTTGACAAATATGGTGCAGAAATTATGTGTCCAGATCTAGTCATAATAATCCTAAGTACAAAATAGTCTAAAAATAGTCAGCACATTTACGCAATGCACTTATGCCTGAAGAAAGAGAATTCCTCAAAGGTCAGGCTGTATTCCAAATATTCCAAAACACTAAGCATTCAGATCAGTAAAGCCAGAATCTGTTTAACATTTTCAGGTCACCTTTTTCCTGGGAAAATCTAAATATCTAGGACATCAGTGCAATAATAACCCTTGTGTTAGCATCTGATAATAGATTTAGCTTTTCAGGTCTTTTAAAAAAAGACATACTATAGCCCTAGCTGGCTTAGTGGATAGAGCGTTGGGTTGCAGACCGAAGAGTACCGAGTTCGATTCCGGCAAGGGCATGTACCTTGGTTACAGGCTCCTCCCTGGCCTGGGCCCTTGTCAGGGCTCATGCAGGAGGCAACTAATCGATGTGTTTTTCTCACATCAATGTTTCTCTCTGTCTTTCCCTCCTGCTTACACTCTCTCTAAAAATCAATGGAAAAATATCCTAGGGTGAGGATTAACAAAATAAAACAAAACAAAAAGATATACTATAGACAGCTTCAGAAACCAGATTTAATTAAAGACATCAGTCATATGATTGACTATATTATTTTTATCTACTCAAGAATATAAATTTCTCAGCTAATGATTTAACATTCAGTATAGAAAAGAATGAGAAGATGTTCATGTATACTTACTGCCTGTAACTTATACTTTGGTAATATCTATTACAAATTTTTTTTCAATTGATTTCAAAGAGGTAGGGAAAGAGACAGAAACATCAATGATGGAGAAACCAAGATGGCGGCATAGGTAAACACCGGAAATTGCTGCCTCGCACAGCAACTTAAAAAATACAAATAAAAGACAAAATGGACATCATCCAGAACCACAGGAAGGCTGGCTGAGTGGAAATTCTACAACTAGAAGGAAAGAGAAAAGTACACTGAGACTCAGAGGAGGTGCGGTGTGGAAGTAAAGTACAGAGATACCGAGGCACACACAGAAAGGGCTGGCAGCTGAGGATGCGGCGCACCTGGAAAGGGCTAGAAACTGAGGACACGGTTGTCTTTTTCAATCGGGAGGGAGTCTCAAGCTCCTGACTGCTCTGAACTCCAGTTCCGGGCATGTCTCTGGGGACCCAGACTCATACAGGAGAAACTGGACTATCTGGCATCAGTCGGAACTCGAGGGTGGCTTTCTCTCAGAGGTACTCGCAGTGATTGCTGGGACACTGACAAGTGGGGCCTCTTAGGGTAGGGCTGAGGAGCAGCCATAGCTGCTTGCTCCGCCCCGTTGATCCCCAGAGACCCCACCCCACGCAAGCTGTGCACAGAGGCTTTTGCATATGAAAGGCCTGGCCCTTTGCAATCTAAAATTACCTAACAAACTGCAGCTGAGCCAGAGAAACTCAGAACTTCCAAAAGAAGACCCAAGGCCCCACAGCAGCTTGCATTATGTCACAGCTGGGCTCCTCCTGGGTAGCCTCAAGCAGAGGCTAAATTAGCACCTCCTTAGAGATACAAGAGCCAGTGTACCCAGTGGTCAGAGTGGGACCATCCAGATTACAACTCCTCAGATCCATAAAGGGACACACTCAGGGGGCAGACTCAGTGAGCACCAAAGCCCCAATGAAGCAAGTCTTGCCCCAGAAGGGTGTCTCCATTACAGAAGTTCTCCCACTGCAGACACAGCTGATTCTCACAGCCAGTTGGCCTGGAGGTCAATTCCTCACAGTGATACCTACAACAATCAAGGCTTAACTACAAGACTGTGCACAATGCTCACAAAGGGGTGCACCAAGAGTGTCCACCTCAGGTAATTAGGGAGGCTGAACTATTGGGCCCTATAGGACACCTAGCACAGAAAGCCACTCTACCAACACAGGGAAGCATAAAAAATGTGGAGACAAAGAAACAGGTCACAAATGACAGAAATGGAGGAAAGCAAACTACTGGATATAGAGTTCAAAAACCACACTTTTAAGGTTTTTCAAGAACTTTCTAGAAGCTGCCGATAAATTTAGTAAGACCCTCAATAAGTCTAGTGAGACCGCCGATAAATTTAGTGAGACCCTCAAGAAATCTAGTGAGACCCTCGAGGTTATGAAAAAGGACCAATTAGAAATTAAGCATACACTGACTAAAATAAAGAATATTATACAGAGTTCCAACAGCAGACTAGAAGATCACAAGAATCAAGTCAACGATTTGAAATACGAAGAAGCAAAAAACACCCAACCGGAAAAACAAAAAGAAAAAAGAATCCAAAAATATGAAGATAGTGTAAGGAGCCTCTGGGACAACTTCAAACATACCAACATCCGAATTATGGGGGTGCCAGAAGAAGAGAGAGAGCAAGATATTGAAAACCTATTTGAAGAAATAATGACAGAAAACTTCCCCTACCTCGTGAAAGAAATAGACTTCCAAGTCCAGGAAGCACAGAGAACCCCAAACAAAAGGATTCCAAAGAGGACCACACCAAGACACATCATAGTTAAAATGCCAAGGGCAAAAGACAAAGAGAGAATCTTAAAAGCAGTAAGAGAAAAACAGTTACCTACAAGGGAGTACCCATACGACTGTCAGCTGATTTCTCTACAGAAACTATGCAGGCCAGAAGGGAGTGGCAAGAAATATTCAAAGTGATGAATACCAAGAACCTACAACCAAGATTACTTTATCCAGCAAAGCTATCATTCAGAACTGAAGGTCAGATAAAGAGCTTCACAGATAAGGAAAAGCTAAAGGAGTTCATCACCACCAAACCAGTATTATATGAAATGCTGAAAGGTAACCTTTAAGAGGAGGAGGAAGAAGAAGAAAAAAGTAAAGATACAAATTATAAACAACAAATACACATCTATCAACATGTGAATCTAAAAATCAAGTGAATAAATAATCTGATGAACAGAATAAACTGGGGAATATAATAGAATCAGGGGCATAGAAAGGGAGTGGATTGACTATTTTCGGGTGGGAAAGGAGTGCGGGGGGTGGGGGAAGAGACTGGACAAAAATCGTACACCTATGGATGAGGACAGTAGGGGTGAGGGGGGAAGAGGCATGGGGTGGGGTAGGAACAGGGTGGAGGGGAGCTATGGGGTAAAAAAGAGGAACAACTGTAATAATCTGAACAATAAAGATTTAATTAAAAAAAAAAAAACAAACATCAATGATGAGAGAGAATCATTAATTGGCTGTATCCTACACTCCCCACACTGGGGATCGAGCCTGCAATCCGGGCATGTGCCCTGACTGGGAAACAAACCATGATCTCTTAGTTCATAGATCAACGCTCAACCACTGAGCCATGCCAGCCAAGCTTCTATTAAAAATTTAAATGCTGCCTGGGCAGTGTGGTTGGAGCATCGTTCAATGCACTAGAAGGTTGTAGGTTTGATTCCTGGTCAGAACACATACTCAGGTTGTGGTCTCAATTTCTGGCCAGGGTGCATGCATATCAGAGGCAACTGATTGATGTTTCTCTCTGTCGCTTTCCCTCTCCCTTCCTCCCTCTCTAAAATAAAAAATAAAAATAAAAAAACAGCCGAAACCAGTTTGGCTCGGTGGATAGAGCGTCGGCCTGCGGACTGAAAGGTCCCAGGATCGATTCCAGTTAAGGGCATGTACCTGGGTGGTGGGCACATCCCCAGTGGGAGATGTGCAGAAGGCAGCTGATCGATGTTTCTCTCTCATCGATGTTTCTAACTCTCTATCTCTCTCCCTTCCTCTCTGTAAAAAATCAATAAAAAATATATTAAAAAACAAAACAAAACAACAACAAAAAAAACATACCCTTGGGTGAGGATTAAAAATAAATTTTAAAGAAAAACATTTAAATGCTAACACACATTGAGAGTTCACAGAAACAGAATTATACAAATGTTCTCCAATGGACCAATATATGCTCAAACTCATTCATAATATGAAAAATACAATTTAAAACTACATGGCAAGAGTACATTCAAACAATGAGACTATATAGCCTTAAAAAAAGAGGCTCCCCATTGAAATGTAAAAACCTTCAAAATAATAAAGTGCAAAAACAAGATGCAGAACAGTGTTTATAGTATGCTACATTTTCTTCAATAACAAAAGAGTATCTGTGGGAAGATTATAATTGTATTTGCTTATTCAGGCATTAAAAAAACCTGTGGAAAAATACATAAGAAACTAGTAATATCAGTTAATACAATACACTTTTCTGTGTGTGGAGGACAAAACTGAGTGACTAGGGGATAAATTTTACTGTATCTCTTCATACTTTTGACTTTTGAACCATGTTAACACATCACTTATTTACAGATAACTAAAGATTCTGGCTCCTTGCACAAAGATGTTCAATGCAGCATTATTTGACAGTAAAAATATGAAACCAAAACAGAGGTTACAATAGAGACTAGTTAATAAATTCTGCAACATTTATATAACATTTTAAAACAATGAGATGGTTGTATATGTCTCATATCTTTATATGGAATAATAGTTAAAATTTATTATTAAGTAGAAAAACAAGCTGCAAAATAATATAAACGTATTTTTTAAACAATTAAAAATACATATATGTAAGTACATATATGTAAAAATCTGGAAGAATATATCACAAACCTAATAGTAATTTCTGCAAAGGGAAAGATACACGGAATTTGTACTTCTGAAATTCTGCAGTTCTATAATGTTGAAATTTCTTTAAATAAGCAGGTATTATTTAACATAAACAGAAAGATAAAAATGTAAGTTTTAAGGCTATAAAAACAACTACTCTTTACCTGGGAACATCATAAAACACAGAAACTACTTTCAACAGTTAACTAAATTTTAGTATCTGCAGCAGGGGTGGGGAATGTCTGGCCTGTGGGCCGTATAAGTCCCGCAAAATCATTTGGTCTGGTCCTGCCAAGGCATTAGGGGTGAATAAATTAAATGTTTGACCAAATATAGCAGGCCAATTTTTACGCTGATAATTTTGTATGGCCTGCAAATGATGTTTTGATATCCAAATGGGCCTTGGCAGAAAAAATGTTCCCCATTCCTGGTCTACAGAGTCATGTTAGTCAAAATTTAAAAGGATAACATCTATCTTCCAGTACCTGTTAATACTAGAACAAAATAGGTTTTCCTGCTGTTTTCTCCTGGACGTAAGAAGTAAAACGTTTTAGAAACTTTGGATACTCTCGTTTTGCCACTGCCCTTAACACTGAGGCTGGTGCCCATCCTCCAGGGTTCACTACGATTTAAAGAAAAATTAAAATGTTAAGATACAATTCTCCAAATACACATGAAGCACTCATTTTGTTCCTATGCTTTAAAAAATTTCATGATGTTGGAACAATTGGCATCTCTTAAAAGTTTTGACCATTAATCCTTCATATTAACTACCAAACAAGAACAGAGAGCAAATAAGAAAGCATTTATTACCTTTCTAAATTGTTCTTACTTCCCTAAAACATATTTAAATATTAGTATAGCTACACTTTAGGTTGAGGCAGATCTTTTCATTAAACTCTACTATAATCAAACTAGAGGCCCAGTGCACGAAATTCATGCACGGGTAGGGTCCCTAGTGGCTGCTGGCTGCCAGCTGGGGCCCTTCCTTCATTCTGTGCCGCCCCCTGGTGGTCAGCGCATGTCATAGCTGGCGATGGGACTCCCGGTCAGTTGAACTCCTGAGGGGACACTATGCATATTAGGCTATCCTATCTAATAAAAGAGAAAAATGGTAATTGGCGTACGACGATACCCTTTTCATTGGCTAATCAGGGCTATATGCAAATTAACTGCCAACTATGATTGGCAGTTAACTGCCAACTAAGATTGGCAGTTAACTGCCAACTAAGATTGGCAGTTAACTGCCAACAAGATGGCGGTTAATTTGCATATGTAGGCACAATGCAGGGAGGCGAAAGGGAAAGCAGGAAGAAGCCCCCTGCCACTGACAGTGATCAGAAACCCAGGGGGGAGCTAAGAGCTGGGGGGCAGGGCAAAGGCGGCCCTGGGGCCGCCTTTGCCCTGCCCCCCAGCCATGATCGGAGAATCAGGCGCCTTTGCCGCCCTGGCCTGTGATAGCAGGAAGTAGGGGTGGAGCCAGCTATGGGAGCTGGACACAGTCGAAGCTGGCAGTCCCAGGAGCTAGGGGTCCCTTGCCTGGGCCTAAAGCGAAGCCCACGATCGTGGGGCCGCTGCAGCTGCGGGTCCCCGCTGCCCGGGCCGGACGCCTAGGCCAGAGGCGTTAGGCCTGGGCAGGGGCGGAGCCTGCAACCGCGGGGAGCTGGGGGTCCCCTGTCCAGGCCTGACACCTCTGCCGGAGGCCTCAGGCCTGGTCAAGGGGCCGATCCAGTGATTGGTGATCGGAGGATGATGAGGGTCAACTCCTCTGGCCGAGGCATCAGGCCTGGGCGGGGGGCGGAGCCGGGGATTGGGGGGATATGATGGTCCCCTTGCCCAGGCCTGAAGCCTGGGTCAGAGGTGTCAGGCTTGGGCGGGGGGCGGAGCAAGCGATCAGAGGGAGATGGGGGTCCCCTGCCCAGGCATGATTCCTGGGCCAGAGGCCTCAGGCCTGGGCGGGGGCCAGAGCCAGTGATCTGGGGGAGATGGGGGTCCCCTGTCCAAGCCTGACACCTCTGGCGGAGGTGTCAGGCCTGGGCAAGGGGCCGATCAGGTGATCAGAGGGTGATGGGGGTCTACGCCTCTGGCTGAGGCGTCAGGCCTGGGCAAGGGGCCGATCCTGCAATTGGAGGGTGATGGGGGTCAACGCCTGAGGGCTCCCAGTATGTGAGAGGGGGCAGGCTGGGCTGAGGGACACTCCCCACCCCCCCCCCACACACACACCCAGTGCACGAATTTCGTGCACCGGGCCCCTAGTTATATATATAGACTAGAGGGCCCAGTGCACAAAAATTGATGCACTCAACGGGAGAGGGGTCCTTCAGCCCAGCCAGAACCCTCTCACAGTCTGGGAGCCCTCAGGGGATGTCTGCCTGCTGTGGAGGTTCCCACCACTACCACTGCGCTTGCCAGCCGTCAGCCCGGCTTCTGGCTGAGCAGCGCTCCCCCTGTGGGAGCGCACTGACCACCAGGGGGGCAGCTCCTGCTTTGAGCGTCTGCCCCCAGTGGTCAGTGCGCGTCATAGCAACTGGTCGTTCCACTGTTCCGTCGATTTGCATATTAGCCTTTTATTATCCTATATAATAAAAGCCTAATATGCTAAGCGTCTGGTTGTATAGTCTTCCATTCAACCAATCAAAGTGTACTATGCTAATGATATGCTAAGGCTGCTCAAATGCTCGTGCACTGACCACCAGGGGCTAGACAGTTGACCAGTCGCTATGACGTGCACTGACCACCACGGGACAGATGTTCTGACTGGTGGGTTAGCTTGCTGCTGGGGTCTGGCTGATCGGGACTGAGCGAGACAGGCCAAACATGCCTGGAGTCCTACCGCGGTACCTCCCCACTGGCCAACCTCCTGCATCCCTCCCCGGCCCCGATCGTGCACCAGTGGGGTCCTTCGGTCAGGCCTGCGCCCTCTCGCAATTTGGACTTAGGGACCCTCCTCTCCCCCTGAGTGCACAAATTTTGTGCACCAGGCGTCTAGTATGGGATAATACCTTACTCAGGCATAACTATCTCTTTAAAGACCACTAGCAGTTATGGTCCTGTATAAAGAAGGTATGAGGATTTGGATTTCAGTATCTACTACAAGTAGGAAATGGGTTTAGTAATAAGGAACCAAAGCAACAGGGCTGTCCAGCAGCAGGTCAATATAAAACAAACACGTAAGTAGCAACTAATAAGGATTAGGGACCAATCAGTGATGAAAAAAATGAGCAAGCCTGACAATAAGAAAAAGAACTGCTAAAAAAAAGAAAAAGAAAAAAAAAAAAAAGAACTGCTAATTTCCTTTCCCACTGTTGCTTACATTTCTAATTCTACGTATATTCTTTTAGGTAAATACTTAATAAAATGGTTCTTAAAACCAAGGATATGTGATAGTGGTCTTAATATAAGGTTTTTAAAAAAATATATTTTTATTGATTTCAGTGAGGAAGGGAGAGGGAGAGATAGAAACATCAGCTGCCTCTTGCATGCCCCCCACTGGAGATCGAGCCTGTACCCAGGCCATGTGCCCTGTCCAGGAATGGAACCATGATCTCCTGGTTCATAGGTTGATACTCAACTACTGAGCCATGTCAGTTGGCCTAAAGTTTTAAAATTTACCTATCTAGTCCAAGCTTCAAAAATTCTAATATAGTAGTAGTTCTGGGGTGGAAGGCAGGTATGTATATTTCCTGAAAGTTTGGTATACATCTTTCCAAATTAAAAATTACTAATCTAAAGGGTAAAAACTCAAAAGGCATTTGTAATGGTATTTTTCCAAATGGTTAGTTATCATGTAGATCACACTAAGAATATCCACATTACCAAATAGCAAAAACAAACAACGAAATACATACCATTAGCTACATATGTAATCTTGCATAAAATGTTGTCCCTGCTAATCTTCTGGTTTCCTTCTGGTGGGCTAACCAAGGTTTGACAAATCATAGCGATATTTATTTTGGCACGAACACATCGATTGTTCAGCTGCCAAAACAAAAAATAAAAATAAAACAGCAGTATAGCAGATACCCA
This sequence comes from Myotis daubentonii, assembly GCF_963259705.1. Classification (NCBI taxonomy): domain Eukaryota; kingdom Metazoa; phylum Chordata; class Mammalia; order Chiroptera; family Vespertilionidae; genus Myotis; species Myotis daubentonii. The sequence goes on along the minus strand of NC_081843.1, from coordinate 76,487,510 downwards.
GTATTTTGTAATCTCTACTAGTCTAATAATACTAAGTAAGCTGAAACCTCAACTCATCAAAATATTCAACAAATCTTACAAGGATCAAACAACACATGCCAAACTGCTAAGATATCAGAAATGATCTCTCCTCCTTTTACGTAGTAAATGGAGCTAAATTGAGGCAGCAACCAGAGGTTTTGCCAGTAGTTGATTATGACTTAAGAGGCAACTGTGAGAAGTATTCTGCATATACTACCTATCAGTGCTGTCTCACCTCATCTCAGAAACAAAGGAAAAGAGACCTGCTGAAATGTTCACAGCCATGACTACTGTTCTTCAGATAATACACAGGCTATATTATTCTAAGAAGCCAAAATAGCACAAAATCTAAGAATTATCAACTCTAGTATCTGTGTGTCTGGCATGTGTTTATCATTTTTGTACTGCATGTATAGTTAGCTTTATATTATACAACTGTACACATTTATACAATGGACTTACAGGAGCACTATCATGATCCACAGAAAAATTACAAACTATCCAAGTTTCAGGGTCATTTTCAGTCAAGGCTGGTATCTTTCGAATGGCAGAAAGATATAATACATCTCGCTGAGAAGCAGGCCACACTCTCTGTGGAAGAAGTAAAAATCATTTGAAAATTTGAACAATTCTTTATTCATTTGTAATATGGAACTAACAGAGAAACAAATGTAAAATCAATAAGTATCTTAGTTGAAGGTAAAAATCTGTCAAATTTTAAATGAAAAGCATCTGAGAATACCCACCAAAGGATTAATTATGGACAGTGAGTTAATGGCTTTGCAGAACTATAGCAAAGGAATAGTGTTCTGCTATTTTTATTTTTTTTTAAATTATAGTAATTTGCTATTTAAACCATTTTTAAGTATACAATTCATTGCCATTAATACATTCGGAATGTTATGTAAGCATTACCACATTTTCAAAGAACTGTTATCATCCCAAATAGAAACTCTGTACCTATTAAGAAATGACACAGCATTACACCCCCTTCCTCAAGCCCTGGCAATATCCTGCTTTTAACTATAGTATTAAACCTCAGCTTAAATTGTTCAGAGACTTTAAGCAAAGATTTTAGGGAAAGAAGACTACTCTTTTGACATCATAATCACACTTGAAGAATTCCAAATCAGGTAGACAGAATCTTTGAGTTTTATGGTATACAAGGAGAAACATATACTGTTGGAATGACATGGTACCTAGGTCTCCGAAAACTGGGGCTTTTGTACTTTTCAATGAGAGAAAATATGCCTTGTCTTTTCTGATTGTTGACTATAAAAAGTAGCCAACAACTTAGTGTCAACACAACACAAATCATTTGCAAAGTGAAATGGTTTATATTTTAAAGATACAAAATTTCATGCAGTCAACAAAAGTAGTGTTGGAGAAATGTATGTGAAACTAGTAATAAATGAAAATTTAATCATGTTAGAACTAATAAATGCAAATACAAAAGGAGGATGATGAGGGAAATTTAAAGAATGAGATGACTTAAATATTAGAAGATGAGTAGTCCTCTTTAAGACCATATTATAAAAGAAGCCAAATCTAAAGAAAAAAGATGTCATAGTGTTATTGGATTTTGTGGAAAAAGAAATATGCCAGGATTTTTTTATTCAAATAATTATAATTGTAACTTAAATTTTGTTATGTATGATCCATTCTTTTAATAATTTTTAGTTTTATTTTTCAAGAAATAAACCTAATACAACCTATATAATCCTCCCTTCTGTCTATTATTTACCAAGTGAAATATTGGCAGCAGATTGTTTCCCTGGATCAATTATCATCAAATAATAAGATTCTTCTGATTCTAAATTATTGGCTATTTATCTTTATTCTAAATTATAGAGCAATTAATTGATATTTTAACATCTACTAAATTTCAGATTACACTTAAACCCTGCACAAATCTGTATGTTGAAATAGAATCTTAATTTTTACACATTTCTTGAGCAGCTACCATGTAAAATGAAGCCTAGCTTATAGTCATCCTTATCTAATAAAAGAGAAACATGGTAACTGGCATATGACCGCTACCCTTCCCATTGGCTAATCAGGGCGATATGCAAATTAACTGTCAGCCAAGATGGCGGCCGGCAGCCAGGCAGCTTAAACTGAACATGAGGCTTGCTTGCTTCAGTGACGGAGGACTGCAACGTTCCCCGCCTGCCTTGCCGGCCTCTGAGCTTGCAGTTTAAAAAACATTGTAACAAATATGGAAGCTAAACAAAACCCCAGGAACCAGCTTTCAGAGAGCTGGGATCTCAGAGCTGGAGTTGATACAGAGTTTCGATTATAGAACCGAAACAAACCAGATACCTGTTTTCAGCAGCTGAGGCCTCAGAGCTGGAGCCAAGACGCAGAGCTAAAGCTGGCCCAGAATAAAAAAAAAAAAAAAAAAAAAAAAAAAAAAGGAGCAGTTGGGAGCTTCAGTCCCAGCCTGAAAACAGCCCTCAGCCCCTCACCCAGACTGGCCAGGCACCCCAGTAAAGACCCCCACAGTGAAGGGTGTGTGACCAGCTGCAAACAGCCATCATCCCCTCACCCAGGCTGGCCAGGCAACCCAGTGGGGACCCCCACCCTGATCCAGGACACCCTTCAGGGCAAACCAGCCGGCCCCCACCCATGCACCAGGCCTCTATCCTATATAGTAAAAGGGTAATATGCCTCCAAGGACCGGGATCAGCGGAGCCGTGAGGCCTCCCGGCACCGGGATCAGCATGACAGGGGGCAGTGCCCAAACCCCCTGATCGCCCTGCGGCTCTGTGTGTGACAGGGGGCGGGGCCACAACCTCCCTATCTGCCCTGCTCTGTTCGTGACAGGGGAAGGCGCCCCAAACCCCTGATCGGCCCTGCTCTGTGCCTGATAGGGGGGAGCTCCCCAACCCCCTGATCGCCCTGCGGCTGTGTGTGTGACAGGGTGCGGCGCCCCAACACCCCCCACCCCCCCACGGGCCCTGCTGTGTGTGTGATGTGGTAGAGCCATAACCTCCCCATCGGCCCTGCCCTGAGTGTGACAGTGGCGGCGCCCAACCCCCTGATCGGCCCTGCTCTGTGGGTGATAGAGGGCGGGGCCCCAACCCCCTGATCGGCCCTTCTCTGTGAGTGACAGGGGGGAGCTCCTCAACGCCCTGATGGGCCCTGCTCTGTGAGTGACAGGGGGGAGCTCCCCAACCCTCTGATGGGCCCTGCTCTGTGCGTGACAGGGGGGAGCTCCCCAACCCCCTGATTGGCCCTGCTCTGTGCGTGACAGAGGGCAGCGCCCCAACCCCCAGATTGGCCCTGCTCTGTGCGTGACAGGGGGTGGCGCCGCAACCTCCCCATCGACCCTGCCTTGAGTGTGACAGGGGGCGGTGCCCCAAACCCCCAATCAGCCCTGCTCTGAGCCTGACCAGGGGCTGCACCTAGGGATTAGGCCTGCCCTCTGCCACCCGGGAGCAGGCCTAAGCCAGCAGGGCGTTATCTCCCGAGGGGTCCCAGAGTGCGAGAGGGCACAGGCCGGGCTGAGGGACGCCCCCCCCCCCCCCGGAGTGCACAAATTTTTGTGCACTGGGCCTCTAGTCCTATATAATAAAGGCCTAATATGCTAATGACATGCTAGGGCCACTGAACCGCTTGCTATGACGTGCACTGACCACCAGGGGGCAGATGCTCCAACCGGTAGGTTAGCTTCCTGCTGGGGTCTGGCTGATTGGGAATGAGCAAGACAGGTCAGACATGCCCTGGAGCCCTCCCATGGTCCCTCCCTGGCTAGACAACCTCCCATGTCTCTTGTCAGCTCCGATCGTGCACCAGTGGGGTCCCTCGGCTGGCTTGAGCCCTCTCGCAATCCAGGACCCTCTTGGGGGATGTTGGAGAGCCAGTTTCGGCCCAATCCCGCAGGCCAGGTGGAAGGACCCCACTGGTGCATGAATTCACGCACTGGGCCTCTAGCCTATATAATAAAAGCCTAAGTGACTGTTACAGTGGAACAACCGGTTGCTATGATGCACACTGACCACCAGGGGGCAGACGCTTACCATAGGAGCTGCTCCCTGGTGGTCAGTGTGCTCCCACAGGGGGAGCACCACCCAGCCAGAAGCTGGGCTCATGGCTGGGGAGCGCAGCTGCCACAATGGAAGCCTCTCCCCAACTCCATGGCAGCTGGCAAGGCAGACCGGGATGAGCGTGAGCAGTGCCCGGCCCCAATTTGGGCTCCTCCCTGGCCGCCTGTTGCTTGGCACACTGCTACATCCCCCGAGGGGTCCCAGACTGCGAGAGGGAGCAGGCAGAGCTGAGGAACCCTGCCCCCAGTGCATGAATTTTGTGCACTGGGCCTCTAGTTAGATATAAAATGCCTCAGGTGAAAGACTGAGCTTAAGAAATACAGAGCAAGGAACCAAGATGGCGGCATAGGTAAACGCCGGAGTTTGCTGCCTCGAACTACCACTTCAAAAATACAACTAAAAGATGGAACGGACATCACCCAGAACCACAGGAAAGCTGGCTGAGGGGAAATTCTTCAACTAGAAGGAAAGAGAACAGCATACTGAGGCTCAGAGGAGGCGCAGTGTGGAAAATACAAAGGTGCGGAGGTGTGCGCGGAGCGGGCTGGTGGCTGAGGGCGCGGTTGTCGTTTTCAATCGGGAGGGAGGCTCAGGCTCTGAGCTCCAGTTCTGGGCGAGTCTCTAGGGACCCAGACTCAAACAGGAGAAGCGGGACTGTCTGGCATCGGTCAGAACGCGAGGGCAGCTTTCTCTCCGAGGTTTGCAGCGGTTGCTGGGACTCTCAGAGGCAGAGCCTCTGGGAACTGGACTGAGAGTAGCCATAACTGCTCCCTCTGCCCGCCCTGTTTGATCCCGTGCGACCCGCCCCACCCAAGCCCTGCACAGAGCCATTTGCCGGATAGCCTCAGGCAAAGGCTAGATTAGCACCTCCCAGAGGACAGAAGTTTTCCCACTGCAGACACAGCTGATTCTCACAGCCAGTTGGCCTGGCGGTCAAATCCCCCCTAGTATTGCCTACAACAATCAAGGCTTAACTACAACAAGACTACGCACAAAGACCACTAGGGGGTGCACCAAGAAAGCATAAAAAATGCGGAGACAAAGAAACAGGACAAAACTGTCAATGGAGGATATTGAGTTCAGAACCACACTTTTAAGGTCTCTTAAGAAGTGTCTAGAAGCCGCCGATAAATGTAGTGAGATCTTCAAGAAATCTAATGAGACCCTCGATGTTATGATAAAGAACCAACTAGAAATTAAGCATACACGGACTGAAATAACGAATACTATAAAGACTCCCAACAGCAGACCAGAGGAGCGCAAGAATCAAGGCAAAGATTTGAAATGCGAAGAAGCAAAAAACACCCAACCGGAAAAGCAAAATGAAAAAAGAATCCGAAAATACGAAGATAGTGTAAGGAGCCTCTGGGACAGCTTCAAGCGTACCAACATCAGAATTATAGGGGTGCCAGAAGATGAGAGAGAGCAAGATATTGAAAACTTATTTGAAGAAATAATGACAAAAAACTTCCCCCACCTGGTGAGAGAAATAGACTTACAGGTCCAGGAAGCACAGAGAACCCCAAACAAAAGGAATCCAAAGAGGACCACACCAAGACACATCATAATTAAAATGCCAAGAGCAAAAGACAAAGAGAGAATCTTAAAAGCAGCAAGAGAAAGAAACTCAGTTACCTACAAGGGAGTACCCATACGACTGTCAGCTGATTTCTCAACAGAAACTTTGCAGGCCAGAAGGGAATGGCAAGAAATATTCAAAGTGATGAATAGCAAGAACCTACAACCAAGATTACTTTATCCAGCAAAGCTATCATTCAGAACTGAAGGTCAGATAAAGAGCTTCACAGATATGGAAAAGCTAAAGGAGTTCATCACCACCAAATCAGTATTATATGAAATGCTGAAAGGTATCCTTTAAGAAGAGGAAGAAGAAGAAAAAGGTAAAGATACAAATTATAAACAACAAACATGCATCTATCAACAAGTGAATCTAAGAATTAAGTGAATAAATAATCTGGTGATCATAATAGAATCAGGGACATTGAAAGGGAATGGACTGACTATTCTTGGGGGGGAAAGGGGTGTGGGAGATGCGGGAAGAGACTGGACAAAAATTGTGCACCTATGGATGAGGACAGTGGGTGGGGAGTGAGGGCGGAGGGTGGGGTGGGAACTGGGAGGAAGGGAGTAATGGAGGGAAAAAAGAGGAACAAATGTAATAATCTGAACAATAAAGATAAAAAAATAAATAAATAAATAAAACCAAATACACTTGGATTAAAAAAAAAAAAGAAATACAGAGCAAATCGCAAATATTTTCACATATTCAGCTCAATTAAAAAGTCACTTGAACCCTAGCTGGTTTGGCTCAGTGGATAGAGCATCAGCCTGCGGACTGAAGGATCAATCCCAGGATTGATTCCGGTTAAGGGCACATGCCTGGGCTTGATCCCCAGTAGGGGATGTGCAGGAGGCAGCCAATCAATGATTCTCTCTCATCATTGATGTTTTTTTATCTCTCTTTCCCTCTCTCTTACTCTCTGAAATCAATAAAGATACATTAAAAAAATAAAAGTCACCTGAAAAAAAAATGAAGTGCTTACTGAATCATTATATTTCCTATATAACACAATATTACTTTTTGTGGATCTCTTCCAAGTTTAATTTATTATTCTTTATTTGAAATAGTATTTGGCAATTTTCAGAAGGGGAAGAGAGTAGAATAAAGTAAGATGAATATTATTCGAAAACTTTAAATGTAGATTAGCAAAGGAAGAAATGAAGTAAAAGGGAACCAATTTAAATGACAATGCTTCTGTGTGCTCTGGTGTATGACCAACTTCTCAGTAGTTATGCTCAGCAACTTTTCATTGTTTTTAGATAATCTACTTAAGATCATTTTCATATCTGAGTCTTAACACAGGCAAATAACATACTTTTCCACTTCCCTTATTATATTGATGTCATAGGAAACTATGATTCACTTTCATATTCGATAACTATCAATCTCCCATAGACTAGCTGCTAGAAAAATATTTGCATTCCTGAATTATTAATAAAGCCTTTAGATCTTTTCTGGCATTTAATTTCCTGTCAAATTTTATTTTAGAAAATTTATATGTCTCAGTTTGAATTATAGTGAAATCCTTTAGGGATGAAGAAACATTTACCTTGTGCGTTTGATAAATGATGATTGCATTATCAGCTAATGTTTCCACCACATGAAAGTTTTCTATAGTTGCTGAAATGAAGGGAGAATATTAGTAGCCAAAAAGACATATTGCTTTTTCCTAGAAGGTGATTAATTCACTTATACTGAGAGTCAATTACAAATGAACATTATAGTAAAATGAACAGGACTCTGCCCCACTTGGGCTAAGTTCAAATGGAAGGTAGTTAATACCTAGTATTAGGGCTATAGATGGTGGCTGTGGGAGCTGATCACCAGGAAATCTCATTTTCCTTTATCCAACATTTAGCTTCCACAGCAAGAAGGCGATTCTCTATCAACACTGCATTACTCAGGCACAAATTATTCCCCAACACTATGACCCCTCCCTATAATCCCTAATTTACTGAAGCTGAATAAACTGCTCTATCTAGGTTTAGGTAACTGTATTTACTGGGAAGATTGTCAAACTGTCATTGATATACGTCTTATGATGTTCAAAAGTATCTATTTATGCAATCTGGTGTCTAAGGGAAACACCCCCTGCCAAAGTAGCTAAATAAACCACAGCAGGATTCATGTAGGATTTACCAGGGAAACAAAACAATCTAGGAGAAAAGTAGATAAAACAGAAACCTTAGTTTTAGTCCTGGCATTTACACCTACTAGGTCTGTGGCCTTTGACAAGTCACTTGACCTATCTGAATTTTACTTTATTACCTGTCTATGCAAAATTGTTGAGGTATTAAATCAAATGCTAAAAAATACTGCAAAGCATTTTATAGTGTGAAAAACTTTATTTAAATATAAAGTATTATCAGTCCCCTATATGATTCTCCAGATATTTTCTACATTGACTTTGCAAACTAAAGATAATATGAAGAAAATCAGATTGGGTTTGATATTAAATTCTAAATAATAATTATATTAATATACATTAATAATAGCAGCTTACTTTCCCAATCATTGCGAACGTCAACATTCCAGAAGTAATTGCAGACCTCGTGTCCTGTAACTCCTTTAACTGCATGGGTAGCTTTTAAAGGATCCAGAACAATCCCATTTTCTTCTACTTCTCTCCTATATACCTATACAGGACATAATTAAAAATCTGTTTAAAAATCCTAAAGTAAACATTTGAAAGCATGTTTGCAAATTTAACAGCTTTTTAGGATTTACGAAAATCTCTTTATGGAACATAAACATTCTGTTAAAATTAAATTTTAAATTATTAACACATTAAAATATTTAAAACTACAAATCCAAGATAAATTTCAACTATGAAAAAATATGCATAATGATGAATGACTAATTACTGTGAGTTATTAAAAAATAAATGTATCAATTTAAATCAGGCATTATTTACTAAACATTCTCAAAGACTGTTCAACATGGCAAAAAAGGACAAATAAACCTGGTTAAAACATAATCTCTTTAAGGATACTGATTTAAGGCGACTGTGTTCACTGATATACCCCCAGCATCTAGCATAGTATCTGAAACCCAGTAAAGCAACTATTTGCTGAATCAATGATTGAAAACTAAAATGTAATAAAGATCTATGCTCTCTTGCTTTAAATAATGAGGTTGTGTACTGGAGTGCTGATTAAAACTAGTTATTTCAAAATTATTGTGGGCTTGCTACTTTAGAGAACTCTGTAATAAGTTCTTTTTTAAATCCTCACCTGAGGACATGATGAGAGGGAGGGGGGGAGAGAGAGAGAAAGAGAGAAGAGACATGGATTGGTTGCTTCCCATATGCGCCCCAACCAACTGAGCCACCTGGCCAGGGCCTGTAATAAGTTCTTTTAACAAGTGATTAAACAATGTTACCAAAGGAAGAATCAGCTCTCAATTTATGGAGTGCCCATGGAGCCAGATACTACTAGGAATGTCACATGAACTTTCTCTTTTACAATCTCTCTCCCCAAACTCCATTCCCTATACACTTACTTATTTGCTATTGGGTCTGCTATTTTCCGAGTCATCTGAAATGGAACTCTGTAGACTTTTGGTTCTTTCTCTCATACTTCACGTAGGCTATTAAGATTATTACCAATCTTCTATAAAAAACAACTTGACTTTTCTACTATGGTTACTCTTTTAGGTAGACTTTCAACATCTGTACCCGACTTTCTCAAGAGCTTTTCTTAGTCTCTTGCTGCTTCCCTATCAGCTTACTCTTCTGAAAATGCTACTTTGCATAGTGGCTTACCTAATGCTACAAAGGGTAGACTATTCTCTTTAGTGGGTTATATTATAATCCAGCTCTAATTTCTCTTTCTAATGTTGTGGGTTGTAGGAGCACTTATTTTCTACTTAGTCCCTTCGCTTCCTGGAACTTCCCAAAGGGAGAAACAGTGACTTATCTGCATAGTGAGTACAGAGGGAGAACTAGGCAGATGTGGCTCAACCCCTTCTGCAGAGAGCATGCATCCTGGTCTGCTTTTAAGGCTTGCTCTTGTGGGAAAGGCCTCTCTGATTATACAGGTATCTCAGAAACATGTTTAGTGGTAACATATTAGCAAGACATTGTGACAGTTGGTCTCCATGTTGTAATCCAATCAGATCAGCAGAATTATAGCATTTTGGTATCTCATTTGCCTGTCTCTTCTACCTTATTTCTTACTAGAGGCCCAGTACACGAAACTCATGCACTGGGGCTTGGGGGGGGGGGGGTCCCTCAGCCCAACCTGCACCCTCTCCAATCTGGGACCCCTCAGGGAATGACCGACTGCAGGTAAACGGGCAGTCAGACATCCCTCCCACAATCCAGGACTGCTGGCTCCCAACCACTCGCCTACCTACCTGCCTGATTACCTCTAACCACTTCTGCCTGCCCGCCTGATCACCCCTAACCACTCCCCTGCCAGCCTGATTGACGCCTAACTGCTCCCCTGCCGGCCCAGTTGCCCCCAACTGCTCTCCCCTGTTGGCCCGGTCACCCCAACTGCCCTCCCCTGCCAGTCCAGTCGCTCCCAACTGCTCTCCCCTTTTGGCTTGGTCCCCCACAACTGCCCTCCCCAGCTGGCCTGATCTCCCCCAACTGCTGTCCCCTGCCAGCCTAGTTCGTCACTAACTGCCCTCCCCTGCAGGCCTGGTCCCCCCCAACTGCCCTCTCCTGCTGGCCTGATCACCCACAACTGCCCTCCCCTGCCAGCCATCTTGTGCCCACATGGGGGCGGCCATCTTGTGGGAGGGTGTGATGGCCAATTTGCATATTACCTCTTTATTATATAGGAGGATTTGTTCCCTATTCAGGAGGAGAGGAAATTCCAACACTTAATATTGCATCCCATTTGCTAGAATAATTCTGGTCAACATAGTCTATATAAAATGGAACAACAAATTAGCTTTCAACAGTGAAATCAGTCAGACAGAAAAAGACAAATACCGTATGATTTCACTTATACGTGGAATCTAAAAAATATAGATGGCCCTGGCCAGTGTGGCTCAGTTGGCTGAGCGTTATCCCATGTACCAAGGGGTCCCAGATCCCTGGTTCGATTCTTGGTCAGTGCACATACAAGAATCAACCAGTAAGTGGAACAACACATTGCTGTTTCTCTCCCCCCGCCCCCTTATTCTCTCTCTCTCTCTAAAAAATCAATAAATTAAAAAATATTTTTTAAAAGAGAGAAATATCCAAATAGAGAGCCATCAGTTAATTGTGGCCTGTTCATATTTAAACCAAAAAATTTTATTTCTCCATGGCTTAGGCAAAACAGAATGGTTTGTGCATAGATTTGATCATTAAGAAATTATATAAAAGCTAAACCAGGAAAGCAAAAAGACATTTAATTATCAATATCTGGTGCTTCTTTGAGCATATGTAGTAATGTGTTTAAAAGTAATTTTTAATGTTATCTTTATTCGTATCAATGACGACAATATGACTGGAATAGAGGTGCAATTAGCAACCTATAACTTTTCACTGAGAATTACCTTCATTTCTCCTTCTTCTACAACCAACTGCCAATTGGCATCTCCACCTACATCCTGTAATGAATACGTCATGTGGTTCTGCACCATCTCTTCAACCTTGAAAAGAAAAAAGCAAAGCTATAAGAATCCGCCTCCAATTAATAGCTATGACATAATCTCTAAGAAACAATGATACTCACTTTACTTCAGTTCTGAAATGATGCTCTTAAGAGAGCTGAGCAACCAAATGCACAAAGGTTAGTAGGTATGAAGAGTTTAGTCTACATTCTAGATATAATATCTAGGTTAATGACAGGAGGGAGAAATACGGAAAGATGCTTCAATCAAATAACATGCTGTACACTGGGCCTAAGGTGCATCAAGTGACCAAAATAAGCATTTTCGGGGGGGGGGGGTGGTCTTTCCTTTACCATAACGCGCTTCCTTACAGAGATGAAGTCTTAAAGCATAAATTCATTAAACTCTAAGGATAAAAGGAGCATGAAGAGACCATCTAGTCCAGTGTTTCCATATTTAAGACTACAATTGAGATACTAAATACACCAAGATTTCCCTACAAAAGGTAATAAAACTTTGGATATTTCACTGAAATGATAAAAAGATTGTTGCTGAAAGAACTGGCTCCTTTACCATCTACTCAGACACTTTATCTAAACTCTATGTTCTAAATTTTTACTCATTATTTTGTTTTATGTAGTAAATACATTAGAGAAGGCAGGGAGAATTGAAAAATATGTACACTGTACTTGGATTAAAAATGTATCCCTAAGTTTAACTACATATTTTACATAAAGTCTATGGTGTTCATTAGGGATAAAAAACAAGAACCAGGTTTACACATATTTTTTTAAAATATTTTTTATGGATTTCAGAGAGGAAGGGAGGGGGAGAGAGAAAAACATCAATGATGATAGAGAATTATTGATTGGCTGTCTTCTGCACAACCCACATTGGGGATTGTGAGCCGTGACCACCTGGTTCATAGGTTGACACTCAGCCACAAAGCCATGCCAGCCAGGTTACAAATATTTTGAAATGAACAAATACAAAATTAATGATTTGGGGGCAGAAACTTAAAATTACTAACCCTGGGGATGTAAGTTTTATACACAAAAGGATGTGATCAATATGGTATTGTGGCTGTACTTCTGCGACATCAAGCTTTCTAGATCTCAGAATGCATCTTTGGTTACTGAAAGCAGGATGCTGTAAGTATCTCCTTAATTGGCAGTGATCACAAAAAGGTTTTTGATAAAAATACATGCTGAGATTCTATAATCTATTTTTGTATTAAATAAACACTAACATAACATTTTATTTCTTTACCCATTGCTGAAAACAGTGTGAATGATATTGGGTTGCAGACCTGAGAGAAAATTTAAAATGTGACTAATATTATAAAACATAACTTTCAGGAGCTGCCTGGAAAAACCTGTGTGCCTCTGTAATTTTGAAATATGCTTTAGAAGGTAAGGATGACTAACGTGGGACTCCAAGTTACAAATACATTCAAACTGTATCTCATTTCCAAAAGAGAACAAAGAAAGTTCCGGTTAGTATCCATAAATAAAAAAGTCACAGTAGCACTGTACTCACTGTCTGTTTTACATCCTGATATGGAAAAATGTTTACCTTTATTAGATCCTAAGATCTTAAAAATCTTTAGATTTGATATGTACTTTTTAGGTCGGACACTGGGATTTAAGAACACCTTTATTTAAGATTCAAGGCAAAAAGAAATGTTTCCCCCAACTAAGTCCTACTTATAATGGATTACTTGTGAAAGAAGAATGTGAAGGGTTTTATTCTAGTAAAAACAGAGTTCTGCTTAAAAAAATATTTACCGCCATTTAGCTCTTTTGTTGGAAAGTATGCAGGTAACTGTGTTTTTGTTTGGGAGGTTATTCCTGAATTAGCAATTTCAAAAGTTTGAAAAGTGATCTATTTTGGTCCAAAAGAAATCAGATTCCACAAATATAAATTGACAGAAGGTAACATAAGTTAAAGCAATGCAAAGTCAGTCAAAAAAGTCACAGAAAAATTGCAAAAATGCGAGAAGCAAAAATACCACTTTTAGTGTATAAGACTGGCAAAAATTAACTAAATTATAATATTCAGTGTCAGTATAGTAAAAGAAAACTGACCTGGGAATACAGTTGGTTCAACTTTTTTAATGAACAGTTTGGTAATCTAATTTAAAATTCCTAAGTGTGCATGGCCTTTATCCTAACAATTCTAAGAATATATTCTAAGGAAATCTATATATATAAAAAGGCAGCTACCGTGACGGCCATAACGACCTAACAACCAGTCACTATGACACCCACTGTGGCCAATGAACCGGCCAGATCAGGGGGTGGGGCCGTGAGGTTGGCTGGCCTGCCCCTGATTGGACTCTCCCACCCTGATCAAGAGCTGGGCCTGCCGGCCAAACGTCCCCCCCCCCCCCACCCCGCGCCACCCCCTCCCCCCAGCCAGGCGTGCCCCCATCAGCCTGCCCTACCATGATAAGCCCGCAGCCCCTCCGATGGCTGCCCCTGATCGCACCCCTCACCCCAACAGGGGGCAGGGCTGGCCAGCCAATCTCCTGCAGCCCCTCCCGTCAGGTCTCACTCCAGATCGGCCCTCCCGCCTCGCCCCGATCAGGGGCAGGGTTGGCTGGCCAACCACCTATGGCCCCTCCCGCCCGGCCGCTGCCCCCCCCCCCCCATCGGCATCCCTCACCCACCCCATTCGGGGGAGGGGCCAGCCAGCCCACCTCCTATCGGCCCCCAACCATAATCGGGGGCAGGGCCCACTGGCCAATTGCCCGTGGCCACTTCCCCCAGCCGGCCCAGCCCTGATCAAAGGCCCTGATCCAGGTCCGCCAGCAGGCCAACCTCCCACCATCTCCTCCTCCCGACAGGCTCAGCTCTGATTTGCCCTGATTGGGGCCAGGCCAGCCAGACCCCACCCATGCACGAATTCGTGCATGGGCCTCTAGTAATTTAATAAGTATACAAAGATGTATATATAAAGATGTTATATATACAAGAATGCCCATGTAGCACTATTTATAATAGCGATAAACCTAAAATAAACTAAATATTCAATATCAGGTGAGAAGGCAAACCCAGTATGCAATCCATAAATAGGTAAGTAGATATAGACCTTTATTTATTACTGATGGGAAGATGGACCTAATTATATGTTTAAAAAATAAAGCTGGTTACAAAATAGTATATATAGATTTAACTACTGTGGTAGGAAAAGACAATTAAGGTATGTGTATTTATCATATGAACCTGATTATTTATTTTTATTTTTTTATATATTTTTATTGATTTCAGAGAGGAAGGAAGAGGGAGAGAGGGATAGAAACATCTGCAATGAGAGAGAATCATGGATCGGCTGCCTCCTTTAAGTCCCCCACTGGGGATCGAGCCCACAACCCGGGCATGTGCCTTGACTGGAACTGAACCCGGGACCAATGCTCTATCCACTGAGCCAAACCGGCTAGGGCCTGATTTTTTATATGCACGAGAATATCAAGTGGTATAGTATTTTACTTTTATTTACTTTCTAGTTCTGCTACAATTAGCATGTATTACTGTACAGTAAAAAATGGAGGAGTAAAATAATTACCACAACAATGTGTTACTATGAACATAAAGTAGAAAAGCTTTACACAGAATTGTTTTGCAGTGATGTTCACTATAGATTAACCTGCAGCTGTACTGCCCACCCTTTGATGTTATTTTTTCAAAAGATGATTTTTCTCTCTTTCATTTTGAAATGACATCGTTAGTTGGAAACTGTGTAATGCAAATAAATGTGACCAAAAGATCCATTTATAAATCCAAGTCCTTTCCACTTTCTGTACACTTTGATTTAGAGCTACTTCATTCCCATTTTCTGCTCAGAAGATAGATTCATGATTTTCTGTTAATTTCCTAGTAGTTTCACTTATTTTACTTGAAGTTATTTTTCAGGGCATCTCATAATTCTATGTTTAATTATCCTATCCAATCAGGATTATGAACATAATTTCAACAAGAACAAAGCGGTCATGAGCTGAGACTTGTACACAGATGCCAAAGCTAATTAATCACATATTAGGGGGGAAAAAACCTTCAGAAAGACTTCTCAACTTACAAACAGTAGATACACAAAAAATTAGGTAAAGAATTAACCTGTGACTTGGCAGACATCTTGTAAAAAGCTGGGCACCTACTTTTCAGTGACATATTCACCTGTACTTGAAGGCTTTCAGCTGTTCTATAGCTCTTTATAGCCAGGGTCCTGATCTGGGTTTTGAAGCCCCAATTCTTAGGCACTTATCAGTGGCTTGTATTCTTTTCTTGCTCTCACTTACATTTTCTTTCATCTATAGCCTGTTTGTTCCTATATTTTAAGGGAAAATGGTGACCAGTACTGATGGGTTTTAGTTAGTTTTGGCTCCAGGTGATTTCTGATAAATTGATACATCTCTTTCTCAAAAATGTTTAAGAAGAAAAAAACTGCAAAAGTCTGAACAACACAATTTGATTTTAGACTTATTGTTCTTCACTGCATAGCTAAAAAACTAATGTAAACTTTATTCATATGTGTAAACTAGTAAGAATCATGCATTATTATGCATTTTAAAAACTTTTATTGAAATACTCTGATAAGAGAAAAAATGATATAGATAATACTGATTAACTCAAAGAAATTATGTTATTATATTATTAAAAGCTCACTTACTGAGCACTGACTACATGCCAGGCCCTAGGTAGACCTGAGTCCTAGCTAGGTCACGGAAGTGCAGCTAACCACAATTTAAACTTGGGTCACTTTGGGAATTCAAGTTCTTAAAAATAAAATAATTTAATCCAATAAAATTCAATCACCAGAGAGATACAAAGTTGAATTGCAAAGATAAAAAAAAATTTTCCCCCAACTAATGCTGATACTAAAATATATTGTTTTAATGACTTTATTATGAGAGCAGAGATTGCAAGCATCTGGCTTCCTGTCTTAAATTTCTAAACCCTTATTGATGATACCAAATAATCAATTAAAACCAATTTCCATAAATTTAGTATAGAACAGAAGTATTAATTTATAGTATCAAACGGTAATGTGCATAAGGAAAGTACAAGCTGTTCAACAAATATTATTTAAAAAGTTATTTCCCTGTTGAATATAGTTATATGTTAAATTAGATTAGAAGTGAGGCTGCTGAATCCTGCTTTTATGCTATAACCATGTCCATCAAAGTTGCTGAATCCTGCCTGAAAAAATCAGATATTACATAATACTTAAAAACTATGTACCTTCAATTGTTTCAATTCAATTTACAATCTTTCAGGAATACCTCCTATATGGCAAAATTTCAAGCTATTCACAGTAAAAGATACAAAGGGCACATGCATGCTTGATAGAGGAACTACTTAGTAGAAAGGAAGGCCTTTTTAATGCTTATAACTATTTAAAATTCAGAACGAAAACAAGTAGCCTAACCAAAAGATTTCTCGGAACTGGGAAAGCAGGCTGAAGTATAGCACAGAAAGACTCAAGTCCACTCTATACATTCATACAGTACCTGGGAGCTGAATCTGTGAACATCGTCAGAGGCACTGACTAGATCAATGGAAGACATGGAGGAAGAGCGACTATAGGGCTACCAGAGACAGACAAAGAAAAAACCAAGTAATCAGAACAAAGGCACAACAGAGCATTCAGTACCAACTTCCAAACACAAGATAAAGAGAGAGAACAAAGCACTATATGAAACAAGCTCAGCAGCAAGTGCTGAGTCCATGCACCTATTATGTGTTATGCTCCAAAATCTTTCTAAAAGGAATGCAGCGCTTTCAACAATGTAAAATAATACCACTTAAACCCAAAGAAAAAAGAAACTTAATGTAACTGGCTATGCTTTTGGCTATTTTGGACTAGTCATTCCCTGTTACCCCCTCTCCCCCGACTCCTTTCCTCTTAAATGAAAAAGAAAGAATATAATCATAAGATTTCTGTTTTGGAGGATGCATATGTAATAAAACATGTAATACCAAAAAAATCTCATTACTTAAGTTCAAGAAAAGGAAGGAAAACTTATACAGGATAGTTCCATCAACAGTGAAGAACAATACAGCATACACTTGGAGTAAACTCTGACATTAGGCTTACCTTCTGGACAAATCTATGAGTCCCCACAGAAGAAAAGGCATCTCCAGATGGCATAGATGTGGGCCAATGTAACCTGACCTTTTCGCTCTGTGACTAAGAAAACATATAATGTTAAGAGGCAAAGGCTTTTAAGTGTATTTTGCAGCTAAAGAATGGTTAATATAACCTATAACCTGAAACTATCAACATTTAACTACTGAACACTTCAGTACTTATGTAGTAGGCAGTTAGACAGACATGAGCAGAGCAAGATGACAGGCCAACTACAGAAGGTCACCAGAGCAGAAAGCCCCAGGTACCTAGCTATGGGCAAAACTGGGAAACCAAAGACCTCCATCCCCAGGGTAACCTTTCCTCCCTGGAGCATATCACTAGTCATGTGGGTTAGACCCTCTAAGAGGGACAGAGAACAAGGGGACAGGAGAATAGCCTCATAAGACTCCCATACAAGCCCTTGCATGATTTCTCCCTTAAGGATTAAGCCCCAGGACAATGAGGTTCTGACCCACATCAAATAATCTTAGGAACAAAGCCTCGGGTCTGTTGACCACGGAGACAGCTTAGGTTAAACTAGGGATGATATCTAAGCCTCAGTTGTGTTCAGCTCCAGGCCCAGAAAAGCAGCAAAACCAGACAAGCCATGTTATAGCTGACATCAGGACCAGCTGCATTGACTAATGACCCCCTACCCTGGTGCTGACCAATCCCTGGAGACCACAACCCTGAAAGGACACATCTGTAAAGCTGATGAATATTCTACTGGGATCCTCCCAGACAAATACCCTCAAGACTGATAACCCAGTGCTGCTCTCTCCATGGAGCACACCTATGCTTTTCCCCACCCCCAGGTCCGCCTTCCTTGCCTTTTTCATAAGCCGCAAGGGTATTTATTCTTTTGCCTCTGTAACTTGTTTCCTAAGCCCATTTCTTCTGACTCACTTCTTCTAGCCCTGTGACTTTCTAAATAAACTTTTGCTTGTGTTTGAGTCTCAGCTCTGAATTCTTTCTTAGGCAGAACTCAAGAACCGAGGTTGTTGAACTGAGGTCTGGTCTGACTACACCAAGCATGCCAAACACGCAGACCACAGGTCACATGTAGCCCACAATGAATATTTTTGTGACCCAGCCAATATAACCGAATGTAAGAAACGTTTTAATAAAAATTTCGTAACTTAATTTTTACAATGTCCTGTAATACATAATCTATATATACAAAAGGCTAAAAAGCCTAAGCAACTGGCCAACCTTCTGGTAGCTATGATGCGTAATGACCACCAGGGGGCAGACACTCCAATCGATAGCTATGATGCACACTGACCACCAGGGGGCAGATGCTCAATGCAGGAGCTGCCGAACTGTGGTGACTTGGCAAGTTCTTGGCAGCTGCGGTTCTCGGGTGATGCACCTGGAACCAGAGAGGAGGGCCCTTTGTATTCAGCATGTCTCTATTGAAATAATCCTACATTTCTATGAAAATTGAAGCTTTTGTTTTTTTGTGGCCCACATAAACTTAAACCTTGTTTATTTGGCCTGTGTTAGCCTTTGAGTTTGACATGCTTGGACTATACCAATCTAACACCTGATGCTGTTTTGCCACCAACACTTAGAAATATTTGAATCATGAAACTACTCTAACATTTACTTTATGTGTCCCAATTCAATCTCTTCTTTTGGACCTGACAGTTACTAACTTAGCCCAGGGATCATTTTTTTTTCATTTTGCTCCTAGTCGGACTCTCCAATGCCAACATGATATCATTTACCATAAATCAATCTTAATTTAATATTGCTGATTTTCTTATTCAAACTCTGCCCAAATTATTCCAATCATTCCACCTCATAAGGCTTCTGCAGGGCTGTATCATTTGAATCAGTATCAGTGTTTGCTTCAGTCACATTCCAAAACACGTCATGTCTGTCTTTGCTCCTTTCCATAAAGGTATTCATCTTGTCTTCATCTAATCATTTCATTCCTGTTAAGCTGCCACTTAACCTCTTTCTTCCTCCTCAGCTTCCCTAGTTTCTTCTCATTCTATAAATATCTATTAAATGTAATGTACCAGAAACTTTGCTGTTCTGTGTGTGTGCTCATTTTCTAACTATGTAGAAGACAACTGGTTATTTCTATTCAATACGATCTGAACACAACAGCAAAGATCTCATTTCTCACTCACCACTTTTTTGTATAGCTTTCCTTATGTTGGCAAATAATGTAAAACAAATGTAAACTCAAAACTGTGTCACTGAAGACTACCTATGCAGTGGTTGTGTTGTTGAGAGCCCTGTGTAATATCTAATGCATACAATGAGGGAAATGATCTGAACCTTTGGAACTGATTTCATGGATTACTGATGCTTACTCCTCTATAGCATTAACATACTGTAATCATCTGTCATAATGACATACCTAGTTATTAGGCAAGTAAAGTCACGGGTCTGTTTAATGCTTGTTTTGTAGAGGACTACCAGAGTACCAAAAATAGTTTGAAATGAAATGAGTTGATAGTCCCATGAATATTTCTTTTCTCTAAAGCTTACAGAAGCTTTCATTGATTCTCTTTAACTCCAACTCAACCAATGTGTTGATATTTAGAGTAGGATTTTAGAGCCAGAGGTATGATTTGAGTCATCTTGTCTAAGCCCTTGTTTCACAGATCAGGAAACCAA
Source organism: Myotis daubentonii (assembly GCF_963259705.1). Taxonomy (NCBI): domain Eukaryota; kingdom Metazoa; phylum Chordata; class Mammalia; order Chiroptera; family Vespertilionidae; genus Myotis; species Myotis daubentonii. The sequence continues at coordinate 76,467,545 of NC_081843.1, read as the reverse complement.
GGCCCAGAAAATTTAAGTGATAAGTTTATAGCTTTATAGTTAGCCAGTGGCAAAACTAAGACTAAAACAAAGTTGTCATGACCTCAGTTCACTACTCTTTCTATGATAACACATATTAAATAAAAACAGAACATACACACTAAAAACAGTGTAGGTGAAAAACCCTAAAAAAACAAACACAATGATGCTGCTTTGGGTAATACGTTTGGCATCCAAAATTAGAAGTCATTTAAGAACAAAAAGTTCCCACTCTTATTGAGTGCTGTGTAGCATCTTTGATATTGCTTATCAAAAAAATAAGCAATAAGCTTTATAAACTAATGTTACATGAACTTTTTATCATGAGTTATAAAAAAATAATGAAAAATGAACATGAAAAGCAGCCACTATTACAGGTGATTTACCTTCAGGTAGATAGACTAATAAATGGGTGTAATAGCCATGACTGCGTTAGCAATGGCAGGAATGAACATGTCAACTTTTTTTATGCAGGTAAATCTGTACTGTACAACTGATATACATATCATTTATTTGTAAGATGCTTCAAGTCCTGGGAAAAGTAACTAAAATTCACCCTTAAATACCATCTAGTGTTAATACTTGGCAACTGCATTGTTGCAGAATTGAAGGCAAGTGATCAAATTAATCTTGAAATTAGAGTTAAAGGATTTAAGATATGCTTAGTTCCACTTCCACAGGAGACTGGGCACAACTACTGTGAATTTAATGATGACAAAACACTAAGCAAAGTTAAAAGTGAGGAAGCAATTGAAGGTTAAGATAGTGAAAGCAATAAAGGAGTTAATAATAAAAACTGAATGGTACCAATGGAAGAAAAATAGATTCTTGGTAATCTTCCTTTTGAATTTATATGGCACTTGGTGGTAAAAAGAAGTTCAAAGAAACTGTTTTACTCAGAGTAAATATATACTTGATATTAACAGGATCATGATAAAGTCGGATATTTCAAGGGCAATAGAATATTTTATTTTAACTTCATGTTAATTATGCATGCTTTATTTTTTATTTTTAAAAAATGTATTTTACTGACCCTTTACAGAGAGGAAGGGAAAGGGATAGAGAGCCAGAAACATCGATGAGAGAGAAACATCGATCAGCTGCCTCCCACACACCTCCCACTGGGGATGTAAGGCACATGCCCTTCACTGGAATCGAACCTAGGACACTTCAGTCCGTGGCTGACGCTCTATTCATTGAGCCAAACCGGCCAGGGCTGCATGCTTTCTTTAAACTATCATTGGTCTTCTTTCCATTGCTTGGAAATTGATCAATGGAAGAATGACATGAAGATTCTCCTACGTTTTTGACTCAATGCAGACACAGTTCATTTTCTAGGTTATCAGATATTTCAGTTTTCAAATTCTATTTATAGAAAATAACATACATCAAGAAATACCCAGTGTTAAATTTTTACTGACAAATATACCTGTTCTTCTATTTTGTCTTGTCTGTCAAGAGCAGCTTCAACGGCATCAAAGAACTCTTCTTCATTAATCAGACTGTTTGGACCTTCCTGTTTGAACACACAGGAAAAAAAAAGCTGGTTTAAGAAAGTGGAAAACACTGATAATTCTGGCATTAACTTTAGGGAAAAGTTGAAAAGTGATTCAACAAACATTTCTGAACCAGTTAGTACACTAGGGAATATATAAAATATGAGTAACATATGCTTTGTGTAGAATCATAAATATAACAATTCAATCACTCAGTACTCATATACTTACTGTATATTGACCAATATTGTATTAGGGCAATAATCTAGAGTAAGAGGTTGGTGAACTATGGCCCACAGGCCAAATCCAGTCCACTGCTTACTGTTGTATGGCCTTTAAGCTAAGAATTTCATTTCATTTTTTAAATGGTTGGGGGAAAAGGAATGAATAACAACATTTCATGACTTGTTGCAATTACATAAAGCTAAATAAAGTTTTATTGGAATATAATCTTCATTGTATTCATATGCATTGTCTATGCCTGCTACAGTGACAGAGTTGAGTACTTATAACTTAAATACTTGGCGACAGAAACCGTATAAAATTGAAGAAAGGTAAGTACAAAGTTGCAGATGTACAGGCAATGAGCAGTAGACTGGGTACTGAGCGGGATCTTCCTAAGCAAATAGAAATAGTTAATGGAGAAAGAAAAATTGAGCTAGCTGATGCTTGAGAGCCTGGTTAGATTGCAGAGCAGTGGTTCTCAATTGCCTGGAGAACTTGTTAAAATGAAAATACCCAGGACCCCATACACAGAAATTACTTCTCTGCAGGTCTTGGGTGGAGCTGGGAATATGCATGTTTAATAAGTCCTCCAAGTGATTCTCATGCAAAGAGAACCTCAGCTGTATCAGAAGATAAAAGTATAAAAGAACAATAGCAAAATGGAAACAAGGTATGTTCCTGCAGTGATGGAATAAATAAGTGGACTGTAAGTTGAATAATGGCTTTACATTATGGTAAAAGTAGAGGCTGGAAAGGTACACTTCGGTTTAAGGTTCCCTAAATTTTTTTTTTAAAAAAATGTTTTTATTGATTTTATACAGGAAGGGAGAGGGAGATAGAAACATGGATGTGAGAGAAATATCAACATCAACTGGCTGATTCCTGCATGCCCCCTGCTGGGACCAAGACTGCAACCAGGGCATGTGACCTGACTGAAAATTGAACCAGCGACTTCTTGGTACAGGGATTGATGCTCAACCAGCTGGGCAGAGTCCCCCCCCCCCCCCCGCACCTCCCCCCCACAAATTTTTTTAATCCTCACCCGAGGATATTTTTCCATTGATTTTTAGAGAGTGGAAGGGTGCAGGAGAGACAGACAGAGAGAGAAACATTGATGTGAGATATATCGATTAGTTGCCTCCCACACAAGATCGAGCCTGCAACCGAGGTATGTGCCCTTGACCAGAATCAAACCCGGGATCCTTCAGTCCGCGGGCCAACGCTCTATCCATTGAGCCAAACCGTCTAGGGCTCCTAAATTTTTAAATATAAAAATAAGACACATGAATGATTGTTGGTCTCTCTATAATCTTACCAGTTAGACTGATAACCCAACGTCATCACTACTCCATGAAAAAGTATCTAGCAACATCATTCCATCCCTGTCACAAGGTGGGGTTACACAGGAAGGGTGGGAGAAAACCCCTTGGCACAGGCATATGAGGAATCTTGATTTAATGCAATTGTTCTTTTGGAGTTATGAGGACTCTCTCATAGCTCATTTCAAAAGAAAAAAAAAATCCACAGAAACTTTTTATTCAGCTTCAACATACACACAGAATAGTGCATACTTCAATGAATTATCACTAAGTGAATTTAAACATGTAATGACCTGTTGAATCAGGAGAAGAACAGTAACAGCATTCTAGAGGCTATCCTGAAGGATTCCCTGTATACAGTTAAAACATTTCAAAGGCACTTAAATAGTAGTAGTATCACTTTGGTCTTTGTTGATATGAGAAAAATAGAAAATATCCAAAATCTACTCTGAACATATTTTCTGGTGATTTTTGAAAACTCTATTGATCATAACCACATCTACACTTTTAAAAATTATAATACGCATTCAACCTATGCAATCATGTCAGCATCTCAGGAGTCTCCCAATTGGGAAATTCAGGATTAAAAAGTTCTGCTTTTGGGTGGTGAACACACATGTAATATACAGATGATGTATTAAACAACTGTACACTTGAAACCTATATAATATTATTAAGCAATGTCAACCCAATACACTTAATACAAAATTAAAAAAAAAATACTTTGATAAGTGACCCCTCTACTAAGCACTCTTCTTGGGCTCCTGTGCAGACTCTTCCTCCTTTGTCTATCCCTTAAATGTGGGTGTTCCTTAGGATTCCACACTTGCTTTCCCACAGCATTTTTATTCATTTCTAAGAGTTCAGTCATCATCTGATAATTTCCCAAATTCATAGCCTGTCCATTCCTTTCCTAAGTGGTGTTAGATCTTTACATCTAATAATATGTAAGACCTCCTCAGAAGAATGTCTCAACTCATGTGGAACATGTCTAAAACCTGTTCTTCCTCTACCTGTGCACCAATAGGACGAAGGCAGAAATCTGGGCCTGTTCTTGGATTCCTCCCTTTTCCTTCATTCAATCACCACACCCTTCAATTCTACTTTACAAATATCTCATTTTTCCACATCTATTCCAATTCTCCTAACCGATCTAATTTAGACTATATTCAATTCTTATCTGTTATACTGAAAAAAATGTCCAAGTCCCTGTCACAACTCTCAAATTTAATCCACTCTCTTCACTGCAGGAAGCAAGAATAATTTTTCTAAACTGTAAATCTGAAAACCCAATTTGCTTAAAACCCATTCCTGAGGATATGCACTGTTCTCAGACCTTTTTATCCCTCCCTCCTCTCATTGGGCTCCCTGCTCCATTGGTAAGTTACTCTGGGGCAAAATGCTTTCTCTTGCTTTGGGTCTCCAAATGTTTTCTTTTCTTCTAAGCCCCTACAAGCAACACTCTTTCTAGGCTATTTGCCTGGTTGACATCTACTCAACCTACTTATTCTTAAGGTTTCAGCTAAGATGCTGTTTCCTTTAGGAAGCCATGCCCACACTGTTAAAAGTGCTTTATAATATATATTATTCTATTTACCTGCTACTTAGTCTATATTACCATTAACATATACTCAGGAGGGGCCCTCAGGTAGGATCCTTGTCTGCCTTGTTCCTTGCAATCTCACCCCACCCCACACTTAGCACAGTGCCTTGTGCTATAAGTCTTAAGGAATGGATTTAAGATTATAAAGTAATTTCTGAGGCTATAGATGACAAACATTTAAACTTTGTTCAATAATAAAAACATCATAAATGTTGAATAAGAACCAAAATAAAGTCACATTTTGAATTAGTGTCATTTTAAAATCCATGCAAGCATAGTACTGACACAATATAGATGGTTCAAGACTCTAAAACAGTGATGGCGAACCTATGACACGCGTGTCAGAGGTGACACGTGAACTCGTTTTTTTGGTTGATTTTTCTTTGTTAAACGGCATTTAAATATATATATATATAAAAATATACATCTTTGTTTTACTATGGTTGCAAATATAAAAAAATTTCTATATGTGACATGGCACCAGAGTTAAGTTAGGGTTTTTCAAAATGCTGACACGCCGAGCTCAAAAGGTTCACCATCACTGCTCTAAAAGGAAGGGGGGAAACATAAAAACAGGCCCTAGTTTATTTAAAAATTGCATATTTAACTTCATATCACAAGGAGTTGGTGAGAAAAGGCTGAAGAACCCTTAACCATGTTCTTCATTAAAAGAGGGCAGTACAGGAGTAGAAAAGAATGATTTATTCAACAACACCATTAGAATAAAAGATTACCATATTATACCATAATTTTTAAAAATCCAGGTATATTAGCAACATATTTAGAAAAGACCATTAAAAAAGGAAAAAAGGAAATACAGATATTTGAGGATGCTTTTTAAACATATCAAATATAGAGATAAGTGTATCAAAAGACTGAGAGATTACATAAAAGCATAAAACTTTTATAGAGCAAATTTTAAGTGACCAATAAACGTTTCTTTAGAAAAGCCTAAATCAATTACATCAATAAATAAAGCAATTTTTTTAGATTTGAAACTAGTAAACACATATACCTAGCACAAGGCCTCTCCTCCCTCCATCCCACTCTTATTCCCTGAAAGAAAACTGGTTTGACAGAAGTGGAAGTATATAACTATACTTATATATTGCTGGAAGGAAATAAATTAGTACCATATATTGATAAATTAAAAACATGGGCTTTTTGTGTATTTTTCTATAATCTTCCTATAAGAAACATTTATTTTATTTATAATATGAAAAAAATAAGGTAACCTAAAATTGCAAAACAATATGCTTAGCATCAGAATTAAAATTAAAATTATAATAGCTTATATTTCAGTAATTTAGTTTATTAAAGCCCCAGAGAATAGCTAATTATATAATTTTTATACATTCTAGAAGAAATGAATTGACAGCTTAATAATTAAAAAATACTACAGTTCAAGTCTCATCATCATGATTTCTACATTTGGAAATCAATTCTAGCATAAAAAATATTTAGTCAATAGCAGCTGAGTTTTTTTCTTTAATCAATTCCAACATTAAATATAGTTAATAAAAACTTTTTTTCTCAATCAGTTCCAACATAAGAAATACTCAGTCAATATCAGTTTTTTTATTCCCTTCTAGAATAAAAATGGCAAGATTTTTTTCTTCTATTTTCTTAAATATAGTCTAACTATAATTATTTTAAAATATATGTATTTTTTGTTGATTTCAGAAAGAAGAAGGGAGAGGAAAAGAGATAGAAACATCAATGATGAGAGAGAATCATTGATAGGCTGCCTCCTGCATGCCGCCCACCTGGGACTGAGCCTGCAACCCGGGCATGTGTACTGACTAGGAATCGAACTACAGTGACCTCCTGGTTCATGGATTGATGCTCAACCATTGAAGCATACCAAGGGCTAACTATAACTATTTTATAATCCTATCTCTATCTCAATGGTACCCCTTGCCACTCTATTTAAAAAATGTTCATTTTACCCTGGCTGGTTGGCTTAGTTGATTGGAGCTTGATCAACCTGCACACCAAAAGGCTATGGGTTCAACTCCCAGTCAGGGCACATACCTAGCTTGTGGGTTTGATTCCCTATTGGGGCATGTATGGGAGTCAACAGATTGATGTTTCTCACATCAATGTTCTCTTTCCCCACTTCTTTTCTATCTAAAAAACAATAAAAACTAAAAAACAAACAAACAAAAACACAACAAAAACATATCCTCAGGTGAGGATAAAAAAGTAATAAAAAAATGTTCATTTCAGGAATATCAACAATGTTAATGACAATTACCATATATATTTCTTATATATTTTTCTATAAAAACGTGATGAAAAATAGTTTATAAAATTTTAATTATGCATGTATATGGAAGGAAGACTTTATTAATTGCTCAATAAAAGAAAATGAGGAAAGAAGTTGGTTTCACACATTCCAAACATAAAGGCAAAGTAATTATAATAGTTCATGCTCTACTGTGGATAAGACATCATAGTATATTGCACAAACTAAAATCTTTTTTTTTTAAATATATTTTATTGATTTTTTACAGAGAGGAAGGGAGAGGGATAGAGTTAGAAACATCGATGAGAGAGAAACATCGATCAGCTGCCTCCTGCACAGCACCCACTGGGGATGCGCCCGCAACCAAGGTACATGCCCTTGACCAGAATCGAACCTGGGACCTTTCAGTCCGCAGGTTGACACTCCATCCACTGAGCCAAACCGGTCAGGGCAAACTAAAATCTTTTGTCTGTATAAAGTATTCAGGTTTTCCCTCCATAAGTTGCTTTTATTTAAAAAAAGTGAGTTAGAAGATAAACATTAAAAATTATCATCTTCACAGGGGAGATTAACACTTGTCTTATACAGTGGACAGGCAAAATAATAAGCCTTTTAAAGCCTATACTAAACTTTGTAGGCAATACCAAAAATTCTATTTCAAAGTAAGCCCAGCATTTATATATTATGATATATACATTTAATTAAAATAAACATAGAAGAATTATATATTTAGAACCTTTAAAGGTTACAAAAGTATAATTTAAAAATTAATCACTTTTGTGATAGGCATGCCTATGTGTTTTCCTTTCTAAGATCAAAATATAACTTCATACCTCATAATCAGGTCCTCCAAAGTGGGATTTTTTCTTAAGTTCTATCATGGCATTTTTGTATGCTTCCTCTATTCTTCTTCTTTTCTCCATTTCCTAATTTCAAAAGAAAGTAAGTGAAAAATCAAAATAAAACACCCACCCAAAACTGACAATATTATGTGCTGACAAGGGTGAACAGCAACGGGAATTCTCATCTATTGCTGATGGGAGTTTAAATAACCACTTTAGAAAATTGTCAATATCCACTGAAGCTAAGCATATACCCTCATGAATTAACAATTGTATTCCCAGGTATATGCCCAAGAGAAATGAGTGCATATATCCATCAAAAAATATGTACAAGAATGTTCCCAGAAGCTTTATTCATAATAGTAAAAATATAAAATCCTAAACTTCTATCAATAGGAAAAATAATCAAATTAAAGTCAAACAATGAAAATTCATCACACAATGAAATACTATACAATAATAAAAAAGAATAAACTACCACTAGATGTAACAACATGAATCTTAAGTCATGTTAAGGGAGAAAAAAGACAGACACAAGAGTGTATACTATATGATTTCATTTATGATGTTCACGAACAGACAAAACTAATCAATGATCATGTAAGTTAGAATTGTGGTCACCTCTTAAGGTGGTGGTAGGGGAATGAAGGAACCTTGTGCTATAAAAGTTCTTTCTGTATGTTGATCTGACTGGTGGTTACAGGGGTTTATACAAATGTACAAAAATCATCAAGCAGTACACTTAAGATTAGTGTAGTTCACTATATGTATTAACATATCTTAAAAAATGATCCAAACCAAACCACACAGCTCAGCAATATTAAAAAGACTTAGGGAAAAGTGGAAAAGCATGCGAAATTACACATATGTGAGTCTACTAATGTAAGCAAACATCTTAAATGAATAGAATGTTTTTAGGCAGTGTGGTAAGATATGATAATTCCTTAGTGAAGGTTAAAGAGACTAAAGAAAAAAGTTTTAAACTAGTCTAGATGAGTTGAATGATTCTCTTGAACCATTAGTCTAATAGATTTAAGGGGTTCTCCTGTTTTCTCAATACATTATTTTTTGTGTGCACAGGGAATCTTCTAAAAATTCAATTTGATCCACATTGGTATAGAGTTGAAATCTTTCAATATAGAATAGTTTGACTCCTGAATAATAATGAAGTGGTTGAACCTTAAATGGACGTTTTTATTGCCTGTTTTTAAAAGATACATATTTTGTCAGTCAATATGGCTACTTCACTTGAGAATTCTGAACAATACTCTTTTCGTCTAAACATGGGGACCGTTTTAAATACACAGTGATATTCAAATTGTATGGCCATTCTGCCATTACATCAGTGTTGACATTGCTTTCCTAGTGTCCTACTTTAATTGATAAGACCTTCAAATTCTGTAAGCAATATGACTCACTGATGAAGAAGATTCTGACTGGCCCTAGCCAGTTTGGCTCTGTGGTTAGAGTGTCAGACCTTGGACTGAAGGGTGTCAGTTTCTCTTCCGGTCATAGGCCTCAGCTGCAGGCTCGCAACCAATCAATGTGTCTCTTTCATAATCAATGTTTCTCTCACTCTGTGTCTCCCCCTCCCTTCCACTCATGCAAAAAAAAAAAAAAAAAAAAAATCAATGGAAAAAATATCCTCAGGTGAGGATTAACGAAAACCCCCCATAAAACAACAACAAAAACAAAAGATTCTGACTGATGTCTAGCCTAGTATCGAGAGCTGAAATACAGAAAATAGTAAAATTCTTCTAATTCTGCTACTTAACACCTCTGGACAAGTCTCTGGGGCACAATTCTTCTTCTATAAAATGGTGGCATGTTTCAGTTCTAACATTTTACTATTTTATTGATGTTGAATTATAAACAGAAATACTAAACAAATTCACTAAGCTGTACTTTACACTAGAAACTAAATATTCATATTGTAATATTATCAGTGTTGCAATTTAAACAAAGGTCAAAAAGATGAACAGTAAGCAAATGTTTAATGAATAATATAATGTATGTTGAATGATATCTCAATGACCTTGGAAAATACACATAGTTATAAATGCAATAAGTTAATATTTAACTTTATAAATCTGTGTTTATGTTAGTTTATACAGCTTAAATGCAGTTTCATATGTCATACAATAAAGCTGGGTAATATTAAATGGCTTATCACTTCCAATAAAGCATTGCTGTTATTACAAAAATGTTATTAATCAAGAATGCATATTGTACAGTTACTGAATATTTAACTGATGAATCTCATTAGGAAAATGAGGTTAAGATGCCTGCAAAGTTTCAGAAGTACACCTACTACTTCTATCAACTCCAATGCATTTTTCCCTAACAAGTTAGTTTGGTTTAAATATTCAATCCATATATAAAACTTAAATGATTATTATTTAACAGAAAGAAAAATAGTCTTACCTTATCCATTCTCTTTTGCCAGCTCTCCTCACGTTTTACCATTAGTTCAATACAATGAGAAAGTGTAGCAAGGATTCCAGCAGTAGTTGCTTTAAAAGTTATTGCCTCCCCTTTAAAGTCTATACCATTAATTCCTTTCGGTGTTACCTGTGGAAATACTAAAAAAGACAGTTTTCCACTGAAAATCTTTTTAATGGAAAAATAATTCTTCACAATTTAGAATTAAAACTTGTTTAGAAAACTAGCAAATCAGCCCTGGCCAGTGTGACTTAGTTGGTTGGAGTACTGTGCCATATACCAAAAAGTGCAGATTCTATTTCCAGTCAGGGTATATACCCAGGCTGCAGATTCGATCCCTGGTTGGGGCATCTGTAGGAGGCAACTGATCAATGATGTATCTCTCCTTTCCCCCTCTTCCTCTCTCTAAAATATAAAGTAACAAACAAACAAACAAAACCCTAGCAAATCAGAGCAGGCTTTCAGAATATAATTTCCTTCCTGTTGGCTAACATTTAAAAATTTCCATTCATACTCTATCAGCAAAGAAGCTTGTGACAGCATATGTACTTTCAAGTCCTTTTTTCTGGATTCTATTTCCTGAAATCTATTTGCTGTGCTGCATTTAGTGAATAAAGTAGTAGGAGAACATATACAAAACTCTAAACGACCGGTTGACCGTTTGACAAGTTGCTATATGATGTGCACACAGGAGCTCAACACAGGAGCTGCCCCCTGGTGGTAAGTGCGCTCCCACAGTGGGAGCACTGCTCAGCTGACAGATGGGTGCCAGACGCTGGGCTCACAGTTGGAGAGCACAGTTGCAGTAGCGTGAGCCTCTGGCCTCTGAGGCAGCGCTACCAGGCAGTGGCAGGTGCAGCAGGGCCAGGATGAGCGGGAGCGTATGGTGCCCGGCCTGGGTTCAGGCTCCTCCATGGCCGCCTGCTGCTTCACACACTACTACATCCCTCGGGCCGAAACCGGCAGTCCAACATCCCCCGAGGGGTCCCGGGTTGCAAGAGGGTGCAGGCCAGACTGAGCAACCCCCCCAGTGCAGGAATCCATGCACCAGGCCTCTAGTCCTATCTAATAAAAAGGGTAATATGCAAATAGACTGAATGGCAGAACCAAACCAATCAAAGCATAATATGCTAATGATATGCTAAGGCTGCTCAACCGCTCGCTATGACATGCACTGACCACGAGGGGGCAGACAGTCAACCTGTCGACCAGTTACTATGGTGTGCACTGACCACCAGGGGGCAGACTGTCGACCGGCTGACCAGGGGGCAGACGCCCTGATCAGAAGGTTAGCTTGCTGCTGGGGTCCAGCCAATTGGGACTGAGCGAGAGGGGCTGGACACGCCCTGGAGCCCTCCTGCAGTCCCCCTCCTTGGCTGGCCAACTTCCCACGTCCTACCCAGGCCCCAATCCTGCACTGGTGGGGTCCCTTGGCCTGGAGTGCGCCCTCTTGCAATCTGGGCTGAGGGACCACCCCTCCCCAGAGTACATCTACACTAATAAAAGAGAAACATGGTGCCGAAACCGGTTTGGCTCAGTGGATAGAGCGTCGGCCTGCGGACTAAAGGGTCCCGGGTTCGATTCCGGTCAAGGGCATGTACCTGGGTTGCGGGCACATCCCCAGTGGGGAGTGTGCAGGAGGCAGCTGATCGATGTTTCTCTCTCATCGATGTTTCTAACTCTCTATCTCTCTCCCTTCCTCTCTGTAAAAAATCAATAAAATATATTTAAAAAAAAAAAAAAGAGAAACATGGTAATTGGCGTATGACCGCTACCCTTTTCATTGGCTAATCAGCGAGATATGCAAATTAACTGTCAGCCAAGATGGCGGCCGGCAGCCAGGCAGCTTGAAACTAACATGAGGCTTGCTTGCTTCAGTGACGGAGGAAACCAACCTTCCCCACCTGCGGCTGCAGGCCTCTGAGCCTGCAGTTTCAAACATTGTAACAGATACCGCGGGACTTCAGCCAGCAGATTCGCAACATTGTATGCAAAGGCCAGAAACCTACTTTCAGGAGCAGCGGCCTAAGAGCTGGAACCAAGCCTCAAGCTAAAGCTGGCCCAGAATAAAAAAGAAAAAAAGGAGCGGTTGGGAACTTCAGTCACTCCCAGCCTGAAACAGCCCTCAGCCCCTCACCCAGACTGGCCAGGCACCCCAGTGGGGACCCCCACCCTGAAGGGTGTGTGACCAGCTGCAAACAGTCATCATCCCCTCACCCAGGCTGACCAGGCACCCCAGTGGGGACCCCCACCCTGATCCAGGACACCCTTCAGGGCAAACCAGCCGGCCCCCACACGTGCACCAGGCCTCTATCCTATATAGTAAAAGGGTAATATGTCTCCCAGCACCGGGATCAGCGTGACAGGGGGCAGCGCCCAAACCCCCTGATCGCCCTGTGGCTCTGTGTGTGACAGGGGCCGGGGCCACAACCTCCCTATCCATCATGCTCTGTTCATGACAGGGGAAGGCGCCCCAACCCCCTGAGCAGCCCTGCTCTGTGCCTGATAGGGGGGAGCTCCCCAACCACCCCCCCCCCCACGGGCCCTGCTCTGTGTGTGACAGGTAGAGCCATAACCTCCCCATTGGCCCTGCCCTGAGTGTGAGAGTGGTGGCGCTGCAACCCCCTGATTGGCCCTGCTCTGTGGGTGATAGAGGGCGGTGCCCCAACCCCCTGATGGGCTCTGCTCTGTGTGACAGGGGGCGGTGCCCCAACTCCCCTATCGCCCCTACTCTGTGCATGACAGGGGGCAGCACCCCAACCCCCTGATTGGCCCTGCTCTGTGAGTGACAGGGGGCAGTGCCCCAACCCCCTGATTGGCCCTGCTCTGTGCGTGACAGGGGGTGGCGCCACAACCTCCCAATCTCCCTGCTCTGTGCATGACGGGGCGCCGCCCCAACTCCCCAATCGGCCCTGCTCTGAGCCCGATCAGGGGCTGCACCTAGGGATTGGGCCTGCTCTCTGCCACCCGGGATCAGGCCTAAGCCAGCAGGTCGTTATCTCCCGAGGGGTCCCAGACTGCGAGAGGGCACAGGCCGGGCTGAGGGACCCCCCTCCCCCCCGAGTGCACAAATTTTTGTGCACCGGGACTCTAGTGATATAATAAAAGGCTATATAATAAAAGGTTAATATGTAAATCGACCTAACGGCAGAACAACCGGTTGTCCCAGGAGCTGTCCCCTGGTGGTCAGTGCGCTCCCATAGGCGGAGCGCCGGTCAGCCAGAAGCTGGGCTCACAGTTGGTGAGTACAGCGGCAGTGGCAGGAACCTCTCCCGCCTCCGCAGCAACGCTAAGGATGTTTGACTGATGGCGGGGAGCGGGCCTAAGCCATCAGTTGGACATCCCCCGAGGGCTCCTGGACTGCGAGAGGGTGCAGGCTGGGCTGAGGGACCCACCCCGAGTGCACAAATTTCATGCACCAGGCCTCTAGTACTTTAATAATAACACTCTGACAGTTTGCAGGACCTAATTATGGCAAGACCAATGCACACATTAAATAATTAAAAAATATATATTGTTATTGATTTCAGAGAGAAGGGAGAGGGAGAGACAGAAACATCAATGATGAGAGAGAATCACGATTAGCTGCCTCCTGCATGCTCCACATTGAGGATCAAGCCTGCAATCCCGGCATGTGCCTTGACCAGGAATGGAACCATGACTTCCTGGCTCACATAGGTGGATGCTCAACTACTGAACCACACCGGCTGGGCTAAATAGTTTTTTATGTTTATATTTCATAATATTAATTCAGAGTTAGCTTTGAATGAAATGAGAAAAAATTTTAAAACTCACAAGATGCAAACAGGAGAACATACTATCTTATACTATTAGCTAATAAGAAACCACTGCAATAGAACTCATAAGTGAAATGGTACTTCCAACTTTAAAACCTCATATGTAGATATGAAAGTAAAGGTATAATCTATAAAAGAACAAATTAATAAACTACTTCATCAAAATTTAAAATTTTTGCTCAAGGCATGGTTAAAAGAATACAAACTGCAGTTATATGCAATTAATAAATCTAGTTATCTAATATATAACATGGCTATAGTTAATATACTGAAATGAATACTAGAAATTTGTTAAGACAGATTTCAGATGGTTTCATTACCAAAAAAGATAACTATGTGCGATGATGTTAATTAGTTTTCCCCACAGTAATCATTTTGCTATCTATACCAAATCATTACATTGTACACCTTAACTGGGAGAAAATCTTTGTAAAGCCTATGTCTGATAAAGGACTTGTATTCTATATACATATGTATAGAATATACATTAATATAAAACATTAACATAGCCTATACTATAATATAGTATATTATAACCTCCAGAACTCAACAGTAAGAAAACATATATAATCTAATAAAAAACTGAACAAAAGATTTAAATACACACTCCACCAAGGAAGAGAGAGGATGGCAAATAAACACATGCAAAGATGCTCAATACCATTAGTTACTAGAGAAATGCTAGTTAAAAACCACAGAGGGATACCACTATACACCTATTAGAAAACTAAAATTTAAAAAGACTGACAATGCCAAGTGTTGGTCAGGACTTGGAGAAATTGGGACTCTCATATATGGCAGGTGAAATAGACTTCAGCAGTTTCTTGAAAAGTTAAATGTAATCCTACCACATGATTTAGCAATTCAACTCCTAAGTACTTACCCCAAATGAATAAAATATATGTTCATGAAAAGACTTGACATGAATGTTCACAGCAGTGTTATGTATAATAGCCAGAAACTATAATCAAATCAAATGTCCATCAAAAGATGAGTGAATACACAAATTGTGGTGTATCAACACAAGGAAATACTACACCCCAATAAAACAAATAGCCCTAACTGGTTTGGTTCAGTGGATAAAGCCTCGGCCTGTGGACTGAAAGGTCCCAGGTTTGATTCCGGTCAAGGGCATGTACCTTGGTTGCAGGCACATCCCCAGGAGGGGGTGTGCAGGAGGCAGCTGATCGATGTTTCTCTCTCATCGATGTTTCTCTCTATCCCTCTCCCTTCCTCTCTGTAAAAAATCAATAAAAAAACCAAAAACAATAAAAAGAAATCATATACTGATACATGTGATAACAGCGATGAACCTCAAACTAAAAAAGAAGCCAGGCCAAAACCCACCACAAACTGTGTAAGTCCATATGTATTAAATTCTAGAAAATGCAAACTAACCTACAGTGATAGAAAAGAGATCAGTGGTTGTTTGGGAAGAGAAGGGGTTAACAAAGGGGATGGAGGAAACTTTTTGAGGGTGATGGACATGATCTAGATTGTGATGATGATATCATAACATCAAAACTTGCCGTATTGTACACTTAAATAAGTGCAGTTTATTGTATGTTAATTATCTCAACAAAGCTGTTAAATATTATAAACTACCAGGTTTTTTTTTATTAATAATCAACTTACAGATTAAAGTTATTTGTGTCCTAAATAAGACCACGTGTGCAATTGTAATAATGGGTTCTTCCTGTTGCATTATCCTACCACTAATGATGTTGAGGGCCTTTTCATGTGCTTACTGGCCATTTGTACATCTTCTTTGTAGAAATGTCTATTCAGATGTTTTATCCATTTTAAAACTGCGATATTGTTCTACCATCAATTCATTAAGAGTTCTTTATATACTTTAGATACAAATCCCTTATCAGACATGTAACTAGAAAATGTTTTCTCCCATTTTATGGGTTATTTTTTTCAGTTTTTGATGGTGTCTTTTGAAGCAAAGATAAAGGTCAATTTATACTTTTCTTTTTCACTTCTTTTGTTATCTTATCTAAGAAGCCTATGACTTAGCCAAGGTCATTACAATTTATTCTTATATTTACTCTAAGATCTTTATAGTCTTAGCTCTTAAATTCATTTTGAGTTAATTTTTGTATTTGGTGTGAAGTAGGGGGTTAAACTTCATTATTTTCCTGTATGGATATCCAGCTGCCAAGCATCACTTGAAAACTATTTTTCCTCATTGGATTGTCTTAGCATTCTTATAAAAAACTTATTTACTTGTTTTTTACAAGAATGTAAGGGTTGCCCTAGCCAGTTTGGCTCAGTGGATTGAGTGTCGACCTGCAGACTAAAGGGTCCCAGGTTTGATTCCGGTCAAGGGCACATGCTCAGATTGCAGGCTCGATCCTCAGTGGGGAGCGTGCAAGAGGCAGCTAATCAATGATTCTCTCTCATCATTGATGTTTCTATCTCTCTCCCCCTCTTCCTTCCTCTCTGAAATTAATAAAAAATATATTTTTTTTAAAAAGAAGAATGTAAGAGTTTACTTCTGGACTCTCAATTCAATTCCACTGATCTATGTCTTCTCTCCTTATGCCAATACCTTACCTCACTGTTGGATCTGTACTAAGTTATGAAATCAAAAGTGTAAGTCCTCCAACTTTCTTTTTTAAGACTATTTTAGCTAGTCCAGGTCATCTGCATTTCCATATGGATCATAGGATCAGCTTGTCCATTTCTGTAAAAATCCTACTTGGGATTTTGGTAAGGGCTGCATTAAATCAATAGGGCAATATGGGTAATACTGAATTCTTTTTTTTTTTTTTAAATATATTTTATTGATTTTTTACAGAGAGGAAGGGAGAGAGTTAGAAACATCGATGAGAGAGAAACATCGATCAGCTGCCTCCTGCACATCCCCCACTGGGGATATGCCCGCAACCCTACATGCCCTTGACCGGAATCGAACCTGGGACCTTTCAGTCTGCAGGCCGACGCTCTATCCACTGAGCCAAACCGGTTTCAGCGGGAATACTGAATTCTTGTAAGTACCACGCGCTAACCGATTGCGCCACTGGAGCTCCAAGGGAATACTGAATTCTTAACAATATTAAGTTTTCTGATCCACGAAGATGAGATAGCTTTCCATTTATTTAGATCTTACTCAGTTTTTCACATTGCTTTGTTACCTTCAGAATGGAAAGTTTGTGCTTCTTTCGGTAAATTTATTCCTAAGTACTTAACTCTTTTTAATGCTATTATAAATGAAATTGGTTGCTGAACTTAATTTTCACATTGTTCATGGCTAGTGTATAAAAATATAATTGATTTTATATATTGATTTTATACCCTAGAATTTTGTTGAACTTAATACCTCTAATAATTTTTTAGTGGATTCCTTATAACTTTTCTCTATACAAGTTAATGGCATCTTCAAATAGATATAGTTTTAATTATTTTTTTTAAATTTGAATGTCTTTTCGTTCTTTTTCTTGCCAGTTGTTCTGTCTAGAGCCTCTAATACAATTACAATGTTGAAAAGTGGCAAGAATAAAATGCTGCCCTGGCCGGGTAGCTCAGTTGTTTAGAGAGCATTGTCCCCATTATGTCAACGTTGCGGGTTTAATCCCCAGTCAGGGCACAAAAACGAATCAACCAATGAATGCATAAATAATTTTAACAACAAATGGATGTTTTTTTCTCTCTCTCCCTTACTGTCTCAAATCAATCAATATAAAAAAACAATAAAAAAGAATGCATGCACTTGTCTTGTTCTTGATCTTAGAAGGAAAGCATTCAGTCTTTCACCATGAAGTGTAATGTTAATTGTGGGTTTTTCATAGATAACTATTTATCAGGGTATTCATTCCTATTTGTTTTTATCATGAAAGATAAAGATTCTGTCCAATGATTTTCAGCATCTACTGAGATGGTCACTGGTCTTGGCCTTTATTCTATTGACTAGAGGCCCAGTGCACAAAAATTTGTGCACTCGGGGGGGAGGGGGATCCCTCAGCCTGGCCTGTGCCCTCTCACAGTCTGGGACCCCTCGGGAGATAACGACCTGCTGGCTTAGGGCTGATCCCGGGTGGCAGAGGGCAGGCCCAATCCCTAGGTGCAGCCCCTGGTTGGGCTTAGAGCAGGGCTGATTGGGGAGTTGGGGCACCATCCCCTGTCACACTCAAGGCAGGGTCGATGGGGAGGTTGCGGCGCCCCCCCCGTCACGCACAGAGCAGGGCCAATCAGGGGGTTGGGGCGCTGCCCCCGTCACACACAGAGCAGGGCCCATCAGGGGGTTCGGGCACCGCCCTCTATCACCCACAGAGCAGGGGCGATCAGGGGGTTGGGGCGCCGCCACTCTCACACTCAGGGCAGGGCCGATGGGGAGGTTATGGCTCTACCCCGTCACACACAGAGCAGGGCCCGTGGGGGGGGGGGGGGTTGGGGAGCTCCCCTCTATCAGGCACAGAGCAGGGCTGCTCAAGGGGTTGGGGCCCCGCCCCCTGTCACACACAGAGCCGCAGGGCGATCAGGGGGTTTGGGCGCTGCCCCCTGTCACGCTGATCCCGGTGCTGGGAGACATATTACCCTTTTACTATATAGGATAGAGGCCTGGTGCACGTGTGGGGGCCGGCTGGTTTGCCCTGAAGGGTGTCCTGGATCAGGGTGGGGGTCCCCACTGGGGTGCCTGGCCAGCCTGGGTGAGGGGATGATGACTGTTTGCAGCTAGTCACACACCCTTCAGGATGGGGGTCCCCACTGGGGTGCCTGGCCAGTCTGGGTGAGGGGCTGAGGGCTGTTTTCAGGCTGGGAGTGACTGAAGTTCCCAACCGCTCCTTTTTTTCTTTTTCTTCTTTTATTCTGGGCCAGCTTTACCTTGAGGCTTGGCTCCAGCTCTTAGGCCTCCCCGCGGCTGAAAGTAGGTTTCTGGCCTTTGCTTACAATGTTGCGAATCTGCTGGCTGAAGTCCGGCGGTATCTGTTACAATGTTTCTTAAAATGCCCGCTTACAGGCCTGCAGCCGCAGGCGGGGAACGTTGGGTTTCCTCCGTCACTGAGGCAAGCAAGCCTCATGTTAGTTTCAAGCTGCCTGGCTGCCGGCCGCCATCTTGGCTGACAGTTAATTTGCATGTCTTGCTGATTAGCCAATGAAAAGGGTAGCGGTCGTACGCCAATTACCATGTTTCTCTTTTATTAGTGTAGATAACAACAAAATTTACATTAGAAGTAAACAAGAAATTTGTTCATTGAAAATTTAGGGAACAGTGCTTCTACCATGACCCAGAACTCTTGAGGTCTTTAACTAAGGAAGGTGTTCGCTTATCCAAAAACTTCTCCTCTGGTCTAATCTAAAGGTAAATTACTTTGCCTTTTTTTTCAGGTTAGAATCGTTGGAAGTTTTACTCTTGCTCTATTCTACCCCCTCCCCCTCCCCCCTCCGTAAAATCCTATTTTTGTAATGTTTACTAGCTAGTTCTAAATTTTTAAGACTTTAGCATACTCAATACCACAATATGTGATTTAGACCTTAATGATGAGACTCATTATAATTATTTGAAGATTCCATTATCTTGTGGCCAATGTTTCCAGAATCCTAGCACCAAGACCCTGTCAGTATTTAAGAGATGATTTATATAGTCTAATTCCAAACTATGATCAATAGTATCAGATTTAAAGATTACATGTTCTACTTATTTTATCAGATTATACACAGTACTTCTAACTTACTTCTAGAGGTTAACCATAGGAAGATACTTTCTACCTATGATGATTAACAAAAGTTAATTTCCATTAACCCTAAGGAAGGAATTTTTTAAACAGTGACTTCCACAAGTGTACTGAAAACGTGACTCATTATTTTAAAAAGTATGCAGACAGCTTGTGTAGGATATTTCTCTAAATGACAGCAACACCCCTATCTTCCACTGCTTGGTTTCAAGCCTCTCTTCAAAAAAGAGATGTTGGGGGCTTTCCTCAATGTCTGGAGGTCTAGCTATCTGTTTACATTAAAGAGTTATGACCTGTAAACCCTGTATGCAATAGCAGTTTATTTTAACTAGTGGAATTCATCAAAGGGTGACCTGGTAGTGAGACAGCTTTTTCATAATGGGCCCTTGAAAATCTCTATTTATAGGTCTTTCTCTATGTCCACTCAATGTCTCCAGAGTTTTTAACTTTGTATCAGAAAATATATGTCTGGTTGACAGGCATTCTGCAAACAGGGTTAGAGAAGGGAGCTAAGGATTGCATCTTTCAGTATGTAAACTTACATTTAGTCCCTGGCTACCAGATTTCTTGGAGATAAGCAGAATAGTGATACTCTTAGATTTTAATAATCAATAGGTACATTTCCACTTAATCACTTTATTGATAGACTGATACACCTATCTTTTGCTGTGCCATGTATTCCTGAATCTGTAACTCTTCAGTTCAATTTCTACAGGAAATAAGCTTCCATTCTCCTTTGCAAAATGTAGGCGTGGTAGTTGAGTATACTATGTGGAATGGAAGACTAGATCTGTGAGTTTTATGACTTCTTTCAATAATTTTTCCAATATGCAAACAAAATATTTTTCTATTTAGGCAGATTCATTGTGAAATTAAAATGCAACTGGGGAAAAACCTTCCCCAATTAAACGTTTAATTCCATAAAAATACATAAATCTACATGATTCAATAAGGTTCAACAATGTAGTCCAAAGTTATAAGAAAACTTTGTAATAAGCTAGTATTTTGCAAAACTGGGAGGGAGCTAGGTTATAAGAAAAAAGTAGAGAGCCATGATGAAACTAAGAAATAAAAAGGAAAAGTGGGGTGGGGTGGGAGAGAAGCATTACATTTTAGTGCCAATATTCAGATGGAATATTCTCATATGATATTTGAAATAGAAAAGTATTCCCATGCATGTAAAAGTTGTTTTTTTTCTTTCTTAATCCTCACCTGAGGATATTTTTTCCATTGATTTTTAGAGAGTGGAGGGAGGGAGGGAGAGAAACAGAGAAAGAAACATCGATGTAAGAGAGACACATCGACTGGTTGCTTTCTGCAGGTGCTCTATCAGGACCAGGGACCGAGCCTGCAACTGAGGTATGTGCCCCTGACCGTAATCAAACCCAAGACTCTTCATTCCACGGGCCAATGCTCCAACCACTGAGCAAAACCAGACAGGGCCACCCATACAACAGTTTTTAAAAATTATTTGAAAACATGACACAGCTACAGATTACTTCATAGTTTTCATAACTTCAGCAAAAATAAGCACAATTAGAGTTAACTTATTTTTTTCCACAAAGGCTTATTTGTAACTTTAAAAAATTTTAGGCATCCACTCTAGCTTTTTATTAGGACATGTCAAAACAGAACACTGACTATTAATCACAGGTTTCTGGTGTTTAAGATTCTATATATGAGTGATGCCATGTGGTATTTGTTTTTAGCTTAGTTCTCTTAGCACAAAGCCCTTTAGGTTGGTAACTGTCACAAAACAGAGGTTTCTAATGAACAATTCAGAATTCCATCTAATGAGTTAGCTATTCTAAATAAAAAAGGACAAATAAACTGGTATATGAAATAAACCACTTTGTTCCTGGTCTATAAACAATTGTGCCGTGAAATCAGAGCTATTACAATAATTTTCTTTTAATAACACTGATTATATACAGTTTATCAAGTGGAGAGAAAAAAAGGGAGTTCCCCCTCAACCCCAAGAAACATTTTCAGTTCTAGAAAATGATTCTACCAAATAACACTGCAATAAGTGGGCCATTGTCTGGAATTTAGAATGAGTCTTTGTTAGATAATTAGGAGCCATTATTACTTAAAGTAACAATGTGTCTTTTTTCACAAGAAACTTTCATTTCCTTTTAAAAAATTATTCACTGAGGGCTCTGGTTAGAGTCTGATTCCCTGTCAAAGACTTGTACCAGGGTTGCAAGTTCTATCCCTGGCCACAGTTGGGGGTTCCAATTGATGTGTTTCTCTCACACAGATGTTTTCCACTCTTTCTCTCCTCCCAACTCCATCCTTCCCTTCCACTCTCTCTAAAAACCAATAAAAAGAATACCCTTAGGTGAGGATTAATAAAATAAAACAAAACAAAAAAATAGCCAAAAAGTCATTTAGATAATTATTCTTGTTATATAATTAGTGATTATGTAACTTTAGAAAGTGTACTTTATCCAGCTGAGGGAGGAAAATGTACTACTTACATTTTTCCTTATTGCCATTGGTATTATGCAAGAAGTCTCCATCAGAACGCGTTGTAGGAAAGTCATCTTCATCATCTTCTACCACTAAATAAAATATATTTAAGGATATTAGGATGAAAGAAAATAGAAATTATCCAAGTTATTCTTAGGATCAATTGAGTCAATACATTCTGTATTCTTTTGAGTGAAAGAACTAATTCATTTTTGTATTTTCAGTGCTTATCAAAGTATGCCCAACAAATATGCTGTAGAATTTAATACATTATTATAAAAACTGTACGCATTCTCATTTGTGTGAGGGATGGTATGAAGATATGAGTTATTTTGCCCTTTAGTCTTCCTACTCTTCCTACCTACCTTGGGGCAATCTCATAATTCCATCAGAAGCCTATAATGGCTGAGCAGGACTGTAAAAGGATAACTTCCATGCAGAAAATACCTTAGCTTGCTTCTGGGAGTTCCTAAATTTACCATTTCTAAACATGCAGGAAAAATATAATGATTTACAGGTGTGATTATCGATTTTCATTCATCCCAGTGTGTCTGTGCCTAGAAATCCTTTTAACTTATCCAATTCTATAAAGATCAAAATCCTGTGTTCCCCTCTGTTTATCTCTTTGTTCTATTCACTTTTTTTTTTTTTTTTACTGCCTAACATACTTTAACCTTCTGCACTATATATTGCACTTTTTTTTCTTTTTAATGTATTTTATTGATTTCAGAGAGGAAGGGAGAGGGAGAGGGAGAGGGAGAGGGAGAGGGAGAGGGAGAGGGGGGGGAGGGGGGGGGAGAGAGAGAGAGAGAGAGAGAGCGAGAGAGAGAGAAACATCAATGATGAAAGAGAATCACTGATAGGCTGCCTCCTGCATGCCCCCTACTGGGGATCGAGCCCGAAACCCAGACATGTGCCTGACCAGGAACGATACTAGTACTGTGACCTCCTGGTTCATAGGTCAACCCTCAACCACTAAGCCACACTAGCCAGGCTATATATTCCACTCTTAATGTAAATTTCTAAACCTCAGCCCCCAATCTTATTCTCTGCTTTCTATCAAGTGCTCTTAGTAAGGCTTCTTTATTGTATTATCTTTTCAGAAACACTCTTTTTGTAGAAATAATCTTCACTCTAAACTGTTGTACTTCTTGATTTTATCTCTTTACAAGGAGTAGCTCATCCATTTTAGTTTTCTTCCCAATAGATGCAAAGCCCATTCCTATTCCTTATTCCCTCCCTTGACTAAATGGTAGAAATCACCATGGAGAATACCTTTATTCTGTATTGCCATTTCTAACTAGTGGGCTATTTCATTTTTTTATAATTATTGGGCTAGTTCATCACTTCAAAATTTTGCTACTCATCTTTAACAACTTTTTTAAACCATAAGCTGCTATTATCTACTAACACTTAATATTCAGCCAACTGACACCAATATCTGACAGTTTTTTCCTAGTCCATCATTCCTATAGACTTCAATATCCACAATGAAGCCTCTGCAGATACCTAAATCTCAAGACTAATCAAATCCCAAATTCTGTGGATCGTTATTGTCTCATCAATCATTTGTAAATATGATCAATTCTAGAAATTCATTAACAGCACATTGCTGTTTTTAAATCAGTATTCATCATCAGACAAGATTCTGATCCTGATCTTGACTCACTACTACTCTGATTAACTGCTCTTAACCATCTGTACGCCATAAGCGGCTACAGACACAAGTGGCAGACCTTTTTAAATTAAATTCAAAATATAGTGGCAGTTAACTGGTTAAACACTGAAAGGCTTGCACTTCACTCTTATCATCATCAGTATCTTCTTTGGATTACTGAAGATTCACCTTCATGTCCCTAACTACCCAATAGCTTGTACCACCAAACAGGGATTTTCAACCTTGTTTTTCGAGCCCAATACTCAATATATAAAACTGATGAAAACAAGAGCCTCTCTGGCTAAAGACTGGCCTTTCCCCTTTCTTTTTAACCAAGTAATCCTTTGTCCATTCTTGAGGCACCTTTAAGGGATATCAGACATGGATGAAACCACTGTTCTAATATAAATCCCCTATCTCAATCAGATCAGTTTCCCTTACCAACACAAACTGATTATGCTAAATTCCATCTCTGGATATTACACATTCCTGCTTTCTGTATCCCTGCAACAACCCAAATTAATTACATTAATAATACCAGCTATTATTTTTGTTTTTTGCTGTTAAGCACAGTGCTAACATATATAATTCTTATTTTAATTGTCACAATTGTATGTGCTGGATATAACATCTATTTTACAGTCAAGGAAACAGATATGAGGAAATGTTTCCTCAATGAAGAGAGTATTTCCTTTAATGTGGTACATATGTCTTATTTTACAATCAAGCAGTATGTTTAGGTTAAAGATAATGTCTTCAACTTCTGTAATCCCAGAGTATCTAAGACCTAAAGGGTTAATTAAATCTTACTGAAGAATGTGTGGGAGTGGTGGAGGTCAAGGTTAAGACGGCCTTACTAGCAATTCTGATAAAACATTTTATATGAAAAAAACTGATGATCACCTAAAATAAAGAGAATTTGCTATTACCATTTCAATGACACATTTACTGAAGAACAGAAATTCTTAAAATTCACAGACTTGATAATTTAATGAAAGTCCCTAAGACATAGGTCAGCATCTCTGATCTACAATCAAAATAGAAAACTAAGGTCCATGTCTTTATTTTGCCTTTATCCAACATGTATTCTTAAAACTGTCAATATTTCTAAAAAGAGCAATTATAGAAAAAACAATTGTTATAGGCAGAATTGTGTACCCCTAAAATCCATATGTCAAAGTCCTAACTCCCCCATAGCTCAAAATGTGAATGTATTTGGAGACAGTGACTTTATGGACATAATCAAGTTAAACTGAGATCATTAGGGTAGGCCCTGATCCAATATGACTGATGTCCTTATTAGAGGAAGAAATTTGGACACAGAAGAAAGATGACATAAAGACCCAGGGAGAAGACGAACATCTATAAGCCAAGGAGAGAGGACTCAAACAGTTCCTTCCCTCATGGCCCTCAGAGGGAACTAACCTTGCCAACACCTGATCTCAGACTTCCAGCCTCCAGAACTGTAAGAAAATTAATTTCTGTTGTTTAAGCCACCCAGGCTGTGGTACTAATGCAGTAGTCTACCACTGTTATCAGTTATTCAAAATGAATAATGTTTAAAATCATTTTTCAACTTTTCTACACAACCTGGTTATAACTGCAGCTCAACTTCTACTCTTCTCGCTATCACTTTTGTCTTTCAAATGGTATATACTTTTGATGTGGATCATCTATAATAATAAAAGCGTAATATGCTAATTAGAATGGACAGCTTAACGACCTTCCAGACGTCCTTCCGGATAACCTCCCAGATGAAGCAGGGGCTGCGGGGGCTGAGGCAAGCCACCACAGCTGTGAGGGCTGAGCCCCTTGCACGAATTTCGCGCATTGGGCCTCTAGTTTAAAAATAAACAAGGAACCCTAGCTGGTTTGGCTCAGTAGATAGAGTGCTGGCCTGTAGATTCAAGAGTCCCAGATTTGATTCCCAGTTAAGGGCACATACCTCAGTTGCAGGCTCAATCCCTGGCACTGTGTGGGAGGCAACCATTTGATGGGCCCCTGGCTGATACCATAATCAGCAGATGTCTAAGTCTCTCTCACATCAATGTTTCTCTGTCTCCCCCTATCCCTTCCACTCTCTTAAAAAAAAAAAAAAAAGGTAAAAAAAAAGAATAAACAACGAATCCAATTCAGATATATACTGATTTAGTTTAAAGGGATATTTTCAAGCAAATGAAAGTTGATGGGTAATGTTTAATTTGGTAAAAAGGCTATATACAGTCAGCTTTCTGTATCTGTGTATTCAACTAACCATGGACTGAAAATAATTGAAGAAAGTTACATCGTTGCTGACACGTACTTTGTTGCTAGGCCTATAATGATTTTGTCTGTACTGAACGTGAACATACTTTTTTACCCCTTGTCATTATTCCCTAAACAATACATTATAACAACTATTTATATAACATTTACATTGGATTAGGTATTATAAGTCATCTAGAGGTGATTTAAAGTATATAGGAGGATGTGTGTAGGTTATATGCAAATATTACTCCATTTTATATGAGGAACTTGGACATCTGCTGATTATCTATCAGCTGGGGGTTGGGGGGTCCTAGAACCAATCCCCTGTTCATATTGAGGGACTATTACATATATATATGTATATGTGTGTGTGTGTATATATATATATATATATATATATATATATATATATATATATATATATATATATATATATTAATGTAGGAGAAATAGCTCAACTACCTTTATTTTTAGAGAAATAAACATCCAATGTTAAAGAACCAAAAACTTAAAGTGTAGCAAATATAAAAAACGTCAAAGCTACTTATTTTGTCTAAATTTTAAGAGATATGGCCTTCTGCTTCTGGCCAAGACAGAATAAAGGAACTGAATTTACCTCTAGCATGAAATTAAAACCTGGACAAAATATATGAAACAATGGTTTTCAAGAACACTGTACATTTGGCAAAAAAAGATTTGGTAAAACATTTTATATGAAAAAAAATGATGATCACGTATAAGTGGCAAGATCTGAACTCTATGAGTATCCCACTTACTGCCTTGGGAGAGATTCCAAGCTGTAGAGTAAGGAGGAACCCAGGAGAAGCTCAGTAGACTCTCTGAGGTGAAGAAACGGAGCTGAGTCCAGAGAGACAAAGGCAACTAGAGTTCACATGAGAGAATACTAGAAAGGAGACAGCTGTATAGAGAGAGAACCCAGAAGATTGAAAGAAGGGTCCCCTTGAGTATTCAGCAGAGTGCTGATAGCACATACAAATGAGGGAACTATAGAGGTCAGGGAAAGAACCAACTAAGAGGATTCCAGGAAAAAGTTTCCTTAGAGTACTTGATGTACATTACTTGAAGATATATGGTGATAAATTAAATGTGCATACTATAAACTTAAATAGCCACTAAAATAACAATTATAACTAAAAAGCAAACAAAGGAAATAAACAAAGAATAGAGAAGACAAAAGAATCTGAACTCGGATCAAACACATTTTAATAAGATCAAGAAATGAAACCATGTCATGCAACTTAGTTATACTGTGAATAAAAGTAGTGCTATTTAGCAATAATTTGCCTTCACAGCAAATAAGAGAAAAACTGAAGAACAGATGTTGACAACATCAGTAATATATCTTCAGCAGTAACAAAGGAAAAGTTCAAAACTCACATTATAAGTTAATTGAAGATTATATTTATTAACAAAACTCACTATATTCTTAAATGTATATATAGCTCAATTATTGATTTCCTCTTCCATAAAACAGAGGCCAGAGAAGGGAGAGTGATAAAGAGAGGAAGATGAAAAGAGAAAGACAGAGAGGAAGGAGGAAAAAAAAAAAGAGGAGAAAGAGATCAATTGATTCCAGACTGGAGGATTTAATATAAACATATGCCTATCTCTAAGATTCATCATAGGGTAAATATATTAGACATAATCATATAAAATGCCCCATATTACTAAGATGACAGATGCTATTTTTTAATAAAATAAAGAACTTAAAAATCTTCAATGGAATCTAGTATGTATGAGTGATCAGAATAATTAAGATGTGTTATTAAAGTACACAAGTTATATAGACACTGAAATCTGTTACATTGGGGGTTTGCAGCAAAAGTGACTATTAATTACCTTTATCAGTTAAAGACATTACCCTTTAAGATCAAGAGGCTTTACATCCATTCATTCTCCAAGTAAAAATAGTGGTAATAGCCTAATTAACCTTTATCCCTTTGAAGTTCATCCTTGGAGACAGCATCAGCACAGGCATCAAAGTACTTCTGTAGAGTATCAACTTGTCTACATAGGATATCTCTAAAGGTTTCCATTTCAGCCAATTTCTCACGTAAACTGTGGCCTTTCTGCAAAACACAAAAAAGGGGGTGGGGGATGTAATCTAAATGAACAAAACTGTAATTTATTTAGTCCTATTGTATTTCATCACTTTTTAAGGTCTATATCTTACTAATGAGGGCCATTGGGTAGGGAGAGCCGTCAACTTGAAACTGATTAACAGTGACCAGATAGTGATAAGCCTGAAGGAAATAAGGGACAAATAAGCCTGACAATTTGCTCATGTAAAATTTAGTATTTTCAAATGATTGACATTGTGAGAAAAAAATTGTCAAAGTTTTCTATATACACAATGGAATACTATGCTGCTGTAAAAAAGAAGGAATTCTTACCATTTGCAACAACATGGATGGAACTGGAGAGCATTATGCTAAGTGAAATAAGCCAGTCAATGGAAGAAAAATACCACACAATCTCACTCGTTTATGGATAATAAAGACCATTATAAACTGAAGAACAAAAATAGGTACAGAGGCAGAGCAGCATTGAACAGACTGTCAAACTACAGCGAGAAGGCTGGGGAGAGTTGGGGGCGGGAAGGGGGGGGGGGTAAGAGATCAACCGGAAGACTTGTATGCATGCATATAAGCATAACCAATGGACATAAGACACTGGGGGGTAGGGGAGGCCGGGGGAATGTCAAGGGGGGGAAGGAGACATATGTAACACTCTTTTTAATACTTTAAGCAATAAAAATAAAAAATAATTGTCACAAGGCTTTAAAATGGGAAAAAACATTACTGGATATCCTTTCAAGGGAATGGTGTGTGCTATCTATGGAACCTTTAGCATGTATGGAATATTGTCTAATCATATAGAAGTCTTTGATTTCATTACATTTGGCCTATTTTATAACTCTTTAAGTAGTAGAAAAATAAGAGTAATGTAAATGATTTTTGGCCAGATATGCAAATGAACCTTGTTTGTGGAGATACACTAGTTTCTAATCTGTGGATACCGAACAGTTTTGTATATATTAGCAAAATCATTTTGGCATTCTTCAGATTCTTCTTTGAACCAATTTATTTTTACGTCTTATCTATTAATGAAAAAATTTTTGATGTGTTCATTTTCTATTTGTATGAGTCATAAATGTTAACCCTTAAAAAATTATTCTGAACTTAAATTACATTGTAGAGAAGTTCTTTTGAAAAAACTATTAAATAAGTTCTGTTCACAACATTCAGTAATAAATTCAATTTATGAGGCCTTAACTTAAAGCATTCAAAACCACAAACCTTGAATGAAGAGGTGGATGTTGCAGAATAGCCACTTGCTCCAGACACCAGTGACACCATTGAACCATGTCGACGCAAGCTGGATTCAGATCCATAACCAGATTCAGTCTAAAAAAGAAAGTAAACTACATGAAAAAAAAAATTAAATAAAAATTACTTAATCATCACAAGAAAAAAATTGTAACTGTGTGAGATGATAGATGTTTAACTTATTGTAATCCCTTCACTATATATGTGTGCTTGTTGTACACCTTAAATTGCTACTAGGATATGTTAATTGTAACTCAATAAAACTGGAAAAATACTTAAGAATAAACAAGAGTTCTCCTATAAATTAATAAGGCTGTTATAAAAATTGGATAGGACAAAGGCAAAAAGTAAAAATAATAGGAGATGGGCTAAGATGTCTTGAACCACTTTTAATCCTTTTTGTAGCAAAAAGAAATAAACAGTAAATTTTAAAAAAAGTAAAAATGAGGAAAACTTGCAGTACTATTTCTTTATAGTACTATTTCCAATACTATCGTTTATCACTGTCTCAATGAAACCTCTCCTATTACATTAGGCAGTTTGTCTCTGTATTCTCAACCATTCCTCACATAACACAATTATAGCATTTACCGTGTAGTTGGTTATATTTAGATTTTATAATTACTATGGAACTTGGTTCTTCTGGAAAAAGACTGTATCTTTTTCATTTTTGTAGCCACCTCAATAGTTCATGTCACACAAAAAATGTCACACAACTTTACCAGTCTGTTATGAAAAATAAATGAACTCCAGGATATTGGGGTATACTTAGACTTAGCACTGTAATAATCCTATATAATAAAAGCTGAATATGCAAATTGTCCCCTTGGGTGGGAGTTCGACTGACCGGGAGTTCGACCGCTCGCTATGATGTGCACTGACCACCAGGGGAGGGCGCGAAACATGGTGGGCATTGACGACGACACTGGCAGCGGGCGGCACTAGAGGTGCTGCCAGCCCTGATGGGTCTGATGAGAGCGGGACTGCAGTGGGATGGTGAAGCAGGTGAGCGGGCAGCGCCAGGCCAAGGCGGGTGTGAGCGGGGGCCTGACTGCCCTGCCGACGGCAACCAATGGCAGCAGCAGGGGGCAGGGCCGCCACCTGGCTCCCAGGCATTGAGGGAGCTGGGCAGAGGGCCTGGCCCTGATAGATCGCCCCATAGACGGTGACCAGTGGTGGGGCTGGGGCCAGGCCAACACAGGTGAGAGTGGAGGCCCCGATCGGCAGGGGATGGGATGAGCAGGCGGCGCCAGGCCAAGGCTGGGTGCCAGGCGTGGCTGTGAGACTGGGGCTGTGAGGCTGGGGGAGCAAGCTAGGGCCTGATCTCCATAGACCACCCCAAGGGACCCCACCCGTGCACGAATTTCATACACCGGGCCTCTAGTACTTTTATATAAATCTGACGTAGTTGTACTCTTCAGAGCATCAACTTTATATTCACCCTCCCTATGACAAATGCAGTACCAATAAAATAGACAAAGGAATTGTACATTTTAAAAAAACCTTCCAAGTACAGTTAACCCTCAAATTTTTGGACAATTTAATGGACTTTGGATGTAATAGTCACATTCTGGTCTGTATGTCATACATGAAAATTAACACCCTGTTAATTTTAAAATTCTTTTAACCAAGATTTGCTTATAATTAACAGGTTATTCTTTTGTTATTAATACACTGTCATTTTAAAATATATATATATTTTTATTGATTTCAGAGAGGAAGGGAGAGGGAGAGAGAGAACAGAAATATCAATGATGAGAAAGAAGCACTGGTTGGCTGCCTCCTGCATGCCCCACATGGAGGATGGAGCCAGCAACCTGGGCATGTGCCCTGACCAGGAATCAAACCGTGACCTCTTGGTTCATAGGTCAACTCTCAATCACTGAGCCACACCACCAGGCCTCACTGTCATTTTCTTTTTTATATATATTTTTTAAAAAATATATATTTTATTGATTTTTTACAGAGAGGAAGGGAGAGAGATAGAGAGTCAGAAACATCGATGAGAGAGAAACATCGATCAGCTGCCTCCTGCACATCTCCCACTGGGGATATGCCCGCAACCCAGGTACATGCCCTTGACCGGAATCGAACCCGGGACCCTTCAGTCCGCAGCTCTATCCACTGAGCCAAACCGGTTTCGGCCTCACTGTCATTTTTAAAAAAATAAATTTTATTAATTTCAGAGAGGAAGGGAGAGGGAGATAGAAACATCAATGATGAGAGAGAATCATTGATTGGCTGCCTACTACACACCCCCGGCCCTGGGAATGGAACCAGCAACCTGGGCATGTGCCCTGACCAGGAAATCAAACAGTGACCTACTGGTTCATAAGCTGACGCTCAACCACTGAGCCACTCCTGCCAAGCTCACTGTCATTTTTAACAAATTTTAAAGAATAGACCATATATTGGAAAAAACACTGTAGTAATTTTGCTGACATATATAAATATTACATATCTACAACTATAGTATATATATTTGAATCCAAGAGTCACTACTTGCAAACAATGTTCGGTCAATGATTAGCAGGTAATCACAGTGCACTGCACACAGTAATTGGTTCTGCTGTTGCATGGTGTAACTTTCTGCAGCAGTTTTAACTTGCGTGCTGGCTAAGTTCCTACGTGCGCTAAGCCACGGCCCAGCCATGTGGCATTTACTTACTCGAGTTGACTGATGATTGCACAAATGTACTAGATCTATTCAGTATAAATTTAAAATTATAGTATTACATATAGAAAACTTCTCTGTGAAATTAAACTTTTCATACATTTTAATTACACAAACATGTCTACATAAGTAAAAACAGGTAAACTAATTTGTCAATTTTTTATCGTACACACTTGGAAAACCTACTTTATTATATAATGGACTTTCGGCTTTAATGGACAGCCCCTCGCCCGAATTATTATATCGTGATTTTACTGTATTTGAAACATGTTCAAGTATTTTAGATTTCTGATTACTTCCTACTGCTATTTTTGAAAGTACTGTGCATGACATTAGCCCTAGTCTCTAAATCAGGGGTCCTCAAACTACAGCCCGCGGGCCACATGCAAATACAAATATTGTATTTGGTCCCGTTTTGTTTTTTTACTTCAAAATAAGATTATGTGCAGTGTGCATAGGAATTTGTTCATAGTTTTTTTTTAAACTATAGTCCGGCCCTCCAATGGTCTGAGGGACAGTGAACTTGGCCCCCCGTTTAAAAAGTTTGAGGACCCCTGCTCTAAATTTAAGAGATAAAATAACATCTAATTATTCTTGGCATACACATAATAAAACTCAATCATCCCATTAAAATAGTAGTTGTTTAGATTACTTGATTTTCAAGATTAAGATTATGAATCATTAAAATTAAGTACAATATATTGTAGAAAGTATTTCCATTGACATTTTACATCCTCTGTGCTCTCGTTCCTAAAAATCCATTACATTTCCTATATAGCTGTTGGCTTAGCCCTGACATTATTCTAACTCAGTGATGGCGAACCTATGACACGCGTGTCAGAGGTGACACACAAACTCATTTTGTTGGTTGATTTTTCTTTGTTAAATGGCATTTAAATATATAACACGCCGAGCTCAAAAGGTTCGCCATCACTGTTCTAACTGGACAATGTTTTTCTAGGTACAGAATATCAAGCTTTTATACTGATTTAACTAATATATAAAATTATATTATTTTTATGTAAATAATATTAACACTAGTTTAATATACTTTTCCAGTTCAGTATTACTTCATTAGTTAAAGTTTATATTCTAGGAAGGAGGAGGAGGAGAAGGGAGTTAGAGGGAGAAAGGAGCTAAAAAATTTGTAACCAAAATAGCAAAACAACTCATTAAAAAAATATATCTTCAGGCAAAGACATTAGAAATTTATCCATGTGAAAAACGCAGCCTCTTAAAATTCAAACTTTCAGCATATACAAGTCACCAAACACCAAACAAAGTGATAATGTCATACTTTTAATGATGCTTGTTTATAAAACACTATATTTATAAAAGTTACTGCAATATCTTAACTCAGAATTTACTAGAAAGTTACATATTAAGACTAGATGGATTCAAACCTCTTCTCCAAGCCTTACATCACTATACACCACTCCACATCTCAAAGCAAAGCAATGTCTTAGTGATGAGGCCAAATAAATATTTTGGTACCAGGAAAACTATTAATGAAAGGATAAACCACTTTACTGTATGTGCATTATACCTCAAGAAAATTGTGGGGTTTTTTTTGTTTTTTTTTTAAAGGTAAATCTATTCTATGACAAAAGAAAGCTGGCCAGGGTGCAGTAGGGGCATTGCTACAAAGAGGTACAAAAAATTGGGGTGTGTGTGTAGGTTACAATTGTCAAAACTCAATTGTCCAATTAAAATAGATACATTTTTAAGAATGTTGAATAGTATCTCAACAAAATAGATTTAAAAAAATGGTAAGCTTGTTTCAATATAACAGAATCCACAAAAAGATCATCTATATAATAAAGAGCCAGGGTCATAATGACCAAAGGCTCAACCAGACCGGAAGTCAGTACTGGGTTGCCGTGGCGACCAAGCACTGACTGGGGCCGTTGCGGGCGCCCCAACCCAGCACTAACTGCCTAGGGGGGCTGCGGATCAGGCCCGGGGAGAGAGGCCTGCAGAGAGAGGGGCAGGGTCTGATCCGTAGCCTCTGTGGCAGCCTTTGATCAGAACTTGCCTCCCTTTCTCTCCTGGCCTGGCCAACAGCTGAGCCTCTATTTCTTTAAAGGCCTCCACCAGGGCTGCTTACCAGCCCCATTGATAGGCCCAGAGATGCTGACTGGCATAGAAACTGACCAATCAGAACCATATCTGGGTGAATGTAAGGAGCCAATGGCTGCCTAGGAGGCGGAGCTTTTGACGCTGACTGGCATAGAAACTGACCAATCAGAACCAAATTGGCCAGCAGAGGAGGGCAGTTGGGGGTGAGATCAGGCCTGCAGGGGAGGGCAGCTGGGAGCAATCAAGCAGGCAGAGGCAGTTAGAGGCGATCAGGCCAGCAGGGGAGAGCAGTTAGGGGCGAGATCAGGCCGGCAGGGGAGGGCAGTTGGGGGCAACCAGGCTGGCAGGGGAGGGCAATTGGGAGGGAGATCAGGCCAACAAAGGAGGGCATTTAGGGGCGATCAGGCAGGCAGGCAGAGGCAGTTAGGGGCGATCAGGCAGGCAGGCAGAGGGGTTAAGGGCAATCAGGCAATAAGGTGAGTGGTTAGGAGCCAGCAGTCCCAGATTGTGAGAGGGGTGTTCAGACTGCCGGTTTAGGCTCAATCCCATAGGGGTCCCCGATTGGAGTGGTGCAGGCTGGGCTAAGGGAATCCCCCCTCCCGTGCACGAATTTCGTGCACCGGGCCTCTAGTTCTAATTATAAAAATCATACAGTTTACAAAAGAAAATAAGACCTTTTATCAAATAACATCCTGGAATAAACATACTGTGCTAGGTTCTTTACCTAAAATGGTTCCAGTTTCTTATCATTTTAGACAATAGCACTAAACTTTCTAAGTGTAGCATATCAACACTGTAATTGTACTGGTTTGATAGTTTTTCCATTGAATTTATATATAAGACTGGAATTGAAAATAAGAATCTATCTGTAACAGGTTAAAAATATAAGGTACTTCAGAAGTAACTTATCTTAGATACGTGTGTATCATCCACTTCTAAACAGAAATGAACCTGAACTATCCATTTCAATACAAATGACCTCATAATTTACAATAAAAATTTTATTATTTGAAAAATATTCAAAACCAAACAATGTGAAGTATAAATCCAAATAAATCTATCCTCTCCATTTCTTGCTTCATATCAAAGAATCTTAAACAGAGCAAAACAATTAAAAGATCTTGAAACAAAATATAAACACACTACAAAGCTTTAGTGTGTCTTTAGTACCAAACATATTTCTTATGTCCTTGCCTATTTTTTCAGGTTTCACTATTTCAAAATAAGTAATACGTACCTCTTTACAACAAAGACATGATAGAACAAGACTCTATTATGGTAATATTGACATTTTACCTAATGGGCAGTAAAATGTGGATGCTAAGAGTTTAGTGTAATTGTATTTCCACCTCTAATAAAGTTTCACTTAAATAAATTCCATCATAAATTATATAAATCATTCCCAGGAAAAAGAAAGTATGATAACCAATTCCAATGTTACAGAATTTAAATAATAAAGATTCCATTTCAGTCAGTAAGTGCACTGAGATAACATTAAGTGAAATGTTTAACAAATTACACACACACACACACACACACACACACACAAATGAATCCTCACTGTTTTTAAAAACTAGTCATTCTGGAAATGTCTGTAATTGTGCAAATGATGCTGGCATTGTGTAAAACATTCCTGATAATCTTACCACAACATTTAGCCTAATTTTATGACATAGCTACAAAATGGAGCTATCTCAAATCACTTTTAGGAGTCACAGAATAAAAATAAAAGAACTGTCTCATAACTTTAAAGGAATGACTTCAAAATGTTAAAGTTTGATCGGCTTTCTTATTCACAGGACATGGTTCTGTAGTTTTGTATTTTTCTCAAAAATCTAATCTATCAACAAAGATACTGATATCTTTTAATGTTTATACTTTTTAAAAAGGTGTTTTAAAAAAGTGTACTCATTTATGGGCATTTACATACCTGAGCGGTGTAGGTGCAGCCTTGTCTCAAGATTCAATATTTTATAAACACTGTCATGGGGCTGAAAATAATTCTAAAAGAGAAGTTGTAAAACTATTCTGAGAAGTGGCAATGTTGCTGACAAATCTATTGTTGCTTCCCAAAATGTCCTCTTTGAAGGCAACAATACTCATCCTGAATTTGTTAAGATCTACTTTTTGAAGGTCAAGTGGGTGAGGGAAACAGAGATGAAAATGGAAAGATATTAGTTTATGGTCACAACTGATACATTGTTAAGTGTTCTTAAAAATAGAAGATGCTTCTGAACCTCATTGGTATTTTTGTGAATAATACTTTAAAGGCATGCTGGCTTTTAAAAAATTCCACTCACTCTTCTACAAGAAAAGAGTTGAGTTTACTTATAACCCCTAATCACTAATATAGTATTTTGAAAACACCAAATTCTATCTAAAATTAATAGTGAGAGCCGAAGCCGGTTTGGCTCGGTGGATGGAGCATCGACCTGCGGACTGAAGGGTCCCAGGTTCGATTCCGGTCGAGGGCATGTACCTGGGTTGTGGGCACTTCCCCAGTGGGGGATGTGCAGGAGGCAGCTGATCGATGTTTCTCTCTCATCGATGTTTCTAACTCTCTATCTCTCTCCCTTCCTCTCTGTAAAAAATCAATAAAATATATTTTGAAGAAAAATAAAAAAAATAAAATTAATAGTGAGAAATTCAATTAGTTACTGTAGGACTATTTTTCCCTTTCAATATATCTGCTTTAAGCTCCCTGATATGAATTGCTGTGCAAAAACTTTCTTTCCCAAATTTGTGAGTTAGTAAGCAATATTTCTTAACAGGTTTGGCAAAAACATAAAATGTCATTTTGGTTCAATAAAAATGTATTGAGTATATCTTATATAGAACAAGGTTTACTTCTTTTAAATACTACAGTAATGAGACCAAAAAGCACAATCTTTTGGCCACTAGAGGGGGTCAGTAGCATTTTCCAAATAGCAGTATATTATTTGGAAAGCTGACCAACCTGCGGTTCTCAACCTGTGGGTCATGACCCTTTCACAGAGGTCGCCTAAGACCATCGGAAAACACATATATAATTACATATTGTTTTTGTGATTAATCACTATGCTTTAATTATGTTCAATTTGTAACAATGAAAATACATCCTGCATATCAGATATTTACATTATGATTCATAACAGTAGCAAAATTATAGTTATGAAGTAGCAATGAAGATAATTTTATGGTTGGGGGTCACCACAACATGAGGAACTGTATTAAAGGGTTGCGGCATTAGGAAGGTTGAGAACCAATGCTTTAGACTAATTCCTTTACATGTACTGTACCCTCTATATCTAGACTTTTGGAGAAAAATGAAAAGCATGATAAATTAAATCATGTAGTTCAAAGTTATGAATTTAATAAATACCAAAAATGTCCTAAGAACTGATTTGAAAAAAAACTCAGTCACAGCTAAATCTTATAGTTTGGTTTAATCATGTGGAAGATAAACTTACATATAATCATTCTGCACAGTCTGTTCATTAGCCTATCATTATACCAAAGCAGTGGTATAAATTACAGTAAAAATGTTGGCTTATAATTTTTAATGGCACCTGGCTTTTGAAAATCTTATTCTTTTCCTTAGCAATGCTCTCCAGCAAGAAATACAACAAAAAAATAGAGACAGTAATTAAGTAACTTCCTCAGGGTTTCAAAAATTATGTTATTAATGGCATAGTTCCCCCACCCAAAAAAGTACATTGTCATTTTTCCATTTTAATTATGGAAAGAGAGAAAATATAAGATTAAATGTTAATATAAGGACAAAGGAGCATTTTCCAGAAACTGAAATTCTGAAACCTGTTATAAAACCAAATAAGCTTGCTACCTTCAATATTATTATTTTAAAGCAAACCACATGAGAAGCAAGAAACTATAATCAGGAGAACAACTTAATCAATAGAGTTGTAATTTAAAATATAAGTTGCAAAGACAACAATTTTATTCTTATCTAGGTCAACAGAATATTTGAGATAAAATTTGGCACAATAATTTCATACTTGGAAATATTAAAAATCTCATCTATTTAGCCTTTCAAATATGTATGGATCCCCCCAAGAGAAGCAGTAGCTTCTGAAATAGGAACTGTATTTAAAGGGCCAGTAGAAGAAGAGGGTAACAACAGCTGCCTCCACTCTCTCCTTAATTTCAGACCTTCCTTTTTTGTACTTTATTATGGGCTTTGGATTCCATAATATATCCTTTTATCTACAGGGAGAAATTAGTAAACTACCAAGCCCTTACTCTGTACCAAAGCTGTTTAAGAACCCAACCTTTGATACAAAAAATAATTCTAAATAAACTAAATTTAACACTCTGAAATTCAGTCTTATTTTCTTCAATCCTACCTCCTTTGATGGAGCCTTAAAAGGAAGGTGAGAAATAACAAGTTAAATCAAATGAGGCTGTCTAAAGGAAATCTGTTAAAACAATTTTTCCATCCTAGTTTTAAAAAACAAATACTAAAGAATAAGGGAGATCTTTTTTGTTTTGCTTTCAAAGAGTTCAGTAACTTTAAATGGATGTTTTATATATTCACTTTCTATTCTTTAGATTTCAGCATTGTCTATATTTGAATTATTTACAGCAATAATATACCACTTCTATAAAAATTAAAAAAGTCACAGAACACATTTTTCATCTATCTAACTTGGAAAGGGTTAAAAAATTAATAATGCTAGTAAAGTTGCAGTGAAATGAAGATCTACACATTCTGCAGATGAAATGTATATTAGCACAATCTTTTTTATTTTTAATCCTCACCCGAGGATATTTTTTTAAATTGATTTTTTTAGACAGGGTGGAAGGAAGGGGGGAAAGACAGAGAGAGAAATAACAATGTGAGAGAAACACATATAACGCACCCTGACCAGGGTACCAGGGATCGAGCCTGCAACCAAGGTATGTGCCCTTGACCAGAATCTAACCTGAGACCCTTCACTCTGCAGGGCGACACTCCAACCACTGAGCAAAACTGGTTAGGGTAGTACAATCTTTTTGAAAAGCAATTTGGCAACATATATATCAAAAGTGCTCATATCCTTAAATCTAGCAATTCTACTTCTGAGAATCTATTATAAGGATGCAATTACACCGCAGAAAAATGCTTTATATAGGAAGGCAGTAAGTAAATTATAAAGGTGTAATAATAAGCAAATGAACACCAAAATCACAGCACAATAAAGTATTAACAAAACTGTGTTATAAGGAGAAAATGATGTTAGATAGGGAAAAAAAATAGAAAGAAACTTTATCTCCACAATATTTTGAGGAAAAAATGTACAGAGAATAAGAAAGAAATACACCAAAATGAAGAGTAATTGTCTCAGTTATAAATTAGTTTTATGTCCTGGCCAGTTTTATTCAGTGGTTGAGCACTGGCTCGCAGACCAAAGGGTCACAGATTCAACTGCTGGTCAAGGGCACCTCGGTTGCAGGTTCCTCAGTGTTGGTTGGGCGCTTACGGGAGGCAACCAGTGGATGTGTCTCCCTCACATCAAGATTTCTCTCCCCTCCCTCCTTCTCTTCCACACTTTCTAGA
The DNA here is from genome assembly GCF_963259705.1 of Myotis daubentonii. Lineage (NCBI taxonomy): Eukaryota > Metazoa > Chordata > Mammalia > Chiroptera > Vespertilionidae > Myotis > Myotis daubentonii. The sequence goes on along the minus strand of NC_081843.1, from coordinate 76,427,859 downwards.
AATCAATTGAAAAAATATCCTCTGGTTGAGTTTTGTATTTTTTTTTCCTTATGAGCAAATATTACTTTTAAAAACCACAGTGGGGGAGCAATAAAATCTAACTAGTAAAACTATTTGCAGGAATGGTTTAGACTTCCTAAGGACTTTTAGATCTAACTGTATGGAAAAGATTTTTTTAAAGGAGGTTGACTGGTCATTTATTTTTCAGTATTCAATCATGCATCCATGAGAACAGCTGAAATTAACTAGAAAGAGGAGTATATAAAAAAATAAGGTTGTTGCTTTTGGAATAATAATGTTACCACTCACTGATCAATGTTCTCATAATCTACTTACTTTTTAAAAAATATATATTTTATTGATTTTTTACAGAGAGGAAGGGAGATAGTTAGAAACATCGATGAGAGAGAAACATCGATCAGCTGCCTCCTGCACATCTCCTACTGGGGATGTGCCGGCAACCAAGGTACATGCCCTTGACCAGAATCGAACCTGGGACCTTTCAGTCTGCAGGCCAACGCTCTATCCACTGAGCCAAACCGGTTTCGGCTGCTTACTTTTTTTTAATGCAAAATAAGAATGACGCCTACACTGAAAGACTTCCAGGAGGATTAAATAACAGTGTCTAATTATTCTTTAAAGGGATGGTACTGAAAAGAACAAGGGCTTAGGAAATGAACAGTGATATGAGCATTCCTATCAATGACCATATCTGGTTTATCAAGAACATGGATGTGATGGAAAAATGATAGAATTGTTTTCAGGTAGGATAACATTTTAACCTGCAGGACATTGATTTATTTTCCTACCTATTCGTATTACTCCTAACCCAATGTTGTGTTTCATCCCTCAATTCCAAACAAACCTAGAATATTTACCAGGCAATAAAGACAACATAAGCAAAATATTTTAGGCTATTAGCGAAAAGATTTACTTGATTAAAATGAGTTTTATATTCTTTGTTTTTAAAAAATTAGATAATTTTAGGTAAAATTAGAAAATAGTTACCACTGCTGTCAATATGTGTAAGCCATGCCACCCACCATGACTTTTCCACATCAGATTAGAAAAAGCAGAATCCCATCTGTCCCAGTAACTGTCAGAAATCCTTCTAAATAAACATTCAAATACAATATTGAAACATTATGAAACATGACTTTTGTAGCATAACTTCATTTTTTAAAAATATTTTCTGTAGTAACTATATGGGAAAGTTATTCAACTCTAGTTAACTTCCATTTTTACTTGATCTCTCATATCTAAAGAAATATTTTGCAAGCAGATTACAGACTAATTAAGGCCAGAGACGCAAGCTGAAAAATCTAGTAATATTTACCTAAATTGCTAGTAACAAATAGGTAGTAAGCATTATAAAAACTTGCAAATTTGGTAAACATTATACTGAGTTATACAATACTCACAGAACATTGTATAACTGCCAGTCTGACCCTATCCAAATAAATATACAATTAATGATAAATGGACCAAGGGTGGCTAATTAATAGTAACCTGGAGTGAAAAGGCAATCAGATTTTTTTCAAGGCATTTACTTTTGGAAATGTGCAGGGGTCCTCAAACTACGGCCCGCGGGCCACATGAGGCCCGCCAAAAACATTTATCCGGCCCGCTGGGTGTTTTTGCCACCGCTGTGTGCATAGGAATTTGTTCATAGTTTTTTTTTTAAACTATAGTCCGGCCCTCCAACGGTCTGAGGGACAGTGAACTGGCCCCCTGTTTAAAAAGTTTGAGGACCCCTGGATTAGGGAGTTAATAGTAGGAGTTGAAGCTGAAAAGAAGCCAAAGATAGGAAAAGGTCATGACAAACCAAGGAAGAAGAAACTACGAGGAAGATGGGAGAGCAGAAATTATGAATAAACAGGTACTATAAAAAGAGAGAATAACAGAATGAATCTAAGCTACTCAGGTGAATGGAGAGTAACTGAGTTCTGTTAACAATTAAGATCAGAGTTAAGTATACATTTTGGGATTTCCGTGCAGATAGGCCATTCTAAATTTTCTAGGTTCCTGGCAGAATTCCTATTTATCAACTAGAGAGGTCCCTCAGCCTAGCCTGCAACAACGCCAGCATCCCGTGCCCTGGCCTCTGGCCAGAGGCCCCTCCCTCAGCACGGCTGGGGCACAGGACCCTGGGCTCACGTCGCCCCCAGAGGCCCCTCCCTCCCTCCCTCCACGTGGCGTCTAAATACTCCAGTGTGCATTTCCTATGAATGAGGCTAGAACAGCCGTGGGCAAACTACGTCCCGCCCGTTTGAAATGAATAAAACTAAAAAAAAAAAAGACCGTACCCTTTTATGTAATGATGTTTACTTTGAATTTATATTAGTTCACACAAACACTCCACCCATGCTTTTGTTCCGGCCCTCCGGTCCAGTTTAAGAACCCATTGTGGCCCTCGAGTCAAAAAGTTTGCCCACCCCTGGGCTAGAACCTGATCAGCATCCTCAACAGGGCCTTTCTTCCCTGTGGCTAATTTGGGCTTCCTCATACTGTGGTATCAGGAAAGTTGAACTACTTTCATAGCTTTTAAGCAGCAGCATTCCAAGCAGTCAGGCGTCCCACCCTGCCCCAGCTGCTCTGTGCCTGCGCCACGCTGCCCAGAGGCCCTCTGCAGGCGGGGTGGAATGCTGGTGTCGTTGCCATGGCAACAACGCCAGCATCCTGGCCTGGCCACCACCATCTTTGTTATGGAGTGACAGTCAATTTGCATGGGTTGGTCTGTATTCCCCATAACATAAAAAAAAAAAAGCTCAATTAAAATGAACAGACCCATGACATCAGTATCTGTGGGATCTTTTCAAATTTTCAATATTTACCTTACCTGAAAAGTCAACTATGTTTTGCTTTAGTAGATACTGCAAAAACTGTTTTTCAAAGTGTTTGCATGTAATTTATACCTGTTGCTCCACATCCTCACCAACACTTGGTATTAAGTCTTTTTTATGTTAAAAGCCGGGTAGATGGTAGTACCTCACTCACTGCAGTTTAAATTTCAGTTTCTCTTATGACTAATGGAATAGAGTACCTTTTCATATGTTTATTACCCATTTATTATTTTTTAAATATTTTTTTACTGATTTCAGAGAGGAAGGGAGAGGGAAAGATAGAAACATCAATGATGTGAATTATTGATTGGCTGCCTCGTGCACACCCCCACACTGGGGATCGCAACCCAGGCATGTGACCTGACTGGGAATCGAACCATGACCTTCATAAGTTGATGCTCAAATCACTAACCCATACCAGTTGGGCCCATTTAAATAACCTCTTATAAAGTGACAGTTCAAGTCTTTGGCTTTTTTTCAAAAATTAACCTTTATGAACTTTTTTATTGATTTGACAAAAAATGTTATCAACTGGCTATATAGTTAATATGATTAGCTACCTTAGTATCTTTCTTCTTTCTGCACTGTTGTAGGTAAAATCCTGATTCCTTTTTTTTTTTTTACCACTGTGGTAAACACCTTCCTCAGATAAAAGAACCTAGCTGAAAACTATAAATTACTGACATCTAGTCCCTCTTTTGAAGATGACATACATTTTGTTTTGTTAATCCTCATCTGAGGATATATTTTCCATTGCTTTTCTGAAGAGAATAGAAGGGAGGGGGGAGAGAGAAAGAGAGGAAGAGGAGAGAAACATCAATGTGAGAGACACACATGAATTGGTTGCCTCCCAAACGCTTTCTGACTGGGATGGGCCAGTGAACCCACAACCCAGGTATATGCCCTTTGCTGGAAACTGAACCCTGGACCCTTTGGTGCTCCCACCGAAGCTCTAATCACTTAGAAACAACACCGGATAGGGCTCAAGATGATAGACTTTTAGTTAAGTATTTAGGTAACTATGGAAGCACAAAGTGCAGATGTTGACTTAGGTGAATTTAGATTTCAAAAATTGCAGGTAACAAAAACTAACAAAGTTATTTTAAAAGCCCTTGACAGGTGAGTTGTTTTTATTCTAGAACACTAAGAATATTAAAGAGGGTTGATACCTTGTTTTGTTCCTTTGACCCATCAACTATAAAAGTCCTAGTAGTGTAACACTAGCTACATTTCAGTGTTTAAAAAAATGTATTAACCATGTATGGATTACTGCAAGCAATTTAACCATTAACTCCCACTGTTAGGAACTAAGCAAATTCCTGATCTTAATGAGAAAAACATGCAGAGACATAATGAAGTTTCTTTTCTGGTTAATAAAGTTCAGCTGTGATCCCATGTACCTGGGTTTTTCTTCAACTTATCTGACAGCCCTGATGACTCTGGCAGCTACTAGATTGCACTTCCCACAAAAACTAAAACTCCTGAATGTAAAATTTGATTCCATCTTCTTCTTTCCATCAACACTGTATAGTGCAAACAGGTAAATGGAGAAATGGTTCCAGTCCAGGGGTGGGCAAACTTTTTGACTCGAGGGCCACAATGGGTTCTTAAACTGGACCGGAGGGCCGGAACAAAAGCATGGATGGAGTGTTTGTGTGAACTAATATAAATTCAAAGTAAACATCATTACATAAAAGGGTATGGTCTTTTTTTTTTTAGTTTTATTCATTTCAAACGGGCCGGATCCGGCCCGCGGGCCGTAGTTTGCCCACAGCTGTTCTAGTCCATTGATCTCATAAAATTACTTACAAAACATATACTAAAAATAGTACTTTAAAAAGTTGTACTTACAGTCTTAAGCCTTTACAATGAAATCAGATTCAAAATGCAAAGCTAAGTTTATATGCTAATCATTTATAAAGCAAATAATACAGAAAGAACCTGTAATACCTGTTAAGAAAATTTTCCTTAAGTATAGTTGATTAAAAATGGCAAACAGAGATAATGGCTTTACATGACCTTGATATTTAAAATGCTAAGAAGTAACAGGTATATTTTGCCACTGCCGGGAGCCGGTCCATCCTTGCTGTTTCAAGGGACCTGGCATATATGGCATACGGTTCTTAATATGTTTGCTCACCCTCTTGGCGCTGTGTTTTAACCAAGGTCACCTCTCCGAGAAAGGTTGAATCCCCAGGTAGGGATTTTCCCCTGAAGTAAGGGAGGGAATAAAACCCCTCAACTAAGTGCCAGGCGGGTAATTAATCACTTTAACTACGAACAATCATGCTTAAACTACATAATCTTTACTCCCTGGAATGGAGATAAGAAACGCCCTAACCTTTGTAATAGAGATTGATAGGATTGAATCAACTGGTATAAATACAGTTGTAACAAGACAGAAACACTCAGAACTTAGAACACAGAATTCAGAAGACAGAACCTACACGGAGCCTGGAGACAGAAGAACTTTGCTGGAGAGAACATGGCAAAAGATCCTGGACTGAACCTGACTGTAGAACATGGCAAGAGAACCTGACTAGAACCTGGTGACCAAACCTGGCTGGAGATCTCAGACAGAACCTGGCTGGAGAACCTAGCGAGGGAACATGGCTACTGAACCTGGCTGGAGAACCTGGACAGAACCTGGCTGGAGATCCTAACCAGAACTTCGCTGGAGATCCAGACCAGAACTTGGCTAGAGATCCTGGCTAGAGATCCTGGCTAGGCTGCTGATCAACTGAACGCTGTCTCCGTGTCCTTCCTTCTTCTCCGACTCCGTCCACACCTTTGGGGACCCCTGGACCTGCTGGGGTTGGACCCCAGCATCTGGCGCCCGAACAGGGACCCTTAGGTAAGCCTCCCATTCCCCTAGGTAAGCCCCACTCTTGGGACGGATAGGATTCCACCATAGGAAGAGGGTGGATAGTCTTCACCGACTCCGTCCACAACTTTGGGAACTCCTGAAACAGGATTCCCTTAGGTAAGCCCCCCCGCATTGAGAACCCCCACACTCGGGACAGATAGGACTCCACCAGGGTGCTATAGACCCCCCTATAGAGGATAAGTAGGGTAAGAAGGTGGATAGTACAGAACTTAGATTGAGAAGATGTGCCATACTGAGTCTAAAGAAAAAAGACTCTGTATTGATCTTTTAACACATATGCTTGCTAGCAGAGGAATTAAGGTTACTCCCAGACAGAACGTTTTATATAAGAAGTATGTCCATGCTTTTCTGAGGAAGGAAAGGTAAATGTAAAGGCATGGGAGAAGGTAGGCCCAAGGAGCCTTATCCTTAACCCCACTGCAGCCTTTCCACCCCGGGAAAGTGCAGGATTGGCAAGCTCTCCCTGGGGTGATAGATCAGGACTCAGGTAATAGCGGAAAGCGCCAATCCTACTCTTAAAATGGATATAAGAGAGCATTTGGGGTTTTTCTTTTTAATTCCTGCTTTTAAAAAATAAAAAAGGGGGAATTTGCCGGGAGCCGGTCCATCCTTGCTGTTTCAAGGGACCTGGCATATATGGCATACGGTTCTTAATATGTTTGCTCACCTTCTTGGCGCTGTGTTTTAACCAAGGTCACCTCTCCGAGAAAGGTTGAATCCCCAGGTAGGGATTTTCCCCTGAAGTAAGGGAGGGAATAAAACCCCTCAACTAAGTGCCAGGCGGGTAATTAATCACTTTAACTACGAACAATCATGCTTAAACTACATAATCTTTACTCCCTGGAATGGAGATAAGAAACGCCCTAACCTTTGTAATAGAGATTGATAGGATTGAATCAACTGGTATAAATACAGTTGTAACAAGACAGAAACACTCAGAACTTAGAACACAGAATTCAGAAGACAGAACCTACACGGAGCCTGGAGACAGAAGAACTTTGCTGGAGAGAACATGGCAAAAGATCCTGGACTGAACCTGACTGTAGAACATGGCAAGAGAACCTGACTAGAACCTGGTGACCAAACCTGGCTGGAGATCTCAGACAGAACCTGGCTGGAGAACCTAGCGAGGGAACATGGCTACTGAACCTGGCTGGAGAACCTGGACAGAACCTGGCTGGAGATCCTAACCAGAACTTCGCTGGAGATCCAGACCAGAACTTGGCTAGAGATCCTGGCTAGAGATCCTGGCTAGGCTGCTGATCAACTGAACGCTGTCTCCGTGTCCTTCCTTCTTCTCCGACTCCGTCCACACCTTTGGGGACCCCTGGACCTGCTGGGGTTGGACCCCAGCATCTGGCGCCCGAACAGGGACCCTTAGGTAAGCCTCCCATTCCCCTAGGTAAGCCCCACTCTTGGGACGGATAGGATTCCACCATAGGAAGAGGGTGGATAGTCTTCACCGACTCCGTCCACAACTTTGGGAACTCCTGAAACAGGATTCCCTTAGGTAAGCCCCCCCGCATTGAGAACCCCCACACTCGGGACAGATAGGACTCCACCAGGGTGCTATAGACCCCCCTATAGAGGATAAGTAGGGTAAGAAGGTGGATAGTACAGAACTTAGATTGAGAAGATGTGCCATACTGAGTCTAAAGAAAAAAGACTCTGTATTGATCTTTTAACACATATGCTTGCTAGCAGAGGAATTAAGGTTACTCCCAGACAGAACGTTTTATATAAGAAGTATGTCCATGCTTTTCTGAGGAAGGAAAGGTAAATGTAAAGGCATGGGAGAAGGTAGGCCCAAGGAGCCTTATCCTTAACCCCACTGCAGCCTTTCCACCCCGGGAAAGTGCAGGATTGGCAAGCTCTCCCTGGGGTGATAGATCAGGACTCAGGTAATAGCGGAAAGCGCCAATCCTACTCTTAAAATGGATATAAGAGAGCATTTGGGGTTTTTCTTTTTAATTCCTGCTTTTAAAAAATAAAAAAGGGGGAATTTGCCGGGAGCCGGTCCATCCTTGCTGTTTCAAGGGACCTGGCATATATGGCATACGGTTCTTAACATGTTTGCTCACCTTCTTGGCGCTGTGTTTTAACCAAGGTCACCTCTCCGAGAAAGGTTGAATCCCCAGGTAGGGATTTTCCCCTGAAGTAAGGGAGGGAATAAAACCCCTCAACTAAGTGCCAGGCGGGTAATTAATCACTTTAACTACGAACAATCATGCTTAAACTACATAATCTTTACTCCCTGGAATGGAGATAAGAAACGCCCTAACCTTTGTAATAGAGATTGATAGGATTGAATCAACTGGTATAAATACAGTTGTAACAAGACAGAAACACTCAGAACTTAGAACACAGAATTCAGAAGACAGAACCTACACGGAGCCTGGAGACAGAAGAACTTCGCTGGAGAGAACATGGCAAAAGATCCTGGACTGAACCTGACTGTAGAACATGGCAAGAGAACCTGACTAGAACCTGGTGACCGAACCTGGCTGGAGATCTCAGACAGAACCTGGCTGGAGAACCTAGCGAGGGAACATGGCTACTGAACCTGGCTGGAGAACCTGGACAGAACCTGGCTGGAGATCCTAACCAGAACTTCGCTGGAGATCCAGACCAGAACTTGGCTAGAGATCCTGGCTAGAGATCCTGGCTAGGCTGCTGATCAACTGAACGCTGTCTCCGTGTCCTTCCTTCTTCTCCGACTCCGTCCCCACCTTTGGGGACCCCTGGACCCGCTGGGGTTGGACCCCGGCATGCCACCTAGCTATTTTAAAATAGTTTTCTAATAAGGTTATGTCCAATTTAACAAATGAAGATGTTAAGTAAAACAAAATTAGAGGAAAAGCACCAAAATCAAGCTGACCTCAAGGCAGCAAGGGGAGGGGGGTTGGGGGGGGCACGGCACACGTGGAGATTTCATTATGGCAAATAGCAACACAATTTTTAAAAGATCTTTACAATGAGTACTAGGTACATTTACAAGTCTCAACCAATAAGAATCTTTAGGTAAGAAGCTTTTTTCACACCCATTTCAAGTAAAATGTACAAGTTATTTTCGAAAATTGTTTTCTACATTATTTCCTCAGACAGAAATTCTTTAACTTCTCAGGTTGAGAATAAACCTTTCTTCTGAAATTAGTCAATGGAGCTTCACATATGAATTAGTGGGCCTTCACAAAGGATAAGAACAAATCCACAAATGTTAAATTACAAAACAACTTCCCACTACATAAAATCAGCATCTGTAAGAATTACCATTTGGATTCTTTCTCCCTAATTGTGCACTTTCCTATGACTCATCATGTATGGGTAATTTCCAAAATGTGAGAGGAGAGTGTGTGGCCCATGACCACCAAAATTTCAGAATCTAATAAGGTTGCTCCCTTATGGACATAAAGAAATGTCATGATTACCACAAACTCTGTTAGAACCAAAAAACTTAACTTTTTCAACATGATTCCTAAATTTGATAGTGTCAGGAGAGCCTTTCTGCTAGTTTTTCTTTCTTTTTTTTTCTGAGGGTGGTGGTGGAAGTGATACTGTTGTAATAACCTGGTAATTATTTAACAGCAAAGAAGTAAAAGGAAGGACTATATATAGGCACATCATTGATACAGCTTTGGGAACAAGCTGCATTTAACATTCTCCAAGTCTATTCCCCGCTGATTGATGGAGGAAGGTACTAGACAAAGGCAGTTTAGAGACATGCCCAGTAAGATCTGAGTGACATGGGAGGCTAATTGCCCATTAATCACACCTGGAAACAGTTAACTGGCCAGGATGGCCATGGCCACTGCAAGTGCACAAAACCTGAATAATTACAAAATAGATCCAGAGACATAGAAACATGGAGCAGACTGATGAATCTGAGAGGGGATGGGGGAGGGTGGGAAGAGATTACCCGAAGAACTTATATGTATATATGAAAAACCCATGGACACAGACAATAGTGTGGTGAAGGCCTGGGTTGGGAGCAGGTTAGAAGGGGTCAAGGGGGGGAAAAACAGGACATGTGTAATACTTTCAACAATGATGATAAATTTAAAAAAATAAATGATGAAACTATTTTAAAATAACCCCAATACCACTATCACACCTAAAAATACATAATTACTGAATATCAAATATCTCATATTCAAATGTCTTCAACTAACTTAAGCACCTAAATAATGTCCAAATGCTGAAATGATACTAAATCTCTTTCACTTGGAACAAAACAAAACAAAACCTGAGTATTTAAACTTCTCAACCAAGAAGTGAGCTCTTTCACATGCTGGCCGTCTGCAGGGGGGCTGTGCTCCCTTGTGCCAGTAGTGGGGCTCCACATATGGACTAATGGACTTTAATCAGGGCCAAGTGCTTATCCACACCCGGCTGCAACATGGAACGGAAACTCTGGACACTAGCCTTGTTTCTGACTTTACTGAGCTCCCAGATGCACCTCTCCCAGGACTGGCTTAAGGGACAGGGGACTTTGGAACCTGAGAAATTTAACTCCATGCCAATAAAGCCTTTTTCCACATTCCACCCCCCCCCCCCCCGTGGGGGCTTCTGAAAATGCTTCTTTCAGCAGTGCCCCAAGATCCTTGCTCCCCCAAACAACAGGGGAGTTTCATCCGCCAGCAACAGAAGTACATTTCTTTCATGGTAAGAAAAAACTGTGTTTAGTCAAAATCACATGTATTATAATTGTAAAACATTCTAGGCATAATCCTATAACTCTTTTAAATAGTATCAATAGCCCTAGCTGGTTTGCTAAGTGGATAGAGCATTGGACTGCGGACTGGAAGGTCCCAGGTTCGATTCCGGTCAAGGGCACATGCTAGGGTTTGCAGGCTTGATCCCCAGTAGAGGGAATGCAGGAGGCAGCCAATCAATGCTACTCTCTCATCCTTGACGTTTCTGTCTCTCCCTCTTCCTTCCTCTCTGAAATCAATGAAAATGTATATAAAAAAGTAAATAGTATCAATAGATGATTTATGATATTTCCTTGACAAACTAATTATGCAGAAAATACAGAGGTCCTTTGATAATTCAGAGACACATTTTTATTAGAAAAGTATTAACTGGATCAAAGAAACAACCATCTTAACTTTACATTCATACAGCTTTTTCTTTTTAAATAATTTTCACAAACACCATTTCATTGACCTCAAGACAACATGGGTGATGACCAAGAGATTTAAATACAAAAAAAATCCCACGTCTTAAAAATCATTTATTTAGTGTTGCCTTAAATCCAAGGAGAAATGTAGAATATGAATGGACTCCACACAATAAAACCAGCACACTATTTCAAAATAAAATTACTGGTCTGGTATACTGTGTCCCTTTCTATATTTTAAACTGAAATAGATCTTTCAAATTTAAGAATGACCTCAGGAATATCTTTCTTCCACAGGGGCCAGTCTAATGTCACAATGAATTGTGCAATTTCTAATATACTGAGAAAAGTTATATAATAGAATCATCTTTTAAAACTTTTCTTATAGTGAGCAAATTACTCTGAAATGAATACCAAGGAGGACAAAACAACAGAGCTACACAAAAAATATAGAACTCTACATTGTAATTTTGTCAGTAATTATTCTAATACCAACTATAAAGATTAAAAGAAAAAGAAACCCACTTCAAAAATCATGTATTTCCCCCCATGCTTTAAAATACTGAAAAATTATTTCAACAGAAATTTTATGTGCTCAATGCTTTGCTGATTACTACACAAAGAAGTTGTATAACTGAAACTTTAAGAAGCTTATGGTTTAAAATAAACACAAGAGATATGAAGAACATATTAAAATGAGAATATTGAAATTTAAAAAGCCCATGATTTAAGCCAACAAAATACATTTCAAATACATACATACTTATAGGATGACAGAAGTGCTTGCTGGCCAAAAGCTCTGGTTCTTAGGTCAGATAGACCTGGGTCTGAATGTTGGCTCCTTCACTAATTAGCAGTTTGATTTTGGACAAATTACTTAACCTATGTCTCAATTTCCTAATCTGTAAAAATAGGATAATAATGTTAAACTCATAAGTTTGCGAGACTAAAATGAGATAATGTATATAGTTTATTACCATATCTGGCATATGTGAATTCTCAAAAATGTTAGCTATCATTATCATCATCACTACATTACTGTTAAAAAGGTCCTGTAAGATAGAACTGCTAGTGTGTGTGTGTGTGTGTGTGTGTGTGTGTGTGTGTGTGTGTGTGAGAGAGAGAGAGAGAGAGAGAGAGAGAGAGAGAGGGAAAAGTGGACTAGTACACAGAAGTTATTATAATGAGCGTAAGGGCCTCCTGGAAGGAAAAGAACAGAAACCTTGAACTTCTTCCAAATATTACAAATTACTCAAACCTGTCAGGTAATAGCAAAAAAAAGACAACGAAAGACCATCTGATGACATTAAAAGAGAAAAAGACAAACCCGCTATTCCAAGTGTCCTGTCCAACCATCATAAGGACATATGGGACCATGAGGAAGTAACTATGAATTGAATGAGTTGGAATGATGAAAATCCAGGTCAACTTTAAAGTACAACACTCTTGGTTTATCATAACGGGGTTATTTTGCTTGCTTGCTTGTTTGTTTGTTTTTTTTTTTGGGGGGGGGCGCACTGTCATCTTTCCTTCTTTAAGTAACTTACCAGTGTCACAAAGCTATTACATAATAGTGCCAGAATTCAATCCCATATTTGTCAGACCTCAGAATCCAGTATTCAAACACCAATTAATACAATGGAAAGCTCTTTTTGACAATCCATGGGCAGAAAGATGAGTTCATATATGTCTTGCATATATATGGTAGAAATCAGATGATATACTATAACCTGCACAAGGTAAACTTATGGAAATTATTTTTAAACATAGAAAGCGAACCAACATAAAACTGAATCCTAAGAAACTAGAAGGTAGTATAGTCTCAGACAAGTTACTTAATTTTAATCTAAACCTCAGTTTTCTCTTCTGTAGAACAATACTTCCATCACCATCATCATCATTATTATCATCATCACCATCATGCCTTAACAATTTGATATTAATTTTGAATAGCAATACAGCAATTCATGCTTAAATAGTAAAATTAATAAACGTAGATTCCACATTCAATGTTCTTTAGTGAGATTGAAGAATGAATTAGAAAACATCTCACTACCTCATTCCTAAAAAATAAAAGTAAAAAATAAATTGCTGATTATATTTGGTGATAGCATTTGAATTTTCTCCCTCCATGTTAGTTTAATAACTCAATTTACTTTTACAATTCACATGCAATTTACATTTACTGATAGGTTGCTTAGTTGGCATATATCACATATTTTACATTAAAATTTAATAATTAAGTATTAAGAATAACAATTATTATTCCTTCTTTCTTGTCTATGAATAAAATATCTTTAGAAATCTGAAAGAAAACGTTTACAATGTATCTGGAACTTGCTGCTGACTCTCTTTTCTAAGAACTTAAATTCACCAAAAATCTGTTACCTCAGCTTAAGTCACAGTGCTCTGAAAGAGACCCAAAGATTATATCTATCTGTTGTTCAAAGACACAAAGAAATCAATAATATGGAAGAAATATATGCTTCATGTATACGTCTTAATTAAAAAAGAAAATACAAACTGGAAGTATGCTAAGAAAAACAAGCAAAATAAAATGTGCTTAATTAAACAGAAAAAAAATAGCCCTGTAATCTAAATCAACTAAGCCTTTAAAAATCATCCCAGTTAAAAAAATAAAAATTAGTTCTACTTAATAACATCTTTAATCATTAAGAGGGCTGGCCCTGATTAAATTCACAAACTAGGCCATTCTCTTTATGTGCATTTAGCAACTCTCACTGAATGCGGACCTCTTCATCCAGAAACACCATGGTATAATTTAGTGAATTTAGTTGTAGCTCCAAAGCCCATTCTTTTTTCCACTATGTCATGAATGGGAAGATATATCAGCCACTGTGGTAAATAACTTTATATATATTATCCCATCTATTCCTTACACATACTAAGAGATGAATTATCATACCAAGGGCCACATATGTTATACTTGGCAGAGGCTGCAGTGTCTGATTCCAGGTAGGCCAGGCTCCAACGCAGTGAGAATCTGTAATTCTCATCTCTTTTTATTATTATTATATTTTTTATTTTCATCTCTTTTTTAAATAACAGAAAGCTGTTCCCATTTTTAGACTTTCTAAATTAATACTAAGATAATTAAGATTCACAAAATTTTTATTTATTTTTTATTATTTTTATTTTAGAAAAAGGAACATTGAGTTGTCTCCCATACTCACTCTGACTGGGGATCAAACCTGCAACCTGGGTATGTGCCCTGACCGGGAATCGAACCTGTAACCCTTTGGCTTCAACCATCTGAGCCACACCAGCCAGGACCACAAAATTTCAAAAACCAATATAATACTAAAGCTAAAACAGAGATTAAAAGAGGGACATCACCACCAGTTTTCTTTAGGCTGGGAAAAATTCAGAATCAATAATCAGACAATAAAAGCTAATGCATGATCAATATCAAGAAGAATGTGCCTGTGGTATCCAAGGTCAGACTGGTTTTTCTTGCTTTGTGTGTGTACATATTTTGCACCTCTCAACCAAAACAGGCGTTTCAACTACAACTCTGTAAAACCCAAATGAACAAGTATAGGCAAGTATGTGAACATGTGCAAAGTTCCCTTGAAGTCACTCAGGAGTGGCATGGTAAATTTATAATTTTCCTTATTCCTTGGTTTACCATGGTATACTGAATTAACTAATAACGCAGATTTATTAATATCATAGCAGAAGTCAAAGACTAGCTTTAAATTACAAGAATGTGGCATATATATATATATTATCCTAAAGGTTTATTATGAGATATTTCCATACTTACCAAAAAAATGATTTGCAAATGTTTACACTAAGAATTTATCCAAAATGGTTATAATGAGCCTAACATTGAAGTTTTTAAATATTAGGGTTTTACAATCCAATGTTATTTCAAAAATTCTTTTATCCAGATCATATAAATGGCATTTATTATGAAGCAAATCCTAAATTGAAAAATCAAGATTTGGTTTACTAAAAAGGGCATATTTTATTTTAGTTAACAATTAAAAATATTTATCATAGAAAAGTCCCTTAGAAATAAAAGTATTTCACAAATTTAATTCTGTACTGCTTTAATTTTACCACCCAAACAATGTACAACTTTTCAGTAACACACAATATATCTCAAGATGGACAAGTAAACACTGGAGACCCTACCTTGTGCTGTTCGATGGCATCTATCCACTGTTGTCTGTGATCTGGATCCTGAGCACGAAGATACCAAACGCTATCATTTACACTAATATCAAATCGACATTCATCAAAATCATGGGGCTGTAGAGAAAAAAGTAGAAAGTGAAAAGCAAAACTAATTATATTCTTAGAAGTATCATACTCTACAGCAATAAACATAACCCATTCTGGCTGGTGGGACACTCTTGTTATTCTTTTGTTTTTCTACTCAAGTAACTTTTTCGTTGTTTCTTTTTTTTTTTAATCCTCACATGAGGATATTTTTTCCATTGATTTTCAGACAGAGTGGAAGGGAGGAGGGAGAGAGAGAGAAAAACATCGCAAGTGACACAATGATTGGTGCCCAAATGGGGCCAGGAATAGAACCTGCAACTGAGGTACATACCCTTATATAGAACCTGAGACCCTTCAGTTCACGGGTTGATACTCTAACCACTAAGCAATCCAGCCAGGGCTCAAATAACTTTTTTGAAGAGTCCTCAGATGAAGAGTACAACAAGGATAAAGTTACCAAACACTAAATTTCATTCACCATTCCTACAAATGAGGTGACACAAGCTATAAATGTATTTCAAAAAAGTGTTTTTCATCAAATGCTTTTAGTTAGCTAAACTAATGGAAACATTACTGAAAGCACAATTAAAAAAGGTTCAAAATAGACCAGCTGGGGTGGCTCAGTGGCTGAATGTCAACCCATGAACCAGGAGGTCACAGTTCAATTCCCGGTCAGGGCACATGCCAGGTTTCGGGTTCAATCCCTAGTAGGGGGTGTGGAGGAGATAGCTGATCAATCATTGATGCTTCTATCTCTCTGTGAAATCAATAAAAAAGATTTTTTTTTATTTAAGAAAAAGGTCCAAAATAAGTCTTAGGAAAGACATTACATTTTTTCTGCCTCCATTATTCAAAAGTAAATTCTCATCATGAAGAGTTTGATTTCATTAAATTTTATAAACAAGATGTTTTTACATTCTATCACAAAATAGTTAACATTTTCTCCTAAGTATCTCAAATTAACTTCTAGGCTTTTGTATGTCTTTGATAGTAACAGTCAGGAGAGCTTTCAATGAAAAGCAAAGATAAAATGAATAATACATCAGACTTATGTTAGATAGTGGAAACTGCCTGCTTTTGAGTCAAAATGTAAACACAGTGAAAATGTCAACTATTTGGTTTAGTGTTTTACATTATTCATAAGAATGTATAAAATTAGTATCTTAATTTTTTGTCCAATAAGTGAATTACAATATTACAGAATCACATCATTGTCTACTGGATAGAGTACAGAGATTCATCAATGTAACAGAAAACTTATTTGCTGAAGAAAATTTACACTTCGCATTTCCAGGGTTTATTGTTTATTCTCTTCCCCCTTAATAGCATCAATCTTTTATCTTTATCAATTTATTTAGCAAAAATTATAGAACTCCACAATGTTCTTTAGCCTATGAAACTATTTCTTTTAAGATTAAGACAATAAACCACAGTTCTGACTGGCTAAAGTATACACATTAAACATTTCCTGAATCACTATGACTACTAGAGGCCTGGTGCGCAGATTCATGCACTGGTGGGGTCCCTTGGCCTGGCCTGCGGGGATCAGTGGACCTCTGCACTGCTGCAGCCTGGCCTTACCCGCCAGCTCATTGGGCTCCAGCCTGCTGTCTGAGTTGAGCCCGCACAGCACGAAGCAGTGTGCAAAGCGGCGCCGGGTAGAATTCTGAGCCCGGGCTGGGTGCTGCGCCGCTCCTGCTCATCCCACTCCACTGCACCTGCCCCCAAATGGGGCTGAAAACAGGGCAGACTGAAAGTGTATATAGGCTACAGCAATAGTTCTTCTTTAGAAAAAATGCAGTAAAATTAAATTTTCTATTCAGTTGTACTTCCATGATACTACATCCCACTCAACCAGAACTGTGGTACTACCAAAATCTATCCTAGCATATTCTCTAAAATTCTTTAGATTATTTCTTAAAATTTCTGAGTTTTCCTGATTTTTTATGTTTACCCCATAGCCTGATCATAATGGTATATATCTCAGATAAGTTCACAGAAGTTCATTTCAATAATAGTAAGGTCTAATAACTACAAAAAAAAAAAAAAGCTGAACAGAATACCTTCTCCGTGGATTATACAGCAATTTTAATACAGTTAGTGTATGAAAGAAAGATTAATAATAACTACCTTTAAATTGTATGATTAGGACTAATTGCCTTAATTTGTTTGCCTATATATTTTTCTATAAATCACGTGTAATACTTTTGTTAAAGGACAAAAGTGCTGACTGATACGTATGGAAGTAGTTTGTAGAGTTGAAAAATCACCATTTTGTCAATCATAGAAAAGATTGGGTGGGGTAGGCACCATAAATAGTTGAAAAATCATAAGGCCCTCTTCCCTGATCTCTAGACTTTCACTCGGTTGCCTTCTCTATTATTTTCTCTTAAATGCCTATGATGCATCTCAATATATCTAAAACTGATCTGATATGCCTCCCTCCCCAAACTTCTCTTGCAGGTTTCTGAACTTTCGGAAATGGTAACTACCAACTGCTTAAACCTGAAATCCTATGACTCCTCATCTTTCACACCCTATAAGGAATCCACCAGCAAATCTGCAAATCTTGTCAGCTCTACCTTCAAAATGAGTCTGGAATCCAATCATTTCTCATAATCTCTACCGTTACTACTGTGGTCCAAGCCACTATCACCTTTCAACTGAATTATTTGCAATAACATCCTAAGGCTGTCTGATTCTGTTTTCCTACTTCCATCTCAGCATTTGTGACTCACATTATACTTCTACTGAACAATCATGATCTAAACCATTCATTTTTACCTATCTATCTATGTAAATAACCAACCAATGACATATTTATGCACACCTATTATTTACCAAGCACTACTCAAGGCACCGAGAATATAATGGTGAGGATGAACTGCTATGATCCTATGCAGAGATCACATTGACCAAATAATCACACACAAAATGTAAAACTTCAAATATAACAAGCCATAGTTAAGAAAGGTACACCATATTGAGAAAGCCTATAATAAAAGGAAGTAACCTAGTTAGGGGAAGGCTTCCAAGAAATAATACTTCAGCCAAGAGAAGGATGAAATGAAATGAACAAAGAAGGCTCTAACAGGTTTTGCTCAGTGGTTAGAGCATCAGCTTGCAGACTGAAAGGTCCCAGGTTCCATTCTGGTCAAGGGCATGTACCTTGGTTGCAAGCACATCCCCAGTAGCAGGTGTGCAGGAAGCAGCTGATCGATGTTTCTCTCTCATCCATGTTTCTAACTCTCTACCCTTCTCTGTAAAAAAAAAAAAAAAAATCCTCTCCAAGGATATTAAAAAAAAAAAAAAATGAACAAAGAAGGAAAACATTCAGCATGTAACCTGGTTGGAGTGGCTCAGTTGGTTGAGCATCCTCCTGTACACCAAAAGGTTGCTGGTTCAATTCCCTATCAGGGCAAATACCTGGCTTGCGGGTTCAATTCCCAATTGGGGCACATAGGTGGTAGGCAAACTGCGGCTCGCGAGCCACATGCAGCTCTTTGGCCCCTTGAGTGTGGCTCTTCCTAAGCCTTAGGAGTACCCTAATTAAGTTAATAACAATGTACCTACCTATATAGCTTAAGTTAAAAAAATTTGGCTCTCAAAAGAAATTTCAATCGTTGTACTGTTGATATTAGGCTCTGTTGACTAATGAGTTTGCCGACCACTGGGTTAGGCAACCAATCAATGTTTCTCTCTCTCCCTTCCTCTCTCTAAGCAATAATTGGGGGGTGGGGGGGAGAGCATATAAAGATCTAGGGGCCCAGCCGGTGTGGCTCAGTGGTTGAACTGAGTGGGGAGGTCATGGGGGCATGTAGGAGGCAGCTGATCAATGATTCTCTCTCATCAATGGTGTATCTTTTTCTTTTCTTTCTTTTTCTTTGTTTTTTCTTTTTTCTTTTTTTTCTATGTCCCTGATTCTATTATAATCACCAGATTATTCACTTGATTCTTAGATTCACTTGTTGATAGATGCATATTTGTTGTTCATAATTTGTATCTTTACCTTTTTCTTCTTCTTCCTCTTCTTAAAGGATACCTTTCAGCATTTCATATAATACTGGTTTGGTGGTGATGAACTCCTTTAGCTTTTCCTTATCTGTGAAGCTCTTTATCTGACCTTCAGTTCTGAATGATAGCTTTGCTGGATAAAGTAATCTTGGTTGTAGGTTCTTGCTATTCATCACTTTGAATATTTCTTGCCATTCCCTTCTGGCCTGCAAAGTTTCTGTTGAGAAATCAGCTGACAGTCGTATGGGTATTCCCTTGTAGGTAACTGAGTTTCTTTCTCTTACTGCTTTTAAGATTCTCTCTTTGTCTTTTGCTCTTGGCATTTTAATTATGATGTGTCTTGGTGTGGTCCTCTTTGGATTCCTTTTGTTTGGGGTTCTCTGCGCTTCCTGGACCTGTAAGTCTATTTCTTTCACCAGGTGGGGGAAGTTTTCTGTCATTATTTCTTCAAATAGGTTTTCAATTATCTTGCTCTCTCTCATCTTCTGGCACCCCTATAATTCTGATGTTGGTACGCTTGAAGCTGTCCCAGAGGCTCCTTACACTATCTTCGTATTTTCGGATTCTTTTTTCATTTTGCTTTTCCAGTTGGGTGTTTTTTGCTTCTTCGCATTTCAAATCTTTGCCTTGATTCTTGCACTTCTCTGGTCTGCTGTTGGGAGTCTGTATAGTGTTCGTTATTTCAGTCCGTGTATGCTTAATTTCTAGTTGGTTCTTTATCATAACATTGAGGGTCTCATTAGTTTTCTTGAGGATCTCACTACATTTATCGGCGGCTTCTAGACAGTTCTTAAGAGACCTTAAAAGTATGGTTCTGAACTCAATATCCTCCATTGACAGTTTTGTCCTGTTTCTTTGTCTCCACATTTTTTATGCTTTCTTGGTACACCCCCTAGTGGTCTTTGTGTGCAGTCTTGTTGTAGTTAAGCCTTGATTGTTGTTGGCAATACCGGGGGTGATTTGACCTCCAGGCTAACTGGCTATGAGCCTTTGTTTTTTCTTGATAATCCTCACCCGAGGGTATTTTTCCATTGGTTTTTAGTGAGTGGAAGAGAGAGGGAAAGACAGAAACATTGATGTGAGAGAAACACATCCGTTGGTTGCCTCCTGCATGAGCCCTGACCAAGGCCCAGGTTGGGAAGGAGCCTGCAACCAAGGTATGTGCCTTGACTGGAATGAAACCTGGGACCCTTTGGTCTGCAGGCTGATGCTCTATCCACTGAGCAAACTGGCTAGGGTTCATCAATGATGCTTCTATTTCTCCTTCTCTGGAATCAATAAAAACATCTATTTTTTTTAAAAAGATCTAGGGCAGGAAAGAGCAAGCCAGATAAGATCCTGAAAGAGGTATATAACGTGATTGACGGTGACACAGTGAGAGGGAGTCCCCTAGAGATGAGAGTTAAGAAGGCAGGCCCTGGCTGTGTGGCTCAGCAGTTAGAACATTAACATGCCCATTGAAGGTTCAATCCCCAGACCCGGTTTGAGCACATTCAGGAGGCAACCAATCAATGTGTCCTCTTACACTGATGTTTCTCTTTTTCTCTCTCCCCTTCCCTCCTGCTCTCTCTAAAAATCAATGGAAAAGCCTGGCTGGCATGGCTCAGTGGTTGAGCGTCCACCTATAAACCAGGAGGTCATGGTTCGATTCCCAATCAGGGCACATGCTGGGGTTGTGGGCTCGATCCCCAGTAAGGGGTGTGCAGGAGGCTGCCAATCAATGATTCTCTCTCATCATTGATGTTTCTATCTCTCCCTCCCTCTCCCTTCCTCTCTGAAATCAATAAAAATATATTTCTAGAGTTTATAAAATGTCTTAAATATATTTGCCAGAAAAACCTGTTTCTAAAGGTTATAAAATGTCTTCATAAGTTGCCAAGCTAAAGAATGCTAATTGCTTACTTATTAATTTTCATTGGAAATTGAAGTTTTAAGGGTTAAAATCTCATCTGTAGGAAAACTTCTAAGGTACAGTGTATGGGCAAACATGGTTATAAATTAAACAGCCAGGGCTATGAAAAAGCAAAGACGACTGCTGGGTTCTTCCCTGCTCTCTGCTTCCCCATTTTTCAGCTTTTGCATTTCTTCATGCATCACAGTATCTTTAAACTAGACTCAGATGAAGGAATTTAAGAGCTGACATTACTGAAAAGAAACATCTTATACCATTGCCAAGGTTTGATAGAGTCACTTCAAGAAAACGCCAAGTTGGTAACTCCTTCTTTTCACAAGGAGCTCCCAGGAGACAGACACTTTAAAGATCAGTTGACTGCCATCTGGAGATTTGTTTATTGAAGACAGCGTCAAATAAAAGACACTCTCCAACCTCATTGGACGGGAACTTATCAGGCACCTAACTGCGAACGGACATCTTACTCCTGTCTACAGACATCAAAGACTCTTTGAGGAAAAGAAGCTGCCAATACCAGAGGTAGACAACTATCCCAAGACATCAATAAGGCCTGCATATATACAGATTGATACTGAACTCAGCAAACATTTTGTTTTATTGTCTTTACCTGATTGCTAATGATATTAGTCACAATAATATATTTATTCTGAGTTTCTCTATATAGTCAAACTATTTATGATTACTGAACATGTATAAGATAATTGTTAATACTCTTTTCATGACTTATGTAAATGTTATACTAGATGCTAAATATTAAAAAAGTGACAGAAACTTGACCACGATATTGCACAGGACAGAAATGATCAGAGTGTAGTTTTTACTCAATGAAGGCCATTAAAATCTTGAGACAGCATGGGTACTTGGGCTCAGGATCCCAAGAACGCCAGATAAGAAAAATGCAGCACTGACATCACCCTGCTGCCCCTTATGTGATCCCAAGGACCCCAATTAGCCACAAGAAACACCAATAAGAATGTCACCAACCCTCCACTTTCTGGCTCTCCCACTCCCACGAAAGCAGAATTTTACCTCCCTTCTAACTGCTTGCTTCTCCAACCCCATATGGAAAATTCTACAAGCTCACCTTTTTGCACAAACCCACTTTGTCCCCAACTTATAAAAGCAGCCAAGCAGAGCCAGACCCTTGAGCCAGTTCAGAGAACCTTCCTTTCCCCTGTGCTGCCTCCCTGTGCTTGAGCATACACTTAATAAAAATCTGTCTGGAAATTCCTTAAGGTTTCCTCTTGATGTCTCTATCTTGGGAAACCCAAGAACCCTAATACTGCTAACAACCTGATGCCTGCCATTTTGGGGAAAAATCTGACTCCCATGGTTACGGTACTGCCTCATCCCCAATGAACAAGATGCCATCGATACTGAGACTTTCTAAGAATAAGCCTTTCCTAGCACTGTGAGACCACTCTATCTGACCAAAATACTGGTCATCAATGCATCCTTCAGATTAATGTATGACTAAGGGGAAACTGAAAAAAAAAGAAAGGAAAAAAAAGAGAAAGTAACCTCACAGGGTGATCTGATGATAAATTTGTAACTTGCAAATTAGGTAGGTCATGGTGGTAGGCATGCCCCAGACATGTAACTTCTTTACTAAAAGTTTATCTATGCTTTAAGTAAGCTCTGTCCATTGTTTCTGTACATCTAGGTTAACACCCTTTGAAATAACTGCCCTGAAGAGAGCACACAATCTTATTAACTATCAGTTAATCCAATTCCTGCCTTGCTTTCTCCCACCTCCATGTAATCTTCCTTACTTTCCCTCCTCAATTTCAAATGCATAAAAGAAGTTGCAAAACTGTTATTCTCAGGGAGTATTTGAAACCTTGCTTCCTGGGTATGTACTGTCAGTTTGGCTCAAATAAATGTTTATAAAAATTAAAGAAAAGAAAAAACAACCACCAAAGTTCTGCATGCAAATATAAGTATAACAACAAAAAAAATCTACAAAAAAAGTTTTTCCTGAGCAGACTCAATGTACATACTCATTAAAAATTTTCCTTTGCCCCGAATAAGCCATGCACTATTATCATTGTCCATAATTTAAGATAGGATAACTATATTTAAATCTACATAAATTAGCATGGTACTCTAGAAATACTACTACTTAGTAAACAATAAAGATAAAATTTCATTCCTTCCTATTTACACATTAACCATCAACATATTATTTTCAAAGAGTCAAATATGTAACTAACAAACATGTGGCAATATGCAAAAAGGAGGCGAGGAACCTAGGAAAACACTTCAAGAAAGTACATTTCTATGCACTATTCTGTCTTCTAGAATGGATAATGTTCTACCTTAAGAGAAATAAAATCCCCAAATAATAAACTAGATACAATTTAAAAATACACTATAATGTACCAAATACCAGTCAAAATAAATACTGAGCCTTTACATTTAAAATATTTCTTTTTTTGAAAAAAATTTTTTTTATTGATTTCAGAGAGGAAGGGAGAAAGAGAAGGAGATAGAAACATCAATAATGAGACAATCACTGATCGGCTGCCTCCTGCATGCCCCACACTGGGGATGGAGCCTGCAACCTGGGCATGTGCCCGGACCAGGAATCGAACCATAAACTCCTGGTTCTTAGGTCGACGCTCAAACACTGAGCCACACTGAACGTGCTCAAAATAGTTCTTTTAAAACTGTCCCTAAGAATGGAGAGTAGTAGTTCAACTCTTAACACTTCCAAACAATTCCTCTATAGGTTTTTCTATCTCAATACTCAACTAAGCTTTTGTTTTCAAACTTGGAATATCCAAAAGGAGCAGAATGTATGAAAAATAAAGGAAAAATACTATAAGATTTTTCTTAAATGTGAAAAATAAAGATATGTCAGATTTAGATATCAAAACAGATCCAAAGTGCTTTCTACTTTTATAAGCAATATAAAGCCTATCATAATGTGAATTCTCTTTGAATGTATTAGTAAAATCTAGATTAAGTTTTAACATACCCATTTTCAGAATTTAACTACAAACACTACCTTCACTGACCTGCATTCAAGGTATGCTGACCACTCTCTATTAGTATGCTATTTTTAGTATATCCAGGCACTTCTGATCCCACTAGTTGAGATATATGCTTAACCGGTTAGTTGGTTGTTCCCAAGCCTGATTATGCCAGTTTACTTGTTATACTTCTTACATAATTTAAGTAAACATTATGTAAGTGTATGAAATACAAGTACAAAAAGAGGTTTGTTCCTACGTAAACTAAGTTGAATGTAAACCAAGTAATTACTCAGTAAAGGTGAGTCAGTCCTTTAAAAGGTATTGAATTAGATAAAGGTAAGACATCTGTAAAATATTAGAAAATCATTAAAAGTCAGAAAGAACCTATATTTAGAGGGTTTTTTTTTAAAGTATCTTTAAGCTTTTATTCTATTTTAGAGATATCAAAACTGGAAATTAGAAAGCATGCATTATGAATATAGTTTACACAAGATCAACTTAACTCCACATTCAAAGACATGGTGTTAGCTATACATAAAAAATTTGGTAAGCATAGATTTATATATTTTGTTAAAATTTTAAAATGCCGACATACGTTTGTTTTTTTTGGTTAATCCTCACCCAAGGATATTTTTTTCATTGCCCTTTAGAGAGTGGACGGGAGGTAGGGAGGGGAAGACAGACAGAAACATCGATGTGAGAGAGGCATCACATATGCCCCAATCAGGGTCAGGGATCAAACCCACAAACCAGGTACATGCCCTTGACCGGGAATTGAACCCAAGACCCTTCAGTGCAGAGGTGGACACTCCAATCACTGAGCAACTTGGCCAGGGAAAGATATGTATTTTTTTTATTTTCCTGCTTTACTGTAGGGAGGCGGCTATAGGGTTAAGCCTCAGACTGACCTGTTGGCAAAGCCACAAACAAGTCCCAGCTTAGAGGGCACAGCCCTCTTAGCATAGTTAGGCTTGACCTTGTGATACTCCCTAGATCTTATCTGGGTAGCTAATAGGCTGAGTGAGATACAGCAAGTGCTACCAAAACAGTGAAACTCACAAGAACACTGTAACTATGGTGACCACTACCTTGTTTACCTCTGGCTATAAAATAAAGGGTCAGCTTGCTCTCTATGTGGTCTCAGCCAGGCACAGGAAGATCCACCTAGACCCAGCTTATTCTGTCTTTTCTACATCCTTCACCGCCCCCATCAGGCTCACCGAACCCTTGGCTGAGCTGGCCCGGCACACTTTACTATTTTTAATAACCTACCAACCTCAACGGACATGAAACCTTCTAACATCCTTTTTTTTTTTTTTTTCGGAAGGCCTTACTTAAGGGCTTGCTATACCAACTAGATAATTATTACATGTCTATATAAAATAATAGCATGTAACAATAAACATTCTAAAATAGCTTTATGGAAAAAAAAGTATTAGATTATATACTCCACAAGGGCAAGAATCTTTACCTATTTTGTTCACAGATGTATACTAGGTAGGTAGAATAGTTCCTGGTGTATAGTTGATGCTCAATAAGTATCTGTTTAATGAAAGACAACAGAAACTTACCGTGATGACAGCCTTGCTAAGACAGATGGATCCTCTGCAGCCATACTCTGTCTCATCTTCAGATTTGTAGTAACTCAAAGTATTATTTTTCATAACTACCCAACGATCTTGCCATCCATGAATGTAGTTTGTCCACTGGGAATAGAAGAAAGGCGGGGTGGAGAGGGGTGGGGGGAGGAAAACAAAAAACAGTAAGTCAGTATTTTAGAAATCCAAACTTTCTAAAATAGCAATCAATCTGATTTTAAAACCAAAATGTGAAAAGTTCTAACGTAATAATAATTAGTAAAAATAAGAAGTGGAAAGTTGGTATTTTCTAGATTGTATAATGATTTTCAGTAATTTTTTATAAAATAAATAGATCAATATAATATAATATTTTCTTCTAACATTTGAGGAATAAAATAGAAGCAGATTTCAGTTTAAAATTCTGCTTTGCCTCTTGCCAGGCTGGGCACATGCCTGGTTGCAGGCTTGATCCCCAGTAGGGGGCGTGCAGGAGGCAGTGATGTTTCTCTCACTGATGTTTGTATCTCTCCCTCTCCCTCTAAAATCAAAAAAAGCATATTAAAAAATAAAATAAAATTCTGCTTTGCCTCTGCACAGCAAAGGAAACCAACAAAACAAAAAGGCAACCAACCAAGTGGTAAAGATATTTGCAAATGATACTTCCGATAAAGGGCTAATATCTAAAATTTGGACAGAACTCATATAACTCAACAACAACTTCAAAACAATTCAATTAAAAAATGGACAGAGGATCTGAACAGACATTTTTCCAAGATGACAAACAGATGGCCAATAGGCATAGGAAAAGATGTTCAACTTCACCAATTACTAAGGCAATGCAAATCAAAACCACAATGAGATATTACCTCATACCCATTAGATCAGCTATTATCAAAAAGACAAAAAATAGCTCTAACTGGTTTGGCTCAGTAGGTAGAGCGTCGGCCTGCTTACTCAAGAGTCCCAGGTTCGATTCCGGTCAAGGGCATGTACCTTGGTTGCGGGCACATACCCAGTGGGGAGTGTGCAGGAGACAGCTGATCGATGTTTCTCTCTCATTAATGTTTCTAACTCTTTATCTCTCTCCCTTCCTCTCTATAAAACATCAATAAAATATATTTTTTTACAAAGACAAAAAATAACAAGTGTTATAGAGGATGTGGAGAAAAGGGAACCCTCTTGCTCTGTTTGAGATTATAAATTGGTGCAGTCCCTATGGAAAACAGTATGGAGGTTCCTAAAAAAATTAAGAATAGACTATCACATGGTCCAGCAATTCCTCTTCTGGGTATTTAATCAAATATGAAAATACTTTTTTGAAAAGATATATGTACCCCTATGTTCACTGAGGTATTATTTACAATACCATGATATGAAAACAACTTAAGTGTCCACTGATGAAAGAAGATGTGTGTGTGTGTGTGTGTGTGTACGCTCACAACACTATTCAGACAAAAAAAATAAAATATTGTCATTCTTACAACAAGATGAAATATTATCAGATGGTGTGGAAAAGAACAAGAAATATGATTTCACTCATATGTGGAATGTAAAACAAAAAGTAACAAATAAACAAAACAAAAACAAACTCATAGATACAGATAACAGACCGGTGGTTACCAGAGGGGAAGGGAAGTGGTGGAAGGGTGAAATGGGTAAAGAGGGTCAAATATATGATAGCGGATGGAAATCAGACTTTTTGGTGGTGAGCATGCAATGGAATATAGAAATATTAAGTTTCAGTTGTATACCTGGAATCTATATAATGTTATTAACAAACTAGAGGCCCGGTGCACAAAAATTTGTGCACTCGGGGGGGAGGAGGGTCCCTCAGCCCGGCCTGTGCCCTCTCGCAGTCTGGGACCGCTCGGGAGATAACGACCTGCTGGCTTAGGCCTGCTCCCAGGTGGCAGAGGGCAAGCCCAATCCCTAGGTGCAGCCCCTGGTTGGGCTCAGAGCAGAGCTGATTGGGGAGTTGGGGCGCCGCCCCCTGTCATGCACAGAGCAGGGCGGACTGGGAGGTTGCGATGCCACCCTCAGTCACGCTCAGGGTAGGGCTGATTGGGGGGTTGGGGCACTGCCCCGTCACACTCAAGGCAGGGTCGATGGGGAGGTTGTGGCACCACTCCCTGTCACGCACAGAGCAGGGCCGATCAGGGGGTTGGGGCGCTGCCCCCTGTCATTCACAGAGCAGGGCCCATCGGGGGTTGGGGCTCCGTACCCTGTCACGCACAGAGCAGGGTCGATCAGGGGGTTGGGAGGTCCCCCGTCACGCACAGAGCAGGGCCGATCAGGGGGTTGGGGCGCCGCTCTCTATCACCCACAGAGCAGGGCCGATCAGGGGTTTGGGGCGCCGCCACTCTCACACTCAGGGCAGGGCTGATGGGGAGGTTATGGCTCTACCCTGTCACACACAGAGCAGGGCCCGTGGGGGGGAGGGGTTGGGGCGCCGCACCCGGTCACACACAGAGCCGCAGGGCAATCAGGGGGTTTGGGCACTGCCCCGTCATGCTGATCCCGGTGCCGGGAGGCCTCATGGCTCCACTGATCCCGGTGCTGGGAGGCATATTACCCTTTTACTATATAGGATAGAGGCCTGGTGCACGGGTGGGGGCCGGCTGGTTTGCCCTGAAGGGTGAAAGTTACTCCTATAGGAAAATTTATGGTGTTCATAATTACATCAAAGTAAACTTTGATGTAATTACACTGAGGTGCCTGGCCAGCCTGGGTGAGGGGATGATGGCTGTTTGCAGCTGGTCACACACCCTTCAGGGTGGCCAAAACTACTTTTGTTTAAGTTACTCCTAGAGGAAAATTTATGGTGTTCATAATTACATCAAAGTAAACTTTGATGTAATTACACTGAGGTGCCTGGCCAGCCTGGGTGAGGGGATGATGACTGTTTGCAGCTGGTCACACACCCTTCAGGGTGGGGGTCCTCACTGAGGTGCCTGGCCAGTCTGGGTGAGGGGCTGAAGGCTGTTTTCAGGCTGGCGGGTGACTGAAGCTCCCAACCTCTCCTTTTTTTCTTTTTTTTTTTAATTCTGGGCCAGCTTTAGCTCTGGCTCCAGCTCTGAGGCCTCTGCTGCTGAAAGCAGGTATCTGGTTTGTTTGGGTTCTATAATCGAAACACTGTATCAACTCCAGCTCTGAGATCCCGGCTCGCTGAAATCAGGTTTCTGGGGTTTTGTTTAGTTTCTATATTTGTAACAATGTTTCAAACTGCAAGCTCAGAGGCCGGAAAGGCAGCCGGGGAATGTTGGTTTCCTCCGTCACTGAAGCAAGCAAGCTCATGTTAGCTTCAAGCTGCCTGGCTGCTGGCCGCCATCTTGGCTGGCAGTTAATTTGCATATTGCCCTGATTAGCCAATGGGAAGGGTAGTGGATGTACGGCTAATTACCATGTTTCTCTTTTATTAGATAGGATGTTACCTTAATAAAATTTTTTTAAAATTATACTTTGCTCTTTGTGTGTTTTCATCCTCCCCTGCTCACCACCTCATGACACTTAAATTATTTTGGTCTCTGCTACAATTAAGATTATTTAATAGAAACGTAAGTTTGGTTTATATAGTCTCTCATTCTCCTACACATAGTACTACATGAGATCTTTTAAATCAACGGAAGTATGAAGCTAATCATGGCCAAAACTACTTTTGTTGTAAGTTACTCCTATAGGAAAATTTATGGTGTTCATAATTACATCAAAGTAAAATACTAGATCATTACTCTATTAAGTCTATATCAACTTCATTTTTTTTCCTCTACAGAACTCAACATTTCGTGTTTCAAACAGTTAATTCATTTTCCAAGTTTCTCTGAAGATCTATTTTTCAAACCCAAAAGCAATATACTAATACAAAACTGGTTTTTCAAAAACATGCTTGGAATATCTGTTTCCAGTACCTATAAATGGTTTCTGTGTTGCTAAAGTTTTTCTGCACACTGAAGAGCACAATCAATAAACTTGCAACGGTGGAAATATAACCTCTATGGAAATTCTTGATTTTGCTTATTTTCATGTTCTGGAGGTTTTAAATATAGACAATTCCAAAATTGTCTGCCAAAAACAAATTCAAAATTGTTAAAAATATACATACTGCATTGGCTCAGGCTCTTTACCCATTGAGAAATCTTTACTTTCCTATTCCCTAACTCAGCATGTTTGAGATGGGGCTTAAATCTTCTAAGCCCCATCATTACAACTCCTCCCTGAGCGGTCATTCATGCTGGCAATTTAACTCATTATTTCCTACGGACTCCCTAATCATCAATCCCTTATTTTTTTTTTAACTCCCTATGACGTACCACCACTTATACTGAAAGTTGAAATAATGATTCTTACATACAAAAAACGCAACTCACCTTCTCTCTCAAGGTACACTTTCTCCCTAAGTTCCCATTTCCTTGACTTCTGGACTATCAGTCAAAGACTATATCCTTGACTTCTGCAGTCATTCAGACTCAAACCTGACTGAGGGTTTGTTTATTGTGTGGACAGAGCAGTGGATACACAATCAGAGACTCAATTACTTTACTAGTTATATGAGGAGTTTTGAAAAGTTATTTAACTTTTCTGAGCTTCAGTTTGTTTATTTGAATGGCTGAATAAAATCATGACGACCCCTACTATGTTCATAGGAATACTCAATTCTTGAGGGTTCCTTCTCAATCTTTATAGCCCATTACCAACTCGTATTCATCTTTCCTACGTATTAAACCCTTAAATTTGGCTACTCTTTTGTATTTTCAATTAATCCAATTAAATTATCAGGTTCCTGGATTTCTGAGAAGGCTTAATAACCTTATCTCTAGTATCTTCTGCTTTTTATTTCATAACTTACATAATCTTACTTACTTATTAAGCATATTTGCTTACTTATCTTACATGTTAATCTCACTGAATGCTCAGTTCCAAAACTTACATGAACAACTCCCCACTGCCTACAACACAAATTGTTTAGACTGGCAATCTTACTTAATGCACTTCACTTTCAATTATTGCCCTTCAGAAGGCTAGTAACTGTGTGACTATGGTTAGGTTACTTATCTATTTCTCTGTCAAAATCTACTTCAGAATTGTTAAGACAAAGTAAGAAGAGACTTAGAACATGCCAAGCACATGGCACTTTCTGAACTGGAGGCAGTTAGGCAGGCATAGCTAACGAAGCTTAACCTTCAGCGCAGCTCAACTCTTCCAAAGTGACAGAAGGGGCCCTAGCAATTTTGTGTTCACAATTTCATATCATTTCTTTACAGAGGACCCAATGAAGTACATAAGCCTCAGGACCCTTTAGTCAGTAATATTAAACTGTTATCATACCTAGAAGGCAGATTTTTGCCTTTCTCTACCCTCATACCTTCACTTTTCCCTGTTTAACAAGTAGAAACAAGGAAATATGCTAGACACTGCAAACGAATCAAAGATTTCTGTTCCCAAGCTATATTTTCAAAAGAGAAAATAAATCTACATTTAAAATAAAAAGAATCAAGTTACAAATAAAATGCTATGGGAATACAAGGGAAGGAGAACTGAATGGTTGGTGAAATAAAAGAATAACACCAAAACCTATATTCCTGTTGATCTAAGTATGCAGAAACACTGAAGTTATTTACCTACCACAGAAGTGGCCAAATACTACATTTCTACACATTTAAATATCAAAGAGACAGTCTTCCGTTTTTTCTGTATTTCCATATAATATGCCTACTATACTGCTCTGAATACTCAGAGCACTAGTGACTCCCCTAGTCACTCCAATCCCTCCAAAATGATCAACAGGTCAGAAGTACAGCTTGTTTTGTCAAATACCACCACCACAATACTAATTTGAAAGTCTGCTTCTCATCTAATGAGAAAAGCAATGAAACTACCAGAATCACTCAGAAGCAAAGAGCCCACTTCATAATAATTCCATCTGAAAATTTATACCTATTACAAAATGAATTCAATACAGGTTCTTAAATTACAAGATAGTTAATCTAGGGAAACCCTAGAGAGCTTCACTTTACTGAAAACCTTTCACTGAAATTTCAATAATGAGCACAATATCAACACACACCATGATTTTTCTGCTATGCAAATAAGAATTAACACTTGTTAAGCCTTTGTTCTGATATATTCACGCCTTTCTTAGGCCTTTTCTCACTAGCCTTCTAGACATTATAAACACCTAATATGAAACAATTCCAAATGCTGTCCAAATGCTTAGCCAAAGTACGTATACTGGAAGCAGGGTGATTTCTTAATAGCTGCACATGACCTAGTATCTTATGACCAGCTTGTTGAGAGACTCGCCCCAGCTGCCCTCCTTTCTCCAGGTTAACTACTGGCTCCAGCTATTTCTAAAAGTTTAACAGGAAGGGAGAAGGAAGTAAAAAAGCACAATGTGGATCTCCTCATAACTTTAAGAAAAACAAACAAACGACACCACCCGCTCCCCGAGCCCCCATACTATCAAAAGATTACCCACCCTCCTTCTCTCTTAAAAGGATCCTACAAAATGACTTTTTGCTTTGCTAACATTTTGAAAAAGAGCTATTAAAAAATACAGGAAAGGTAAGCTGTCGTTTCCTCACTCTGGCCCTCTGACTGCAAGAATGTTTTATTAAATAATGCTCTTCTTCCTGGACTAAAAGTCGGTCTCCATTCCAACATGTTCCAAGTTACTATGAATATGTTTTGTGCCTTTCACGCTATCGATTCAATAGCTCTTTTCTGAACAGGGGTAAATGGCGAGGGGAAAAGTACAAACGTCCTCCTCATTGAGATCTCTCCCTACATCTAAGCTGGCATAGTTTTCCCCCCTCACATTTCAGCAGCAAGTCTAGCTGCGATGGCTTCTGTGTAAACAGCCACGTTCCCAGAATCCCCCAACCCTACTCCGCTTGGCATCTCTGCACCAACCTCTTTCGAGATCCGATGTGCACTGTTCCCAGACCCAGCTGTTCTGACACCGCTGTTGCTCAACCCGGATTCCTACCCCCGGGACAGCTGCCACCCTGAGTCCCAAGTCATGGTGCGATCCTGCCCCCTAACTGGATCCGATCTCTGGCGGCAAACCCCCCGGGCAGACAAGGAGGACAGTGCCCTGCTCCCCTTTATCCCGCTCCATCCCTCGTCCGGGCACTCCTGCCGCAGAACTCAGCCTCGCACCCCAGCACCTTCCGCAGCCGCCGCCCCGGGACGGTCCGTGCCCCCCACCCAGCCCCACCCCATGCCCTCGGCGGCGCGCCTCCGGCAGGTGAGTCCGGGCAGGGGGCTCACCTTGCTCAGGACCCCGCAGCGCTCCACAGGCGGCCCGCACTCCGTCTCCGGATCCTCCTCCGAGCCCGACGAGTTCCAGCTCTGGTTATCCGACATGGAGGCGCGACAGGCGAGCAGGAGACCGGCCCCTGCTCCGTGAGCTGCGCCGGAGGCGGCGCCTAGTCCCCGGGGTGAAATGTCGGAGGATGGCGAAGGGAAGAGCGCCCGCTCCCGCGCTGGGGGGTGCTGGAGGTAGGACGAAGTCCGCCCCGCGCGCCGCCGCCGCTGCGCCTGACACCGAGCGGACCGGGGAAGGAGGACGAGCGGCGAAGGAAGCCTGCCCTTCCAGCCGTCAGCCGCCGCCGCCGCCGTGACCCCTGCGCTGCGACCGGCGCCGCCACCCGGACTCGGCCCCGTCGATGCCAATCTCAAAAGGAGAAGAAAAGGGGGAGGAAGAGGGAAGAGAAAATCCAGCGGTATACACCCGGGTCCACTCACACCTCCGCTCCCGCCGCCATCTTCCTGCCTGGCCCACTATTTACCCTCCCCTCCCTCTTCCCTCCTCTTCGTCCTCCCATTCTCCCCCGGCTCCCCGCCCCGGCTCCCTCCCAACGTCTGACGCTGCACGTCGTGGGTTTGGGTTCCCTCCAGCACCCTACCTCCGGCCCTCCCGCGTGACGCCAGGGAGAGAAGGAGGCGGAGCGGAGGAAGGGGGAGGGATGGGGACGCCGCTGTACTGCATTCTGGGAAAGACCAGCTCCGACAGCCGCGTGGCCTCCTGGGAGTTGTAGTCGCGATCGTGAGTCCACTGGTGAGTGTTTGGCGTCGGTCGGGCTTGTTGTCCTGGGGACGGTCAGGCAGTGGATGGGCTTCGTGGGATAATTGCGTGGCCGGTTCCCTCCGCCGCGCTTCTCTCTCTGTCTAGCGTGTTTATGACGAATCCGTCGGGCTTGCGGGGCGGACGAGAGAGAACTCTCCGCTGAGGATGCCGGGCCTGCCTTCCATGGCGGCTTCCCGAAAGCCGGGGAGCATTTTGCCGCTTGCCCGGGCAAGTGTGCGGGACTCTTCCGCCTCCACCCAGGGCCAGGGGTTTGCCATCTCCAGTGACAAGGGGGTTTCTTTCCGCCAAACTACCTCTGCAAGTTTTGAAAGCCCTTCTTCTCGCTCTTTAGAAATTAGACTTCACACTTGACGTTTCCCGCCTTCGAAGGAAAAACTTTCAGTTCCTTCTCACCAGAGCAAACACTTCACGTTGTTAGATTTCCAAGAGTTTTACTTTGTGGAGAGTAATTTTGAAGGTGTCAGAGAATAAATCACGTTGTAAGAGTTTTTAAAGTAAAATAAGAATGTGAGGTAATCGCCTGGAGTTTTTCTTTAGTTGCAAATGAGTATCTATCTCCCTGAGACTCAGGTTAACCATCTCTGCCGACCTACCGCTCTCTGAAAGACAGAGAAGGTTGGTATAGAAACTTTATTGTAAGAATGGCCCATGTCATACAGCGTCTAAGTGGCAGAGTTAGGATTTGAATACAGATCTCTATTATTTCCAAGATGATACCCTTTTCTTTGCTTCAGAATACCTATATAAAAAGAAGAATTGTGTAAATAAGTAATGTATACTATAGATAAATATATCGGAGTAACTATGTTTTTAATTTCACCTAATGATTTGAACATCATTTAGTTATGCTGTCTTATTTAATCCCAATGTAGAATTTATTATTTCTATTCTATTTCCATGTCTGATATTTCACATGAAGAAACTGAACCACAGAGAAGTTAAGTAACCTTCCAAAGGTCATACAGCTAGTAAAGAGCATAGTTGCAGTTTGAGCCCAAATGTCCTGATTCCAATTCTCATTCCCATCCCACTAGAGTTCTTCAATTCCTCTTTTATCTCCCTATCTTCCACCTCTGCTTTTATCTCCACTAAGCATCAATTCCAAAGCCTGCATCCTGGCCCTCTACTCCCCCTGTCAAGACAGAAGCCAAAAAAAACCCAAAACCAAAACCAAAAAACAAACAAAAAACACCAGAGGTGCTGGAATTGGTAACGTTTGTAGTTTCACTGGTCAGCAGGTAGAGGAATGAAGGGGAATATTTATTTGTTTCTGATGCTAGAAATATAGCAGGAGAGGATATCCCAAGTTGAAACTGAAAACACTATTTTTATAAAAAATAATGCTATATGATAAAAGGGTAATATTGCAAATCAAGAAACCGGCAGAACGACCAGTTGCTATGATGCACACTGACCACCAGGGGGCAGACACTCAATGCAGGAGCTGCCCCCTGGTGGTCAGTGCACTCCGACAGGGGGAGCGCCATTCAGCCAGAAGCCCTGAGCTGGCAGGGGCGGGCCTAAGCCGTCAGTTGGACATCCCTCGAGGGCTCCTGGACTTCGAGAGGGTGTAGGTTGGGCTGAGGGACCCCCCCCCCCCCAGTGCACAAATGTCATACACTGGGCCTCTAGTATCCTATATAATAAAGAGCTAATATGCTAATTAGGCTGAACAGTAGAACGACCGTCCTGATGACCTTCCAGATGAAGCTGGAGCTGCGAGGGCCAGCTGGGGCTGCGAGGGCTCCTGTGGGATTGGGCCTAAGCCAACAGTTGGACATCGCACTCACAATCCGGGATTGCTGGCTCCCAACCGCTTGCCTGCCTGCCTACCTGATTGCCCCTAACTGCTTCTGCCTGCCAGCCTGATCGCTCCCTAACCACTCCCCTGCCAGCCTGATCGACGCCTAACTGCTTCCCTGCCTGCCCAATCGCCCCCAACTACCCTCCCCTGCTGGCCCAGTCACCCCCAACTGCCCTCTCCTGCCAGCCCGGTAATCCCCCGAGGGTTCCTAGATTGGAGAGGGTGCAGGCTGGGCTAAGGGAATCCCCCCCCCCTCAGTGCACAAATTTCATGCACTGGGCCTCTAGTATTTATACAATTTAGTCCTTATAGGTTCTGTATTTCCACAGTATTTTTTATGTTAAATATGTGTTTTGAGTTAAGTAGTCTTTTTTAACTAATCTGGGAGTTTAACTTTTTTTTATACCGCTTTTCCAAACTGAAGTGTAACTGGGTTAAAAGTTGGGGGTTTACATACTTAGAAATTACGTGATTTTGCAAACTTAGAAATAGAAATACTAATCTATGAAACAGCTAAAAATCCATGAAAAGCAACAGTCTAAAAACTAGAGTACAAATAAGCAAAGTACAGCATGTGAATAATACAGCTGATTTTTTTTTGGCGGGGGGGCCCTATTTTAATGTCTTGAATAATCTGGATGGTGAAATTATGAGCTATTTGAATTTTTGTCTTTATGCTATTTTGTATGATGAATATCTATATAGGTGTATGTGTGTGCATGTGTATATGTATATGTATCACTTGTAGAAGAAAAGGTAATTATAAGTGATATTAATTAGGTAAGAATTAATCTCTTTTTTTAAATCCTCTCTCAAGGAGTGATGGTATTTTTTTCCATTGATTCTAGAGATAGAAGGAGGGGGTAGAGGAGAGACTGAGAAACATCTACTAGTGTGTGACAGAGACATATGAATTGGTTACCTTCTACATGTGCCCCCACCAGGGGCAGGGATTGGACCTGTAACCCAGCTACATGCCCTTGACTGGGAATCCAATCTGCCACCCTCTGGTGTGCAGGCCGATGCTCTAACCACTGAGTCACGAGGGCCAGATCTAGTTAATCTCTCCACATTCGCAGTGTTCTAAATTAATTTTTAATTTCGAGTTGTTAATGTCCCTGTGTTTGTATACATTCAGGATCAGGATAATTGATGATTGCAACATTTCTTAAGAATGCCACATCATTGTCTTCAGAGTTTTTTTCTCCAAGCTGCTGACACGAATTCTTCATGTTTTGATGCATAGGTAATGACAATTATGTCACAACTGCTACCTTACTGACAAGGATTATGCGAGACATCCCAATTTTAGTGATGTTAAACTGTGAAAAGCCCTGGCCCGGTGATTCAGTTGGTTGGAGCATCGTCCCCTACACCAAAAATGTTTTGGCTTCAATTTCCAGTCAAGGCACATAACTAGGTTGCGGGTTTGATCCCAGGTGGGCGCACATACTTGAGGCAACCGATTCATGTTTTTCTCTCTCACTCTCTCTCTCTCTCTCTCTCTCTCTCTCTCTCTCTTTTAAATCAATAAAAACATATCCTTAGGTGAGGATTTTTTTAAAAGTAAAAAATGTGTCTCTGAAGCAATGAAATATGGTTCTTGCTTTTCCTTATTTTTTTCCTTTAGAGCACTATTTATGATTTTCAAAATATACACATGTATGTGGAGAGAGAGAGAGAGAGAGAGAGAGAGAGAGACTATCTATACTATTGTACAAATTCCATTTTAAATTAAACAGGTAAGAGGGAAATTTGCAATTTTCTCTCTCCTCATTTCTCCCCTTTCCCTACATTACTATTGTTTATATGTGTTGTGTATTACTATTGTTTGTTACTGTTTTCCCTCTTCCTCTATTCCTCCTCTACCATAGCAATTGTTGGCGGCAATGATGGGAATAGTTGAGGAGGGAGCAGGTGAGAAGTAGAAGCTGGGAGAATAATAAGCTATAATGGAATTTTGTAACATGCCTTACATCCTGTTTTACTTGGCCCACAGGGGTAGAGAAGAGAAGCTTATGTTATGCCTATTAATAATTGTGACTTCAATCCTGTTTCCCACCCCAGCATTCCAAGCACTTCCAATCTTCTCACCATTTTTTCAGGCCCTGTGATTTGTATTTATCTCCTGGCCTCGAATCCAGACTTAATTTCTTACACCTCAGCCTCATATTTTTATTATCCTCCAAGGGGTATTATTATGATTCTAAATGGTTAGCAGCATTAAGTTAGGTTATCCATTTTATGGAGATGGATATTTAAGTAGGCATGGCCATATTGCTTGCTTGCTTCTTCTTTGTTCTGTTCCTAATCACCAACCCTCCATTTGGATTGAGAGACTCTTTAATTACTTCAATTATTATTATTGTACTAGAGGCTGGGCGTACGAAATCGTGCGCAATTGTGGTCCCTAGGCCTAGCCTGCGATCAGGGCCGTCTCACCACCACTCATCCCGGTTCCCTGTTTGCCATCAGCTATTGGAGCCTCCAGGCCAGGAGGAGGGACCAAGAGGTTGGCCGTTCCACCCGCTCGCCAGTCCCACCCCCCCGCTGCCACCCACCCTTATTCCCCATTCACCATTGGCGATTGGAGCCTGCCAGCCGGGGGAAAAAACTGAGAAGTCGTCAGTGCATCTCATAGTGACTGGTCGAGCGGTTGTTCTGGTCATTCTGCCACTATGGTTGCTGGGCTTTTATTATATAGGATTATGCTCCTACTTCGGAGCATAACTATGTTACTTGATCCATAAGATAACTCTGCATATCTTATATATCTTAGACTCCCTTGTGTGTTGATTTTTACCTCTTAACTCTCCAAGGACAGATGTTATCATAATGCCCTGCATATAGTTACTTAAAAATATGTTATATTCTACAGAAAGTTCTAACATTCAACAATAAGACAGTGATTTCAGAAAAGGAATTTCGAAGAGGTATAAGCTACCCTTTTATTCCTTTTCCTATTGTATAGAGGAGAGCCAAGCTAGGTATGTTCCAAGCAGAAATATTGTTTTTCACTGTTGAATAAAATTGAAATTGTATTTCATTATCATATATATATATACATATATATATATATATATATATATATATATATATATATATATACACACACACACACACACACACACACACACACACACACACATATATATTTGGTTTTGTGGGGTAAAAACTTGTCAGGACTAAGTGTTTCATAATTTCACTCTAACGGTAAAAAATCCACAGAGTATACATCTATGGTAGATGAACAGTGATATCAGTGTCCACTCTGTATGTACACATTTTGTTTTCATTCCCCCCCCCCCCAAGCTTTTGAATCTCTTTTAACTTCTTTTGCTGTTACAATTGAGAAATTATTTTGTTACTACATTAAAGTCATAATGTATAAAGCAGTGTGGTATTTTAAGTATTAGTAGAATCCTTATGATAGTTAATTTTGTAATTGTGTTTTGCTTCCTCTTTTTCTTCCCAACCCTTTCATTGTTTCACTTTTACTATAATTTCAGATCCTCTTCTTAGTCAAGTAAGCTGAAAAATATTGTTATAGAATATACATGTTGCTGTGGTGATATGCCGGGAGCCGGTCCATGCTTGCTGTTTCAAGGGACCTGGCATATATGGCATACTGTTCTTAATATGTTTGCTCACCTTCTTGGCACTGTGTGTTTTAACCAAGGTCACCTCTCCGAGAAAGGTTGTTTCCCCAGGTAGGGATTTTTCCCTGAAGTCAGGGAGGGGATAAAACCCCTCAACTAAGTGCCAGGCGGGTAATTAATCACTTTAACTACGAACAATCATGCTTAAGCTACATAATCTTTACTCCCTGGAATGGAGATAAGAAACGCCCTAACCTTTGTAATAGAGATTGATAGGATTGAATCAACTGGTATAAATACAGATGTAACAAGACAGAAAAAGACAGAATTCAGAAGACAGAAAGACACAGAACTTAGAACACAGGGCTTGGAAGACAGGACCAAGAGAGACAGAGCCTAGGCACAGAACCTACACAGAACGTTCTCTAGAGACAGAAGATGGACCCCAGCATCTGAACCTGACTACAGAAATTGGCAAGAGAACCTGACTAGAACCTGGTGACTGAACCTGACTGGAGTACCTGGACAGAACCTCTCTGGAGAGCCTAAGCAGAACTTCTCTGGAGATCGAGACCAGAACTTGGCTGGAGATCCTCGCTAGGCTGCTGATCAACTGAACCCTGTCTCCGTGTCCTTCCTTCTTCGCCGACTCCGTCCACACCTTTGGGGACCCCTGGACCCGCTGGGGCTGGACCCCGGCAGTGATACAGTTTCTGAATAGACAGTTTATCTTCTTCATACTCATGAAGTTCTGCTATATGATTGATGATTCTGATTAGGGTGCTGTAAAATGAGATATATACACCACATCTTCCATAGATTCATTGTTTTGTAACATTTTTCTATCTACGAATACAGACAATAATTAAGTGTATAAAATTGATATGTTTTTAACAGTTGCATTATTTTTAGAGATCGGGTAAAGATAGTAAGTATTCAGGAAATATTTACAGATGAATGGAATAAGTTTAGTTGGTTGATGATTGAAGGGAAGCTGTAGGAATTGTAATTAACAAGGTCTAGGAGAAAAATCATTAGCATAGTAAAAATTAATGAGAAACTAAAGAACCAGATTCCATCATAGCTTTTTGTAAGGAAAAAGGACCTACCCAATGTAAAATGTTGTTTTAGGTTTATTACATTTAGTGTTCACTCTTCACAAAAATCCTGCAGGATAGACGTTATCCTTATCTTACATATAAAGAAATAAAAGTTCAAAAAAGTTAAATAAGTTGCCTATAGTTAGTGAATAGTTGCATCTAGACCTTGGAACTTCAGAGACTTATAGTATATTAGTGGCCCGGTGCATGAATTCATACACATTGAAAGGAAATTAATTAGAAGAAATATTTTAATATTGCTATTCGCCCTTACTCTATAATAGAAGTGTCAACCAAATTCACAATCGACAATGACAGATCGAAACACGTGTGTGTAATTGGCACCAGCAAGAGCTTTGCATGTATTGTGCATGCTCAAGTCAACTTAGCCTTTTATATATGTAGAATAAATTTGCTTAATTAGACCTGCTTTCTGATTTAGCTAAACTTTTTCCAGCCCAGTGAAGCACTCCAACTTCTCTTTAAAGTAATTGTTAGCAACACAGCAGTAAAGATCAGCACGAAGCAGATTATTATTGTAGATCACGCAGGGAAAACAAAGGGTACAATATTTAACTGCAGCAGTGTTTGACTATATTCTGCACAGTGAGAAAACCTGAAGTCATTTTCAAGTTCCACCATTTCTTACTTCTTTTCAGTCGGGTCAAGTTTCTAAACTTTCTAAATCTCCGTATTCCGGCTAATGAAAAGAAAATAGCATTCCAGCAAGTCTCCTATCTACCTACTCCAGGACTTCTGTGAGGATCAAATGAGATGAGGCACATGAAAACGCTTCACAGACATTTGGTTAAAGTGTAAAATGTTTCCACCTGGCTACAAAGCAAGACGTGTTACTAGGCAGAAGAAACTGCAAGGAGGCTAGTCGTTAGGGACAGGAAGCTGGGTGTTGCTACGTGAAGTCATTACCCAGCACCCACGGGGACTGTTTCCGGGCTGGACTGGGCTGTGGGCCGCATTTTGCGCCATGAGGTCTCAGCAGCATCGGCTGTAATTTGGGGTGGTGTCGCTCCGGGGTGGTGGCGGGGCCTGTGTCCCACTTGAGGGAAGCTGAGTGTTGCTTTGTGGACGCCAGGTCCACGGTGCCGTCTCTGTAAATGGCCAGTGTGCATCACAGCAGCTCCTGCGTTGAGTGTCTGCCCCCTGGTGGTCAGTACGCATCATAGTGGCTGGTTGGATGGTTGGACACTTAGCATATTAGCCTTTTATATATATAGACTAGAGGCCCGGTGCACAAAAATTTGTGCACTCAGGGGGAAGGAGGGGTCCCTCAGCCCGTCCTGTTCCCTCTCGCAGTCTGGGACCCCTCGGGAGATAACGACCTGCTGGCTTAGGCCCGCTCCCGGGTGGCAGAGGGCAGGCCCAATCCCTAGGTGCAGCCCCTGGTCAGGCTCAGAGCAGGGCCGATTGGGGAGTTGGGGTGCCGCCACTGTCATGCACAGAGCAGGGCGGATCGGGAGGTTGCGTTGCCACCCTCAGTCACGCTCAGGGAAGGGCCGATTGTGGGGTTGGGGCACCGCCCCCTGTCACACTCAAGGCAGGGTCGATGGGCAGGTTGCAGCACCACCCCCTGTCTTGCACAGAGCAGGGCCAATCGGGGTTGGGGAGCTCTCCCCTGTCACTCACAGAGCCGGGCCCATCAGCGGGGTTGGGGCTCCATACCCTGTCACGCACAGAGCAGGGTCGATCAGGGGGTTGGGGAGCTCCCCCCTGTCATGCACAGAGTAGGGTGGATCAGGGGGTTGGGGCGCCGCACCCTGTCACACTCAGGGCAGGGCCGATGGGGAGGTTATGGCTCTACCCCGTCACACACAGAGCAGGGCCCTTGGGGGGCGGTTGGGGCATCGCCCTCTATCACCCACAGAGCAGGGCCGATCAGGGGGTTGGGGCGCCGCCACTGTCACACTCAGGGCAGGGCCGATGGGGAGGTTATGGCTCTACCCCATCACACACAGAGCAGGGCCCGTTGGGGGAGTGGGGGGTTGGGGCACCGCAGCCTGTCACACACAAGAGCCGCAGGGCAATCAGGGGGTTGGGGAGCTCCCCCCTATCAGGCACAGAGCAGGGCTGATCAGGGGGTTGGGGTGCCTTCCCCTGTCACGAACAGAGCAGGGTGGATAGGGAGGTTGTGGCTCCGCCCCCTGTCACACACAGAGCCGCAGGGCGATCAGTGGGTTTGGGCGCTGCACCCCCCCCCCCCCCCCCCCGGTCACGCTGATCCCGGTGCCGGGAGGCCTCTTGGCTCTGCTGATTCCGGTGCTGGGAGGCCTCGTGGCTCCGTTGATCCCGGTGCTGGGAGGCATTTTACCCTTTTACTATATAGGATAGAGGCCTGGTGCATGGGTGGGGGCCGGCTGGTTTGCCCTGAAGGGTGTCCTGGATCAGGGTGGGGGTCCCCACTGGGGTGCCTGGCCAGCCTGGGTGAGGGGATGATGGCTGTTTGCAGCTGGTCACACACCCTTCAGGGTGGGGGTCCCCACTGGGTTGCCTGGCCAGTCTGGGTGAGGGGCTGAGGGCTGTTTTCAGGCTGGCAGGTTACTGAAGCTCCCAACCACTCCTTTTTTTCTTTTTTTTTAATTCTGGGCCAGCTTTAGCTCTGAGGCTTGACTCCAGCTCTTAGGCCTCTGCTGCTGAAAGCAGGTTTCTGGCCTTTGTTTACCTTTTGTATTTGAAACAATGTTGCAATCCTGCTGGCTGAAGCTTGGCGACTAAAGCAGGTTTCTGGGGTTTTGTTTAGCTTCTATATTTGTAACATAGTTGGTTGCTTAGAGTTGCAGCTCAGAGGCCGGCAGCGGCAGGCGGGAAACGTTGGAGTCCTCCGTCACTGAAGCAAGCAAGCCTCATGTTCGCTTCCAGCTGCCTGAATGCCGGCCGCCATCTTGGCTGGCAGTTAATTTGCATATCGCCCTGATTAGCCAATGGGAAGGGTAGCGGTCGTACGCTAATTACCATGTTTCTCTTTTATTAGATAGGATACTTTTAGTACATATAAAATTGATTTTAGACTTAAACCCAAATTATACTACAGTGATATTTTAAAACATTTGAGCATCTGTTAGAGCCAGATTATATTTTACTATGTTGCATAGTTTTTCTTTAGTTTGACAATTTTCCTAAAAGAAAATTCATCCATATACATTTTTAAGTTGCAATAATATGTAGCCAATTTACAGTTTTTTTCTATGAATGATAACCAGTGGAATATGTGTGCTAGCAAATCTATGTTCTAATTACTTGTAAATAATTTAAGTGATCTTTGGAGCCTGTTTCAGTTTTTCTTTTATGTAATGTTGTTAAAGTAATTTTTGCTTGCTTGTTTGTCTGTTTTTAATTTTCACCTAAGGATATGTTTTTATTGATGTGAGAGAGAGAGGAAGGGGGAAAGAGAGAGAGAAACATTAATTGGTTGTCTCCCATACACCCCCAACCAGATATCAAACCCCTCAACCAAGGTACGTGCCCCAGCTGGGAATCAAATTTGCAACCTGTTGGTGTACAGGATGATTTTCCATCCAACTAAGCCTCCAGCTTGGGCAGGAATTATATTTTGATTTAACTCAATATATATGAGAAAAAATAGTGGTTGGGATTTATCATCATTTTAATTTTTCATATTTTTGAGTAATCTATAATGATAAAAGCATAATATGCTAATTAGACTGGACAAAGCCAGGGCTGTGAGGGAAGCCCTGGTCCTGGATGCCTGCTGGTGGCCAGCGGGAATCCCAGGTCCCAGGTGCCAGAGGGAAGCTGGTGCCGGCAGCTGGGGGAAGGAAGGCCTACTCTTGCACAAATTTTGTGCATTGGGCCTCTAGTTTATTAATAATCTTGAGAAGTAACAAAGGTATAGTGAACAACAACTTTATTAGAAATTGTAATAAAAATGGAAACTTGACCTCGCCAGGTAGCTCACTTGGTTAGAGCATCATTTCCATATGCCAAGGTTGCTGGTTCGATCCCAGATCAGGGCACATATAAGAGTCAACCAATGAATCCATAAATAAGTTGAACAACAAACCAATGTTTCTCTCTCTCTCTCTCTCTCTCTCTCTCTCTCTCTCTCTCTCTCTTTCTCAAATCAATAAATACAAATTTTTAAAAAAATCAGAACTTAGTATACTAACTCAAAATTTTATTCCATATTCCCCTAAAATAGGTACTATTCTTGTAAAGCCGGTAGCTGCTCATCAACTTCTATGCATGATTCTAGAACTATCCATCTTTAAATAAAGATTCTAGATTTAATATGCATCTTTAGTACCTCTAGCTTATCATCACTTATGGTTCTTTATCTTGCACTTAGGTTGTCAAAATGCAATAACATTGCAAACTTGGACATCTCATAACCTTGTTAAAGAGAAGGCAACCATTTTCTTCCCCTGTAATTGCAAAACATTTTTATTTTTATATTTATAAACATCAGTTGGAATTATAAGTCCAATGAAGTTTTCATTTCTACATCACCTATTCCCTTCGTATATAACTTAACCATTTGTTTACTTACAAACTCTTTTAAGTAACTTTTAGTGCAAACATAAAGGATGAAGGAACACTGTCATACATCCTGTCAGCAAAATGGGGTGTTCCAAGCTGTTGCAAATACTCTGTGAGGAAGTTCTTTCTGTTGA
Organism: Myotis daubentonii; assembly: GCF_963259705.1. NCBI lineage: Eukaryota > Metazoa > Chordata > Mammalia > Chiroptera > Vespertilionidae > Myotis > Myotis daubentonii. Next base: position 76,383,040 of record NC_081843.1, on the reverse strand, counting down.
ATGACTAAATGGATGGGAATGCCATACTTGCTTTTTATTCTTAAATATGCATTGTTTACTCATTGATTCTTGAGTGTCAGAAAATATATTTGAATCATCTGAAAATTCATAGTCTAGAATTTGCTTATATGGTCAATTTCATCATTATAGTGTAGAATGCTATTAATCTCTATATTCATCTTCTGATTTGTCTAGTAATGTGAAATTCTGTCAATTGTCTTCTCTTTGCTGTTATGAAAAATTCAGAACTTTCTACTGTATTTAACAAAAACTACTAAAAAAACAAAAACCTGCAAAAATGGTGTCTCTATACCTCACTTATACTTTCTTTCAAAGATGTGATACTGTGGGCAAAACATAATAAAACTGTAGGATGATAAATAGTGATGATTTCTTTTACTATTAGATCATCCATCTAGGTGATTCTATTATTTCATTTTATTATTTTATTTTTAGCTTAACTCTTACAGATAATTGATGAGTAATGATTACATAAATCCTAGGATGATAAAATAGATCCATATAGAAATTTTGCAAGATAAAGAAAAAGCAAGATATGAAACATTAATGCTTACAAGTGAAGTTGCTCAAAGAAACTGAAAAACTAAAATTGGGCTTCATAGATTTTTGTGGTATACCAAGGGTTAATATAAACTACATTTCTTAATTTTATTTCATAGCCAAACCTGAACTAGTTTGTATTTCCTTCTATCTCAGGTAAAAGGGTTAGCCATTGTAATTCATTCCAAAATAATAATTTGATTAATTAAGGTACTTATCTTAAAAATCAAAGTACAGTTTAATATATTAATTACTAGTTCATTTATCTTTGCTTAATATGGTGAAATTTTTGCCTTAAAAGTAGTTGTATAAAAATTCATGTATAAAGTATAATAAATATTTGCCCATTGGGACATCTGAATAGGCCATTTTTGTTAGTTGGAAATACCTAAAATAACAGAATTTTCCTTTTTTTTTTTTTTTTTTTTTACATAAGGAAAGCATGGCTATCATGTAGACCCCATGATAGCGAGCATTTCACAGTAGAACCATACTCTATAAAATCACCATCTGAGGGAATCATCCGAAACCAGGTGAAATCAGGGGGATCAATGACTGCCATGTAGTAATATTTACTTTAGCCCTCAAGCGGATATGTGAAAAGATGTGTGCAAGTAAAGAAATACTGGTGAACTCCATGGATAAAGGCCTTCTTCAGAAAGACCTGCTGCTTTCTAGGGATTGTTGCTAGTTTTTTGTTGTTGTTTTTAATATATTTTATTGATTTTTTACAGAGAGGAAGGGAGAGAGATAGTTAGAAACATTGATGAGAGAGAAACATCGATCAGCTGCCTCCTGCACATCTCCGACTGGGGAAGTGCCTGCAACCCAGGTACATGCCCTTGACCCGAATCGAACCTGGGACCTTTCAGTCCACAGGCTGACACTCCATCCACTGAGCCAAACCGGTTTCGGCTGTTGCTAGTTTTTTATGGGATGAAAACCCAAGCTATTTTGTGATTAAGATTAGTATAGTGCTTGATATTGCACATAGAAATTAAAAGAGGCATATAATTTAAATAGCTTTTTATAGGTCCTATTCTTGAAAAAGGAATTGGGAATTTTTGAAGCCTTGGAAAGCCTTTGTTTTCTTCCCTAATTGGGGTTATTTTGGAAAAATAGGAAAACATTAAAATATATGCAGTAGGAGGGCAGGAGGGAATGAGGCAGGCAGTCCTGCTGCATATCAGGGACAGAGAAAACCTTCGAAGCTTTAAAAGGACTGGTGAAAAGGAAGCAGGAGTAAAGTGTTCACAGAGAATACAGGAACCTGGTCTAGCTCCATCCTTTGAAGGACAGGATGTGCCTAGGCCAGTGATGGCGAACCTATGACACGTGTGTCAGAGGTGACACGCGAACTCATTTTTTTGGTTGATTTTTCTTTGTTAAATGGCATTTAAATATACAAAATAAGTATCAAAAATATAAGTCTTTGTTTTACTATGGTTGCAAATATCAAAAAATTTCTATATGTGACAGGGCACCAGAGTTAAGGGGTTTTTCAAAATGCTGACACTCCGAGCTCAAAAGGTTCGCCATCACTGGCCTAGGCACATCATGGTCAAACTGTTGAAAAACAAAGATTAAGAGCAAAACTTGAAAGTAGTCAGAGAAAAATGGCATTATCACCTATGGAGAATGACAATTTGAAAGATCATGGTCTTAACAGAAAGAACAAGAGGTTAGAAAACAGTGGAGCAATTTCCTTATGTATTTTACTACTATATACTTTATTGGGATAATATCTAAATTGGTGGGTAATCATGAGGAATAAATGCGTGAATACTTAAGTATTTAGTACCTGCCTGACATATAGTAAGTTTTCAGAAAATGCTAATTATCATTAATCATACATATTTTTAGCAAAGTAACCAACTTCTTTGGAATTTAATATTTTTTATTTTCATGTTTCATTTTTTTCTAATTTTAGAGAAAAGTATTTTATATTTAAAGTTTTTATTTAGTTTTTCCTATTGTATCATGAGAAAGGAAGAAACCACTGACAGTATTGTAAAAGAGAAGTCCCTTTGCTGCTACTTTCACTTGTACAAAGACAAGATTTAGGAAGCTCTCATTTTCAGAAAAAAAAGTCTTTTTATGTATAATGCTGCTCTTTTATTGTCTGTGTTGCTTTAGATGGAAATATAGGGCTTTTTGAATTACTGATTTTTAGTTGTTATTAGGTAAGGCAATGCATAGTAGAAATGAACTGTTTTAGATGCTATGATTATTGAAGAAATTGCCCTTCAGATTTGCAGTTGATACCCAGATATATTTTTCTCTGTGCAATGTTTATTACATTCCAGGATACTAAAAAAGCCCTCATCTATAAATGTTTCTGTAAAAACTTCACAGTTTTTAGAAGTCTGAATGAACACCATATTTTCATAACTTTATTTTAGTTTCTTGTCATTGTTTCATATTTTCATTTGAAGACTAGAGAGTTTTCAAAATCATGATGTCATTTAAAACTAAATTTAGACATAAGTTGTGCCTTTTATTTCAGTACTACCACATATGATATTTTATCACCATTCATTCCACTTTTATGTTACTTTCATTATCAGTCAACAAAACAACTATAGTTCCATCGTTTTTGGTAAGATTTCACTCATTTTCTATTTTACCTTTTTATATTTATATTAAGTGTGATGGCTTTGAAGCCAGACCTGAAATACAGTCCCAAATTTTTCTGACTTTATCTAAGGTACCTACTAAATCTGCACCTTAGTTTCCTCTTCTCTTATGAAGATTAAATAGAATAAATGCACATAAAACACAATAAGATTCATGTTAGCTTTTATAGTTATTACATTTAAAAATACTTAACTGAGGTGTTACCATTAATTTTATTCCTTTCTGAATAATAATGTGCCCATCATCCACTCATTCAACATACATTTATTAAATAAAGGCTGAGTGGCCTATTATTATCCCCTTGAAATCTGTACTTTAGTTGTACTAAGTTCTGCAAAAAATATTGCCTTATTTTCTTCCACAGATTCTAGAAGAAAAACCTCTCTAAAATCAATAAAAACATACTTTTTAAAAATCTGTTAATATAAGCATTTGTCAAGGATTTACATTTTTTAAAACTATATCTTTATTGATTAGAGGGAGAGAGAGAGAGAGATCAATGATATGAGAGAATCATCAATCGCTTGCCTCCTGCACACCCCCCCTGAGGATTGAGCCTGAAACCCAGGCATGTGCCCTGACGGGGAATCGAACCGTGACCTCCTGGTTCATGAGTCGATGCTCAACCACTGAGCCATGCCGGTTGGGCAAGGATTTACATTTTTTAAAAATGCATGTTCTAAACTAGATTTCTAGAAATTTTCTTGGGGTATATTCTAGGATTTAATTTAAAACTTTACTCTGAGAACTCCATCTATTCTTAGAAGTATATTAATTTGATTTTTACATTACAATGCATATGTTTGTTAAGCTATATTAATATAAAGTATTTCTATACATATTCTAGATAGTAACATATGTGATTTTTAAGTCAGTCATGCCAAACACATTATGTTGGTGCATTCATACAATTAAGAGTTATGAGATCAAACTCAACATAAGCAGTTAATGTTGAAATTTTATGTGTGTGTCAGATTTGGTTACCTTAATATAGTCATTGACTTGAAGTAAACTAAAATATAACTGTTTGGTACCTTGACTTGAATTTTAGGATCATGTCGATGGTAAAGCCTTAAAAGCCATGAAGAATAATCTCTTGTTGGTTTACTGAGTTCCACAAGATCCGAGATGGGAGTTGTGAGGCATGGGAGCTGCGCCAGTCATTTGTTGTTTCTGACTTCTTAAAGTTACACCTTACGTTTTGTGTGTGTTGGTGGTGGGTGATTTTTTTCCTTTTGTCTTATTAGTAATGATGATTTTTCTATTTTTTCTCAATTATATGCTCATGTTTGCAGCCAGGCCTGTAGTCTTAGTTACATTTTAGAGAAATAAGTAAGAATGAATGTGAGGAGAGAATCCAAACTGTTGCTTGCTTACTGTGTGTTTACTGTGCTAGGGGGCTCTACATATTAAACATTTAATCCTCAACAATCCTGGAAAGTGTTACAGACCAGGAGACCAAGATTTCATAGACCTTGAAATCACATAAATTGCCCCCAAAGACACAGCTAATTAAGCTTCAGAGTTTACATTTAAATCTAGGACTATCTGGCTACAAATGATTTACTCTATCAAAATGCCTCTTGAAACTGAACTCTTTATTAAGTCTGTAGGTTAAAATAAGCAGTTAGCATCCTTAGCTCTCATTAAGGAAAAAATAAGTATCAGTAAATCTGGACTATTCCTTTTATGGGCTAATAGTTCTGTTTAGTTAACATAAATCATTTTTTGTGCAACAGATGATAGTTTAATAAGTTATTCTAGCTCAGTGTTTTGCACGTTTTTTTTAACCCATGTTCACAAACATTCCCTTTTCTGTAGGCTATGTATTTACTAGTATGCTTTTACATTAGTGATAAACATATATGAAGAAATTATAGGAGAGCTCTACAGCATTCTTAGAACAAAGATTTAAGGAAAAGTTTGAGGTTTTACTTAAGATTTTATTTGCCAAGGGTTAGGTTATGAAAGTGCTTTAAACTCCCGCCAGAGACTTTTGGCACTATAAGAAATCAACAGTGGATCAAGAAATGATATAAAGAATAGGACTCAGAAAAACTGGAACAGGGTTGTGGGCTTTATCCCCAGTAGGGGGCATGCAGGAGGCAGCTGATCAATGATAATGATCATTGATGTTTCTCTCTCTCTCCCTCTCCCTTACTCTCTGAAATCAATAAAAATATATCTTTTTTTTTAAAAAAACTAGAGCAGTTTGTCAGAGGAGATTCACTGAAAGGATCATTTTTTTCAGGATAGGAAAATAAAATAATATTTTGTACAACTCTTTCTGTACAATTTATTAAATTTATTTTAAAAATATTTTTCTTCCACTACTGTAGGACACAACACAGTATAGTGATACAAAATATAATAGCTCAATTTTCCAATTGTAGTATATTATTCTGGCTTCTTATATAATTTATATTAAAATGGTAACATTTGAGGTTGTAAAACTTAAAAAAATTGTTACAGTACAAAACTACTATAGAAAAATCCTTTCTTCCTTTTCTAAAAACATATATATTCAACTATCCTTTAAGCTTTGTGCACTTTACTATAGAAACTAAAACAAAAGCAAAAACAACAACAACAAAAGACAAAACAAAAGTAGTCTGTTTATTATCACTTCTGTGTAAGTAAATATTTTTGCTGGCTTGACCTAGTACCCAAAGAAAGAACCTCTTAGCATAACTCCTTTTTGTTAATGAATCAACATCCCAAGAAACAATCAACTTCTTAAGATGTAAATTTAGTTTATCACAGTTGTCCTGAGTGTGTTTATGTCTGAATATAAACAAAGTTTTCATTGTTAAAGAACCCACCAGATTTTTTACAAAATATGCAACTCATCATCAAAATAGGAACTTCACTTTGGGTCATTTACCTTTGGATCAACACTTTATTTGATGTGTTTTGTATCAGGATATTTTCCATTCTGTACTAAAGAAGCAAATAGTTTCAATTTGTTATTCTATAAGAGTGAAATTTATATCTCTAAGATTAAGAAGAGTAGTTGTTTGTTGTTGTTGTTGTTGTTGTTTTTTACTGCTTCTGTCTCATTCTTCTTTGGAATAAGTTACATGACTAGAAAACACAGAAAGGAAAAAGGCAATTGAAAAGAATATGTGCAATGGTTCTCAAAGAGTAGACCTTATGTCCTCGGTGAAAACTTGAATTTTCTTTTACCTTACATCTCCTTGGTTTAGGGTCTATGGGGTAACATTATTTCAGTTATTTCTCTCAGTGATACATGCACATTTAAAATTAAATAATCCATTCTGAAGTAATTTTAAAATTTTTATACATCTTATTTTGTAAAGATATTAAAAGTTAAAGATCCCTAGCTGGGTAGTTCAGCTGGTGAGAGCATTGTCCCCATACACCAAGGTTTCGGGTTTGATCCCAGGTTAGGGCACATACAAGAAGCAAACAATTAATGCATAAATAAGTCGAACAACAAATCTCTCTGTCTCTTGCTACCTACCTACCTCTTTCTCTTTCTCAAATCAAATTTTTAAAAAAGCTAAAGCTAAAAATACAGTTGTTCCCATAATATGAGAATTGTAGGAGCCCTAGCTGGTTTGGCTCAGTGGATAGAGTATCGGCCTGTGGACTGAAGGGTCCCAGGTTCCATTCCAGTCAAGGGCATGTACCACGGTTGCAGGCTCCTCCCTGGCCCCTGCCCTGATTGGGGCATGTGTAGGAGACAGCCAATTGATGTGTTTCTCTCTCTCTTTCCCCCTCTCTTCCATTCTCCCTAAAAACCAATGGAAAAAATATCCTTGGGTGAGGATTAAAATAAGTAAATTTTTAAAAAAAGAATTGTGGGTATATGGCTTGAGTGTATTTGAGCACACGTGTATAAAGTAACTGAAGAGAAACAGAACATAATGTGTTAAAATCTTTGAGTTGTGGTTTTTTATATTCTTGAAAATTAAAAAAATTTTTAGAAGAAACTGAAAAAAGAAAATTCTAAGCCAGACATTAATTTGGAAATGACTACTTTAAAATTAGGGTAGTATTCTTTATTTTATTTGAATTTAGATAGTAAAAAGAACATTTCAGCACAATCTAAAATTTTGTGCTCAGTGCTTAATCTGTTCAAACATTAAATATTTGAACATTTGGAGGATTTAAAAATATTTGTTCTTAAAACCTATATAGATTTTCTGGGGGATTATTTGGTTTGGTTATTTATAATATATTAGAAATAGGAAGCAGACCCCACCTAGGAAATTCCCTATAGTTTAGTTTTTCCCACTCCTCCTCTTCCCATCTCCTTTCTTTTCCTGCTCTATTCCTTCTCTTTCTCCTATTAGTATATGTTGTATAATTTCTGGTAGATTAATTCTAGGTGACTTTGTTCAATATGCTAAGTGCTGGTGATATTGTTTATGTAGTTTTGTGTTTTTTTTTTTTTTTTTATAGGTAGGCCGAACCCTAGCACACAAAAACTTCTTTAGAATCTCTCCTGAAAATTTCTAATTTTCCATCCTTACTACCACCCGAAACATTGGTTGGCCTTATATTTTTTAAGTGGTAGCCTGAATAGTCAGTGGTAGATTCAGACTGGGAAGAATTTGAATGTTTCCAGAGAAAATGTGCTTTTAAACAATATGCTAAACCACAAGAACCCAGAGTTCTTTCCTTTGAGTTATGCATTACTGTTTGTGCTTCTGGGTTGAAGTGAAACAGATTATTCAGTAATGTCAAGCCATAAAAATGTTTGACCATTTTTTTAAAAATTTTGTTTATAAAGTCAGTTATATCCATTCATAGACTTTGGGACTTTATATGTGATGGCGCATAGTAATCATAGGACAAATATTTCTTTGGAAGAAAAAGAAACAAAATTCATCTGTATGATCTGTGAACTTTGGCATTTTGTCGAGGATGCTTACAGTGTATCCTCTTCCCTTATATAGTCTCTTTATCTTAAAGAGAAGGAAGTAACACAAGTGATTTGTCACAGCTCTGAAAACCTGCTTAACTTAAATAATAACTATTGATTGAGTTTATCATGTAGCAGACACCATACTAATCCCTGACTTTATGTGCTGCCCTCCTAAAGTCATTTGAAGTAGTATTAAATCTCCCTCCCGGGAAAATCTTCATTCTTTGTGATATTATGTGATTACCTCTGCTAGAAGCTCCCCCTTTCAATTTATGGATTTCTAGATAAAGGAATTCAATAAGCACTAATGCGATGAATAGAAATACTAGGACTAATGAAGGATTTTAGAAATTTGAAAATAACAGAAATACTAAATAATAAAAACAAAAGCAGGCTCTCCACAGTCACATAAATGAGATTACAAAAAGAAACTGATAGTGACCCAAGTACACCAGAACTTAGTATGTTGTTTATTGCCGTTCTCTAATAATTTTTCTTAGGTTTAGATATATTTGGGAAGTATTTAAAGAAATTAAATTTAACTAAGCAACTTAATTTCCCAAAGGATAAATATAAACTAGAATCTTTTGAATATTAATGGAGCCTAACGAGCATTATATTATGTAAATTCAAAATATTCTTACGTTTTAATACAAGTCCCCAAAACATTAATAAACCAATTTAACCATTAAGGGTCTTAGGAAAATAGGGTTGTAAAATTGGAGTATGAGGGTAGACAGGTAACAAGTAACTGGGAGACAGATTCTTAAAGATTAGGGGTTTATTCTAGAGTGATATGGGGTACCATTATATAGTTTTTAGCAGAGGAATAACATGACCTACCTTGTGATTTAAAAGAATCATTTGGGCTACTATGTTGATAATTCAATATAGAAGGAGAAGAGCAGAAACAAGGGACTATTGAAGAAGCCATTGCAAAAATCCAGGGAAGAGATAGTAACGATAGTTCAGAATTGAGTGAAAATAATGAGAAGTGGTAAATTCAAAGTACATTTTGAAAGCTGAGCTCACAGGATTTCCTGACAGTTTGGATATGGCGTGTATGAGAAACAACTGGGTCAGGAATGGCTACAATGTTATTTGCATGAGCAATTGGAAAGGATTGGAGTTGTCTTCAACTGAGTTGAGGAAGACTGCAACTGGGCCTTGTTTGGAGGATAGAGGCATATGAGAAGATCAATTTGGACATATTAAATTTGAGATGTCAGACATGCATTTGGACTAGAGTTCAAACCTGGAAGTCATAGCCTGTAGATGATAGTAAGCCTCTGTCCATGAAACTGGACATAAATTGCCTAGTAACTGGGCATCAACAAGGCAAGATGATAGCTGAAAACTAACTTTAACCATCACAATATTTCCTGGTGTCAGTATTGCTGATAGCCTAGTTCTGCTGACCTAATTAAGGACCAAAACCAATTCTTCTTAGAGATTTTGGCCTAAATAGTATACCCTATGTGAAGTAATAAACATCCATTAAATGTTTCTTTTCCTTTCATACATTTCATCATTTAAAGGACAAGGCAACTTAAATGCAGGATGTCTGCATTTAGCCTCTCCACTCTTCAGTAGGTTTGGGGAAATTATGAATGGATTACATTTACCTGTTTTACTAGAAAAAAAACACACAAGTATTTGGATTACTAAAGAATAAGGCAAAATATCAGATACTATTAGGCTGAATGTGATCATTGAGAAGAAATTCAAACGGTAAAAAATAGAAAAACAATCTATATTCCCTTGGGCATTGAGCAAAAAACATCACCAGTGGTTCCTATACTTTGGGGCACATTGGAATTAGCTGGGCACCTCTTAAAAATACTGGTATTTGTTCCTACTCCCAGACCTTCTGATTTATTTGGTATGGAATATGATCTAGGCATCAAGAGTTTTAGAATTTCTCCAGGTGGCTAATGTACAGGAAAGTTTGAGAACTACTGTGATGTACACTATTTGTTTTCTAATGGAACTATCTCTAATAATCACAATATTTAAATTTCCTTTCGTATTTTTTTTTCATTCTTTGCTGGTGCCACAAATGGAAGCAACATTGATATAAGGTCCTCTTGTAAGCATTATGCCAAGTGAAATAAGTCAGCTAAAAAAAGACACACACTATGTGATTTCATTTATATGTAGAATTTTTAAAAACACACACACACTGAAGTCATAGATACAAAGAACAGATTAGTGGTTGGGAGGGAGGAACAAAATGGGTGAAGGTGGTCAAATGGTAAAAAATTCCAGTTACAAAATGAATTAAGTTCTTGGGATGCAATGTACAGCATGGTGACTATAGTTAATAATACTATCTTGCATATTGGAAAGTTGCTAAGAGATCTTAAAAGTTCTCAGCACACACAAAAAAAACCCATTTGCTATGATAGCTTCATTAGACTTGAAAAAGACTTGGATTCAAATCACAGTTACTTTGCTTATTAGCAGAATTATAATAGGCAATTCCTTTAACCTTCCCGATACTCTGATTTCTTTTCTCTAACATGAGAATAACCAAATCTACTTTGCATGGTTATTATAAATAGTTTTTAAAGCGAATGTATGTGAAGGTAAATTATAAAAACTATAAAAATATTAAAGAATTATTATTTGAAAAGATTTTTCTTAACCTTGGAAGTGATAAAACATTGTAAAATGTAATAATTTCCTGAAAGTGAATAGATTATTATTTTTTCACTGCCATAAGAATAAAGCTCTTCATACAGCACCTAATAAGTGCTAAACATGTTTAGTAGAGGAAGTGTTGTTATGTATTTATTTCCTATAGAGTGTATTAATATGGGAAAACGTGTGTGAAACTCAGCCCTGGATTTCAACACAGATGTCACTTATTAGCAAGTGTGTGTCAGTAGACATGTTCTAAGTCTCACGTTTCTTTTCTCTTCATATTGGGGGTAATAACCTCTCAGGGCTCCTGTGTGAGGTTCGAGGGTAAAGCACCAAGCATAGTGACTGGCACAGAGCTTGCAGGAAATGGTACTTCCTTGTTCCCCTCCAAGAGAACTATAACACTGGAATAGTAATTTTAAAAGCTGAATAATGATAATTTCTCAATAGCTAAACATTCTTAACCATCCCTTTTTATTTGTTTTGCTGATTTCCATATCGTTTTAACTTTTAAGTGTCTACCTCCCCTCCCACCATCAATACTTTGAAAAGCAGTTTTTATTTTGTATGCTTTCTCAGGTAATAAAAGAAGCCATTTTAACATTAAGTCTACACCATGGACAGCACAAAGGAGAAGAATGACAATTACAAAGATGATCTCCTTCTTAGGATGGGACTTAACGATAATAAAGCTGGGATGGAAGGATTAGATAAAGAGAAAATAAACAAAATTATAATGGAAGCCACAAAGGTATGTTTCTTGTTTCTTTCAATGTCTTTAATATGGTAACTTTTATACTTTTCGTTTAAATGAAAATCAGTAAATTTTAAATATACTTTTAATTATAATTTTAATTTATAACATTGTTAAGCTACGAATGGGCATGGAATAATCTTCTTTCTATTCAGTTGTTCTTGCCATCCCGTTTTCTACTTCACGTATACCTATTATGCATGTAAAAGCAAAATATCATGCATGTATTTTTTTGCCCTTTTTTTAACCCCAGGAGGAGAATATTGTGATTGTTGTGTTTTTTATTTTGTTTTGGTTAATATAACTTGGAGGTCTTTCTGTGTAAGTACTTAAATATATTCATTGGTCTTTATGCTACATGTGGATTAAATATAATTTATTGAACCAGTCAGAAATCTAAATTTTGCCGAAACTGGTTTGGCTCAGTGGATAGAGTGTCGGCCTGCGGACTGAAAGGTCCCAAGTTCGATTCTGGTCAAGGGCATGTACCTTGGTTGCGGGCACATCCCTAGTAGGAGATGTGCAGGAGGCAGCTGATCGATGTTTCTCTCTCATCGATGTTTCTAACTCTCTATCTCTTTCCCTTCCTCTCTGTAAAAAATCAATAAAATATATTAAAAAAAATGAAATCTAAATTTAGTGGTGGACATATGTCGTTTCTAGTCTTTTGTTTTTACCAGTACTGCAATGAATAACCTTGTATTTTATAACTTTACATATGTGCAAATGTAACTATAGGGGAGATTCCAAGAAGTGGAATTGTTCCAGCAAATGCAGATAGCACAAAGGGATACAGCATGTGCAGTTTTTATGAATTGCCCAGTAACCCTCCATTGTGATTGTATCAATTTACATTTCCACTATTAATATATGAGGGTATGTATTATCTTGCCACAATGTGTCCACACTGTGTGTTACTAAACTTTTGGATTTACCAGTCTATGGTAACATAGTATAGTATTTGTATTTCTCATGTCTAAAAGCTATTTGTATTTCTTTTTATATGAACTGCCTCTTAGCCTTTGCACAGATTTTGCTCATGGTAGTTTCTCCTGAGCAGAAGATTTATGTTTGCTTCTTTTTATATTGAATCAGTCAACTATATATGGCTCCTCCAAGACCATCAAAGAATTCTTTTTTTGTTGTTGTTAATGCTCACATGAGGATATTTTTCCATTGATTTTTAGAGAGAGTGGAAGGGAGAAGGAGAGACACATGTGAGAGAGACACATCAATTGGTTGCCTCCTGCACCCACCCCGACCAGGTCCCAGGAACCTGCAACTGAGGTACAAGCCCTTGACTAGAATCAAACCCAGGACAACATTCTACCCACTGAGCCAAACCGGATAAGGCTGAAAGAATTCTTTAATAGATTTTCTTCATACCACCTTTTTTGGTTTCATCTATATTCTACAGGCCCGGTGCACGAAATTTGAGCACTGGGGCGGGGGGGCGGGAGGGTGGTCTCTCAGCCCCACCTGTGCCCTCTCGCAGTCTGGGAGCCCTTGGGGGATGTCCGACTGCTGTGGAAGTGGGAGAGGCTCCCGCCACCGCTACTGCGCTCACCAGCCGTGAGCCTGGCTCAAGGCTTCTGGCTGAGCCGTGCTCCCCCTGTGGGAGCGCACTGACCACCAGGGGGCAGTTCCTGCATTGAATGTCTGTCCCCTGATGGTCAGTGTGCATCATAGCAACTGGTCATTCCACTGTTTGGTCAATTTGCATATTAGTCTTTTATTATATAGGATTATGAATATCCATGCAGTAAGGTATAAAATTTAAGAGAATTGCCTCATTCTTAGGAAATGCATGCTGATATTCACAGCAATTTACTTCTAATCGTTTAGGAAGAAATGGGGAGAAAAGGTGTGTGTGCGTGTGCACACACGCCACCAAATGTTGGGAAGAAACCAAATATTGCAGGAGATTAACAAATGCTGTATCTGGAAGAGGACATATAGTGATCATTGTACTATTTTTTTTTCAACTTTTAAAGGTTTATAGATTCCAAAATAAAAAGTTGAGGGAAAAATAATTTTAGTATATAAAATGTAGATACAATTTTGAAAGTTAAAAGGATTATGAGATGAAATAAGCAGATACAACATATGGACTCTGATTGGATCCTGATTAAACAAATACATAGGTGAATTTGAAGATGGAATGGATACTAGGTGATATTAAGGAATTATTGTTCACTTTATTAGTTATAAAAATGTTATGATTATGTGGGAAAATAACCTTATTGTTTTTTCTTTTTTAAATATATTTTTTATTGATTTCAAAGAGGAAGGAAGAGGGAGAGATAGAAACATCAATGATCAAAGAGAATCATGAATTGGTTGACTCCTGCATGCCCCCTACTGGGAATCGAGCCCACAACCCAGGCATGTGCCCTTGACCAGAATCGATCTGGGACCCTTCAGTCCACAGGCCAGTGCTCTATCCACTGAGCCAAACCACCTAGGGTAAAATAGCCTTATTTTTAAAGATGCATAATGTAATACTCTATGGACTAGCTAAATGTCATTATATCTGTAATTTAGTTTACAACGGGTCACTTAAAAAATCAATCAAGGTAATATGGCAAAATGTTAACAGTTGTTAAATATCAATGATAATTTTGTACATCTGTTCATTGTACTAATCTCTCAATTTTTCTGTTTGAGACTTAGTAGAAATTTTCATCATACAATTTTAAAAAAAGAAATAAACCTGGTTTTCAGGTTGAGAGATAGAATATTACAGTTATCTTAGACGTCCCTATCAGATCTCTCTCTTCTCTGTGTCCCAGAACCACTTATTAAATAATCCACCCTTTTTCTACTGATCTGCCATCCTTTTTCCTGTCCCACCGGATTATATTAGTCATTGGGAAAATGCAAACTAAAGTTACAATAAAGATTTTTAAAAGTTAAAAATGGGACTGCCATTTGACCTGGTGATCCCACTTATAGGAATATATCCCAAGAAGTCTGAAACACCAATCAAAAAAGGATATATGCATCCCTGTGTTCATAGCAGCATTATTTACAATAGCTAAGATCTGGAAACAGCCCAAGTACCCATCAGTTGATGAATGGATAGAAAAGCGGTGGTAGCTTTACACAATGGAATACTATGCAGCTGTATATATAAAAAAAGGATCTCTTACCTTTTGAGACAACATAGAGGGACCTGGAAATAATTATGCTAAGTAAAATAAGCCATTCAGAGAAAAACAAATATCACATGATTTCACTTATATGCAGAATCTAATGAACAAAATAAATTGACAAACAGAATATATCCAGAGACATGGAAGCATACAACTGATGATTCTCAGAGGGAAGAGGAGGGCAGAGATTAACCAAAGAATTTATATGTATGTGTGGATAACCCATGGACACAGATAATAGTGCAGTGAAGGCCTGGGGAGGGTATGGGATTGAGGAGGAGGGGTTAATTGGGGGGTGGGGGTGGGGAAGGGACATCTGTAATACTTCCAACAATAAAGATAAATTTTATTTAAAAATTCTAGAACAAACTAAAAAAAAATTATGCCATTCACACTATTATAGCCTAGAATGGCTATAATAAATAAAGCAGACATGGATGTGGAGAAATTGGAACTCTCACACATTGCTGGTGGGATTGTAAAAAGATTCAGCCACTTTGGAAAACAATCAGACAGTTCCTCAAAAGGTTTAGCGTGGAGTTACCATATGACACAGATTTCATTCCTAGGTACATATCCAAGGGAAATGAAAACATGTCTACCCACAAAACATGTACACATACATTCATTGCAACATTTTTTATAATGACCAAAATGTAAAAATAATCCAGATGTCTATCAGCCTGATGAGTAGATAGCTATTATGTTCAGCGATAGGATGATAGGTAATTTTCTGAAAGTTATTTTCTTTAACGACTAACATTAAATTTTTAAAAATACTTTTAAAGTAAAAGTGAAGGAGGTAACTGATGATCCATCTGGCTAAGGCCTTGGATATGACCTAAGGATTCTGTCTTGGGACACAGTGTTATTTTTTGAGTGCAGATATGTACCCGTCTTGGTTTATACTGTGCTTAGCACTGCCTCACAACAATTCTGTCATTTAAGGTAAGTATAAATTCATTTTACAGATAAAGAAACAGACACAGAAAGTTAATCTTAGGTTTGCTTAGCTAGAAATAGTTGAGCTAAGTTTTGAATTTAATCATTCTGATGCTCTCTTACTCTTAGCCTCCAGGTTATACTACAGTGATGCTTTCCTTCAGACATTTCTCTTATGCTTTGCTTTGCTTTCCTACATAGGGATCCAGATTTTATGGAAATGAGCTCAAGAAAGAAAAGCAAGTAAACCAACGAATTGAAAATATGATGCAACAAAAAGCTCAGATTACCAGTCAGCAGCTAAGGAAAGCACAATTACAGGTATTAATTTATTTGCTAAAGAAAGTGAAAGCTGGTAGAATAGGAATTGACCGTTTAAATGCATCATGCTCATGTCATAAGAAAAAACAAGGTAAAATGTAAATAAAATGTTTGTTATACTGTAAAACAAAAATTTAACAAATATGTATACTTTGTTAAAATTACTCTTCTTTACATAAAGATCCTACACTTAGACATTGTCACCTTCATCAAACAGATGAGTAAAAGGATCCTTAATTAGGTTAAATAACTTGCCTAGTTATTTGACAAGTAGTTGGCAAAGTTAGAGCTTACATTCTTTTTATTATATACATACTTGGCAGGTAGAGGGGCCACAGGATTAATGTGCCATATTTTCTACAATGCTGATTTTGGAGGAACATATTAACTAATTAAATTAAAAGGTAATTTAAAACATAATTGTCTGATAGTAAAACAAAAAGTCACATAAAGGGTAGAATGTCTAATGTGCATGAATTTTTAAAATAAAACACAAAAATTCTAAAAATTTGGGGGCTTTTGGCTTCTTCAGGATCTTTGGGAAGTAAATACTTTGTTTCCTCTGGTATTAAAAGTTATTTCAGGAGAAAAGTTTGATAAGAACTACACTGCCAGGGACCATATGGTAGATTGACAACTTAAAGCAGTCAAGGTTCTGCTAATAAAACTAAAGTTTAATTTTACAAATAATTTTATTGTTGATCAAATCTGATTCAATTTAACAAAGCACTTTACAACATAATGATAAAATCATAATATTAATTTGATTCTTGTGATAGGGTTAAGATCATAAATTTTATGTCTTTCTTACCAAACTATAATGTGTCATTTATAAAAAATACTAGGGGCCCGGTGCACGAAATTCGTGCACTGGGTGTGTGTGTGTGTGTGTGTGGGGGGGGGAGTGTCCCTCAGCCCAGCCTGCCCCCTCTCACATACTGGGAGCCCTCAGGCGTTGACCCCCATCACCCTCCAATCGCAGGATCGGCCCCTTGCCCAGGGCAGGGGACCCTCATTTCCCCCATCACTGGTTCTGCCCCCAGCCCAGACCTGATGCCTCGGCCAGAGGCGTAGACCCCCATCACCCTCCGATCGCCTGATCGGCCCCTTGCCCAGGCCTGACACCTCCGCCAGAGGTGTCAGGCTTGGACAGGGGACCCCCATCTCCCCCCGATCACTGGCTCTGGCCCCCGCCCAGGCCTGAGGCCTCTGGCCCAGGAATCATGCCTGGGCAGGGGACCCCCATCTCCCTCTGATCGCTTGCTCCACCCCCCGCCCAAGCCTGACACCTCTGACCCAGGCTTCAGGCCTGGGCAAGGGGACCATCATACCCCGCCAATACCCGGCTCCGCCCCCCGCCCAGGCCTGATGCCTCGGCCAGAGGAGTTGACCCTCATCACCCTCCGATCACCAATCACCGGATCGGCCCCTTGACCAGGCCTGAGGCCTCTGGCAGAGGTGTCAGGCCTGGGCAGGGGACCCCCAGCTCCCCGCGGTTGCAGGCTCCGCCCCTGCCCAGGCCTAACGCCTCTGGCTGAGGCATCCGGCTCGGGCAGCGGGGACCCGCAGCTGCAGCGGCACCGAGATCGTGGGCTCCGCTTTAGGCCCAGGCAAGGGACCCCTAGCTCCCGGGACTGCCAGCTTCGACCGTGCCCAGCTCCCATCGCTGGCTCCACCCCTACTTCCTGCTATCACTGACCAGGGTGGAAAAGGCGCCTGATTCTCCGATCATGGCTGGGGGGCAGGGCAAAGGCGGCCCTGGGGCCACCTTTGCCCTGCCCCACAGCTCTTAGCTCCCCCCTGGGTTTCCGATCACTGTCAGTGGCAGGGGGCTTCTTCCTGCTTTCCCTTTCGCCTCCCTGCATTGTGCCTACATATGCAAATTAACCGCCATCTTGTTGGCAGTTAACTGCCAATCTTAGTTGGCAGTTAATTTGCATATAGCCCTGATTAGCCAATGAAAAGGGTATCGTTGTACGCCAATTACCATTTTTCTCTTTTATTAGATAGGATATGCTTTCCCAGAGCACAAGCTAATTTTTATCTTCTGTGTTAAGTGGTCTGCCTCCATGATAAAAGGTGATTTGTCTACCAAATCATCATTTTTATTGCTTCATAGCATGCCACTGTATGGAGGTACCATAATTTATTTACTTTAACCCACCTTGGTTCCAATTTTTTTGTTTGTTTTATATACATCCTTGTGATAATCATTCTTACTTACATGTCTTTTTGCCGGCTCCTATACCTCCCCTCTGACAGCTGTCAGTCTGTTCCATGTATCCATACCTCTGTTTCTGTTTTGTTCTTCAGTTTATTTTGTTCACTAGATTCCACATATAAGTGAGATCATACGGTATTTGTCTTTCTCTGACTGGCTTATTTCACTTAGTATAATAATCTCCAGGACCATCCATGCTGTGGCATAAGGTGATTGTCTTTTTACACATTAGTTAGCTACTAATATTTCCTTTTTGTGGCAGTTTCCTCTTTTATTCTGTTAGGACGTAGGCTAAGTAGCTGGTACAAGAGACCCAAACATATAATGGTCTAAATAAGATACGAATTTATTTCTCTCTCACATAATAGGTAAGTAATCCCAGCTGGTCAGGTAGTTCTGATCACCATAGTAATTTTGAGAACCAGTTTCTGCATCATGTTGTTCCATAATTTCAAAATGTTATCCTTACCAGGATTGACAGAACTGGATTAGCTCCCTAATAAGGAAGAAAGAACAAAGGAAAAATTAAAGGCAAATAATTTGCTGACACACAAGTGAAAAAGAAGTTGCACACATTATTTCAGCTCACAGTCTTTTATAAGAATTTATGTTCCACGGTCACACCTAACTGCAAGAGAAGCTGTAAAATATACCTGGGTGGCCATGTGCAGCTGAAAATCTATTACTATAGAAGGGAGAGAGAATGGATTTGGGGGTTCAACTAGCATCCCAAAGCAATATCCTCTGTCTACATTTCTAGAGGAGCAGGTATCTTTTTTCTCTTGATTTATAGATATTATCATATACTAAGGATTTTTTAACCTGCCACTTGTTGTAAATATTTTCCCAGTTAGTTGTATTTTAATTTTACAGGGTTTTTCCCCCTATATAATTTTAAATGTCTATATAAACAAATCCAACAGTATTTTAAAAAATTTCCTTAACTTAGGTATTGTGCATAGAGGTTATTCCTCGCAAATAAGCCTATATGTTCTTTTTGTATTTGTATAGATTTTTTTATACTCCAATATTTAGTCTCTTTGGAATTTGTTTTGATGTAAGGTATGAAGTATTTTTTTCTTAAATAGTGAATATTATATTTTTCCTAAGTGGTATTATTTTCCCCAAATAATGATTCTCTTGTCCCAACATCACTATTGAATCATGAGCCTTTTCTCTACTGAGTTGAAGAGGCATGTTTATATACTAAACTCTCATTGTACTTGGACTTGTTTCTGGACTCTCCTGATCAATAGAATCTTTTCCTTTATCAGTACCATGCAATTTTAATTATTAAATTACAATAATATAATTTAATACCCTCCTTCACTATTCTTGTTTAAAATTTTTTTATTTTTCTCATGCATTCTTTTAAATAAATTTAAGCATCATTTTATCAAGTTTTTTAAAAATTCTATTCTGTCCACATTGATTCTGTTTTTAAATTGATATTAATCCTTATGCAATTTATTTTCTAGACCTTTTTTTGATGAGTTTTATAGATCTGTAGCCTGCGAATATCTTTAAGTTTTAAAGATATAATACAAATGAGTGGTGCAATATAGTATTTTGCTGTTCATACTGTTTTTAAAGCTCATATTTTAAAATATGCTAATAATTTCAAGGAATAGAGAATACCTGTATATGTTGTGCAACAGAATTTCAGATTTTGTTACAGTTTTAGTTGACTATTTCACAGGAGGCTCTCTGGCATCTTTTGCAAGGGGAATGACAGGAAATGTGTTTTATGTTGACTGTTAAATTGTTTCGTTTGTTAAGCTTCCTTTAAAAGAAGTTGTATAAATGGGAGGGGATTGAGGAAGTCCTACGGAGTCTAGAAGTTATGAGAGAACAGAAAAGTTTTCATAGGAAATGTGTTTCTATTTTAGAGTCATAAAATTTCTGAATAGTAGATTTTATTATGTGTGATAAGATAGTATGAACTATTGCCAGTCAAGCTGAGGTAAGTAATCTCTGTAGGCATGAACTCCCATAATATTAATTCAAATACTCTCTATGTATTCCCCACCCCATCCCATCCTCATTAGATTTCTTAAAGGCACATTTTTGTAGCTGCTAAAACATCTTATCATAAATTGAATAGACAAACATCATATTATAGTAAATGGCAACTACACAGGAAATCACTGCATTTTTACCATTTTAACACTTGATTTTATGAATTCAGATTTATTCAACAATTGTCAGAGCAACGCTCATTAAGAAAATGAAAAACAATATTTCTGAAATACTCTCCTAGATGTAATAGAAAAAGGATTTTAAAAACTTAGACATAATATGGATATCAAACATACCTCTAGCTTTATTTCAGTGATGAAAACTTTTAAAAGTCTATTTTAGGGTAGCATAAAATAATGGAAAGAGCACAGACTTTTGAGTAACCTGATTTCCAGGTCTAATTCTAACATTTACCAGCTGTATGAAGGGCAAATTACTTAATTTTATTGAGTTTTAGTTTCCTTATCTATAAAATGGGAGTAATAATCATTAAGTCAGAATTATTTTGACCATTAAATGCATTTACAGTAAGAAGCACTTAAAATATACCCTTGTCATTTAATATACTCAGCAAATGTCACATCTACTCTTAAAATTATAGATAATATCATTAAGCCCTTACCACTTTACAATAAGGGAAGTGGGGAAGAGGATAGTTACACTGTCATGTAACCAATTAGTGGCAGAGCTGAGACCCAGACGAAAGCCATTCTTCTTAACCTCTGTGACACATACTGGATCACGAGTGTGGCAAAAGGGATACCGTACAGACATGTTAGAGATTCATATCAAAACTTGAAAGTCATTTGGAAGGAAAAATTGAAGAAAGAAAAACATGAGTGAGGATTTCACTAGAAGAAACTTGAAAAAAGCAGTGGTGGGCATTTGGTAGATGTTGATAGAAAAGAGTTCAGAGAAGGGTGACTAATGAGAGATAGTAAAGGAAAATGGAATGTCTGAGTCATCAGTGGGGAGGTTTCCTTTTGGCAACTATACACTTGCCATGAGCCCAGAAAAGTCAATAGGTTGCTGAAGAAACCGCCCTATCTTTAATATATGAGTCCGAGGAGAATTTTTCCCATTTAGTTTGCTTTCTATTATCTTTTTCCTTTCCAACGATTCTGGGTTAAGATATTTCAGATGCTGCTCTGTTATTCTCAATTGACTCATATCTTAAGCATATTTTCTAGATTAATATAGAGTAATTTTCAAATCTTTGTTTTTATTAGTTTCCATGACTTTCTTATTTCTTTTTTTTAATGTCAAGATGCTATTCTCCAGTGTAAAATTGAACTGGAAGAATCGTTGTTTTAAGTCTGGATAATAAATCAGATTAATGTTGAAAAGTTTCATTTATTAGGCATGGTGTCTCACTGCATGAGATCAGCCTTCCCCTAAATTTTTCTACAAATACTACTTTCTCTTTTTTAACCAGAAATATATATATATATATATACATATATATATATATATATATATATATATATATATGTATAAATTTTATTCCTTTTTTCCCCTCCCTTTCTTTCTTAAAGTTCTTTCTCCGCCTTATCTGAGATAAGGTTTCTTCTTAGGTACTAAACTCAGAATTTAGTATCTAATACAATTAGTGCCACAGTAAGAACAGGAAAACTAATAAGGAAACATTAAATTCTGCAGTGCAGAGGACAGAGATTCAGTGAAGTTTCAGAGAAATATCTGAACTGATACTTAAAGGCTTTGTGACAGGAAGGGCTTTCTCAGCATAGAAACAGCCTGAAGAAGGGAAAGAGCACTGCAGATTGTTCAGTGGATGCAGCCGAAATAGGATCAGACCCTCTAGGAAGCCTTCCTATGACTGCTAGAGACAGATGTGATTCCGTGTGATTGTTTCTAAAAGAGAAGTTGCAGTCCTAACCTGCAGCTAGTGGGCAGCTAGCGGCACTATAATGCTGAGGGGAAGAGCTAAACTATACCCTTGTAACTCTCCACCTTTGAGGAAACCTGCCATGGGGATTTCCACGTGATGGAAATGGCTTTTATTCCAGAGATCACCCCATTTACATATTTATGGCTGTTTTCCCTCAATTTTAAAAAAAATATTTTTATTGATTTCAGCGAGGAAGGGAGAGATAGAAACATCATTGATGAGAGAAAAATCATTCATCGGCTGCCTCCTGCACCCCCCACACTCGGGATTGAGCCTGCAACCCTGGCATGTGCCCTGACCGGGAATGGAACCCTGACCTCCTAGTTCATAGGTTGACGCTCAACTACAGAGCCACACTGGCCGGGCTCCCCTCAATTTTTTTTGTTTTGTTATACAGCTAGACATTGATCCTTTTAGTAATCGGTTGCATTTATTGAATTTGTACCATTTGCCACCCACTCTTCCATGTTCTTTATGTATTCCATCTCACTCAATAGCTTTCTAATCTCTTTTCTCATAATTTTACTGGTTTTATTGACTTCTTCTGCTTGTCGAACATCAGAAAGGTCACACAGCCACCCCCAGCTGGTGGGAGACTGAGAAAGTGCATATTTAGCTTTTTCAGCCTCTATGGTAGAGGTCGCAAAAAAGGAACACTTGGGAATGGGTATGTCTGCTACATAAACCCTTTTCTTACTGCCCTACTTTGCTTATTTTTACCCCTTTTCATTGACCCAACTCTTTCTCTCTAAAGAAACAAAAAGATTCTTTAAAGATTAAGATTTTTTACTGTTATATTTGACATATATACTGAAATTTTATGAAAGAATAATTACATCTTAAATTTTTAATTTGATTTGTATCAAATTTTAGCCTTATAAAAGTAGTTCTACAGAGGGAATGTTTACATATGCTTTAGTATGATCTTTTGTTGCTCATTTCCTTTGTTGCTATTTTAAGATATGAATATTATGAATCAGATAGGAGTAGTTGTTTATTTTACCTAAAGTGAAGCTTTTAGTTACATAAGTTGTTCTCCAAATTTATAAAGCAGCAGAGTCATTTGATATAAGCAGTTGGAATAGTTTATTCTTCAATAAATACTTATTAAGTACCTCTTATACTTATGGGTATTGGGACATGTAAGAGTTGATAGGGAATGATATTTGAGAACAGACTGCCTATATTTGTGAAAATTAAAGTAATTATAAGCCTTAATAAACAAACAATATAGACAGGTAATTGGGTGGATGGGTGGGTGGGCAGATGGATGGATAGATGAAGAAAGACAGATAGAAGATACTTAGTAAAATATTAATGTTATGATTAGTAGTGTAATAATATTATGTTGTCAAAAGTATGTTAACTTTTTAAAAATTAAGGTTGACAGATTTGCAATGGAATTGGAACAGAGCCGGGATCTGAACAATACCATAGTGCACATTGACATGGATGCTTTCTATGCAGCTGTAGAAATGAGGGACAATCCAGAATTGAAAGATAAACCCATTGCTGTAGGATCATCAAGTATGTTGGTAAGTAGGTAAAGACAAAATGGAAATTTCATAATATATTCAAGTAAGCCTTACTGGTTTATGCAGGGGAAAGACTTTATTGAATTCTACCAGCTTAACTGCGTATTTTTCTGATTGCTTTATGTATTCAGTTACTAAATCCTTTCAACATCCCTTGAGGTACAAATTATTGTTTCCATTTGACAGATAAGAAAACAAACTTAGAGAGATATTTAATAACTTCCCTAACGTTCCAAACCAGGTAAATGGTAGAGTGGCATTGTACTTTCTGTTGCAAATTATATTTTTCTTAAGTAACTATTCTAGCTTAGAAGAAAAAGGAAAAATGTTATTCTAAAGCAGGGCTTTGCAAGCAATGGCTTGCGCACCAAATCCAGCCTACTGCCTCTTTTGTAAATAAAATTTTACTGGAACACAGTCACACCCATGCATTTATTATTGTTGTTACACTAGAAGAACATAGTTGAGTACTTGCAACAGAGATCATATGAACTGCAAAGCCTAAATAATTACTATCTAGAAAAGGTTTACCAACCCATTCTAGAAGTAACATATTTAATTAATGTAGTACTGTAATTAAGTCGTTTTTCCCATGATTTGGAATCTTTGCTTTTCTGATTACTATGTTGCTCTTCCTTATTTCCACCCTAACCATAGAAGGCAAAGACCAGAATAACTATATGTAACTTAAAATGTGTTGGGAATTAAAAGTAGTAACTGGAATGGTTGGGGTTTTGTAATTTAAAAAAAACACACACGAGTGTGTGGGGGTCAATCGGGGAAAAAGGAGACATATGTAAAACTTTAGACAATTAAAAAAACACACATATGTTTTCCAATGGTTAGAGCGTCAGCAAGCACACCGAAGGGTTGCAGTTCCTCGGCCCCCGGATTAGGGTTCATGCGGGAGGCAACCGATTGATGTATCTTTCTCACATTGATATTTCCCTCTCTCTTTCTCTCTCTCTCTCCCCTCCTTTTTCTCCCTCCCTCCCCCACTTCCTTCCACTCTCTCTAAAAATTAATGGAGCCTGGCTGGAGTGACTCAGTGGTTGAGCATTGACCTATGAACCAGGAGGTCACGGTTCGATTCTTAGGGCACATGCCCAGGTTGCAGGCTCGGTCCCAGGTCGGGGGCATGCAGAAGATCAATGATTCTCTCTCAATAAATATATATTTTTAAAAATTAATGGAAAAACTATCCTCCTGTGAAGATTAACAAAAAAAATAAAATTTTATATATATACTAGGGGCCCGGTGCACGAAATTCGTGCACTGGGTGGGGGTGGGGGGAGTGTCCCTCAGCCCAGCCTGCCCCCTCTCACATACTGGGAGCCCTCAGGCGTTGACCCTCATCACCCTCCAATCGCAGGATCGGCCCCTTGCCCAGGCCTGACGCCTCTGGCCTAGGCGTCCGGCCCGGGCAGCGGGGACCTGCAGTGGCAGCGGGGGGGTGCCGCGATCGGCGGGCTCCGCCCCTGCCCCTGCCTCTGCAGGATGCCTCTGGCTGAGGCGTCCGGCCCGGGCAGCGGGGACCCACAGCTGCAGCGGCCCCGCGATCGTGGGCTTCGCTTTAGGCCCAGGCAAGGGACCCCTAGCTCCCGGGACTGCCAGCTTCGACTGTGCCCAGCTCCCATCGCTGGCTCCACCCCTACTTCCTGCTATCACTGGCCAGGGCGAAAAAGGCGCCTGATTCTCCAATCATGGCTGGGGGGCAGGGCAAAGGCGGCCCCAGGGCCGCCTTTGCCCTGCCCCCCAGCTCTTAGCTCCCCCCTGGGTTTCCAATCACTGTCAGTGGCAGGGGGCTTCTTCCTGCTTTCCCTTTCGCCTCCCTGCATTGTGCCTACATATGCAAATTAACCGCCATCTTGTTGGCAGTTAACTGCCAATCTTAGTTGGCAGTTAATTTGCATATAGCCCTGATTAGCCAATGAAAAGGGTAGCTCGTACGCCAATTACCATTTTTCTCTTTTATTAGTGTTGATATATATATATATATATATATATATATATATATATAGAACACTTTCTAACGCCTTAGATAGCTATAAACCTAATTCCTACTACGTTATTATTTTATTACAAAACTATAATCTGTACATTATCTCTGCTCCCATGAGTATGCAGGCAACTAACAGTCCTGGTCCAAAAACAGTGCTTATTGAAAGGATACTCACCTTTCCCATAAATCAACTAATACTTGAAAAAATATGTTTAATTTCATTAATCCTATCTAATAAAAGAGAAACATGGTAATTAGCGTACAACCGCTACCCTTCCCATTGGCTAATCAGGGCGATATGCAAATTAACTGCCAGCCAAGATGGCAGCCGGCAACCAGGCAGCTTGAAACTAACATGAGGCTTGCTTGCTTCAGTGACGGAGGAAACCAACGTTCCCCGCCTGCCATGCCGGCCTCTGAGCCTGCAGTTTGAAACATTGTAATAAATATAAAAGCTAAACAAAACCCCAGAAACCTGTTTTCAGCCAGCCGGGATCTCAGAGCTGGAGTTATACATTGTTTCGATTATAGAACCGAAACAAACCAGATACCTGCTTTCAGCAGCGGAGGCCTAAGAGCTGGAGCCAGAGCTAAAGCTGGCCCAGAATAAAAAAAGAAAAAAGAAAAAAGGAGCGTTTGGGAGCTTCCGTCACCCGCCAGCCTGAAAACAGCCCTCAGCCCCTCACCCAGACTGGCCAGGCACCCCAGTGTGGACCCCCACCCAGAAGGGTGTGTGACCAGCTGCAAACAGCCATCATCCCCTCATCCAGGCTGGCCAGGCACCCCAGTGGGGACCCCCACCCTGATCCAGGACACCCTTCAGGGCAAACCAGCTGGCCCCCACCCATGCACCAGGCCTCTATCCTATATAGTAAAAGGGTAATATGCCTCCCAGCACTGGGATCAGCGGAGCCGCGAGGCCTCCCGGCACCGGGATCAGTGTGACAGGGGGCAGCGCCCAAACCCACTGATCGCCCTGTGGCTCTGTGTGTGACGGGGCAGGACCACAACCTCCCTATCCGCCCTGCTCTGTTCGTGACAGGGGAAGGCGCCCCAACCCCCTGATCAGCCCTGCTCTGTGCCTGATAGGGGGGAGCTCCCCAACCCCCTGATCGCCCTGCGGCTCTGTGTGTGACAGGGTGCGGCACCCCAACCCCCTGATTGGCCCTGCTCTGTGTGTGACAGGG
This sequence comes from Myotis daubentonii, assembly GCF_963259705.1. Classification (NCBI taxonomy): domain Eukaryota; kingdom Metazoa; phylum Chordata; class Mammalia; order Chiroptera; family Vespertilionidae; genus Myotis; species Myotis daubentonii. The sequence goes on along the minus strand of NC_081843.1, from coordinate 76,356,257 downwards.
TGCGGCACCCCAACCCCCCCCCCCCACAGGCCCTGCTCTGTGTGTGACAGGGTAGAGCTATAACCTCCCCATCGGCCCTGCCCTGAGTGTGACAAGGTGCGGTGCCCCAATCCTCTGATCCACCCTGCTCTGTGTGTGACAGGGGGCGGTGCCCCAATTCCCCTATCGGCCCTACTCTGTGAGTGACGGGGGGGGGGGAGCTCCCCAACCCCCTGATGGACCCTGCTCTGTGCGTGACGGGGGGCGCTCCCCAACCCCCTGATCGACCCTGCTCTGTGCGTACAGGGTACGGAGCCCCAACCCCCCTGATTGGCCCTGCTCTGTTCGTGACAGTTGGTGGCGCCACAACCTCCCCATCGACCCTGCCTTGAGTGTGACGGGGCGGTGCTCCAACCCCCCAATCAGCCCTACCCTGAGTGTGACTGAGGGTGGCATCATAACCTCCCAATCTCCCTGCTCTGTGCATGACAGGTGAGGCGCCCCAACTCCCCAATCGGCCCTGCTCTGAGCCTGACCAGGGGCTGCACCTAGGGATTGGGCCTGCCCTCTGCCACTTGGGAGCAGGCCTAAGCCAGCAGGTCGTTATCTCCTGAGGGGTCCCAGACTGCATGAGGGCACAGGCCGGGCTGAGGGACCCCCTCTTCCCCCCGAGTGCACAAATTTTTGTGCACCGGGCCTCTAGTATTATATAATACTATATACTTATGTATATTAAATTATGTATGTATGCATATATGTGTATATATACACCCATGCAAACATACACACATACCATAGTCATGTTAAAGATAACCCCACTGTTAAATTCACAAAATATTTACTTTCCTATAATTTTTATCCTTCTAAAAATTGCTTGTTTTCAAATTCAAAATGATTATCTGTTATATTTAAACAAAGATTACTCCCCGTGTATGTTGACTTAATAGATTTCTCTTCTAATGAAATTTGAAGCATAATTTTTTGTCCTGATAAACTCTTAAAAAATATCTATATAGTCATGGTGATGATGATACACTTTTCATTATTACAATCTGTTACAGTTGGAAATCTTTTTTAACGAATTGTAGGATTTTTAAAATGTTTAAGTTAGTACTCATAGTTAGAACTTAGACCCTGTAGCAGTTATTTATTGCTGCATAGTGAACCCTTTCAGTACTTAGTGGGCAACCATTTATTTGCTCATGTTTCTGTAATTTGACCAGATATGATAGGGATGGCTAATCTCTACTCTACCTGGGTTTGGCTAGAGCTATTTAGCTGGGGCTGGAAAATACAGAATGACTTCACTAACATGCCTGGCACGTCAACTGACTGAGGTGGTGGGAATGGCTTCCAGCCATCCAGCTTTCCCCTCTCTTGGTGCATTTTATTTATTTATTTATTTATTTATTTATTTATTTATTTTGCCCCTCACCCAAGGATATGTTTTTTTTTAATTGTTTTTTAGAGAGAAGGGGGAGGAGAGAGAGAGAGAGAGAGAGAGAGAGAGAGAGAGAGAGAGAGAGAGATACAGGGATAGAACCTGCAGCCTAGGTATGTGCCCCAACCCGGGATCGGACCTGCAACCTTTTGGTGTATTAAATGGCGTTCCAATCAACTGAGCCACCAGGCCAGAGCCCATGGTGCATTATTATTTAATATTCTGACCATGTAGGTTGCAGATCCCACAAATGCAAAGGCTGCTGACTTCATAATGCCTAGGCTTCATGACTCATAATTTCACTCCCTCACATTCTTTGAGTCAAAGCATGTCAAAATGCAAGTCACTTGGCATGAGGAACTCACCTTTGATAGGAGGAACTGTAAAATTTTGTAGCTATGATTTATCATCTACCACAAACCTAAAAGTTAAAGGAAGTCATATCTAAAATTTGGTTTCTGCTCTACCTTAGGTCTAGCGTTTATATAGATCCCTTTAGACTTACTTATATTTAAAACATTGGTTTGTCTTTTTAGTGCCATCTGCATTTTCTGTTCCAGAACACTGACCAAGGATTAGCGTAGTTTTGAGTCCTATAAAGATTTTTTAAATGCCATTTAAAAAGTAATTAATGGGAAGTTGATGTTATTATTGTGAAATAATGATTCCATTTGATAGATTCTGTTTTGCATTCTTTGACTTTTCACTTAATGTTCCAAAAAAAGATTTCATTTGTGATCAATTTGTATGTAGTGCTATGATCTACCATATTATCAGAGACTGTTGTCAGATATCATCTGTAAGATTTAGTAATGTTCTTTTTACTTTCAGTTTTTATTTCCATCTCCTAGTCAAAATTTTTTCACAAAAAAGATATTTAAGCCTTAAGAAATAAAATTAACTTTTAAAGTTCTTTTAAGCTTTTATCACTTCATTTTGGAGACTTAATTTGACTAACAATATATTAGACCTTTTGAATTTGTTCTAGATGAAAATTTTCCAAAATCCCAAATTGATCAAATTCCAAATCTGTACTATTGTACCATACTATTACTTTCTATATTATTACTTTCATGTAGCATCTATACTATTTGTACTATAATATTACTTTACATTTGTACTTTACTATTATTACTGGCTAGGGTGAGGGGCCGTGGGTGGTTGGCTGGCCGGCCCCGCCTCTGGGTGAACTGCCGGTTGAACTCCCCATTGAACTCCTGGTCGAGGGGACAAATTGCATATTAACCTTTTATTATATAGGCTCACCCATTATCATCCAGACTTTGATATATAGTACCATATTATGGGTATGCCTTAAAACCAATGAAGTTTAGTTACTGGAAATGTAAGGGAACCTTTTTATTATCGCAGTCTTGCTTATTACCTGGTGTCATATTATAAATATGGAGACAGCAGTGGGAGAAGGTCATGATGTCATCATGCTGTGATAGGATAAAATAAAAGCTTGATTTGAGACAGTGACCTAAAAAAGACATGTCCTTGAGTCCTGGCCTAGTGGCTCAGTTGGTTGGAGCATCATCCTGTACACCAAAAGATTGCAGGTTCACTTTCTAGTCAGGGCACATACCTAGGTTTCAGGTTCAGTCCCTAGTAGGGTACGTATGGGAAGCAACTGATCTATGTTTCTCTCTCACATCAATCAATCTCTCTTTCTCTTCTCTCCCCCTCTATAAACATATCCTCGGGTGAGGATTAAAAAAAGAGAAATATCCTTGAATTGAAAATGCACATCAGTAATGTGTTTCTTTTGAATGTATCGATCAATATGTTCATTTCGGTTTGTGTATTTATTCCCAAGTGGTCCATTTTCTTTCAGAGCACTTCAAATTACCATGCAAGGAGATTTGGAGTTCGTGCAGCCATGCCAGGATTTATTGCTAAAAGGCTCTGCCCACAACTTATTATAGTGCCTCCAAACTTTGACAAATACCGAGCTGTGAGTAAAGAGGTAAGTCTAATGTCTCACCCCTCCCTACTTATGCATAGCCTCCACTGACTTCCTGTCACCTATGAAGTCAAGTCCACATGCCTTCACACATCAGAATTTTGCCTTAGTTTATGCCTTTAGTCTCACCGCCTACCACTTATTCAATCTATATTTTAAATAACTGAGCTGTATATGGTATCCAGAATGCACCCTTCTATTTCCCAATTCTTTCTTTTTTCACAAGTTTTTTAATCTGCTTAGAAAACTCTTATGTCCCCAGAAAACTTTTAATTGCTCTAATAATAACCCAAATTAACTTTAGCTTTTTTCCCCTTAATCTGCACTGTACATTTTCTTCTGGAATCACCTGATATTTATAATTTACAAAATCTACTCAAGTCATTAATTTCAGCCTCTTTTCTGAATAATTTTTTATCAGTGTTTTTATTTTATTTTTTTTATCAGTGTTTTTAAAACAGTAGCAGAATTCACCTATTTTGATTAGCTTTTAATAAGCTTGAAAATCCTTCAAAGACTTTGTAAGAAAGAATTGTTTTAACTCCTACTATAATTCAGTAAAACTTTGGACAGTGTGGTAATGAGAACAAAATGTTTTTAGTTATCTTTAGTGTAGTTATTTTCATGTTAGAGAAATCTTTAAATTTGAGCAGGATTTAGATAGTTTATTTGCAGATAATGTTTTTTTATGTGTAAATGAACTATAGCATAAATTCATTATAAATACATTAATATTTATAGCTTGGTTTAAAAGTTTAAGGAAAAGCCATTTTTGTTTTATCGAAAAGAATGAGATAGCTTTGACTGTTGTCATAGCCCAATACTTGATGTTTATTGGCACATTCTATTCTTGTTCTTATAGCCTATGTAAAGGAAGTTAGTGAGTACTCAGTGCCTCTAGGGAGTACTTCTCATTCAGAATAATCTTAGTTGGCTGCCAACTACAGACCTTCCAAAATTTCATTTTCACTAGAAAGATTCTATTTGAGTACATCATAAAAATGGTTTCCTCTACAGGAACAGAGCTAATTAGGTACTCTGAGCAAAACTTGGCCAAGTTTTATGTCACTATTTTCTAAAATTACCTTTTCTAAATTTACTCAGCTGTTCATGTTATATTAAGCTAAAAAGCTTTCGTTTTATAAATCATCAAGAAGGGCTTTCTCATAATGCATCAGACAGCTTTTAAATACTAGATGGAACCATAACGTACTTTAGCAAGTATATTATTTTGGCAATCATTTCCTCTAGTTTCAGCTAATACTTCAATGGTTAAAAAAGATCGGTTTCATGTAATAAAACTGTATTATATAAAAGGCACTTCTAGAATCATATAGAGATTCAGACCTCTTTATGTATGTATTTCTTTTGTCCCAAGATGCAACTCCAGACTATTGTCCATCATTTATTACAGTCACAGACACTACAGATTTTGCGGTCTTTTCCCATTATAAATCCTGATAATTGAGCTTTGTTTTCTTGAATGGATACATGCATTAATGTGTATATTGAATGGAGTTTTATGTGCATGTTATAATTAATTGAAATAGAACTTTCTAAAGTAACATAGTACCTTTAAATAAGATTATCCTTTTAAAAATATACAAAACCATCATGAAAGGTGGGGGAGAGGAGGTTTCTATTTTTCCCATTTCTATTTTTGATCAACTTCTTAAAATGTAGTTTCTTAACCTTTTTTTCCTACCAGAATGATGTAAGATTTATTTGAATCACTTACTATTTCTAGATACAGGTGGCTAAACAGAGATTGAATCAAATAAAGCTATTTCATGGTCTTCTACCTTCATGATCTATTTTAATAAGAAAGAGAATTTGGACAAATGTGCCCTGGCGGTAAATTATTTATTCCCTAAATCCATGAGCTATTGATTGTAGGATCGTTACTATGGTTGCAAAGTAAGAATATTAATTTTTCTTATCGGCTGTATGTGACAAATTTTGCTATGGCTGCAAAACTTAAACCATTTTGTTCCTTTTGAAGGTGAAGGAAATACTTGCTGATTATGATCCCAATTTTATGGCCATGAGTCTTGATGAAGCCTACTTGAATATAACAAAGCACTTGCAGGAAAGACAAAATTGGCCTGAGGACAAAAGAAAGTATTTCATCAAAACAGGGCACGCTCTAGAAAATGGTAAGCAACTTATCAGAACAAACAAAAAACCCTTTGAATTTGAATTAACCCACTTAACTTATTAGCATGTATAGGTTATAGGAATAGCTATACATTTAAATGAAAACTCAGAAATAAAATATACCAGTGGGTTTTCTGAGTTAAATGTGTGGAATGTTGCCCTGGCCAGCTAGCTCAGTTAATTAGAGCATTGTCCCAATACGCCAAGGTTGCAGGTTCCATCTCCATCCAGTCAGGGCACATACAAGAAGCAACCAAATGAATGCATAATTAAGTGGAGCAACAAATCAATGTTTCTCCTCTCCCCCTCTCTTTCCCTCTCCCTCTCGAAAATCAATAAGTAAAAATTTAAAAAAGCATATGTGTAATGTCACTGATACACCAAATAAGATTGCTAAATCTCTAGACTTTAAAAGAGTATGCAGAGTCCCTGAATAAAGTGATTTTATAGCAGTCTTTTCCTAAAATCTAACTAATAAGGGGTTGGAATAAATTGAATCTGAAGAGCTTATCTGTTTAAGGTGGCCTTTTGTTGTAGTTGCTAAATGGAAAATAGATTTTAAAAAGTTTTGCTTCAAACATATCAAATCATTGGGTGGGTTGTTTTTTTTTTTCATCATTCCTAAATCAAAAACTCCAGCTCCCTTCTTTGCCTAGGACCTACTTTTATTCTTTTATATATGATGAGTCAGAAGTTTCATGATCCAAAGCATTCTTTTTAAAAGGACCCTTTATTACCTATCCAAAGTGATATCAAGAAACATGCAGATATTATGCACACTGCTTTCAACACTCTGTCAAAGGTATGATTATTTCAAATGTCTGAGCTGTCCTGGATTCCTGAACAAAGTTCATCTGATGAAAAGATAGAAACAGAAGGTTTGCTCACAACCCATAGCTACATTCCCTTTGCACAACTCATTGATTGCTTTGAGGGGCGAGGGGAGAGGGGAGAGGAGAGAGGGGAGAGGGGAGAAGGTATAGGCAGTGATGGGGAAACCTGTTTGTAATTTTCCCTGAAGCAAAAATGGTGAATTCTTAATGGCATACAATTATAACTCTCACATTGTTTGAGTCTCAAATCTTTGAAGCAAGTTTAATGTGGACATCAAATCACAACTTCATTACCTTCTTTATAGCTCTAAGGGGTAAGTCTCTAATAACATTAAATAATAAACAAGCATAATTTCTGGATGCAGAGGCTTGGAGCAAAACTTTTTTTTCTTTAGTTTAACTATATTGTTTGGGGAAGTGGCACAAAAAGCCTGATGCCACTTTGCTTCCAATCTCACTTTGTTAGTTCCTTACTTTTCACAAAAGAAGGGGGTGGGGGACATTAAATGGTGATGTCAAAGCACCCCCTCCTATAACAATTACTTTCATATATGTTTTTAAAAAGTTACATTGGGACTAAGGTAAATGTTTTTATTCTCTACTGATGTTCTTTTTATTTATTATTACGTGTCCAAACTCACAATGAGAATGTAAATTTTTAATACCTATTGCTTTTAACATACTTATTTACTTTCCTCTTCATGAGTGTCTTACTCTTAAGCAATTTAAATAGTTCAGTTTGTTTTGGTCATTGTATAACTCCCTGTGGGCTGGACTTTCAGGCATTGCTGATTTTACATTATGCCATGGGAGCTGTCAACAGTAAGTTGGAGCCATGCAGGTGATTGATATATCTTCCTCTAAAATCCAAGACAGTTTTTTGCTGTCTGCCCCTTTCCTAAAAGATGTGGTCTTGGAAAAGTATTGCTAACTACTATGTGTATATACAAATGAAATAATCATTATGATTTTATGTTTATTCTGCCTTATAAGTCCAAATAGTGAGTGCCAAGGAATATGTGAAACTGAAATAACTGTACATTTTTAGCACTTGCCATCCCTATGGGTGCTTTAATCCTAATGTTTCAGATTAAACCTTAGTTTTATACTCTCATCACCTCAGTTGTGGGGATTATACAGATATTTCTTTCAGAAAGTAAATAAGAAACCATTTCAGCATTTAGTTGCTCATCCAGGCCTCACAGAGAGGTAAACAGACTTAAAGGGTAACCATGCTATTCAGCAGCAGCTCTGACAGTGAACCTGAAGGCAGCATGCGTTGCTTCCTCCTGTAGTGTTCTATCAGAGTGACTCCCCTAGGGGCAGGTGGTAGAGCCATGAGGAAGGTAACCGTGGCATAAGGAACTCTGCAGAAGGGGCTTATGAATGCGGCAGGTACCTTACCTGAGCTGAAGTTTTTCTGCTCTCTTTACCTTGACTTCTGCCCATCCACATGGGGAAAAGAGAGTCTAGGTAAATACCATTCCAACTGTGCCACAGTCTTACTCCCCTCTGAATTGCTTTGCAATTTAAAACCAGAACATGGGAAATGAAAGGAACAGAAACACACAAATAACAGCTAATGTAAGTTTGAAAATAAGGCTTATTTTGTGGATGGCCTGGAAATTCAGATTTGGAAAACATCTGTCTGTAACTTAATTCATATATTAGACTTTAAAATTTGAAATGAATCAGGTGTTCTTATATTATTTATATTTTCTTAAGAAATCTTCCTAAAAGGCCAAGTTTATTTTTAAAGTAATATGCATTCATATGTCTTGAAAATAGAAATTTAATTTTTGCTTCAGCATTTACTTTAATTTGGAAAACATATCTTATAAAATTGTGAAATGGGATTTGAAAGCTCTGTTGTTAATCTTAGTTATTATAAGTATATTTAAACTGCATTTCTCCTCCATTAAGCCTAGAAAGTAAAGTCTTTAATGGATTTGTTCATGAGGACATTTTTAGTACTAATATAGATTTAAGTATATTTTGCAGTCCACTTTAAAAAATGCAAATTAAATGAGGTAATAACCAGAATATTTTTACTCTACTTTTTAATAATATTAGTTTACAGCCTATCCTATATAATAAAGAGATAATATGCTAAATAGACCAGATGGTGGAACGACCTTCTGGAACGACCTTCCAAAATGACCAGTGGGCTGGGGGGGCAGGGCCACGAGGCAGCCGGGGCTGTGAGGGCCCACCCCCTTGCATGAATTCCGTGCATCGGGCCTCTAGTTGATGATAATAAAGGCTTCTTTCCCTTAACCTTGGACAGTGGTTAATCTGATCAAACATTAGGAATTTGAATATTTTCATGGATATACATATGCAGATATATAGACTACAAATAAAAAGTAAAACACCAGAAGTGGTTTCTATTTATCTCAAATATGCCTTTAGTAAAAATGATACTTTATAAACAGGCATGTCAAAATTAAAATCATCATTTGAAGAAAATTCAAATTATGTCAACATTAGAAATGTTTCTTTCATGAATGAAGAAAATTTAAGTTTACTTTTCCTCTAAAAACGAAACTTATTTTTCAGAAATTTATTCTAGATTGCTTAATGTCTTTTGCCCTGATTACTAAATCCTAATTTAAGAAATTTCTTTTTCCCGTTAGAGATGAATAAACAACAACAACAAAAACTTTAATTTTTTAAGAAAAAAGTAGTATGAATCTAAACCTAATTCTGGGTTTCAATTAACTTAGGTATAAAAATCAATGAGTTTTACTTAAGGTATTTTCTTTTAAAATGTATACTATGGAAATGGGAAATATATTCCTTTTAAGAAAACGTGAATCATTGTTTTCTTTTTAAAACTGTTATAAAATATAAATGATGACATTTCTGATCTTGGTTCTTAGAAACAAAACTAAACTAGATTTATTTTGTATTAAGAAAGAATATAACGAAACCTGATTTATGAAGTAAATGCTTCTTAAAATGAGGATGAATTACTGTTTCTATTTATAATTTAGATAAACCACGAAAGGAAGTTAATAAACTGAGTGAGCATGAACGATCCATCTCTCCATTACTTTTTGAAGATAGTCCTCCTGATTTGCAGCCCCCAGGAAATACTTCCCAAGTGAACATTGAAGAACAAAATAATCCTCAAATACTTCAAAACTCAGTTGTTTTTGGAACATCAGCCGAGGAAGTGGTAAAGGAAATTCGCTTCAGAATTGAGCAAAAAACAACACTGACAGCCAGTGCAGGTACTTAAACAGGATATTGATGGCTACAATAGTTTTAATTTTCAGACTGGCTAATTCAAATGTAATAGTAGTTTCTCATTATAAAGAATATAGTAACATTTTACTTATCCATTTTTTGATTCATTTTCTAACAACCTAACCTATTTAGAATGCCTAGAACCTATAGATAAGTTTGAATTAAGCCAAAAAGCCTTTGAGCCCAAAGAAAAAACTATTATAAATCTCATGTAGCTTTCCCGTTTTTAAGTTCAAAATATATTTTAATTATTTTTGGACATAGTACTTTTTTAGTTTTCGCTTAGAAGACTGCAGTTCTTCCAAGGTTACAGTGCAGGAGAGACCCCAGATGACCACAAGGTAGTGGACAGAAGAATCACCAACTCATAACATAACAATCTAGAACCATCCAGTGAAGGGAAAAAGAGCTTTACATAGGTCAGTAGCACATAGGGTAACACCACTTAGCATAGAGACTGATATTTGTCATAAGTGCCCTAAATTATTTTATAAAAACCATCTTATGATGAGGTTAGTCTTTTCTTTCTATGCCAAAACATGAGAATAAGTAATAAAATTTAGGAAGATGTATATAAACAATGAAATGAACAATTTAATGATTATATTAGAATATTCCTATTTCAATTTATCTTAGTCATTTTAGACTCCTCTATATTATAAAACATCTTTCTTAAAAGTAGTAATTTAGCCCTAGCCAGTTTGGCTCAGTAGATAGAGTGTTGGCCTGCAGATTGAAGGGTCCCAGGTTCGATTCTGGTTAAGGGCACATGCCTGAGTTGTGGGCTTGATCCCCAGTAGTGGGTGTGCAAGAGGCAGCCGATCAATGATTCTCTCTAATCGTTGATGTTTCTATCTCTCTATCCCTCGCCCTTCCTCTCCGATATCAATAAAAAATTTTTTTTTATTTTTTTTTTTATTTTTTTAAAAAAATATATTTTATTGATTTTTTACAGAGAGGAAGGGAGAGAGATAGAGAGCTAGAAACATCGATGAGAGAGACATCGATCAGCTGCCTCCTGCACATCCCCCACTGGGGATGTGCCCGCAACCCAGGTACATGCCCTTAACTGGAATCGAACCTGGGACCTTTCAGTCCGCAAGCCGACGCTCTATCCACTGAGCCAAACCGGTTTCGGCAAAAAAATTTTAAAAAATAAATCAATAACCCTCATTTTTGCTGTGAAAATAACTAACACAATCCTTTTTTAAAAAAAAATCATAGGAAGCCCTGGGGAGAGAGATAATTACTGTTATTTCTATTATTTATATATTTATTTATATACTTAACAAGGCATATAATTATGATTTTTTGCTAATATCTGGGTATTCTCTTTCAAACAGATGCATTTTTTATTTATTGAATTTATTGGGCTGACATTGGTTAATAAATTATATAGGTTTCAAGTGTACAGTTCTATAATGCATCATCTGTATGTTGTATTGTGTGTTCATCCTCAGTCAAGTCTCTTTCCGTCACCATTTATCTCCCCTTTACTCTCTTCTACCTACCTCTACTGTTGCCTCTGACAATGAGTGTTTTGTTTTGGTTTGGTTTGGTTTGATTTTTGCTTAATCCCTTCACCATTTTTTACCCACTATTATGTTTAAAATAGCATTTCACATCATTTCAGATTTTTTGTACTTAACATTATTATTTTTCTATATTGTCATCACATATTTTAAAATCATACATATCAACTTCTTTGAGTCATCAGAGTGTTCTTCTTTTAAGGCATTGCCCCAAACACAATGTTAGCAAAAGTATGCAGTGATAAGAATAAACCAAATGGACAATACCAAATTCTCCCCAAAAGACAAGCTGTGATGGACTTCATCAAGGACTTACCCATTAGAAAGGTGAGATTTTTATATAAAATTTATCATACTCTGAGTTCTGAAGAGATACTATTTAGTAGGATAGTAATTGTTAGCTGAAAGGTTTTAAAACAGTAGGTAACAAGAACTATACTGGATGATTGAATTTGGATTTGAAGAAATCTTTCTATTAAACCCTTAAATTGAGGTTTAGGATCTTATTTGCTGGAAAGTTTTAAGAAAGTAATAGATGACAGACTTTTCAGTGTACCCTTGCCAAGGAAAATAAAAATAAAAGGGATACTGGTAAGAATCCTTTCAGCTGTAACTCATATACAATCTTAGTTGTAAAGTACAGGTTGTTAAAGTACAGGTTGTTTCCTGATTAAAAGATTTAGAATTTTAATTGTTTTGACAAAAAAAAAAATTTAAAACACTTTACCATATTTAAAAAATGGTAAAATTGCCGAAACCGGTTTGGCTCAGTGGATAGAGCGTCGGCCTGCGGACTGAGGAGTCCCAGGTTCAATTCCGGTCAAGGGCATGTACCTGGGTTGCGGGCATATCCCCAGTAGGAGATGTGCAGGAGGCAGCTGATCGATGTTTCTCTCTCATCGATGTTTCTAACTCTCTATCTCTCTCCCTTCCTCTCTATAAAAAATCAATAAAATATATTTTAAAAAATGGTAAAATGATCCCTTAGGAGTTATAGAAAGGAGACTAAATTTTATTTGTAAAGTTTCTAGATTTTTCTGCATATTTATGCTTCATAAACAATAATTGCATACACTTTTTGATGTGCTAGGACTTGCTTTTCTCACAACATAATGTATATGAGTGAATTTAAATAAAGCATTTCTCAATGCTCAGAAGAAAGGCTATAGCAAAATATATAATGTATAATGATTACTGACTAGCTTAGTATATAAGGTGTAGCTATAAAGCAGTATTTTCCAATCTGGTTTTTAAGGTATGAGTAGGTATTCTATAAAAAAGGCTCTAGGGTCAAATAACTATAAAATCTACCACCCTTATGAGTCACTAGTATATTAAAGATTCATAAGTGTGGCAGTGAAAATTTCAATTCAAATATGTTTATCCCACCATTCCCTAAATTTGCCTGACTACAGAACTCCTTATTTTTTTTAATTATTTTATTTTATTTTATTTATTTATTTTTGTTAATCCTCACCCAAGGATATTTTCACATTGATTTTCAGAAAGAGTGAAGGGAGGGGGAGTGACAGAGAGACAAACATGGATGTGAGAGAGACACATCGATTGGTTGCCTCCCGCATGCGCCCTGGCCAGGGCTGGGGGGGGCAAATCTGCAACCAAGGTACGTGCGTGGCCTTGACCGGAATTGAACCTGCAGCCCTTCCGTTGGAGGGCCGATGCTCTCTAGCCACTGAGCCAAATCCACCAGGGCAGAACTCTTTATTTTAATGCTTTTAAAATTTTCATGCAATTTTAAATTTAAGTTTTCCATGGAACACTAGTTTAGGAAATGTGGCCAAAAAGAAATTAAAGCAGTTTTCTTATGAGGATAGTTATATTATTTATGTTTTTTATTGATTATAAAAGGTATAATGAGATTATAATATCAGTTCTTGCTTTAACTTAAAAATGTATTAATAATAAATATTGATTCTCTTCTAGGTTTCTGGAATAGGAAAAGTTACAGAGAAAATGTTAAAGGCCCTAGGAATTATTACTTGCACTGAACTCTACCAACAGAGGGCATTACTTTCTCTTCTTTTTTCTGAAACATCTTGGCATTATTTCCTTCATATTTCCATGGGTCTAGGTTCAACACACCTGACAAGGTATCTATATGTATATTCATTCTGCTTTCTCTTTTTCTTTCCTTTTTTTTTTTTTTTACTTTATTTTTATTGTTGACACTATTAACAGATGTCCCCATTTTCTCCCCCTTTGTCAACTTCCACCCAGCCCCTGACCTTTCCTGCCCTATGGCCATTACCATAACTATTGTCTATGTCTGTGGGATAACAGTTTTAATCATTGAAGTGGAGCCTATAAGGATAACATGTTTTAAAATTATTTTAGGTTGGTTCAATTTAGAATATAATTTTAAAATTAGAGTCCAACGACTGGATGTGGGAGAAAAGGAAAAGACGAATAAAGAATCACTTCTAGGCTGTTGGCTACAGCAATTGGATAGATGAACAAGAGAATGATAGGCACTTTCTTTTCTGCCTTGTGCTTTGTTTAGAACATAAGAATACTAGAACACTGGTGGTCTAGGCCATGTGTAAGCATATTAACATCTTACCTGTCTACATTATTTGGGTGATTGTTTTATTTTTAGATTTTAAAAACTCACTGTTTTTCATGATGTATAAATTTGGCACATTAAATCCTCTTGTTTGACTTAAAGGAACTCAGTCTTCGAGAAAGCAAATAAAACCTTTTTTTTCTTCATTCAAGGGATGGAGAGAGGAAAAGCATGAGTGTCGAGAGGTAATATTTTGATATTATTGTTCATAATTTATGCTATTTTAAACTAACTTTTAATTTTTAGGAAAGTATCACTGAAATTTAAAAATCTGTTTTCAAACCTCAGAACAATTTTCAGCATGTCACACTCCTGAAGTAAATGTCCCAGTACACTGCTGTATTATCTTCACTTGCTATTCTCTCAATGGAAAAAAAGTACACTGCAGTTATTTATTTTTTCTTTTTTCCCCTCGCCCCCCCATCCCTGCAGTTATTTTTTTAATGTTGTTTATTTCCCTATTCAGTGAAAACCAAGCATTTTAGGATTCCAAATCTTAATATCTAGACTTTATAAGAAAAATTATACTCAGAGGTTATTTGGTAAATTTAAGACATAACAATGGAAATTCTTCCTAAAACTCTTCAAATATTGGTGAATGAGCAGAGGCATCAAATAATAAGATATTGATGAAAGAGCTTAGAGATTATCTGTTTCATTGGTTTACAATATTGTTCAGACGTCAAATGAAATCTTGATGGAAACCTTATTGTTTTGGGGAATATGTCATTGTTGAAAAGTCCCTCAATTTTCTCCTCAAAGCACCAAAGTTCCACGGAGACATTTAAGAACCACTGACCTAGTACAGAGTTATATTAATACTAGTTATATTAATGACTGAAAAAAATTGCTTTGAGGCTTAGATTTACATATAAGCAACTTAAAGGAAAAGAGGGGAAATAAGCATCCAAGAATGAGATAGTATTGTCCTATTTAATGAACTGTCACTATCCGTCGGTGGTTTTAATCATCTTTTAAAAAATTATAGAGAGCCCTATCTGGTTTGGCACAGTGGATAGAGCGGCCTGCAGACTGAAGGGTCCTGGGTTTGATTCTGGTCATGGGCACAGGCCCAGGTTGCCGGCTTGATCCCCAATAGGGGGCATGCGTAAGGCAGCCAATCAGTGATTCTCGCTCATCATTGATGTTTCCATTTCTCCCTTCCTCTCTGAAATCAATAAAAATATATTTTAAAAAATTATAGAGAGAGCAAAAGTATAAAATTACACTTTTACTGCCCCAGCTGGTGGCTCAGTTGGTTGGAGCGTTCTCCCATACACCAAAAGGTTGTGGATTTGATTCTTGGTCAGGGCACATACCTAAGTTGTGGGTTCCATCCCTGGTCGGGGCATATACAGGAAGCAACCGATAAAACTGATCCATGTCCCTCCTCTACCCCTTCTCCTTCTTACTCCCCCTCCCTCACATCAAGAAAAACATATCCTTGGGTGAAGATTAAAAATAAAAAGTACACCTTTGCTAATCAGCTTAACTATCTAAATGATCTTCAATTATTAAGTAGATCTTAAATGCTTTTCACTTAATTATATCTTAATTCATCTGAAAACTTTATTCTGTACTGCAGGAAATATAACTAAATTATCCTGAATTATATTTTACTTTGTGCACCAAAATCATTCTTGTCTTTCTAGGACATTCAGTGAGATAAGTAAAGCAGAAGAACAGTACAAGTTGTGCCAAGAACTTTGCAGTGAACTTGCTCAAGATCTGCAGAAAGAAGGACTTAAGGTACTTTATTTTAGTGTAGTATTCTTAGTTTTAAGTTTTTCTAGTAATAAAATGCACTTTAATGCAAGAATTAGACTTTGAATACAAAGTGGGAAATGTCAGATAAGAGTATTCTCATCACCAGCAAAGAAATTTAATTCTGACCCTTAGTTGAAGCCTGTGATAAGGTCATTCTGTGAAGAAGCAACTTATAGGGTAGAGTGGTTCCGGTATAACTCCCGAGGAGTTTATACTGTCTCAGGAATACATTTGAATAAGTTCAAAATCAGAGTTATATTAATATTAGAGAATAAAGCAAAGGGGAAAGGATTTTCCCAGAACTGTATTAACATTATAAATGCCTTTTCAGTCATCTTTACTGTTTTTCTCTTGTAGACAGTGACTTTCTAGAGTAAGCATTTTGTTTCAAGGCTCTAATGCAGGTTGTTTAACACATTGAGAACAAAATCTGGAAGGCTTTGAACTTTGTGTTTATAATCTTCACTCAAAACAATCTGTATTTACTGTTTTTCCAATACTCTCAAACCAGTTATTCAGAGTTATTACAAAATGTAATGGTGATTACCAGAGGGAAAGAGGAGGAGGTGGTGGGAGGTAGAAAAGGGTAAGGAAGGGATAAATGGTGCGGGAGGGAGACTTGACTTGGAGTGGTGAGTATACAATACAATGTACAGATGATGTATTATAGAATTGTACACCGAAACCTATAATTTTATTAACCACTGTTACCACAATAAATTCAGTAAAAAATTTTAAGTATTAAGACATTATCACAAAGCATAGGATAATTAATTGATGAGTATTTTCTTATTTTTCTCCGTCATACTTTGATTATAAAAAGAATTGATTTTTTTTCAATGTTTAAATAATTTTCTTTTTAATCCTCACCTGAGGATATGTTTTTATTGACTTGAGAGAGAGAGAGAGAGAGAGAGAGAGAGAGAAACATCAGTGTGTGAGAGAAACATTGATCAGTTGCCTCCCATACACCCCAACCAGGGATCAAACCTGCAAGCCTGTCAAAGCCGGTTTGGCTCAGTGGATGGAGCGTCGGCCTGTAGACTGAAGGGTCCCGGGTTCGATTCCGGTCAAGGGCATGTACCTGGGTTGCGGGCACTTCCCCAGTGGGGGATGTGCAGGAGGCAGCTGATCGATGTTTCTCTCTCATCGATGTTTCTAACTCTCTATCTCTCTCCCTTCCTCTCTGTAAAAAATCAATAAAATATATTTTAAAAAACACAAAAAAACCTGCAAGCCAGATATGTGCACTGACCAGGAATTGAACCCACAACCTTTTGGTGTATGAGATGATGCTCCAACCAACTGAGCCACCCAGCCAGGGCCATTAAATAAACTTTTAATTTTAGAATCATTTTTAGATTTACAGAAAAATTGCCAAAATACTATAAAGAGTTCCAGTATACCCAGTTTTCCTCATTTCTTGTATTGCCAGAGTATATTTTTCAAAATTAAGAAACTGACATTAGCACATTGCTATTAACTAAACTGCAGAATTTATTTTTCCATTAATGTTCTCTCTCTGTTCCAGGATTCAGTCCAGGGAACCATATTGCAGTTAGTTGTCATGTCTTCTCAGTCTTCTCTAGTCTATGACAGTTTCTCAGTGTTTCCTTGTTTTACATGACCTTGATTGTCTTGAGAAAAACTGGCCAGATACCCTGCAGAATATCTCCCAACTTGCGTTTGTCAGGTAGTTTTCTTTAGATTAGACCCTGGTTATGAGTTATAGAAAGAATACCACAGAAGTAAAATGTCCTCATCACATCCTGTGAGGTACAGTAGTCCCCCCTTAGCTGAGATTTCGCTTTCCACAGTTTCAGTTATCCACAAACTGAAAACATTGAATGGAAAATTCTTGAAATTAATCAGACCTTAAGTTTTACATTGTACATCGTTCTTAGTAGTGTAATGAAATCTCATGCTGTCCTGCTCCAACCTGCCCAGGATGTGAATTATCCCTTTGTCCAGCATGTCCACACTGTATATGCTACCTGCTGGTAATCACTTAATAGGAGTCTTAGTTAGCAGATTGTTTATAAGAGAGAGAAAGAGATCACATTCACATAACTTTTATTACAGTGTATTTTAATAATTGTCCTATTTTATTGTTAGTTATGTTGTTAATCTCTTACTGTGCCTAATTTATAAATGAAACTTTATCATGAGTATGTATGTATAGGAAAAAACATAGTATATATAGATAGGGAGGTTCGGTGCTATCTGCAGTTTCCGGCATCCACTAGGTGTGTTGGAAGATTTACCCACAGATAAGGGGGAGCTACTTTATTTGATAGCTACTTGATGTCATGGGAGATGCTAACCTTCATCCCTTGGTTATGGTAGTTCTCCATTGTGAAGTTACTATTTTTCCCTTTCTATTCACTATTCTTTGGAAGTGAGTCAATAAATCTAATCTAATCTCTCATTACCTCCAGGAGATAGTAAAATATATGTAACATAAAATTTACTGTTTTGACCATTTTTTATATATATATTTTATTGATTTTTTACAGAGAGGAAGAGAGAGGAATAGAGAGTTAGAAACATCGATCAGCTGCCTCCTGCACATGTCCTACTGGGGATGTGCCCGCAACCAAGGTACATGCCCTTGACCGGAATCGAACCTGGGACCTTTCAGTCCGCAGGCTGACGCTCTATCCACTGAGCCAAACCGGTGCTGGCAGTTTTGACCATTTTTAAGTGTACATTTCAGTGGCACTAAGAACATTCATACTCCGTAGCCATCAGCACTGTCTATCTCCAGAACTCTTTCATATCCCAAACTCTGTACCCATTTAACATTAATTTTAAAGGGAGTTCTAACATGTAAATTGTTTAGCATAGTATCTGTTGTATACTAGGCACACAATAAGTATGAGCTAGCCACAGACCTTTTCACTGAGGCTCTATTAGAAAGACTTTTTTCTTCCTTTTTAGATACTGAATTGACCTCTAAAAGAGCTTGGTGAAAAAGAAAAATGATTACTTAACTTTGCCCTTTATATAAAAGTCTCTTATAAAAATTCATTTGGAGAGGAGAGTAATAATTATTGGTTAAAATGGGATTTTTTAATTACTTTTGGATTTCAGTTATTCTTTATGACAATTTTATTACTATGTTTTAGAAATAATTGATTATACTTTCATATTATATGTACATATGAGAGCTTTATGAGTTTTTCTAACCTGTAAAATAACTTTTTTTTCCAGAAGTTAGCAAGCCATATGTAATGTATTCTGCTTATTATAGGGTAGAACTGTTACCATTAAGCTGAAGAATGTGAATTTTGAAGTAAAAACTCGTGCATCTACAGTTTCATCTGTTGTGTCTACTGCAGAAGAAATATTTGCTATTGCTAAAGAATTGCTAAGAACAGAAATTGATGCTGATTTTCCACATCCCTTGAGATTAAGACTTATGGGTATGACTTTTCTTTTCTTGCTTTTCCTTAAATAACTAGACTTTCCTAAAGAATCAACTTTGGAAATATTCTCACCTCCAATTTATTTCTTAAAACTGTTTAGGAATTTATACTTACGCTGCTGCCATTTTTCTTAATGCTTAGAACCTGATGCATATGAAGCTATGATAATTAATTTAATTCCAGTAAGAACCAATAAAAGTTGTCCTTCTCCTTACAAATATTGAAATCCTTGGGGCTAGGCTTTTCAGATTTTAGAAAACATACTGAGCATATTTTGTAATACTCCTTTGAGATCTGAGGAAACACTTCATGTTCAAACACATTAATATTTTTGTAGCAAAACAAAAAATATTCACACTGAGTTGTAAAAACTCTAAAGAGTTTATTATAAGCAACCATATGTTGCTTGCAATTTATCTGGGCTTTTTGGATTTCAGAATTACAGATGAGGGACTAAAGCAGTATTTAGCCACCACATGGTAGAAAAAAAATTAAACAAAAACAACAAAGAAACCATGTTTCTAAAGTGAATTGGGTAAGAGAATGTTTATGGATAAGCACCCCAAATGCCAACTTAGTATACTACTAAGAGTGGGTCATTAACCATATTTTCATATATGAAAGACAGCAGCTGCAGAGTTCAATTGAATAAAGTATATTAACTAAAAAGAACTAAGAATAGATGTTAATAGCAGCTTTATTCATAATTGCTAAAACTTGGAAGCAACCAAAATGTCCTTCAGTAGTAGGTCAACGGAGACTGGGGTACATCCCTACAATAGAATATATTTAGCCATAAAAAAGACCGAGCTATTTCCCTGGCCGGTGTTGCTAAGTGATTAGAGCATTGGGTTAGGACCCACGCACCAAAGGGTCTCGGGTTCGATTTTCAGTCAAGGGCATGAATCTGGGTTTCAGGTTCATCCCACCCCAGTTGGGCACTGTTCAGGTGGCAGCCAATTGATGTCTCTCTCTCACATCGATGTTCCTCTCTTTCTCTCTCTCTCTCTCTCCCTCCCTCCTTCCCTCCCTCCCTCCCTCCCTCCCTCTCTCTCTAAAAAGCAATGGAAAAAATATCCTCAGATAAGGATTAACACAATAAGAAACAAAAAGAAATGAGCTATCAAACTATGAAAGACATGGAGGAATCTTAAGTGTATGTTATTAACTAAAAGAAGCCAATCTGAAAAGCCTACATACTGTATTATTCCAACCATATAACATTCTGGAAAAGATATGTAGACACTAAAAATATCAGTAGTTATCAAGGGTTGGTGGGAAGGGAGGAATGAACAGGCAGAACACAGAGGATTTTTAGGGCAGTGAAACTGTGCTATACGATGTTATGAAGGTAGTAGATACATATCATTATACATTTGTCAAAACCTATAGAATGTGTAACACCCAAAATGAATCCAATATAAACTATGGACTTTGACTGATAATGTTGTGTCAGTATAGGTTCACTGGTTGTAACATATGTACCATTCTGGTGGGGGTTGTTGATATATGTGTATATGAGTACTACCCCCACACATATACACATGGGAACTCTGTACTTATTGTTCAGTTTTGCTATCAACCTAAAATTGCTCTAAAAACTAAAACCTATTGAAAAAAAGGAGCTAAAGTATGTATGTAGTTGACTCCAACTAGTTACTCGGTATTTATTAAATGGTATCATATGTTAAGATGTTAATTGAAAGACCCATATAATCATCTAACTCAAATAGATACCTACTAATTAGTAATACCCAGTTTTATAAAGGAAAGCATATATTTCAACTCAAAATGCCAGCTTCGGAAAAACATCCTTTAATTCAGAAAATATACAGTGTTGCTTATTATTTATCTCAGAACAGCCTTTTGTAAATATGTCATAACAGTACTTGCAAAATATTTTTATGAATTATGAGTGAATTGGCTTTTTAAATTTAAAATTGACTAATTGTGCTTGGTTTAATTTAGGTGTGCGGCTCTCTAGTTTTCCCAGTGAAGAAGATAAGAAACACCAACAACGGAGTATTGTTGGTTTCTTACAGGCTGGAAACCAAACCCTGTCAGCCACTGGGTGTATAGAGAAAACTGACAAAGATCAGTTTTTAAAACCTGTAGAAATGTCTCATAAGAAGAGTTTCTTTGATAAAAAACGATCGGAAAGGAAATG
The DNA here is from genome assembly GCF_963259705.1 of Myotis daubentonii. NCBI lineage: Eukaryota > Metazoa > Chordata > Mammalia > Chiroptera > Vespertilionidae > Myotis > Myotis daubentonii. The sequence goes on along the minus strand of NC_081843.1, from coordinate 76,335,151 downwards.
GAGTCACCAAGACACATTTAAATGTGAAACTGTGAATGGACAAGGTGTACAGACATCACAACCATTCCAAGTTTTAAAGAAGATGAGTGCGAATTTAGAAACATCAGAGAGTTCAAGTAACAATCAGATATTTACCTGTCCTGTTTGCTTTAGGGAGCAAGGAAGCATCAGTCTGGAAGCCTTTAATAAACATGTAGATGGATGTCTCGGTGGACCTTCGGTGAGTGAAATGTTCTCATGTTCACATGCTTCCTCTACAGAAGTTAAGAAAGAAAATGTACATCATTCTTTTTCACTCTGTGAGAATCAGGATTCTGAAACCCATCCGAAGAATACAGAAATCACTTCAGAAGATTGTGTCGAGTTGGTAGAGACTGTATGTAATCCATCTGAAGCCGAAAGTGTAGATGCTTTAAGTAATAAGCTCAGCAAAGAGGAACATTCTAGTCTTCCAAGCACATCGTTTAATATTGAACACTGTCATCAGAATTCTTCTTGTACTGTTTCATTACAAAATGAAGATTCCGGGTCACTGAGGAGGCAAGAAACCCTCCAGCCTCGTTCATATGAAGTCATTACAGACCAGGCTCTAATTTGTCCTGTTTGTAACCTAGAGCAAAAGACTTCAGATCTTACCCTGTTCAATGTGCATGTGGATATTTGCTTAAATAAAGGCATTATCCAGGAACTGGAAAAGGATAAAGTTAATCCAGTAAATCAGCCCGAAGAAAGCACCAAAAGTACTGGTAAGTTTGCAGTAATTTTAAAGAACTTTATTTTCCAGGAATGTTTTATTAAAATTGAGATCACTGTTAAACCTTAAACACATAATATTAAAGTGACAGTTTATTTAGGTGCCTGTTATTTACCTTATTATAAGTTAGAATGAATTGAAACCATTAGATTTTAAATTTAGGGGAAACTTTGGTTTGGGCTTGATTTAGCACAGAATGAACTCAGAAGTTTAGGGAGCTGAGTGATATAACAAAAAAAGAAATATCCTTCAGAGAACATTTGTCAAGTCACAGCGGTAAATTAACAATAACGTACATAGCCAGAAAGCCTCTTTAACTTGTTCTTTGGTAGTTCTGACTCTGGCCAATTTTCAAAAATAAAATAAGTGTAACACTAATAAAATAATTATAAAGAAATTATGCTATCAAGTTAGTTTCTGGTATGTATAAATATGAACTGTAATACTAAGGAATTTTTTTATTATCTTTATATCAGTCAGCTCTAACTTTTTACATTTTTATGCAACCCTTTAATTATTTCTTATTATTCACTATGGAATTTTTTCATTTTTCTTCTTTGTAAAGGTAACTCAGGCAGAGTACAGAAGACCATAACAAAAACCAAAAGGTATGGCTAATTTGAGTCTTAATAAAGCTAGCTATAAAAGTCATATTCTGAGGTTGAATTTTTAGATGTTAACATTTTCTTTTATATAAAGTACAATTTTTAAAAAATCAATTATTTGCAAAATTATTTTTTTTAAATCTCTTTCTGCATTTTAATTTGTTGTTGTTTTTTAATTCCAGGTCAGGATCGATGACAAAATCCTCAACAGCAAAGAAAATAAAACCAAACAATCCCAGAAACACCCTGGATATCTTTTTTAAGTGAACATTGAACATTTAAATTGAAACTTGTTTTTATAATCATTGAGCTATTCCTCATTTTAAGTTTACAGATTCATTTAGTGAATGGCCAATGCAGCAATCTCTCCCCAATATTTCCTGTACATGAATTTGGAATATATACTAATTTACTTCTGTATACCTTTTTGATATCATAAGAATTGTACTTCCTGTTAGAGATATTTTTAAAATGAGAAATTAAGGAATGGGATCAAAAATTGATTTCTGTGTTTATTAAGTTTTATAGTGAATATAAAACCATATATTTGTAAGGGCTCTCAGAGGTTCACAGAAACCCTTTTTAGCATAAGAACTTTTCAGCACTTAACCATTTGTTGACACTGGTCTGCTATATGTGATCGTAGTGTCTTCTACAATTTTGTATATTTGTATTTTAGCTCCTCGTACCTTCAGATACCTCATGAGCATTCATAATTAATATTTATCATGCATTCTATGAAGAATATTAGCTTACCAGAACTAGCATAAGTGGTTCTGTTCCTTTCAGGATAATAGTATCATTTTCTGTGTTAAAAAAAATTTTGCTTAAATATGACTATTCATTTGATTTTTTAATTTAAAATTCCTTCTTATGAATAAGCACTTGATCCACTTTAAAAATTTTTTGTCTAAGATATAAAGTAATTATTTTCTTATCTAGAACTTCAAATGGCAATTATGTCTGTACTCTACACAAATCTATAAAGAATAAATTGTACATTCACTTTATTTTTATATAACCTAGAGGAAAATGTGTAAAAGATGAGTGTGTATTATAATAGCTCATTTATCTTAGTTATATTTATGTCATGTTTTTATTAATATTTCTGAAAGAAGGCAGCTTAACAGTAAGTAGTTAACTTAAGTAGTTTCTCCAGATAATTTAGTGCTCAGTAAGAGTTTTTATCATTAATAAGTATTTAATTGAAACATGAAGATGATAGTCATTTTGTGGCTGTTTTAAAGAAACAAATCTTTTGTTCTCTTATATCTCTTGTGTTTTTTTCAATTGTAGATAGCACCATATTTGTTTTCTACCTTCCCTCAAGTTTATATTTATTGTGTTTTCAACATTAAATACTAAATTATTTTCATTTAGATGATTTATTTTAATGTTATTTAGTCATATTTAATAATAATTCAAAATAAAATTTAAAATATGTAGTCGATCTTTTAGCCAATAGAAATGGTTTCCTTCCTTTCCACTCTTTTTCCATCTTAGTGCTTTTACTTCTATTTTCTTTGCTAAAATTTCTCTTCACATCCTTTTCTGTTTAATCTAATTCCTCCAACTCATTTTCTTTTCTATTATAATTTTCCTTTGGGGCATTTTTAGAAAATACAGCAAATCTACAAAGTATAAGCATTTATAATCTTATCTACTTAATAGGGTCAGGATATAAGGAAGAACTTGGGAGAACATATTTGTAGCACAATAACTGAGAAAAAACTAGTATCCAGAGTATACAATCCAGAATATATAAATGACTTCAATGAATCAGGAAAAGAAAAAAGACAGCCAATAGAAATTTGGATAAAAGACTTTAAGTGGCACTTGACATAAAAAGAAATATAAATAGCCAAGAAACATGCACATATTCTCAGCCATTTTAGTAATAGGGAAATGAAAAGTAAAAACACAAAGAGGTGTCATTACAACCCTACCAGATGCACAAAAATGAAAAAAGGGTTCACTGTTCTGTTCATGATTTGGAGCAACATGAACTCTTACTTTGAAAACAATCACTTTGGAAAACAGTTTGCCTTTCTCAACAACCCAGTAACTGCACTCCTAAATATACACCTTTCCTGGTTATTTTATTTTTCTTTTTTTAAAATATATTTTCATTGATTTTTAGAGAGAAAGGAAGGAGAGGGAGATAGAAACATCAATGATGAGGGAATCATCGATCAGCTGCCTCCTGCATGCTCCCTACTGGGGATTGAGCCTGCAACCTGGGCATGTGCCCTGACCAGTAATCGAATCGGTGACCACTTGGTTCATGGGTCAACATTCAACCACTGAGCCACACTGGCTGGGCTCCTGGTTATTTTCTATTTTTCCTCCAGATCACACTTTGCCCTTCAGTACCCTGCGTTATGTCCATCAGGGTGTCATGGCAATGGGGAAGCCACTGCAGAAGATCTGAGGGAAGAAGAAACGTGAAGTTGCGTATTTAGTCCTTCATGTACCTTTTTGTTAAGTCCCTTGACCTAAGGTCACAACCTCTTATAGGTGTCCATCTTCATATTGCATTCTCTGCTCGCTCTCCAGGTTCTGATAATCCGTTTCTTTCCTCACCTCTTCAGCCTAGGAGTGGCAACAGAGCCTTGCTCTTAATAGCCCTGGGGTGCTGCACTACCCTTTATGGTTTCCCCATACCCTGCCCGCACCTATAGAAATTGTCCCTTTCTTAAACTCATCTCAAATTACAATTTTTTTTTTCCTGCCAGAACCCTAGTTAATACATTGCTCAAGGAAAACTCTGGGAATACTATTGAACATATTCCCTAGGAAGCATGTATACTAGTAAGAATGCTCATAGTAGTACTATACTAGTAATAGCCAAGAATTGGAAATAAACCAAATATTCAGCAGTGGTGGGATGGTTACATTCTATCGTTGTATAGTCCAACAATAGAATTCTACACAGTGGTGAAAAATCAGAATGTGGATGGATATCACAAAGATAATGTGGAGCAAAAGAAGTAATAGAAGGATGCCATCAGCATGATTCTATTTATATAAAATTCAAAACAGAGCTAGACTATATTGTTTTAAAGATGTATCCATATGAAATCAAAGTATTTTAAAAAGCAAGAGTGTTATTGTCCCAATGGTTAGAATAATGATTTCCTCTGAGTGAAGTTAGGCGAATGTGATTGGGCAGTGGCACCTGGAGCTTCTGAGATGCTGGCAGTGTTCTGTTCCTTGTCTTGTGAGGTGATTGTATGGATGGTCATTAAAAAATATTCTTTAAGCTGTACAAATATATTTTATGCACTCTTGTTCATATGTGACCTATATCACAATAAAAAAAAATGGTAGAAACTGTTTTGCTCATCGGCCTTTTTCTCCATCTCTGCAGGCTACTAACTTCAATAGAGAAAAAAGTACATTTCTCTCTTCTAGGACTTTGCTGAACACAGCAAGAAAGTGCCATCTTATACCAACATTTTGAGTTTTTCTTCTAATACTTCCCCTAATACTACAGCCTCAATCAGCATTTGGTCTGCCTTCCAAAGGACAGCAGTTGACAATTTGACCTAATACTTTGTCACCATCAAATAAGTCACCAGCTTTTCAGCCAGTGATATTTGTGTCCCCACTGCCCAAAGTCCTCTCTCAAACACTAAGCCAATTCTGTACATTAGGTTTTGTTACTTGCAGCACCCTACTTTCTGTATGAGTTCAGAATTTCACTTCAGCTGTGAGTTACAAAGGCCCAAATGAGAGCTTTTTTAAAAAAATCCGTTTTAATTTTCACTTGCCTCCGATTTTCTTGGCCTCATGCAGTCAATTTCAGGTCACAGGATGGGCTTTTCCACATCCAACCCTACATGTGAGTTCCAGGTAGGAGGACAAGAAAGTGAAAATTACAAAAGGGCAACAAATTTGTCCCTCTTTAAGGAGCTTTCCCGGAAACCCCACATAATTTCCACATATCTCAAACTGTCATATTGTAGGGCAACTAATAAGGATTCCCCATATAGGGAACTGGGAAATGGAGTTTTTAGCTGGGTCCATTGCTACCCCAAACTGAATCAGGGTCTGTTAGTAATTCTACCTGTACCATAAAAAAATTCCTATTGAAAACTAGATGAGTTATCACATTGGTGAAATTTTAGAAGCATTTCTTAGAAATAACACAAGGGTGCCTTCATTATTTTTTGGAGGTCCTAGCCAATTTAATAAATAATATGAATGAAAACTGGAAACAAAAATAAAACTTTATTGTCAGTGTGTTTGTCTATATTTTTTTAAAAAAATCTAGATTTAATAAGAGTTCAACAAGGTTATGACTACAAGATCAATATATAAGATGAATAGCATTCCTAAACCATAATAACCAATTAGAAGATATAATAAAAATAATCTCTTACAGGACAATGATCTACAAGATACCTAAATGGCAGGTATCTATCAAGAAATATGCAAGAACTTGGGAACTGCAAAATATTACTGAAAGATCAATAGTACATCTGAGGAAATGAAAAAGTAACTTCATGATAGGAAGGATGATAAAACTTGTCCCCAAATTTTTCTATAAATTCAGTGAAAATAACAACAAAATCCCTCATGTTTTTTCTTGGGAGTTAAGTAGATCCTAAATGTTATATGGGAAAGCAAAAGCTCAAGAATAAGAAGGTATTACCATTTGCAACGTCATGGATGGAACTGGAGAGCATTATGCTAAGTGAAATAAGCCAGTCAATAAAGGAAAAATACCACATGATCTCACTCATTCATGGACAATAGAGACCATTATAAACTTTTGAACAATAATAGATACAGAGGCAGAGCTGCCTCAAACAGATTGTCAAACTGCAGTGGGAAGGCCGGGGAGGGTTGGGGGGCAGGAGGTAGGGGGGTAAGAGATCAACTAAAGGACTTGTATGCATGCATATAAGCATAACCAATGGACATAAGACACTGGGTGATAGGGGAGGCTAGGGGACTGTCTAGGGCGGGGGGATAAAATGGATACATATGTAATACCCTTTGTAATACTTTAAGCAATAAAAAAAAAAAAAAAAAAAAAGAATAAGAAGGTAGAAGCACAGGCCCTATTACATACCAAGATTTATTATAAAGCTATAGTAACATTATTATTTATAGTAACAATAAATCTGGGGCACAAAATGTTCTCTTGTATAATTAAGAAATAATCACTTTTGCTTTGTAATACACAATTGGGTTAGCAGTTCAAGAAAAACTCAAATGATATGGTGAGAATTGGAAACATGATTCCATTTACTAAGCAAACCATAATATTGAACTTGTCCCCCTTACAAATATGAGTTAATTTATGACAATCTTAGTATCTCATTGTTGCTGTCTACAGAAGGCTCAGGGCTACAGAAGGTAATCCAGAAGCAAATGGTGGTAAACCTCTCTAACTGCAGTCTCTTAAATTTACTAAAATTTCAAACTCATCTACACTAATAAAAGAGAAAAATGGTAATTGGCGTACGGCGATACCCTTTTCATTGGCTAATCAGGGCTATATGCAAATTAACTGCCAACAAGATGGCGGTTAATTTGCATATGTCGGCACAATGCAGGGAGGCGAAAGGGAAAGCAGGAAGAAGCCCCCTGCCACTGACAGTGATCGGAAACCCAGGGGGGAGCTAAGAGGTGGGGGGCAGGGCAAAGGCGGCCCTGGGGCCGCCTTTGCCCTGCCCCCCAGCCATGATCGGAGTATCAGGCGCCTTTCCGCCCTGGCCAGTGATAGCAGGAAGTAGGGGTGGAGCCAGCGATGGGAGCTGGACACGGTTGAAGCTGGCAGTCCCGGGAGCTAGGGGTCCCTTGCCTGGGCCTAAAGCGAAGCCCACGATCGCGGGGCCGCTGCAGCTGCGGGTCCCCGCTGCCCGGGCCGGACGCCTCAGCCAGAGGCATTAGGCCTGGGCAGGGGTGGAGCCTGCAACCGCGGGGAGCTGGGGGTCCCCTGCCCATGCCTGACACCTCTGCCGGAGGCCTCAGGCCTGGTCAAGGGGCCGATCCGGTGATTGGTGATCGGAGGGTGATGAGGGTCAACTCCTCTGGCCGAGGCATCAGGCCTGGGCGGGGGGCTGAGCCGGGGATTGGGGGGATATGATGGTCCCCTTGCCCAGGCCTGAAGCCTGGGTCAGAGGCGTCAGGCTTGGGCGGGGGGTGGAGCAAGCGATCAGAGGGAGATGGGGGTCCCCTGCCCAGGCATGATTCCTGGGCCAGAGGCCTCAGGCCTGGGCGGGGGCCAGAGCCAGTGATCTGGGGGAGATGGGGGTCCCCTGTCCAAGCCTGACACCTCTGGCGGAGGCGTCAGGCCTAGGCAAGGGGCTGATCAGGTGATCAGAGGGTGATGGGGGTCTACGCCTCTGGCTGAGGCATCAGGCCTGGGCAAGGGGCAGAGCCAGCAATTGGAGGGGTCTGGGGGTCCCCTGCCCAGGCCTGATGCCTGGGCCAGAGGTATCAGGCCTGGGCTGGGGGCAGAACCAGTGATGGGGGGAAATGAGGGTCCCCTGCCCAGGCCTGACGCCTCTGTTAGAGGCGTCAGGCCTGGGCAAGGGGCCAATCCTGCGATTGGAGGGTGATGGGGGTCAACGCCTGAGGGCTCCCAGTATGTGAGAGGGGGCAGGCTGGGCTGAGGGACACTCCCCCCCCACACACCCAGTGCACGAATTTCGTGCACCGGGCCCCTAGTATATATATATATATATACCTGGATACACACACACACACACAACCTCTGCCAAACTCATGTCTACTATTGAATTCTGCCTACCTTTGTGGGGCCTCTTAAAAACATCCACTACTTTCTATACCTTTTATCAACCCCTTAGCAGTTACCTAATCTCTGGCTTTCCAACTCATTTTTCAATTTTCATCAGTTTCTCTCCCTTCTCTCTCTTTTTAAACATTTAATCACCTTTATTTATTGTTTGTTTGTTTTTGTTAATCCTCACCCAAGGATATTTTTCCATTGACTTTTAGAGAGAATGGAAGAGAGAGGGAAAGACAGAAACACTGATGTGAGAGAAACATCGATGTGAGAGAAAACACATGGATTGGTTGCCTTCTGCAGGGGCCCTAACCAGGGCCCGGGCGGAGAGGAGCCTGCAACCAAGGTACATGCCTTTGACTAGAATTAAAAGGAAGAGCAGGCTGATGCTCTATCCACTGAGCCAAACCGGCCAGGGCTCCCTCCCTTCTCTTAGGTCCTGCACCTGAGCATCGGTGTGCACACATACCAAACAGGTGGGGTAGTTCTGGGGTCAAATCTAGTTTTGTAATGAGGGCTTAATTTTTTTTTTCACTCCTAGAATATGGGACACTTCCAGTGTGCCTGCTGGAGCCGTCCCACAGGTGTGAGTGGTTTGGCTTGGTTGTAATCCATTAGACACGCCATGGGATTCGGGCAGAGGTCCTGGTTGTCCTTCAGGATTCCACTTTCCTTGCATATTATTAGAACTTTAGCTAGGCACATGGTGGCCAAAGTAGATGACTGTCTCACCAATTCGTTATTGTACAAACTACCAAGGAAGTGGTAATACCCAAGACGAGGAGCCCAGTAAGGTACAGCCGCATTGAAATGGGACACCAAGGCTTACACCGAACGAGAACTTGAGAGTGTCCCTCCATTCCAAAGAAAGTCCTGGAAGCCCATGCAGAAATGGGTTAGTGCTGAAGTTCCGATCAAATTCGTGCGAAGAATTGCTGGAGAACGAGCGGGCGTTTCCTCAGAATGTTTTCTTCAGGGAAAACCGAACCATATAACGTGCTGCCACACCTGCGCGACCTCACACCTGTGCAGCCGACGGCCGCCCACAGAACCCGGACCCGGACCCCGACTCGGACGGACCTCACACCTGTGCAGCCGACGGCCGCCCACAGAACCCGGACCCGGACCCCGACTCGGGCGGACCTCACACCTGTGCAGCCGACGGCCGCCCACAGAACCCGGACCCGGACCCCGACTCGGACGGACCTCACACCTGTGCAGCCGACGGCCGCCCACAGAACCCGGACCCGGACTCAGACTCAGACGGACCTCACACCAGTGCAGCCGGCCGGCGCCCACAGAACCCGGACCCGGACTAAGAGTCGGACCCTGACTCGGACTCAGACTCAGGCGGACCTCACACCTGTGCAGCCGGCGGCCGCCCACAGAACCCGGACCCGGACCCAGACTCGGACTCGGACTCGGACTCGGACTCGGACTCGGGCGGACCTCACACCTGTGCAGCCGGCGGGCTGCCCACAGAACCCGGACCCGGACCCGGACTCGGACTCGGACTCGGACCCGGACTCGGGCGGACCGGCCTGCCCTTCCCCCGGCGCCCTGAGGCCGGCGGACAGGCAGCCCGGAGGGGGGGGGGGGGGCGCACCCCGTGTCGCGAGGCCGGGAGGGGCTGCTGCCCGCCGCGGCCGCCACCGCCAAGGCGGTTCGGGAAGCCGTGAGGGGCGTGTCCCGGAGCTCGAAGCGGGAGGAGCGTCCAGAGGAGGCGGCGGGACACGAGCTCCGTGAGTCCCGGGCCAGGTCTGCACAATCTGGCGGGGCCAGGCTGGTGGGCGGTGCAGGCTGGGGAGCCCCCAACCCCACCCCCGCCCCGCGGACCCCAGCCTCAGCCCTGCGCTCCCTGCACGTGGGCTCAACCTCGGCATCCACCCCAGCCCCGTTCGGTTCAGGTTTCCCAGGTGAGGCCTTACTGTGAGTGGAAGGAACTGTTCTTCCCACATAAGGAAGAGAATTTTTGTAGAAATGATTAAGCCCTTTTACAAATAAGGGCTTTACGTGCTGTTACCTCAGAGCCTGACTCATGCACTGATTTATTGTGTGACTAAGTTGGTTTTCCGTACTAAGTTTTTAAAGCAGGGAACGGATCAGCTGTGCTTGGGAATCCATTTGTGTTATAAACTGAGGCGCGTTGAAAGAAACGTGAGGTTAAGAGACAGTTTGGGGGGGTTGCACTGGAGGGATTATAGCATCGCTGTGTACTTTGAGGTGAATGATTAAATGACTCAGACAAGAAAGGAGAGAATGTCTGGGAAACTGATATGTGAAGTGATGGATGAGAAGGGGTGGGATTCAGAGCCCAAGTGAGATGTGAGAAGTGAGTAGTTTTTGAGGATGAGCAGGTCAAGGGTAAGATGATTAGGGCAGGGAGCAGGGAACTGAGACTAGGTGCTTCGTGGATGTTGGCGTACAGGGTGGTAACAAGAGGAGGGGCGGAAGGAGAGAGGGATCAGGTGATGGAAAGAATGAAGACACTCCCTGGTCTTTGATTGGACTTGGTGGCATTATAAAGAGTCTTTGGTAGATGCTAGGGAAGCTACTCAGCAATACATCCACAAAACCTCTCTTAGGGTCCTTTCTTTTTGGAGATGGTTTATTGTTGATTTCACATTTTTCCAATTCTGACTTTATCCTCCAGTGTTGGGATTGTCCCCTGTGAGCCCTCTCCTCCCCTACATACCAATCTATATATGTAAAAGCCTAAGCAACCGGCCGACTGTTTGACTGTTTGACCGGTAGCTATGACGCGCACTGACCACCAGGGGGCAGACACTCAATGCACAGGCTTGGAAACATGGAACAGACTGATGAATCTCAAAGGGAAAGGGGAGGGGGAGGGCGGGGGAGATTAACCAAAAATCTTATATGCATACTAGAGGCCTGGTGCACAAATTCATGCACTGGTGGGGTCCCTCGGCCTGGCCTGTGGGGATTGGGCCGAAACCGGCAGTCTGACATCCCCTGAGGAGTTCCAGATTGTGAGAGGGCGCAGGCCAGGCCGAGGGACCCCACTGGTGCACGGACTCTAGTTGGTTAATAAAATTATACAGGTTTCAGGTATACAATTTTACAATATATCTGTATATTGTATTGTGTGTTTATAATCCCAAGTCAAGTCTCCTTCCATCACCATTTATCGCCCCTTTACCTTCTACCTCCCCCACTTCCCCTTTTCCTTTGGCAATCACCATGCCATTGCCTGTGTCCATGAGTTTTTCTTTGCTTAATCCCTTCACCCTTCTCACCCAGTCCCCATCCCCCTCCCCTCTGATGGCTGTCAGTCTGTTCTCTGTATTCAGGAGTCTGTGTCCACTTTGTGAATTTATTTTGCTAATTAGATTCCACATATAAGATTCCACATATAAGTGAAATCATATGGTATTTGTCTTTCTCTGACTGGCTTATTTCACTTAGCATAACACTCTCCAGGTCCATCCATGCTGTCACAAAAGGCAAAATTTCTTTCTTTTTTTTTTAATGGCCCAGTAATATTCCATTGTGTAAATGTACCACAGCTTTTTTTCATCCAGTCATCTACTGATGGACACTTGGGCTACTTCCATATCTTGGCTATTGTAAATAACGCTGCAGTGAACATAGGGTTGCATATATTCTTTTGAATTAGGGTTTTGGAATGTGCTACATTTTAAAGTTTTGTTTTGGCAGCCTGGCATCTGCATGGGGTCCTGCAGACAACAATTTTATCTCTGTATGGAGCATTTGGGCTTCCCCCTGTCTAATCTTGTATAAACATTTTACAAACCACGTCCCTTGGGAAGTCCTTGGCCACCGTCCAGCCTCCTAGAGCCAGATACTACATTGCTGACTTCAGGGTGGTCCTCGGGAATCGTTACTTGTTGGGACCAGGGATATTTTTGAGCGTGTGAAAACACTTGTAGAGCGAGGAGAAAGCAGCATGTTAGCACTGCAGCTTTATAAAACACTGAAGCAAAGTTCCTGTGTTCAGAATGGCAGAATGAGAAAGGCTCAAGGCTGTTGTTCCACGTTTTTAGAGTTAAAAGGTTTACCAAATGAGGTTTGCTTTTTCTTCATCCTCGTTAAATCCCCCCAGTCATGCTTGCTTGCTTGCTTTCAGTATTGCCACAGGAGAGAAGCCTCCAGAGTGCTGCTAAAAGCAATAATTTGGATCTTATGGAGAAGCTGTTTGAAAAGAAGGTTAACATTGGGGAAGTGCACGTGGTCTTCATGCACATCTGTGCAAAGTCTGTGGGTGGGCAGTAAAGCCAACTGTCGAGGTTATGGGCCTGGGCTTGGTCCTCGATGATAGCCTGTGGATGACTTTGGCCTCACACATTCTGGGAAGGCAGAACTTTTTTTGCTACATCTCTGGGTTGTTTTCTCCCCGGTTATGTCCTGTGTGTTCGGTTCTTCCACATTTATAATCTAAAGGCAGCATGGGTTTTCATTCTACTGCTTTTGAAATATAGTACATGTTGGGCAATGGAGCCCTTTCTGAAACCTGGCTCTTAGTTGTTCTTCGAGTGGCTGGGTTTGGGGGAGAAGCCCACTGCCAGAATAGAAATTTCCTACTGCTTGGTTTTGTGGGGATTCCCTGATAGCCCCTCAAAGTAGGGTTTGTTAAAGTGAACTGGTTGGGGACTGTGTCAATTGCTTAGGACAATTTGTGGAGTGGTACAGGTTAGGGATGTAGGAGGTAAATTTAATGTTAAATGAAACAGAAGTTCCAAGGCATTCAGAGGGTTCTAGCGAATGTTCCCATGGCAATATGATTTTGTAAAATATAAAGAAGTGAGAAATTTTAACTACCATCGGTTAAGTTTTCTGACTCTGGAGTCAAATGGGGCTCCCTAAAGAGTGTAAATTTCAGGTTCCACAAAACCTGGATCTGCTCCAGGCAGTGAGGTCATAGAAACTGAAGTCTTGCATCATATGCAGGGGAAGGATGTTTAGCAGTTATTCATGTGTGTATGTGAGGGGATATGTGTTTATATGTATATTATGTACATGTGTGGGTGTTTGATGTGTTATGGGTGTATATATATTCATTGTCTATATACCTCTTAGAAGAGCAAAAGTTTGCAGCATAACAATTTTTTAATATATTTTTTATTGATTAAGATATTACATATGTGCCCTTATCCACATGTTGCCCCCTACCCCCCCCCCCCCCCGCTCATTCCCTCACCCCCCCCCCCCCATTGCCTGTGTCCATTGGTTAGGCCTATATGCTTGCATATAAGTCCTTTGGTTGATCTTTCCCCCTTACCCCCACCCTCCCCTACCTTCCCTCCAAGGCCCGACAGTCCAATCAATGCCTCTCCGTCTCTGGATCAGTCCTTGTTCATCAGTTTATGTTGTTCATTGTATTCCACAAATGAGTGAGATCATGTGGTATTTATCCGCTCTCCAGTTCCATCCATGCTGTGGCAAATGGTAAGAGTTCCTTTTTTTTTCTTCCTCTTCTTAAAGAATACCTTTCAGCATTTCATATAATGCTGGTTTGGTGGTAATGAACTCCTTTAGCTTTTTCTTATCTGTGAAGCTCTTTATCTGACCTTCTATTCTGAATGATAGCTTTGCTGGATAAAGTAATCTAGGTTGTAGGTTCTTGCTATTCATCACTTTGAATATTTCTTGCCACTCTCATCTGACCTGCATGGTTTCTGTTGAGAAATCAGCTGACAGTCGTATGGGTACTCCCTTGTAGGTAACTGACTTTCTTTCTCTTGCTGCTTTTAAGATTCTCTCTTTATCTTTTGCTCTTGGCATTTTAATTATGATGTGTCTTGGTATGGTCCTCTTTGGGTTCCTTTTGTTTGGGGTTCTCTGCGCTTCCTGGACTTGTAAGTCTATTTCTTTCACCAGGTAGGGGAAGTTTTCTGTCATTATTTCTTCAAATAGGTTTTCAATATCTTTCCCTCTCTCTTCTTCTGGTATCCCTATAATTCTGATGTTGGTACGCTTGAAGTTGTCCCAGAGGCTCCTTACACTATCTTCATATTTTTGGAATCTTTTTTCTTTTTTCTTTTTCGGTTGGGTATTTTTTGTTTCTTTGTATTTCAAATCTTTGACTTGATTCTTGGGATCCTCTTGTCTGCTGTTGGATCTCTGTATATTATTCTTTATTTCAGTCCGTGTATGCTTAATTTCTAGTTGGTCCTTTTTCATATCCTCGAGGGTCTCACTAGATTTCTTGAGGGTCTCACTAAATTTATCGGCGGTTTCCATAAAATTCTTGAAAAACCTTATAAACGTGGCCTTGAACTCTATATCCAGTCGTTTGCTTTCCTCCATTTCTGTCATTTGTGACCTGTTTCTTTGTCTCCGCATTTTTTATGCTTCCCTGTGTTGGTAGAGTGGTTTTGTGTGCTAGGTGTCCTGTAGGGCCCAGTGGCTCAGCCTCCCCCGTTACCTGAGGTGGACACTCTTGGTGCACCCCCTTGTGGGCTTTGTGAACAGTCTTGTTGTAGTTATGCCTTGATTGTTGTAGGATCACTGGGAGGAATTGACCTCCAGGCCAATTGGCAGTGAGAATCGGCTGTGTCTGCAGTGGGAGAACTTCTGTGCTGAAGACACCCTTCTGGGGCAAGACTTGCTTCAGTGGGGCTTTGGTGCTCACTGAGTCTGCCCCCTGAGTGTGTCCCTTATGGATCTGAGGAGTTGTAATCCGGATGGTCCCCCTCTGACCACTGGGTACACTGGCTCTTGGAGGTTACCCAGCAGGAGCTATGAAGAGAACTGCAGATTCCCCGTCCTTTTTTGGAGTTTGGAGGTGCCCTGATGAGGCCCAGCTGTGAAGCAATGCAAGCTGCTGTGGGGCCTTGGGCCTTCTCTTGGAAGTTCTGGGTCTGTGGCCCAGCTGCAGTTTGTTAGGTAATTTTCAGGTTGCAAAGGGCCAGGGCATTCATGTACAAAAGCCTCTGCTGCAGCCTGGGTGGGGCGGGGTCTCAGGGAATCAAAGGGTGGAGCAAGGAACTATGGCGGATTCTCAGCCCTGCCCTAAGGGGCCGCGCGTGTCTCAGTGTCCCGACAATCCAATTGCTGCCAGCACCTCTGAGGGAAAGCCACCCTCGAGTTCCGAGTACTGCCCGCTGCCAGACAGTCCAGTTTCTCCCCGTATGAGTCCTGGGTCTCCAGAGACTTCCCGGAACCGAAGTTCAGAGCAGTCGGGAGCCTGTGACTCCCTCCCGATTCAAAAAGACAGCCGCTTCCTCAGGTACCAGCCCCTTTCCGCGCACTCTCGAGCCTCTGTACCTTTGCACTTTACTTCCGCAGCTCCTGACCCTCAATGTGCCTTTCTCTTTCCTTCTAGTTGTAGAATTTCCACTCCGCCAGCCTTCCTGCAAGTTTTGGATGATGTCCATTTTGTCTTTTTATTGCGTTTTGAAGTTGTTGTAGGAGGCAGCAATTTCGGTGTTTCCCTATGCCGCCATCTTAGTTTCTCCTGCAGCATAACAATTTTAGTAACAAAAAGAAAAAGAAAAAAGGAAAGGAATTAAGGAAAAAAGGAGAGGAAAAAAAGCAAGGATCTTTGAAACTGTTGTTTAGGTTAATTGTTGAATAAGTAAAGCAGTAAGAATTTTTTACAGTAATCATTTTTCCAAGTAGCAGGAAATAGATTCTTGAATATAATTTTATAACCATTTCAGTTTTTTTTACATATAACTTCCTGATATTTTAAACCATATTTTTATATTAAAGTATTTGGAGAAATACTCCTGGTGAATTGTATTATTCCTTATAATGACATCTCTATTAGGCCTGTTTATGGTAAATTGTTGACATGGTTACTTGTAATGTTCCTTAAAAATCTGAGATGATAGAGATGAAAAACTGTAGGTGGTTTTATTGAATTATCTTGGATGTTGTTTTGACTTGCATTTTTATTCACAAATAAAGTTAAGGGGTTGTATAAGACCAAATTTGACATACTTCAACATAGCTCTAGATTTCGGGCAATGTCAAGATAAGTAATGTTTTGTCTAACTTAGTTTATCACCAGTTTAGCTACCAAGGAAATCAGATGTTTAATTTAAACAGTTCTCATATTTTTGCAATAAATTTTTTTATATGAAACAAAGGATAGTAAATCAGTGCCCAGGCACCTTCTTTGGAAGAAAAAAAAAATGTGTCTAGAATATGGGAAATCTGAGACAAGTTTTATTTGCAAGCAAAGCATCCGTTGTTTGAAACACATTGAGCTGTCTCTGGACATCTCAGGCGCACCATGGTGGCTTTCCTTCGAAGCAAAAGATATTTATAGCTTTCTTTGTTTTTATTCTCACCCAAGGATATTTTTCCCGTTGATTTTTAGAGAGAGTGAGAAGGAGAGAGGGAGACAGAGGAAAACACCAATATGAGAGAGACACATCGATTGGTTGCCTCCGGAATGCCCCCCAGAGCCTGCAACTGAGATCCGTCCCCTTGACCAGAATCGAACCCAGAATCCTTTGGTCTATAGGCCAACACTCTATCCACTGAGACAAGCCAGCTAGGACCACAGCTTGCTTTCTCTGTGCCTATTTCTTTCTCCTCTCTTCCCCATTCCCTCCCTTTCAGAAGAATTTGTTTGCTTCAGGAAATTTACAGTCTAAAAAATCACAGAAGAAAGAACACATATGTATATATTGAAAACCTAGGAAAAATTTTTGTTATACATTATCAATATATTCTAACCAGGAAACATTTACCATTTTTAATGATTGCATATGGGGAAAATACAACTTCTCTAATTTGAAATTCATTCTATTGTTACAAGCAATGATAAGTTATGCAATAGATTTCAGCGTGGGGCATATCCTCCAGTGGACTGCCGAATTCTCTGGTATTTCTGATAATAGATGAAAGCAAGAGTATGCTAGATATAATTCTCACTACTTTCAAAGACAGAAACGAGTAGATAAGTAATAAAAGTACAAGCCCCTGATAGAAAATTATGGTCATTCTAGAAACAGGAACCTTAAAAAGGCTAAATAAAAATCGGATTACTGAAAACACAATTATGTTTCCTCAGATGAACCGCACAGCCCTGCATTTTGCAGTAGGGGCAAATCATTTATCTGCGGCGGATTTCTTGCTTAATCGCAAGGCCAGGGTGGATGTTGCTGATAAGGTAAGCTCATCTTCCTTTGGTAGAATGAACTGGAGCAGAACGAATGTATGGGGAAATCTGGTCACTTCAGTTATCTTTTCTTCACATATGCACAAAATGTTTCCATTGGCAGTACTCATTTTGGAAAGGTCTCTTTGAGAATGTATGTATTATGTGCTCTGTATTTGGCAACTAAATTGCTTATCCATTGCCTTTAGGACTTAGGCTTTTATTTATTTTCCCATCTTCACATTATGGCTAGTAGCATGCATTTGTAAAAATAAAATGGTTGCTCAGAGTATAATTTGGGACATGGAAGATAGAAGCTAACTGGCCTCAGGGACATTAAATCTCAACTTTGCCCTGTGAACTCTGATAAAGAAATAAGAGTTGTGCTTACTTCGGCAGCACATATACTAAAATTGGAACGATACAGAGAAGATTAGCATGGCCCCTGCGCAAAGATGACACGCAAATTCATGAAGCGTTCCATATAAAAAAAGAAAGAAGGCTTAATAAACATATAGTATGTACTAGGTATCAATCTTAGGATTTGAATATTTAGTCCCTCAAACTTGTAGGAAAAGTAATACTATAATAATCAATTTACAGATGTGGAGTCTGAGAAAGATTAATAGCTTGCCCCCCAAAATTACATCTAAGAAGGGGTGGAGGCAGGATTTGGACCTGGCTTAACTGATTCTAGAGACCATACCATTACCCACAAATCAGCCAATGTGTCTGCTCAGATATGAAAACCATCGTGAGGATTTTCCACCCACTTTTCCCAACTTTATCTAGTACTTTACTGTGGTACAAGGAGCCCATTTGGGCTGGAGAAATCCAACATCATGTTTATCATCTCCAGTTGCAAAAAGAGATGATAGCCTTGGTTTTTAGTTAATCCAGTGGACCATGGTTTTGAAGTTAAACTGTTCAGAAGATTCCCACAGAGCTAGTCTATTTTCTCTCTGAAATGACTCTTTGGAGGGTAAGGCTCAGGGTTGCTTTACCTTCATGTCTTACAGAACTTGGGTTTAGTACGTCTTCTTAGTAAGTCTTTGGAAGGTAAATGAACGAGGTCCGTTCAAACCAACTGATCATTTTGTTGGTTTTGTTGGCAATCATAGATGTGGTCTAGACAGATAATGATGATAATTTCTCCTTGTTTCACCAGTAGGGTACATCCCTCTCTGTTTTATTGCCCTGGTATTGTTGGGCAAGTGGGTTGATCAGTAACAGAAGCAGAATGAAGAACTACCCTTTTTTAAAATTGACACCAGAAGCACTCCAACATTGTGAGTGTAATAAGTTGTGTTATGGTAATGGTACTTAAGGAACATGTATTTTAGGTCTGGAAATTGTTGTTTATTTTTCAGTGTTAGTTAGCCTGCAAAAGATACTTTGGTCATAGACCTGATTGCGAAGAATCTATTCTTCTTTTGACATTGAAATCCTGGTACAATTTTTTATTTTATTTTAATTCTTCTTTAGTTGATTTTTTAGAGAGGGGAAGAGAGACAGAGAGGCAGAGACAGAGACAGAGAGGATGAGAGAGAGAGGGGAGAGAGAGAAAAACACGGATTTGTTGTTCCACTTCTTTATGCATTCATTATAATTCATTTTTGTATGTTCCCTGACCAGGTGTTAAACCCACAACCTGGGACGATGCTGAACCAACTGAGCTCCCTGGCCAGGGCCTTTACTTTAATTCTTATATTAATAGACAATACAATTAAGTTTTGGTGTGTGTGTGTGTTTTTGGCATACAGTGCTATGAATTTTAACACATGTTCATAGATTCATGTAGCCACCACCCCAATTAAAATACTAAACATTGGCATCATGCTGCTCTTTGTACTCAACCCCCCGCCCCATCCCTGGCAACCACTTATCTCTTCTCCATCTCTATAGTTTTGCCTTTTTGAGAATGCCATGTAAATGATATTGTATAGTATATATAACCTTTGACACTGGCTTCTTTCACTCAGCAAAATGGCTCTGTTGTATCAATAATTCCGCCCTTTTATTGCTGAATAGTATTCCAGTGTATAGCTGTAACACCGTTTGTTTATCCATTCACCAGTTGAAGGACATTAGAGTTGTTTCCAGTTTTTTACCATTCCTTTATTTATTTATTTTATTTTACATTATTTTATTTTATTGTTGACAGTATTACAGATGTCTCCCATTTTCTCCCCTTTTGTCCCCCTCCACCCAACCCTTCCCCACCCCAGGTTTTCCCCATGCTATTGTCTGTGTCCATGGGTTATGCATATATGTTCTTTGGTTAATCTCTTCCTGACCCTTCCCCCCCAACCTCCCACCCCATTGAAGTCTGTTAGTCTGTGTTTCCGGGGGAAGGGGGAGGTTGTTTGTGTTAGAAAATATTTTATTAATTTTAGAGAGGGAGAGAGATAGAAATATCAATGATGAGAAAGAATCATTCCCGTCCCACACTGGGGATCAAGCCCACAACCTGGGCATGTGCCCTGACCGGGAATCAAACCATGACCTCCTGGTTCATAGGTCAGTGCTCTACCACTGAGCAACACTGACCGGATGTCCAGTTTTTGTTACAAATAAACCCTCTAAAAACATCCATGTATAGGCATTTATATAAGCACTAGAGGCCCAGTGCATGAAGTTTGTGCACTCGGGGGGGGGGATGTCCCTCAGCCTGACCTGCACCCTCTAACAGTCTGGGACCCCTCTGAGGATGTCTGGGAGCCCTTGCTCCTTACTGCGTGCCTGCTTGCTGCTCCTTACCACTTGGCTCGCTGCTCCTTAGCACTGCCGGAGGCAGGAGAGGCTCCCGCCACTGCCGCTGCACTTGCTAGCCATGATCCCGGTTTCTGGCTGAGCAGTGTTCAGCATTGAGCATCTGCCCCCTGGTGGTCAGTGCGTATCATAGCGACCAGTTTTTCTGCCGGTTGGCCGATTTGCATATTAGCCTTTTATTATATAGGATAAGTTTTCATTTCTTAGGTGTAAATACCTAGGAGTAAGATTACTGGGTCATATAGTAAGTGATGTACAAGAAGCTTCCAGACAGTTTTCTAGAGTGGCTGTTCTGTTTTCATTCCCACCATCCATTTGCAGAGTTCCAGTTGTTTCACATCTTCATCAGAACTTGGTATCGTCATTGCTTAATTTTAGCCATTCTAATAGGTTTGTATTGGCTTCTCATTGTGGTTTTAATTTGCATTTCTTTAATGGGAGGTTGTGTCTTTTCTTGTGTTATTTACCCTTCATATATCTTTTTTGGTGATATGTCTATTCAAATCTTTTGAATTTTTTTAAAAAAATTGGTTGTTTGTTTTCTTATTTTTGATTTTGAGAGTTATTTATGTATTATAGATACAAATATTTAGTCAGACAGGTGATTTGCAAATATTTTCTCATATTCTGTAGCTTTTTCCTGTTTTTTTCAGAACAAAAGTTTTAAATTTTGATGAAGTGCAATTTACTTATATATTTTTATATAGTTTTTAAAATTGATTTTAGAGAGAGAGGGAGAGGGAGAGAGAGATAGAAACATCAGCTGCCTCCTGCATGCCCCCTACTTGGGTATCAAACCAGTGACCTCTTGGTGCATGGGGCGACACTCAACCAACTGAGCCACAGCAGCCAGGATACTTATCCTATATAATAAAAGCCTAATATGCAAATTGACCAAAGGGTGGAACGACCAGTGGAATGACCAGTTGCTATGATGCGCACTGACCACCAGGGGGCAGATGCTCAACGCAGGAGCTGACCCCAGTCTGCAGGCCCCAGGCTGGCCAAGGCGTGTGCCAGCAGGGACCCCCCCGATTGCCCGGCTGGTTGCCCTGCAAAGGGAGGCGAATGGTGGTGGCGGTGGAGCAGGGCCCATGAGTGGGCGGTGCCAGGCTGACCAAGGCGGGTGCCAGCGGGGGCCCTTGATCACCCCATCAGTCGCCCCACAGATTGGCCCTGATCACTGGCCAGGCTTGAGGACCCTACCCGTGCACGAATTTCTGGATCTGTTTCACCTGTACAACATTCAGGGGCCAGTCTGAGACTTGGGCAGTGGTCTAGCTGTTCTCCAAGCTTTTGTCAAGCTGTTTAGGTTCAGGTCCATGTGCAGGTCAGGGGTGAGGCCAGGAATACATACCCAACTTTATGGGATTGCTTTCTTGAGCTTCACTTCTCCAAGACCATCTCCCCCTATTTTCCAGCTTCAGGGCCCCTCTCCCCCTTTTCCTGGTCCTCTGACTAGAGAGGTAAGGGTGTGGTCTCCCAGCTTCACTATGTATTTCTCACAGTTGGGTCTGCCTCCAGGACTAAGAGAAGAAAAGAAGTAACATGAGTTCCCCCTCCCAGTCCTGCCCCCTCTCTGACCACAATTTCTCTGGTGAGAGAGCAGGATTGCCACGGTCAGAGTTTTAGGTGCTTGCCCAATCACTGCTGCTACCCCTCCTACCACAGGGTTACAGCTTTGGGAGTGAAGCTTGCCTGGGGCAGGGCCAGAAGAGAAAGAAGAAACAGGATTTCCTTTCCCTTTTCTGTCCTATAGGGTCCCCTCCCGCTCCTTAGACCAGAGAGGGCTTCTCTTGGAGCTTTTTCTGTCCCCGCCCAGGGTGTAGTTCTGTGATTTGCACTTCCATGAGTCTAAGTGGGAAGGTATGAAAGGAAAAAACAAACAAAAAATCAGCAAACCCTAATTGTTTATAGTTTGGGTTCTGGTTTTCTTCCCCAATCTACCTGTTACCATTTACTTCTCAGATTTCTCAAATAGCTTCTCCATGCATTCTGTCCAGAGATTCTAGTCACATTTGGTGAGAAAGACAGGGTCCTGGTTCCCCATCTTAACCAGGACTGAAAACCCACATCTTTAATCCTATACAATAAAAGCCTAATATGCTAAGTGTCTGGTCATCTGGTTGGTTATTCAACCAATCAAGGTGTAATATGCTAATGGTATGCTAAGGCCACTCAACTGCTCGTTATGATGTGCACTGACCACCATGTGGCAGATGCTCCAACCAGTAGGTTAGCTTGC
Source organism: Myotis daubentonii (assembly GCF_963259705.1). NCBI lineage: Eukaryota > Metazoa > Chordata > Mammalia > Chiroptera > Vespertilionidae > Myotis > Myotis daubentonii. Next base: position 76,312,915 of record NC_081843.1, on the reverse strand, counting down.
TGCTAGGGTCCAGCCGATCCCCGGCTGGCCAACCTCTCGCATCCCTCCCTGGACCTGATCATGCACCAGTGGGTCCCTTGGCCTGGCCTGCGCCCTCTCGCAATCTGGGCTGAGGGAGTCCTTCCACTACCACCACCCAGTACATGAATTTCATGCACTGGGCCTCTAGTGTGCTATAAAAGCAAATAGAATTGTACAATAAATACCTGTGTATTCATTGCTTAGGTGGAATAGCATTTTTCTTTTAAACACCTTGTTTCTAATATATTAAATATACTACTGGTTTATGTCAGAGTATAAGTCAATTATTCACAAAATATTTTACCAACTTACTCTATTTGAGGCTTTTCCCATTTGGAAGCTTCTTGTAATTTGCTTTAGGAGACTGAAGTGCTGTCAGGTAAAAGGTATAGTAATTTATGATGTGTCACTATACTCTGCCTTGACAGGTTCACTAAGTTAAATATTCCTATAACTAATTTAATTACAGTGGCATTAGTATATAACTAATAAGATGATTTTTATAATTCAAGCAATGCCAGGTTTGGTCAAACCTGGCAGCTTCTTTATTCAGTTGAGAATCCCTGACTTTGACTTGGCAAATCTGTTTTATTAAGTTCTAACACCTATTTCCAAAGAGTCAATAATTGAAGCTCTTCACCATCAGTATTTATTCGGTGCTTGCTGTGGGTAAGTCTCAATGCCAACTTCTGAGGATTCAACTAGATACAAGTTCTTGCTACTAAAGTGTGGTCCTGGACCAGAAGCACTGGTATCACCTGGGAGCTTCTTAGAAATGCAGACTCTCAGGCCCACCCTTCACCTTTTGAATTAGAATCTGTGACTTAGCAGGATCCCCAGGTGATTGTGTCTGGAAGGACTGGCATGAGATACAGTCTCTGCTTTGAGGGGCCTGTAATCTCCTGGGGGAGCAAGGACCAGGACTGTCACAGATGTGTACCATTTGAGGCACTGCATGACAAGGATCAAATGCATAGCCCACATGCTGAGGACTCCAGGTTCAACGTGGGTAGCATTCCAGAGTCTTGGGAAGAGGCAGAATAGGTAAAAGGAAGCTCTTCTTCCAGATGTGAGTAAAGGCTCCCGGGTGGAGGGCACATGATGTTCAGAGAATAATGACCATCATCTGCTCTCAGAGCTTCTTTTTCTGGGAAACTCCTCAAGAGCAAATGTTCCCAGGGGAAGTTGTTGACCTCCTCACCTGTGACCAGACTGGTGACGAGGACAGGTTGTTAGTGGCGGTGGGCATTTCATACTGTACAGAGCATCGTGTACTGACAGTGACGGTAATCCATGACACATGCTCATAAACTGCCTCAGGCATGTCAGTTTGATAGTACAAGACTTAGTTTTATGACGGTTCTCCTGGGGGGATTAACATCTGTGAGCGGTGATTCTTTGCCTCTGAGGAACAATGGTTCCACTCCGAATTTATGGCTTCTGAGACTCAAGTTGTTTGCAGCTTAAATTCTTGGCTTTTGGATTTTATGGTCAGTGTTTGAAATCTTTAAGTGTTGGTGGATTGGAAATTAGGAGTGACCTTTTAGGGAAATTTTGAGCTCCTATCAAAATGTGATTTATACTCTATCCCAAATATTTCTGACCTCTTTTTTTGACCATATGTGAAACTGCACTTAGTGCTATTGAATATAAAGCATTAATTGTAAATTAATGGGAGGAACTGTGTTTAGGGCACATTTCTTGAAGAACCTCAACTAGTTATTGTTAGGTCGGAGAGAGCCCAGGATCAGATACATGCAGACATGTGATGAGACAATGGACTTCCCCTGGAATTTCTCACAGATCAACGTGCCAGACACAGATACCAGCTTCTTCTCCCTGAATCCACATACCCCCACACAGACAGATAGGGACTTCTGAATACCCCCCGCCCATCCCCTGCGGCAGAGAATTCCTCAGCTCATGTCCCCGCCCCTCACCCAACTGCAGTATAAAAAAAGCGCCCCCCTCCCTGTTGGCGTGAATCCATGTGCCCTGTCCTGGGGGTACGTGGGTCTCCCGGGGATGCAGAATAAACCTTTTCCTTTCCTTTCTTTTCTGATTCACGGGACTCTATTTCTTGCGCCGCCTCCTGAGCCACCTAACCTAACAGTTATTGTACATGTTGTTCTTTGAGGAAAAGAGTACAGAAATTGGTAAACATTTTCTTTATACTGGAATTATAAATATTTAAATAGACTATGTAGGCCTAACTGCATAATACACATCAGCAACAATGTAATATTTTTTATCCAAATGTTTTAAATGTATAGTTTGTTGAATACACAGATGTGGAACCTGCAGATATGAAGGACCAATGGTATATACATATACACATATGAGTTTTTCTGGTCATTGCTTGTTTTATAAAAATGGGATTATGTTATATTTTATCTGCATCTTATTTTGTACATTTTAACAGCTACCTCATGGAAAGCACTCCAAGTCAATTGTTGTAGCTCTAATTCACGATTTTTAATGGCTGCATGATGTGTTCCCCAATTTGTTCAACATTCCTATACTGATAGACATTTGCCTTGCTCCCAATTTTAAGGGTTAAAATTAATATCCTTGTTGATATAACATTAGGTCTTAAAACTTATTTTCATGGGATAGATTCCCAGGAGTGGGATTGCTGGTTGTATTTAAAATTTTAATAGAGATTGACAGATTGCTTAAACATAATGGCTTCATTTTCCACTGATACCTTTTTTGGTACACTTTTCAATTGGTTTAATTGTCTTTTTCTTGTTGATTTGCAAGAGTGCTTATATATTAGAGAAAGTAACCATTTATCTTTATTAAGAAACATTTAGAGAATCAATCCTTTGTTATGGACTTTGTTTATCAACAGTCTTTCATAACTTCTGGATTAAGATATTGTGCATTGCAGTCTAGATTTTCTTCTAAGGTATTTGTTGTTTGTGTGCTTTTGTGTGTTTGTGATAAGATATAGGACTTAATTTTATTTTCTTCCAGATAGAGAACCACTTGTGCCTGCACCATTTATTTGTTTTCCCCATAGAAATGAAATATCATCTTTGTTGTATATGAAATTCTCTCCCTGTTTCTTACTTTTCAACAGTTGACTGTTAACTTGGCTTTTGGTGACTTCAGATGTGTTCTTTTCTTCTCTCTTCTTGGGAAAGCATGGCTTGACAGTAATTCACCTTGCAGCCTGGTCTGGAGGTCTCGAGATCATGCTCATGCTGGTTAGAGCTAGAGCAGACCAGAGAGCCACGAATCGGGTCATTATGTGGGTCACTCCTGGACATAAGCTCTCACCTCACAGTGCAGGAAGGGGAGGTCTTGAGATCACTATGTGATTACCTCCTCTAACCTGGCTGTCCTCAGGATGGAATGGCTGCCCTTCACTTTACAGCTCAGAGCAATAATGTGCGTATTGTGGAGTACCTCACTCAAGATCTGCACCTGAAGGACGTGGACCAGCCTGATGAGGTACGCTTACTGTGGTAGGACAGGTCTCCCATACACCCCTATCAACTTCCCCTTTCTTTCTGCCCCTGCTGGAATGCCAGTGCAGCCAGCACAAACCTGCAGCCAGCTCTCCCATCGCCCTGGCAGAACCATGGAGCAGAAGGGAAGTGAGGGTGTTGGCCATGGCCCTGGCTCCGGCGTGTGGGAGGGCAGGAGGTAGTAAGGAAGCCACCAGATCCCTTCTTCCCTCTCTACTCCCTCATCCTGGCAGGGGTGTGGGCAGCATCCACAACTGTTTGGTATTCACAATGAGCAACCACACTTTACTCTATGATGCCTGGCCTTTTAGGAATGTACTTGACCCAAGGCTCTACAGTGCCGGAAGCCAATTCCAGCCAGTCATGATTGCAAGAGTTTCATCAAAAGGTTGATGGACCTAACAAGGGCTGAGTCACATGTGTTGTCACCTGTTGGGAATGGCTGAGGGCATTTCCCCAAACCTGAAAAGGGATGATTGCTTAGCTGCCAGACAGCTCAGGGCATCTTAATCTACATGTTATTGCCTCCTACTGGCCAAACACCTGAACAGCCGTAGGCAAATTCTTCCAATCTGACAATGGGTTCTGTACCTAACCCTACCCTTTGAAGTGTATATCTCCACCTCACCTTAGGACAAATTGTGTTAATAAAAAGCAAAGGGTCCTGAGACAAGGAGATCTTAGTTTCTTTAGCTAAGCTCCTCTGACTCCCAAATGCCTTTCAAAATTATGCTTTGTCTCTGGACTCTTTAAGTTACACGCAGCCCTTCTCCAGATTGCTGGACCCTTCTAGATGCTGGAACAAGAACCCTGGCACTACAGTAATGAGCCATGGAATATAATGCAATTTTATCATATTTGTCCATGTTTCTTTTGTTTTCATAAGGAGATATAATAACAGCTTTTGAGTAGTTATTAGTGTGCTAGGTACAGAGGAAAGCTACTTACATTCATTATTTCAGTGAGAGACTAGAGCCTGGCACACATGGATGTTAAACAAATCATTGCTGAATGAATGAATTATCCTATTCATCTGCACAATAATTTTATAATGAAGAAAATAGTGTGCTCATTGTTAAAGGTAAGGAAGTTGAGGCTCAGAGAGGATAAGTACTTGATCTGAAGTCCCAAAATTAGAAAGTGAAAGAGCCAGATTGTGTGTTCAGGTCTGGCTGACTCCACTTACCGTGCAGTACTGTGTCCCTTTTCAGATGACAGTGGCCATTGCCCACATGCTAGGGATTGTCTTTTCTCTGCAGTATCTCTTAGGTGTTTTTTTCATAGGACAGAATTCTCTGTGAGGTTGGCTTTTGGGAGGGGGGGCATTTTTATTTTGAATGAAACCACCTTTTCACTCTACCTCCAGAACATTATTTTCCATAAAAGCCTCTAAAAGTTAGTCAGCAATATTTACTTCATTTTACTTCTTTTAAAAAAACTTTTACATTTTTTCCTGACCTCAGTCTAAAAACAACAATAACAAAAGCTATTTCTTCAAATAAAGTCTATAAATTTCTTTTACTTCCTCTGAGTATGACTAAGCAACTATACATTTATAGCTTGGAGGTAGAGAGACTTGGGCTATGGTCTGGGCATATATTATCTATGTGGCTCTAAGCAAGTTCTCCAACTGCTGAAAGCCTCAGTATCTCCATCTGTACAATGGGAATAATAAAATCTACTTCATGGTAGTGCCAAGGGAATGATTGGAGGGAGATTGACCTCTATATAATTTTTTTTCAGCAACACCCCCATTTCTTGATGTAGACAATTGGCATTTTGTCAATTTTTTATGTAAAAATGGCTATGCTGATGAGCTTCATGGTGAGCCATTCCATCACCCCTTTCCAATCAGACATTACCCCTAAAACATTTTTATGTAGCAAATATTGGAGCAGCCACTATTGGAATGCTTAAATGAGTTAATGACTAAAGCACTTAGCGAAAAGCACTTGGCACATGGTAAGTGTTCACTAAATGGTAGCTATTATAACAATTATTATAGGATTAAAGTCCACTATCTGATTTCCTCAAACCGATAATTATAGTCAGATAGCATCTAGTGTCAGGGAAAAGTTGGATCATTCTGGTTTGATGGATGCTGAGTAGGGGTGCAGCCTCTGAATGAATTCTATTCAGTTCAATTCAGCAGGTATTTGTTGAGGGCCTGTCATATATAAGACACACGACTGTCTTCCCTTTTTGTGGACTCTGGGTGCTTTCATGGGAGACAGCAATGTGTGGGGAGGACCAGGCGGGCTGAAAGGGCTCAAAGATCAAAGCACATTTGTGGAGACCCTCCCCTATTTCAAGAGCTTCTTCTGGCCAGCAACCTTTGTGAAGGTGGAGCAGTCTTTTCTATCAAACTAGAGGCCCGGTGCACGACATTCATGCACAGGGGTGGGGGGTCCCTCAGCCCGGCCTTTCACGGTCCAGGAGCCCTCGGGGGATGTCTGACTGGTCTAAGCCACAGTAGAACATCCGTAGTGCTGAGCTCCGCTCAGCTGGGTTTGTGGCTGAGCGGAGCTCCCACTCTGGGAGCACACTGATCACCAGGGGGAAGCTCCTGCATTGAGCGTCTGCCCCCTGGTGGTCAGTGCGCATCATAGTGACTTGTCATTCTGCTGTTCGGTCGATTTGCATATCCCCCTTTTATTACATAAGTTGTGTTTCATCTCTTCAGCTGGTCTGGGTTTGTCCTGTTCCACCCTTCTTCCTCCTCCTCTGACTATCTGTTGGGTAAAAGGCTGAGGAGCCTTGGCAACGGCTGTGCAAGCTACATGTCCAGCTGAGAGATCTTAAAAGAAAGATGGCTCTAGAGATATATGAGGAATGAACAAATAATGAGCACACTTTGTCATCTAGGGAGAGAAGAATTTCTGAGTCCACTTTTAGTACTGTAAGAAACTTGGATTGATCAATTCCAAAGACAAAGTCTACTCTTTTTCTAAGATCTGTAGGTGGGGTGAAGGATGCTGGCAAAAGCTAGTGGGAGCGCAGGGTCTATGAATTTATCATTAGGTTTTCTGTCAGTGTTTGCTTAAAAGTATTGTGGAGCTCGTGAACACATTTGATAGAAAAGACTGCTCTACCTTCACGGTTGGCCCTCTGGCATAGTGTCTTATCAACAGAAAGTGATTAAGAGCCTGCTTATCTGCCCAGGCTTAGTCAAGTCCTTTCTTTAGCATGGAGGGAACTCCAGATGCTAGCAAGGAAAGCTCTACTGTGCAGAGGTCTTATTAATAAAATGGATTTGTCTGGGATTCCCGTGGAAATGGATGGTCAGGTTGGACTTTGGGTGCCCGTTAATGACTGTTTATTAACATTTTTGCTGAATTTGGTAACTTGTCAAATGTGATGACCCTGGCAATAAACTTAAAAATGAAAAATAGAAAGAGATTAATCAAAGAACATATATGTATATATGCATAACCCATGGACACAGACATCTTAAGACTTACATGCAAAAAATTTAAATGCACTAAATTAAAACGTGTTAGGTTAAATATACATTAAGTTAATACAGGAAAAAAGGAGCAGGCATTCTGGGCCCTCCTTATTTTTGTTAGTAGGAAAGGGAATCAGTAACCTGAGCTGGGAAGGCATTGTGATTTGTCGGGGCCCCAAAGTCTGGGGCTCTGACACCAGGCTCTACTTTTCTCCTGGTGGAAAAATCTCCCTGCCCCCTTGCCTTCAAAGTGAGAGGTAGTCCTATGAGATGTAATGGATAGAGGCCTATCCAGTTAAAAAGGGTCAGGTGGCTAAAAATGAAATGACATAATCAGAAACTATATTTAAAAACATTTATTTAAAAATTCCTGTCGTTATTTTGCCTACATGTACTAGGATGGTAGAAAAGATTTATATTGCATTTTACTGTTTCTTTAGGCTATGTTTGGTATTTTCTATTTACTAGATGGGATGCTGCTGCCTGATTCATGAACTGTTGAATAAAGCCATTTAGATCTTTAACTTAATATACATATACTTTATGATATTTCTGATGTTCATAAGGTACAGATTACTTTGTATAAATTGGCTTTCACTTGTTGTTGATGGTCACATTTTTAAAGGGCATTCAAAGTTTAAAGGAACAACTGTTTTGTTGGCGAGGAAAGATGTTTCATTTGTGATAACCTCCCATTTCCTGTCTGGCTATTCTTTGTGGGTGGGTCCTCTTATCACTTTGTTTCAATATGCAGAAATGCAAGACTTATGGCAAAGGTAAAAGAATAAGGCCATTTTAAAGTTGAACAGAGCCTCTGAGATACTCCTAGCAGTGTCTGTCCCCAATTTACTAAATACGTATTAGTTAGAATTCTTTCTGTTATGAGTTGGGGGGGAGGGGGGAGCAGCTTAATCTAGATTAAGAAATAAGGTAATTTATTAACTCCTAAATTTGAGGGTATATCTGGCTAGCTTCAGGCATGGCTGGATCCATCTCCTGGCTTTCTCTGTGTTGGCATTATTGATAGGTATACTCTCCACAAGGTGGGAAAGACGGCTGCTAGCAGCCTCCAGTTTATACTCTTATGGACATTCTTAAGTATTTTATTTATTCACTTATTTACTTTTATATATGTTTTTATTGGTTTGAGAGAGAGAGGAAGGGAGAGGGAGAGGGAGAGAGAGAAAAACATTAATGTGAGAGAGTAATACCAATCAGTTGCCTCTTGTATGTACCCCGACCATGGATGGAACCCATAAACTGGGTGTGTGCCCTGATCGGGAATTGACCAGCAACCTTTTGGTGCCTGGGATGATAGTCAACCAACTGAGCCACACTGGCCAGGGCTGAACAATGCCTACTTTCTTGATTCCATTTCATATAGACCAGCGGTTCTCAACCTGTGGGTCGCGACCCCTTTGGGGGTGGAACGACCCTTTCACAGGAGTCGCCTAAGACCATCCGGCATATCAGATATTTACATTACGATTCATAACAGTAGCAACATTACAGTTATGAAGTAGCAACGAAAACAATTTTATGGTTGGGTCACAACCTGAGGAACTGTATTGAAAGGGCCAGAAGGTTGAGAACCACTGCTCTAGGAGCATTTAAGCCAGGCTTTTAGCCAAGGACCCTGGCCAACGGGAGTCTCCATTTGTTTGTGTGTGTGTGCACTCTTTTCTGACCATCTGGCGAGATGATCAGGATTAATGGGTTTAACTTAATTAAAGACGATCCCAGGAACTTGGTTCTTTTGGATGAAAGTTAGGACGGATGTTTTAGAAACTCAAAAAGAACATGAATCACCTCGGGTGGGTTGTAGGTGTGCTGTGCCTTCAGGAATCACGGTAGAGATGGAGTCCTGAGGTCACAGGGTTTAAGGTAAAGTCTTAGTCGTGCTTGCCCTGCTCTGTTTTAATGCTTGACCACTGGAATGTGTGTACTTGGGTTTCATCCACCTTTTGGGTATTTTTGAGTCAGGGCCCATTGGGGAGAACTTGTAACATCCAGCAAACTGTAATTACAGGTTATGATAGGCTTCCTTGCACAAAGTAGAGTGCCTGTGATATTGCTAGCCTTTTGGACAAGGCCCATAACATCCATACCGTCCCCGGCTGCCTCTGTTTCTTGGGAGAAGCCGTTGCCAGAGCAGCTGGAGTGGCCTATGTGAATATGCTCTAGACTAGAACAATTGCCTCCAAACATATTTGGTAGCAAACTCATGTCAGGAAACAAAGTTTGTGCGTGTGCTGGCCACATATATATTTATAGTTAACACATTACAAAACATATGCCTGAAATAGACATTTTAAAAAATTGAGATAAGAATCAAGATAAACAGCAGTTCTCATATTTCCCCAACACTGAAATGTTTCCCTTGTATACCTCTCGTGTGTTTTCCTGCCAGTTTTCTTTGAATTCCCATGCATGTATACATTATAGTGGATGCCCCAAATTCATTTAGTTTATTATTTAGTTAGTTTATTTCAGTTTTCCTTTATTATTTGCTATCATGAACCTCTTGGTGCATAACCCTTAGTTTGAATTCCTCACTATTTCCTTTGGGTGTATTCTTAGAGGTAGGATTGTTGGATCAAAGATATGAACGTTTATTAGGCTCTTTAATATGTTAAAGATGTGAATTCTTTCCTTCACATTTTGTGCAAATGTTTTTCCACTGGGGTTTGCCTTTTGGCATCTCTTTTCCTGGGAAAATGAGAAGGTAGGTTATGAGGAGAAATTCTGTTGTAACAGATGGCTGTCCCAGGCACTCAGGTGAGGCAGCGGGGACACAGTTTTTCCATCTGGTTGGAATGGGAACTTGTTTCCATGCTCTTGCACCCCCATTACCATGATTGTTCATATCGAAAGAGCTACAAGTAGAACCTCTGAGCTGTCCTGATGCAGTTCTTAAGGATGTTTTTCTTAACATCCAACAGGGGAAATGGTTTTAGGAAAGAATCTGCACGAGGAGGGGAAAATGTCCAAGTAGTTGTTATATGAGACACCCTTTTTCTCTCTCTGTTTTGGCCTAAACTAAACTCACTCTGTCCTGTTAGGTTTGTCATAAGTTTCAAGAAACTTAATTATTGCGGAAATAGCATATTACTTTTTAAAAAATGACATACAACATTTTAAGTCATTTTTAAAGCTTAAAGCTGCACTTGGTACACATGTGCTTCTATTTTTGTGTTTCACTGCATCATAAGTCCTTGTTTCTGTGATTGTCTTTCTTAACAAGCTGTAACCGTCTGATGGGTAGGGTCTGTGTCATATTTGTCTTTTCCATCCCAGTGTCTAGCAGTGATAGATAGTAGGTGTCTATTAAATGTTTTCTGGATAAATTAACAAAGGTTAAGGTTATGAGTGATGGAGGGAAACAATTTGAAAGGAGGCAGCATAACAGAGTAAAGAATGCAGGTTTGGGAGCCAAACAGCTGGACTACATCGTAGTTTTGCCACTTTTCAACTGAGGCTCAGTTTCTTTATCTGTAAAATGAAGATAATATTAATTCTGATCTCATGGGGTTGTTGTGGAACTTAACTGTGCCAAAGCATAGTCTTGGCAAAATATGTTGGCACATAGATGCTTAATAAATGCTATCCATTATCAAGAGTAATGCACAAATGCTATCCATTAGTAAGAGTAAAGCACACTGTTTCTCAAGCAGCTTCATCCCATGACAAGAGGTAATTAATTTTTACATTTTTCCTTTTGTTAGAATAGAGAAACACCCTTCTTCCTAGCTGTTGGAGGAGGTCATGGAGAATGCAGCAAAGTGCTGGTGGCAGCAGGAAGTGCTGTCAACATTCCAAATAAAGTATGTGTTCCACTCACGCAGTGGGAGGGGCACTCAGGATGCTCTTTGGGTAATCTGGTCCTGTGTTAGTCCACTCACTGGGCTTCTGTAGAGTTAATATTTATAATTGGTTTTGTTTGGGGTAAACAATATTGATTTATCTCTGATATCCCCTAGTTAATGTCTCCTCAAAAGCAATGCCATTCTCCCTAGTTATTTTTTAATTTTTTCATTTAAAAAAAGTTTTAGAGGAAGGGAAGGAGGGAGAGGGAAAAGGAGGGGAGAGAGAGAGAGAGAGAGAGAGAAAGAGAAACATCAGTGTAAGAGAGAAACATTGAGTGGTTGTTTCTCTTATGTGCCCTGACTGAGGGTTGAACCCGAAACCCAGGCATGCACCCTGGCTGGGAAGTGAACCTGCCACCTTTTTGGTGTACGGGACGACATTCCAACCAACTGAGCCACACTGGCCAGGCTCTCCCTATTTATTTGGGGAAGGAATAATTGAAAATGGGGCAAAAGGAGCAGATAGTTGTTACTTCTCAAATGCAGAGACACTCTTATTTTGCTTTATTTTCACCCTACTGACTAGTGTGTGCCTGGTTTTTGTCAACCCATAGTAGGGGTTGACAAAAAAAAAAATTTTTTTAATTGTGTGCAAGCCCAGGGATCAGTCTGGAGCAGCCGTGGGCAAACTACGGCCCCCTGGCCGGATCCCGTTTGAAATGAATAAAACTATTGAAAAAAAAGACCGTACCCTTTTATGTAATGATGTTTACTTTGAATTTATATTAGTTCACACAAACACTCCATCCATGCTTTTGTTCCGGCCCTCCGGTCCAGTTTAAGAACCCATTGTGGCCCTCGAGTCAAAAAGTTTGCCCACCCCTGCCCTGGAGAAGGCAGGAAGGTGCCTTCCTGTGAATACAAAACACTTTGGTGCTAAGAGCCTTTGACGTGGATCTTCATTTTTTAGCTGAGAAAACTGGAATTTAGAAAAGCTAAGGAAGTCATGCAGGATCACATGACGAGCTAATGGCAGTGCGAAGGGGACAGCTCACGTGCTTGAGCTCCTGGCCACTGCGTGGCCTTGTCTGTCGATGGTTTTACTTTCCTTCCCTATTTAAATTATAATGAAAATAACAAAAGCTTTTGAACAGTACCAAGAGGCATATGATGGAAAATGTCTTATTCCACCTCAACTTTGAAATCTCACCTCCTCAGAATTAACATTATTAATAGTTTACTTAATCTTACATGGAAAATGTGGTTAAACACACGCACATAGCCACACCGACACCACATTCATGGTAGCCGTATACACTGCTCTGCACCCTGTTTTTGTTTAATTGCCATGGATCTTGGAGATCTCTCCATATCTGCACAACGGATAAACAGGTCCTCTTCAGGAGTGTTAGAGGATAAAGTCCCAAACGGGTTCTACTTTGTGCCCTTTCATTCTGCTGGCAGGCGTATACATTTATTTGACCCTCTTGAAAAGCAACTGGTCACTTTTCTTCCACCCAAGTTTCAGGAATTATTTATTTTTAAAACGCCTGAGGATGTTTTTCGTGGATTCTAGTGAGAGAGGGAGAGGGAGGGAGAGAAACATCGATGTGAGTGAGAAACACTGATTGGTTGCCTCATGCACACACCTTAATCAGGGATTGGACCTGCAGCCTGGGTATGTGCCCTGATGGGGAATCAAACCCGAGACACTTTGGGGCACGGGGCGACACCCCAACCACTGAGCAACACCGGCCAGGGCAGAGAAGTTGTTTTAAGGGGATGATCTAAAAGGGGGAAATAAGCCTCATGCATTAAAATAGATGTTACAGTTGGCTTTGTAATGTCTTTTACAAGCTCACTTCTCCCCGCCTGAAGCTGCAGGCCCCAGGTCCACATTCTTATGGCCTTGGCCTCATCTAGGCGGTCTGGAAATTGTCCTGAGTCCATTTTTTCAGCTTTTATGTTATCTTGAGTTTTCCCTCTGAGCTTATTAACGTACTTCCTGGACCTACAGTCTCAGCCCCCACTGGCGTTCCATACCTGCCTCTGCCCAATCTAGTGAGGACCGCAGGGAAGCAGGCAGTGGATGCAAGAAGCCAGCAGCATGGACGCACATTACCCACGGGACACGGCTAGACTCATTTTGCTTTCACATCTGTAGGTGATTACTGTGTACGCTCTTGGAAGTGCTTCCCCCGCTGACATTGATTAGTCTTGGTCTCCAGGAGATTGCTTTTGTGTCCCCACTCCCAACCAACGGGGGGTGGTGGTAAAGGGTTGAGTCATTGCTGAGGAGGTAATTGAAGTAGATTATGGATTTAGCTGATGGTCGACTTCCTCCATTAGTGCTGGATGGAGAGACTGCCCAGAGTTGGGCAATAGGCTCTCTTCAGGCCGTACTCACTGCCTGGGTCCAGAACAGACTTCTGTAGACCCTAAGAGCTCATATTTCTGGGGGTCCTCTCCTCACATCTTATTAAACAGATTTAAATTGCCCCACATTTCACATCAAATAATTTTTTTTTTTTTTTTTGCTGAAACTTATTTTTAAAGGCTCTTTTATTTGCGCTTTCATAATTATTTGGATATGGTAAACTCCCCTAATTTATGATTGATTTCTTAAGACCTCTGTTCATACTTGGGAATTTCAGGAAGGTGAAAAAATGTAACCTACAAATTGCTTACAAATGTAATGAATATTTTATGAATATTTCATTTAACAATCAATGAAGTATGAATATGTCACTTAAATATTTATTTACTTCAATTTCGTGGTTTTCTTTGGTATCTTGGAACTTTTTTTTAAAAGATTTCCGATATTTCTTTGGCTCTGAAAGGTCTGGAGGCCTACGCACTGTGCCTGGGGCACCTCACGGTTACAAGGCCGCAGACGCCCACAGCTCTTCCTCTAGCGCGGCGGTCGGCAAGCTCCTTAGACAGCAGAGCCAAGTATCACCAGTACAACGATTGAAATTTCTTTTAAACTATATAGGTAGGTACATTGTTATTAACTTAATTAGGGTACTCCTAAGACTTAGGAAGAGCCACACTCATGGGGCCAAAGAGCCGCATGTGGCTCGAGAGCCACAGTTTGCCGACCACTGCTATAGCGTCTCTGGCTTTGGGTTTTTCACAAACTTGTTTCTGCTTCAGATCTCCCTGATCTCAGTCTAAATGTCACCCCATCCAAGAAGTCTTTCTTGACCCTTTACTGGAAAGTAGTCATCCAGTCCTATTTTACTTCTCATTGTAGCACTTATCCTTAGCTGATATTAGTCTTTTAATAACAGCTAGAGTCTAATAAATTCATTCTTGACTGATCTACCAATCTATGAACCTATAGATCAATTTATTTAGCCCACTCCCACAGAGATCTTGTCAGTCTCCTCAACCCCCCCCCCCCCCCCCCCAATATCTAACATAGTGCCCGGCACAGAAAAAGTGTGCAGTAATTTTTAATGAAGTGAATAAGATTATAATTATGATTACTATACACATTTACTAGCTCATTTATTGTCCCAGTATTGCTGTGTTTTGAGAGAAAGAGATAGGGTGGTGTGATAAGCAGAACAATGGCCCCGCAGCCTAACCCTGGGAATCTGTGAGTACGTTATGGTACCTGGCGAAGGGAAATTTAGGTTGCAGAGGGAGTTAAGGTTGTTCGTCACCTGACCTTAAAATGGGAGTATCCTGCATTATCTAGGCGATGCTGATGTAATCACAAGGGTCCTTTAAAGCGGACGAGGGAGGTGGGCAAAGAGGTCAGAGGGAGGCAATATGAGAAGGACTCCGCGCACCCTCGCCAGCTTTGAAGATGGAGGAAGGGGGCCGTGAACCAAGGGATGTGAGTGGCTTCTATAAAATGGAAAAGGCCAAGGTATGGATTCTTCTGAAAGCCTCCAAAAAGGCCTTTATTTTAGCCCAGTAAGACCCATTTCAGACTTCTGACTTTCAGACCAGTAAGATAATACATTTGTATTGTTTAAGCCACCAAGTTTATGGTGCTTTGTTAATAATAGCAATAAAAAACCAATGTAGGTGGTAATGTCATTTCTATAGAGAAGGACAAAGTGGCTCATATCTGAGTGGCCACTTATCCAAGGTTATAAAGGCATTTGATATCAGCTCATGCTACACTAGTTGTCAGAATGTGTATTTTTCCTGTTAGCATCTGTTCCACTTATCTATTGCGTCATAACAAACCAGCCCAAAGTACAGTGGCTTAAAACAATGCGTTATTGTCTTTTGTGGCTCTAAGGGTTGACCAGGCCCAGCTGGAGATGCTTACTCTAGGTCTATTATGTGGTTGCAGTGAGATGTCAGTCAGGCCTTCAGTCATCTGAAGGCTTAACTGAGGTGGGTGTCCACAGTGGCTCACTCGCATGCCTGGCAGAGGACCAGCATGTGGTGTCTCCATATGCCTTGGTCTTCTCACGGCATGGCAACTGGCTTCCATGAGGTAGGAAGCAGAAGCTGCCAGGCCAGGTAGGGGCCGCACCTGGCATTGGCACGCTGTCACTTCTGCCATATTCTATTAGTCAAAGCAGTTGCAGGGTCTAACCAGATTCAAGGGGGCGAAGAAATAAACTCCCCACTGCTTGATGGGGGAGTGGCAGGGTCATGCTGCAGAAGAGCATGCGGGAGAGGAGATACTTGTGCAGCCATTTTAGGAAAATATACTCTCCTACAGCATCCTTGGGCCCAAAAACTGTCTAGCAATCCTACAATGAATTAAACAATAGCTATGTGTTGGCCTTGTATTATTGCAAGGCACCTGCTAGGCCTTGTGGAAGATGGCAGGATGGTCAAGAGTAGGCCCTGACCTAAAGCAGTTTGACATCTAGCGTGGGCACTGGGTGAAGACATTTGAACACAGGGAGCTCTAAGAGGCAGCTGCTGGCAGTGGAGGGGAGGAAGTGCTAAATGGGTTGAGAAAAAGCACCATGAGGAATGCTGCAGCGTTCCCTCAGCATCCGTCATGCTAAGCTTTGGCAAAGGGGAGAGCTGCTAGCAAACAGGCAAGGAGGCAGGAGAGTGCTGAGGCGTTTCTTGGGACCAATACCACGTCAGCTATTTTGGCTCAAGGGGGCGGGGTGGGGTTGCAGGGTGTATAGAGAGAAGACTTGGCTCTAGTCTACTTTGTGCTTCGTGGAGAAGGGAAACAGATTTAACCGATATTTGCCTGAGGCATGTATTCCTCTGACTCTTTAGTGGAAAACATGTAGAAGCAACACAGAACCTCCCCAAATTACAAAAACACATTGGATTTTCTTTATTAAATAGTCATACCACTTCATTGAATTAATTGACTGCCATGTGACGAATGCCAGAAAGCATGCTGGATTCTAATGGGAAGCCCTCCGTGCCCTTTCCACCTGTTTCTTGCAGCTCAATACCAGTGCCTTGCAGATAGCAACCCAGAATGGCCACACAGCCCTTGTCAGCCTTCTCAGGGAGAACGCTAATCTGCACCAGAATGTGACGGTGACGGTGAGTCTATCCCGATCACTCGGGCTCTGATGGTGGCGCTGGGAGGCTGGCCTGTGGGAGATGCTCCTCGCAGATACGCGGTGGGGACGGGTGCTCACAAAGAAGGGATTCTTTCTGGGAAGGCCGACTGACTTCTTTTGGAGACTGAGTCTTAATCTTGAGAAATAAAATCCGAGGAATGAAATTTAGAAAGTCATTGAAGTTCCTGGAGAAAATGAAATCTGTGTGGTTTAAACATTTATATTTGCTATGTGTCTAGAGATGCCATTCTTCTTGTATTAAATTCATCAGTCTGGGCAAATGATGAAGCTGCTGTCAATAGGAAGGAGAAAGATCACTTTCCCTCCTTCAGGAACAATCTTGTTTTTCTTTTGAAAGTCAATCCTTTATGCTGATTTCGGTTTTCTGAAGTTTGAATTGGCTTTGGTAAAACTTACAAAGGTTCTCTGTGCTGGAATTAGATGGGAAACATTCCTCTATTTTTCACCCTGTTTTTCTTTCCTCCTGTGAGAATATTATTTCCTCGGATCTTGCTTAACCATTACTATTTATTGTATTAACTCCAGAGAAGCGATGTGCTTTCAACCATGGCTGGTAGTTTCTGGAGAAGGGCGTTGAGGAATTGGCCCTGAACTTGCCTGGCCCATCCAGAGATGCTTCCTTGTCCTCAGGAGGGGCTGGGCCCCAGCAAGGCCGGTGGTCCAGCAGGGAGGACACTGCCCACTCCCTGGGAGGGGGGATACTTGTTCCTCCTCTTTTTTTTTTTTTTTCATGCTCAGTGTGTCAAGAGGGAAGGTTCCTCCTGAGCAGATGGGGCCTGTGCAGAAAGCCTTCCCTGCACATTGCCCCCTCCAGCCCCATCTGTCTCCCATTTCCCTTGATCACCCTCTGCCCACTCCCACATATGCTCTCCTGCTGCTCTCTACTTTCCTCCAAAGCCCTTACCATAACATGTAATTGTATATTTATTTTGTGACTAAAAAACAAACAAACAAACAAACACCAGTTAATATTTGCTTCCCCCGCTAGACTGGAAGATTCCTGAGAATGGGCCATGCTCACCACTCAGTCCCTAGTGTCCTGAAAAGAGCCTGGGCTTCAGGGTATAGTTCTAGAACGAATGAAGGGGGAAGCTGGTCGCTGGTGAGCAGGTTTGCTGCCCAGCCTTGGGATGGAGATGACTGCTGAGCACGGACTAGGGGTCATCCCTGTGCTGGGCAAGTCGGTTCTCAGAGTATTAGGAAGTGTCTGCAGAAATGAGTCACTTTTTTATATGAAGGAGGAAGCCAGAATGTTTGTATTTGAAATTTTTGTTTCTTTCTGTAGCCTAAGGCGTCCGCCCTTCATTTAGCTGTTATCAACAACCACATCGCCTGGTCGACAGCTTATTAAGTGCGCAGCATGACATTGACGTCTTCAATCAGGTAAGTCAGGCAAGTCAGAACCTGGGGTGTCTCATATGTTCCAGCACAGTGTGTGTTTAGGGGTAGTTTTGATCAAGTTCAAGGCGCTCTAAGATGTCCTGAGAGGAATGTGCACATTCTTTTTATCCTTGTTTTCTCTGTAACCTGCACACAAATACTTGTCTTTTTCAAACACACAAACGGGGCTCTGCCACTACCTTTATTTAATGGGCCTGGCGTTTCTGATAGATGATCAGTAGCTCAGAGGTAAGTTCCCAGAGGCTCTTTAAATGAAAAGCTCCGCCCCCAGTTGGGATGTTGTAATTGGGGGCGAGGGAGGGGAGGTGCTTTGCCACGAGAAGGAAGCTTTGTTTCTCTATGATAGTCCAGGGGGGGGCAAACTTTTTGACTCGAGGGCCACAGTGGGTTCTTAAACTGGACCGGAGGGCCGGAACAAAAGCATGGATGGAGTGTTTGTGTGAACTAATATAAATTCAAAGTAAACATCATTACATAAAAGGGTACGGTCTTTTTTTCAATAGTTTTATTCATTTCAAACGGGCCGGATCCAGCCCGCGGGCCGTAGTTTGCCCACGGCTGTTATAGACAGTATTTTAGCCCAGAGGCAAAATCTTGGAATAAAAATCACCATGATTTCAATCCATGGGAGCAGCATCGAATACCCCATAAAAGGAATCCATCTCTGGCTGGAAGTGGACAGGTGGGGGTGGGAGAGTGAAGAGGGTGGGGATGGGCCTGCCCTCAGGCGGCTGCCCTCTCCCAGGAGCTGCTGGGAGGGAATGGGAAGGGAAGCTCTCTGGAGAGGAGCCCTCCCAGAACCCTGAGGACAGAGACCTCTGGGCTCCCCCTGCCTTTCTGGCTGCCTCTTCCCAGAGAAGCCTGGGCTGTGCCCTGGGGTGGAGCCGGCCAGGTGGGCGAGCGTGCCAGCTCAGCTGCTGCACATCTGTCCACCGGGGCACCCACTCAGATCTGTGTCGTCTTCTCCTTGGAGCTCACCTGTGCCCTGAGCTGATGGAGACCATTGCCCTTCTGTGCCTCCTTACCCGGGACCTTCCTCCTTCCCCATCTTCTATCCCAAAAGTTTGGGGGAAGAAAAGCTCCTCTTGTTCTTAAATATACTTATGTGCTCAGCTATGTTAATGCCCTTTCCTACTAGATCCACTCCAGAGAAGGAGGGTATGCTAGCTACCATCCAGTTATAAAACCAGACTTGATTGTTTTAATTTGTTGTTAGACCAGGAATGCATTTAGTATATGAAAATAAGGAAACATAAATAAGCTAAAAACTTATAATTTATTTGTAATCTCCCCAAAGAAGGAGAACTCTTGTTAGCATTTTGGCGCATCTCCTGCCTCAGACTTACAGCAGCACTGTCACATGAGATTTTACGAGGATTTGACGTTTTACACGTGTGTCTCCCTTCCAAGTTGGATAGGCCTGCGGTAGGTTTGTCAGTGTAAGTGTAGTGTCTGTGGTGATGATCCCCCTGAGGGGCACGCAGCCATCCAAGAGTCTTTAATAACTGCACGTTGATATTAATTATGGGAATGCCCTACGCACATTGGCCTGTGCGCTGGTAGGAAGAGTACTGGGCTTGATTATTGCTCAGCTGTGTAACCTGGGGAAGTTGCTTCCTTTCTCTGGTTTAGGGACGGGGCTACATCACAACCAACATTCTGTCCCAATATTTTAGAAACGTTTCACATCAGCAGTACTTTGGGTGGTAGATTAAGGTGGGTGGCTGCTCATGACTTAAGATATTCTTTGAGACACTCTCATCCTCTTAATAGGAAAATGATTGTTCCAGAAAGAAATGAGAAGTCCTATAGTCTCTTATATGTTACAATGCAGGAAACTTACAAAATAGAAGAGGATGGAAAATAAAAGTAACTTCTGATCCCACTATGTAGATATTATCACTCTTAAGATCATGGATGTATTTTCTTATATAAATTTATATATATATTTGAGCTCAGCTAAGTAAAATGTTGTTTCCTTGTTTGCTAAGGCTTTTAACGTTAAGTAAGTATTTTTTCCATTTTAAAAAATAATATTTGAAACTATTTTTTATTGTGGCAAAATATGCATCACATAACATTCACCTTTTTAACCATTTGTAAATGTACAGTTCAGTGGCATTAAGTATATTCACATTGTTGTGCAACTATCACAACCATTCATCTTTCCCAAACTGCAACACTATTTCCATTAAATAGTAACTCCCCAGACTCCTCCCCTCAGCCCCTGGCAACCACCATTCTGCTTCCTGTCCCTATGAACCTGACTGTTCTAGGCACCTCATATTGAAATCACTTTTTAAAAACTAACTTTAATAGTTGCCTACTATTCCAATATACGGGCATTCCATAGTTCACCTAATACAGTGGTTCCCAATGTGGGGCACATGCCCCACAGGGGGGCAATTTGATTTTGAAGGGGGGCAATTGGAGAATGAGTTATTAACAGTGAATTTTGTGCATTTCTTATGGTTCTAGAGGCCTCATATACAGTGTGTAAAAATATATTGTGACATATTTATGCATTTCAGCTCTCTATTATATGTTCTGAAACTTTATTTGCTATTTTTTCATGTCACTTCATATTATTATTTTTTTAACAGTTTCTTAGTGATTTCTTCCTCAGTACTTCAACTGTCCTTTCATTCTTTTATTTTTTTCTTTCATGGATGCCATGTTCTTTGGAAGCTTGTTTAGACCAAGTTAATGGCCTTTTAGGCTTCCTCCACGTGAATAGGAGTTTACTTTTTGAATAATAAGAATTATATGTCACGGGGTGGGGGGGGTGGCATCGGGATATTAGAGATGCTTAGGTGGGCATGGCCAGAAAGAGGTTGGGAACCACTGATCTAATGAGTCTCCTTGTTTTATTTATTTATTTATTTATTTATTTATTTATTTATTATTTTTTATTAAATCTTTATTGTTCAGATTATTACATTTGTTCCTCTTTTTGCCCACCATAACTCCCCTCCTCCCAGTTCCCACCCCCCCTCCGCCCTCACTCCCCACCCACTGTCCTCATCCATAGGTGCACGATTTTTGTCCAGTCTCTTCCCGCATCTCCCACACCCCTTTCCCCCCCAAAAATAGTCCATTCCCTTTCTATGTCCCTGATTCTATTATAATCACCAGATTATTTATTCACTTGATTCTTAGATTCACTTGTTGATAGATGTGTATTTGTTGCTCATAATTTGTATCTTTACCTTTTTCATCTTCTTCCTCTTCTTAAAGGATACCTTTCAGCATTTCATATAATACTGGTTTGGTGGTGATGAACTCCTTTAGCTTTTCCTTATCTGTAAAGCTCTTTATCTGACCTTCAGTTCTGAATGATAGCTTTGCTGGATAAAGTAATCTTGGTTGTAGGTTCTTGGTATTCATCACTTTGAATATTTCTTGCCACTCCCTTCTGGCCTGCAAAGTTTCTGTTGAGAAATCAGCTGACAGTTGTATGGGTATTCCCTTGTAGGTAACTGAGTTTCTTTCTCTTGCTGCTTTTAAGATTCTCTCTTTGTCTTTTGCTCTTGGCATTTTAATTATGATGTGTCTTGGTGTGGTCCTCTTTGGATTCCTTTTGTTTGGGGTTCTCTGCGCTTCCTGGACCTGTAAGTCTATTTCTTTCACCAGGTGGGGGAAGTTTTCTGTCATTATTTCTTCAAATAGGTTTTCAATATCTTGCTCTCTCTCATCTTCTGGCACCCCTAGAATTCTGATGTTGGTACGCTTGAAGCTGTCCCAGAGGCTCCTTACACTATCTTCGTATTTTCGGATTCTTTTTTCATTTTGCTTTTCTGGTTGGGTGTTTTTTGCTTCTTCGCATTTCAAATCTTTGCCTTGATTCTTGCGCTCCTCTGGTCTGCTATTGGGAGTCTGTATAGTATTCGTTATTTCATTCTGTGTATGCTTAATTTCTAGTTGGTTCTTTATCATAACATCGAGGGTCTCATTAGATTTCTTGAGGATCTCACTACATTTATCGACGGCTTCTAGACAGTTCTTAAGAGACCTTAAATGTGTGGTTCTGAATTCAATATCCTCCATTGACAATTTTGTCCTGTTTCTTTGTCTCCGCATTTTTTATGCTTTCTTGGTGCACCCCCTAGTGGTCTTTGTGCGCAGTCTTGTTGTAGTTAAGCCTTGATTGTTGTTGGCAATACCGGGGGTGATTTGACCTCCAGGCTAACTGGCTATGAGAGTCCCGAGTCTCCTTGTTAAACATGCAACTTCCTATCCGTTTTTCACTGTCATAAACAGTACTGCCATGAATGTCCCCTGCGTGTACTTAAGAATATGTGATCTTATCTGTTTTTCCTGATGTTGATATAGAACACTATTTTCCCTTTGTCTTGTCATTATGCAAGTTTTTCCCCTTCTGAACAAGCTTGGCTCACAGTTTTGAAATTTCTCATGGCAAAGGCAGCAGACTGCTTTGCACGTAGCTGCCGACCTTGGAAACGTGGATGTGGTGGAAACCCTGCTGAAGGCAGGCTGTGATCTGAAGGCTGTGGATAAGGTAACTTCATGGACTTCACTCTGCAGCTGTGATGGTTGCTGAGAACGCCCTGTTGGCTGGAAGCCTTGAGCAGCAGCATAGCCTTTGTGAAATGGACACAAACTAGAGAAACCTTTGTCTTGATAATCAGTAAAGCATCCCAAGATAAATCAGTAAGAATTTTTACTCTGAACAATAAAATGTGTTTTTAAAATTCAAATTATTTATTAATTTTTTGAAAAGATTACAGATTCACATGGTGCAATATATATAATTAGTAAAGGTTTGTCAGTAAAAATTTCCCGCCCACCCCTGTCCCTGTTTGTCTGGTTCCCATACTACCCTTGACATATGTATCCATTATCATACATTTCTCTGTTCTTTCTAGAGTTTCTTTCTGCATAGGTAAGCAAACATAAATATATTTTACTCTTCTTTTATTCCTCTGTCCTTTTTACACAGTGGTGATGTACCTCTACATATTGTTCTGCATGTAGCGTTTTTGCTTTAACAATATAAAATGGTGATGGTCCCATATTAGTACGTGGAGAGTTCATCCTTTTTTACACAAGTGCATAATACAGTGTGGTATGGACATATGGTAATTTAGTCCTCAGCTGATAGCCATTTAAGTTGTTCCTAAGCTTTTACTGTTATAAACAGAGCTGCAATAAACATACTCATGCATGTCTAAACTTTTTATTTTAAAAAGTTTTTAGAACCAAGATGGCGGCATAGGTTAACGCCGGAGTTTGCTGCTTTGAACAACTACTTCAAAAGTGAAACCAAAAAACGGAAGGGACATCACCCAGAACCACAGGAACGCTGGCTGAGTGGAAGTCCTACAACTAGGAGGAAAGAGAAAAGCACACGGACACTCAGAGGAGGCGCAGTGCTGAAGTCAAATTCTGAGGTGCAGAGTGCGCGGAGCGAGCTGGCGGCGGAGGGCGCGGTTGGCGTTTTCAATCGGGAGGGAGTCGCAGACTCTGAGCTCCAGATCCGGGCGAGTCTTTAGGGACCCAAACTCAAACGGGAGAAGCGGGACTGTCTGGCTTCGGTCAGAGTGAGTGCAGCTTTCTCTCCGAGCTTTGCAGCGGGTGCTGGGACTCAGAGAGGCAGAGCCCCTGGGGACAGGACTGAGAGCCGCCATAACTGCTCTCTCCGGCCCACCCTGTTGATCCTGTGCGACCCGCCCCACCCAAGCCCTGCACAGAGGCATTTGCCGGATAGCCTCAGGCAAAGGCTAGATTGGCACCTCCCTAGAGGACAGAAGTTCTCTCCCTGCTGACACAGCTGATTCTCATAGCCACTTGGCCTAGAGGTCAAACCCTCCCTGGGATTAGCTACAACAATCAAGATTCAACTATAAGACTGCGAACAAAGACCACTAGGGGGTGCACCAAGGAAGCATAACAAAATGCGGAGACAAAGAAACAGGACAAAATTGTCAATGGAAGATATAGAGTTCAGAACCACACTTTTAAGGTCTCTCAAGAACTGTTTAGAAGCTGCCGATAAACTTAATGAGATCTACACGAAAACTAATAAGACCCTCGATCTTATATTGGGGAACCAACTAGAAATTAAGCATACACGGACTGAAATAACGAATATTATACAGACTCCCGACAGCAGACCAGAGGAGCGCAAGAATCAAGTCAATGATTTGAAATGCGAGGAAGCAAAAAACACCCAACCGGAAAAGCAAAATGAAAAAAGAATCCGAAAATGCGAGGATAGTGTTAAGGAGCCTCTGGGACAGCTTCAAGCGTACCAACATCAGAATTCTAGGGGTGCCAGAAGATGAGAGAGAGCAAGATATTGAAAACCTATTTGAAGAAATAATGACAGAAAACTTCCCCCACCTGGTGAAAGAAATGGACTTACAGGTCCAAGAAGCGCGGAGAACCCCAAACAAAAGGAATCCAAAGAGGACCACACCAAGACACATCATAATTAAAATGCCAAGAGCAAAAGATAAAGAGAGAATCTTAAAAACAGCAAGAGAAAGAAACTCAGTTACCTACAAGGGAATACCCATACGACTGTCAGCTGATTTCTCAACAGAAACTTTGCAGGCCAGAAGGGAGTGGCAAGAAATATTCAAAGTGATGAATGCCAAGAACCTACAACCAAGATTACTTTATCCAGCAAAGCTATCATTCAGAATTGAAGGTCAGATAAAGAGCTTCACAGATAAGGAAAAGCTAAAGGAGTTCATCACCACCAAACCAGGATTATATGAAATGCTGAAAGGTATCCTTTAAGAAGAGGAAGAGGAAGAAAAAGGTAAAGATACAAATTATGAACAACAAATATGCATCTATCAACAAGTGAATCTAAGAATCAAGTGAATAAATAATCTGATGAACAGAATGAACTGTTGATTATAATAGAATCAGGGACATAGAAAGGGAATGGACTATTTTTGGGGGGGAAAGGGGTGTGGGAGATGTGGGAAGAGACTGGACAAAAATCGTGCACCTATGGATGAGGACAGTGGGTGGGGAGTGAGGGCGGAGGGTGGGGCGGGAACTGGGAGGAGGGGAGTTATGGGGGGGAAAAAAAGAGGAACAAATGTAATAATCTGAACAATAAAGATTTAATTAAAAAAAAGTTTTTAAATGGTAAAATACACAAAACATAAAATTTACCATCTCGATCATTTTTAAGTATGCAGTTGAGTATTGTTAAGTACCTTCTCACTGTTGTGCAGCCAATCTCTAGAACCTTTTCATCTTGCAAAACTGAAACTCTATGAACAACTGCCCATTTCCTCCTCCTCCCTTCGTCCCTACCCAGGCCCTGGCAACTACCATTCTACTTGTCTCTATGAATTTGACTGCTCTAGGTACTTCATATACGTGGAATCCTACAATACTTGACTTTTGTAATTGGCTTTTTCACTTAGCATAATGTCCCCAAGATTCATGCATGGTGTAGCATGTGTTAGAATTTCTTTTATTGTATACCAGAGGCCCAATGCACGGATTCGTGCACTGGTGGGGTCCCTCGACCTGGCCTGCGGGAATCGTGGACCTCCACACTGCCACAGCCCAGCCTTACCTGCTAGCTCGTTGGGCTCCAGTCTGCTGTCCACGACGATCCCGCACAGCACGAAGTAGTGCACGAAGTGGCATGTGGCCAGGGAGGAGCCCAAGCCTGAGCCTGGGCTGGGTGCCAAGCCTCTCCCGCTCATCCTATCCCCGCTGTGCCTGGGTACGCAGGGGGTGTTCGTGGGAGAGGCTTGTGCCATAGCTGTGCTCACCAGCCATCAGCCTGGGCGTCTGACGCCCATCTGTCAGCTGAGCAGAGCTCTGGCTGTGGGAGTGCACTGACCACCAGGGGTCAGCTCCTGCATTGAGCATCCTCCCCCTGGTGGTCAGTGCGCGTCATAGCGACCCGTCAGTTCTGCTGTTTGGTTGATTTGCATTTTAGGGTTTTATTTGAACATTTGGGTTGCTGCCACCTTTTGGCTATTATGGGGACTTGTTTGATGAAGGAATGCAGGCTCAGCCGTTGGAGGGTAGCGGGATGACTGTCCATGAGCTTTACTGAATGATGGAAAAGCTACAGACTGCTGGTGGCAGCCCTGTGAGTTGCTCACACACGCCATCTTCCTTCAATCCTCACATGTCTTCTGTGAAGGGGACAAAAAAACCCTACTTTTTAAGACAAGATTTGAGAAATGTTAATGACAGCAGGGGCACACACATAGTAAGAGCCTGTCTTCAAAGCCACGGCTCCTGGCTGCTCGATTGTCCGGTGCTTTCCCGTCTTGTCTTCTCCCAGACGGTTCACCAGCTCGGCAAATCCCTAACTCCCAGTGCAATCACCCTACTCTACTTCCGCATCACACATTTCACACTTTTAGGATTGGAAGTAGATATGCTATTTTACTCTTCTCTGTATGTCACTTTTTAAAATTAACTCTTTTTTCTGATAATAAAAATAATACAGTTCCGCTGTCGACAATCTGGAAAGCATAGAAAAGCATAAGGAAAACACAACCACCCATAATTCCATGACTTAGGTGGCACCTCACGAGTTGTAGCTCATTAGCTTCTAGTAACATTTAGGATTAGTATTAACATCTAGTGTTAGTCTTTTCCTATGCTTTCTTTTTGTACTTTATTCTACTCTTTCATTAATATATAACACCTCCAGGGCAGCCTTGGGGGGCGGAGAATCTATGTAGCATTGCAGGGACTTCATGTTGGGTCCCTTGGTGATAGTGGACTGGCTATTTGAGTAAACACTGTTAATACTACGACTTGACTTTGTTTTC
The DNA here is from genome assembly GCF_963259705.1 of Myotis daubentonii. Classification (NCBI taxonomy): domain Eukaryota; kingdom Metazoa; phylum Chordata; class Mammalia; order Chiroptera; family Vespertilionidae; genus Myotis; species Myotis daubentonii. The sequence goes on along the minus strand of NC_081843.1, from coordinate 76,286,443 downwards.
AGAACAATAGCCCACAGTTTACTAGACCTCACAATTGATTTCCCCAGATTTTCCTTCTCCTCCTCTTTCTTTCCTCTCAGGGCCTAGAATATAGTTGGGACCAAACACATATTGAATTAATAAATAAAAGTTACCTTTTCTATCTGCTCCCACAATTTCTACCAAAGATAAGTGACTGTTTCCGACTCAATTAAGACCTGGATGGGAAGAAAGGAGCCAAGGTTTGGTATACATTTGACTTTCCCAGAAGCCTGTTCTCTGGGCCTGAGCTATCTCAAGGCTCCCCGGGGCCTTCCACCCTCAGTGGCGTAAGTGTTTGGATTTCCACTCCAGCACTCACGCTGGGGGAAGGGTTTCTTTATAAAAAATACATATTTTTAATGACTTCAGAGAGGAAGGAAGAGGGATAGAGAGATAGAAACATCGTTGATGTGAGAGAATCATTCATTGGCTGCCTCCTGCATACCCCACACTGGGGATCGAGCCCTCAACCTGGGCATATGCCCTTTCCAGGAATTCAACCGTGAACTCCTGGTTCATAGGTCAACACTCAACCTGGCCATGCTGGCCAGGCCCAGGAAAGGTTTTCTATGAGCCTGAAAACTGGCTCTCAGAATGCTGCCTTCCCCAAATAGGCTAATTATGGTGATGCCAATGGCTTTACAAGCCAGAATTTAGACAATGTATACTTAGAGGCTTGCTAAATGCCTGCAATGTGCAGTTCTTCCTAATTTCATTACTGTCTCTTTTGATTAGAAGGTGATTACTTTCAGCCCTAATTTTTAGGCTCACCTGGGTCTTAGTGCCTGCCCTAACAGCCAAATCATTTGGGTTGCTGGGAGTTGCAAGTAGTCAGATGTGAGAGAATTATTGGGATAAATTTCTGGATCCCTAAGCATAGAAACATAGGTTCCTGTGATTGGAACTTCTTCTTGGGTTATGTCTGACCATTCATTTTAATTTTTGTCAGGATTCTTGAGCAAATTTTTCATGGGTCATTGGCAAAACAAAGGGAACTGCCCCTTTTTGCTCAGGAAAATAAAATGTAGAGACGTCTAGATTGTGTACTGCATAACATCGAGGGGGAATCATCTAGAGCACACTGCTTGCAAATCTGTGTGCCTGGCTGTGAGCTACATCCATCCTGACAAAGGCGTGCCTTCTGTAACTTATCTAAGGTACCATAGCAGCTCCAGGCCACTCCTGCCCCAAATTATGTCTAGAATAGCCCTTATTTACCAGACTATTTGGCTAAGATTTCCAACCTCGTCCTTGGTTAGAGGCAATGTGATATAATAGAAACTAATGAGCCCGGCAAGCTGAGTTCTGTGCTATGAATTAGTCACGTTGTCATGAGTGACGTTACTCTGAATATAATCTAGCCTTTCCTGTCTTATTACCCTTCCTAACGCACGGCTTCTGCTTCCTGGGCTAAGGTGGCTGTTGGAGCTCCTACCGCCATGCCAGCATTCCACTCAGGAGGAGGAGGAAAGGAAGGAGAGTGAAATCCCTCCTCTATTTAAAGATACTTCCCAGAAGTGGCATGTACCGCTGGCCAGAACTCAGTACAAGGGAGACTAGGAATTGTTTGGAGTGGCCAAGTGCCCAGCCATAACCAGGCGGTCTCTTCCTATAGAAGAAAGGAAGGAAAGGCTATGGAGGGGTGGGGGCATGGCCGCTTACTAAAGCCTCTGCCACAGGTCGAGTCTGCCTTTGGAGGAGAAAAGGTACAATCATGTAATTTATTTGCTGAGCACATCCCAGGGCAGTGAGCCAGGGAGAACCCGGGGGGTATTGGAGAAATGTTTGGGTTCTCATTGGTAGAGCACGTGTGAAATATTACTTGTTGATCGTGAGTCCCTAGCCCAAACTCTTACCCTTGCCCATGACCCAGCACCAGACACGATCAATATCTAGCATTTCTTGGACAATTTACATGTGTCATGCATGATATGTCCTAAGGGCATTACATACATTATCTTATATACCTCTCACCACGACACCATGAAGTAGTTATTGAGATGGAGAGCAGCTAAAGACTGGCCCAAGTTCACCCTGCAAGGAAGCAGTAGGGTTAGGATTTGAACCCAGGCTCCCTTGTTCTAAAACTAGAGCTCCTACCTACCCAGTGGTTCTCAACCTTCCTAACGCCTCGACCCTTTAATACAGTTCCTCATGTTGTGGTGACCCCCAACCATAAAATTATTTTCGTTGCTACTTCATAATTGTAATTTTGCTACTGTTATGAATTGTAATGTAATTATATATGTGTTTTCCGATGGTCTTAGGCGACCCCTGTGAAAGGGTCGTTCGACCCCCAAAGAGGTCGCGACCCACAGATTGAGAACTGCCTAGTAACTAGGCCATCCCACCTGACACTTTCATTTTTAACTTTCAGCAAGGGAAGACTGCCTTGGTGGTGGCCTCCCAGAGCAACCACAGCCTTGTTGTGGACATGCTCATAAAAGCAGAGATACTATGCCTGGAGAGAGGCAAGGAAGGACGATACATTAAAAATGCATTTTTTTGTAGTGACATTTCCTTAGCCAAGGCATCACCTCTGTTTTCTTTGGGGGTGGGGAAATAGTGGGTTGTGACAGAAGCAAGGGACACAACACTGTAACATCCCTCACATTTCCTGTGTCAGGCAGACAGTACTCACATACTGAGAACAGCGGGTAGTAATGAATCTGACAGTCTGAAAAGAAAACCCCAGGATAGACCTAGAGGGCTCTCGCCTGCAGGGAGGTGTTGCAGTGTCTGATGGACCTGCTGAGAATAGCTCCCTAGTAAGGGAGTAGTTGCAATAGTGCTCTCCTGTGGACATTCTGATAATAGCACCCTATTAAGGGATTCCTTGTTTTTTTGTCTCCATCTTGAATGACAAAAATGATCCAATGATAGATAACATTGAAAAGGTCGTCCTGGTTACCCCCTTACCAGTTATATCTGAAAATATTTGCTCTGAAATAAGGCAATAAGCAGAAAATATCTAAAATCATTTGATACCATTACTTTCAATTTAGAAGCATGGTGAGAGCTCCAGGGACGCACCAACCAACTTTCCTCTGACATTCAAGCAAGATCACAGCCAGGAGACCAGGCATATTGACAGTCTTCTCTGCAACCTGGCTTACTGTCAGCTGAAGGCCAGCGAGTGGCAGAGGCCAGCCCGAGCATGGAACTTCACAGATGACCAGATCAGAGCCGTCGAGGAGCAGTGGTCAGGTGAGCACCCCCAGGTGATGTGGGCAGAGGCATTCAGTGTTGGGAACAGCAGTCCTTCCTGGTGGCAGCTCTTCCAGGTAAGTGCCAGGGACACAGACTCGGGGCTCTCTCAGAGGATGCCAAGACTCCAGCTCTCAGAACTAGTGAGGTCACGTCAGCTGGAGTCCTTAGCTTTGCTTTTTAATGATTTGGCCCAAACCTAGGAAAGATAGAAAGCTTGTTTGGCATTAATCAACCAATTAACTTTATAAACAAAGAAGCCAACACTTTCCTTGGGAAAACTTTCTACTTATAGCAATTCCCATGTGTGGGTATCATGAGATGTGAACAAGCCCCATGCTGTCGTTGACTTGCACCGCTGATTGCTGGGGACTGTAGACACAGAAACACATCCCCTGACCCCGTGCTACTTGTACCACAAGTGACGGTGCTTTTTATGGCTAATTCTAGGACACATTTTCATGTGAAGAAAAAGGGAAAATATTGAATATTGACTATAGTTTCTGAAAAGAATTCTTTGTTATTTCTCCTTTGTTGCTAATTAGACATATATGTTCTGTGAAGTCTTTAGGAAAGTTGTCTTCTGGAAAGCGCTCTTGGCCCAAAGAAATGGTTTGGAAATATAGTGTGCCCTCTGAGTACTTGCCATCAGAGTAGGGGGCGTTTAAAATGTTTCAGGCTAACACTGCAGAGTGCCTACACGGGGCCTACCTCTGCCAGGTGAGGGTCCCTTGGCTCAGTAAGCCATGGCACGTTTGATGCAGTTTGAACCCTCGTTGGCATGATAACAGTAACATTTACAATCCACTTATATTGTGATTCCGGTAGTGGCACCAGGAAGTTGGTGGACTTTTGAACAGAGGCATGGCAAGTTAATGATGGTATTTAAGGAAAATTAGTTGGGCAAGGGCAAGATCAGAGGGTTCACCTAGGAGTACGTTCTTTATGTGCACAGTTCACTCTCCCTGAAACGCTGGTCCCTCCAACAGTCTGTCCCATGAACTTCCTCCCCGAGCTCAGGCCCAGCTCCTGGGCACACACTCCACTGAGCCAGAAGCCTGTCCTGTGTTTGACTGTGACCTCCTACTGCAGTGGCAGTGGCTTCTCATCTCCACATCCCAGCACGTCCCCCACACTTCTCAGGGGTTAGGTATCCAGGGAGTACTAGTATTTGCCCAGCACTCACTGGTCCAGAGAGGGGAGGGAATGCAGACTTCCACCAAAAACTGGAGTGGCAGGTTGCTACCTGCTGCTGCTCAGAGTGTGGGTAACGGGCAGCAGCAGCAGCAGCAGCACCCGAGAGCTTCTTAGACATGCAGGTCGTCACCCCAGAATGACTGAGTCAGAACGTGCATTTTAACAAGATCCCCAGGTGGTATAGACACTTTAAATTTGAGTTTAAAAAGCTCCACATTTCATTAAGATTGTCCCTTCCCACAGGGCAGGGATGCGGCTGTGAAATCTTGAGTCCGCTCCTCTGGGCTGTGTCAAGCACAGTGGGTGCATGGCCAGTGCTGGCGTGAGTCCCCACGCTGGTCGCCCTAAAGCAGCACCAGTGGGGGCAGCTGGAAGGGCTCTCCTCCCCTGGGGCTTTGATCTCACCATCACCAGAAGAGCAGCCGCAGAGGAGTTAGTTAGACTGGAGATCCCAGGCACAGAGAGACAGCAGCAGCAGGTGGTGTTTTGCCTCTGACCTTGTGTGTGTGGCACAGGACAGGACAGCTTCCGTGAACACGGCCGCAGGGCTCTGCTCATCTGGCGGCATGGGGCCCTGATGATGCAGGCCGCGCCGGTCAGGCACCTGTACGAAGACCTGGTCCGCACAGGTTTCCAAGAACTAGCTGGTGAGTGACAGTTTTCAATAGACACACACTCCTGGTCCCTTGAAATGTTAGGGGGCCGTTGGCAGAGACACTGCCCTGAACAGCAACGGTCCCAGCTTGGGATTCACTGGGGCTCAGTCAGCATAGGCAGCTTCTTTGGTGAGTGACTCAATGAGTACTTGTTCTGTTTTTTCAGTCTTCAGTGTTAAGTGCGCATTTGAAAAAAGTACAGGAGTATTTTTATCTACGTGTGTGTGCGGGGGGGGGGGGGGGAGGGGGAGAATGGGGGAGGTGACAGGGGGACAGGAACGCTGAACTAGGTCATAAGGATAGTTCTCCACCACCAAGAATTGTCTCGCTCCAGGTGCTACTTGGCCCCTGTTGGGATACGGCAAGTTAGTGCATTTAAAAATGTCATCTCCAGGTTGAAAGAAAGAGCAGGCAGCCTGTTGCTTTGCCAGCTGAGGTTAGTGCTAAAAATTACTCTGCCAAAGATTATCTTGTCAGGGAAGATGCTTTGAAAACTTATCAATAAATTAGGTGGTGTTATAACTTACATGTAATCATAACCATTCATGCAAAATATGGCAACATCTGCCATTCTTTTTCATGATGCGGCTTTACCTGAAGCTGAGACCATACTTCCACAAATCAGACACCTGATCCAATATTGAGTTTCAAGTATAAGGAATAGTGCCTGGACGATGCCTACTTTCCATGACATTGTCCTCATAGCACTGGGCAAGTGTATCCATAAGAACTCCCAGGGAGTGCCTAGAGGCATGTTCTGAAGGGATGCAGGGCATGGGCTCTGAACTTCATGTCTGCACGCCAATGCTAACAAGCTGTGTGACCTTGAGACGTTCTGTAATCTCGCTGTGCCAGTGTTCTCGTTTATTAACTAGGAAAAAAGGCATCTGGCGAAGGGCTGTTGTGGGATTAAGTGTGTAATAGTGCCTGGCACATAGTAAGTGCTTAATAAATGTTAGCCATTAATAATAAATGTCATGCTATTTTTTTCCAGAAAAGATCCGTCAGTTCAAAAGTGAAACTCAAAACCCAAGAAATGTACAGTTTCATAAATGCCTAGAGAAATTGTATTTAAATGATTTCCCACTCAGCATCCAGTCCTTTGAAGTTCAGCTCTTGAATGCCATGAAGTCCCTCTGGCAGGATTGATTTTCAGCTATGAGGATGGTGGAAATAGATCCCTAGCAGATGAAAAAGTGGTATTCTACTTCCCAACCACTCAACTGAAAAGTCAAAAAACACTTCTGGCTTCTGCTTAAGGCAAGTTGTATATGATTTTCCCATTTCTGTCATTTGATGTAACATATGTGATAGCATAATATAGGAGGATTTTGTACCTCATGTTTTAGAAAAATATGATGGTGGGAGCAGCATCATGGCATACAGGAAAACCGGGATTTTAAGATACACATGGTTTTGAGTCGTGATTGTGCCACTTTTTAATTATGAAACTTTGGGCATTCTAATATTCAAATTTCCAAATCTCCAGTTTCCTCCTTTATAAAAATGGGAGAAATACCTGCCATAGCAGTTTGGTGAGGAAGGGAGAATGCCTGTAGGCTCATGTCCATAGTATTGACCTCATTAACTGTTATTTCTCTTGTGAGTGAAACTGGCTTTGGAAATTACGGTCACTGTTGGCTTTAAATAACACATATGTGTGGTATGTATGGAAAGGCCAGAAGTATGTATACCAATATTTCTTATCTCTTGGTGACTTAATTATAGGTGACTTTATTTTCTTTGTACTTCTTGGTACTTTCCAATTTTTTCCACAATGAACATGTATTATTTTTGTAATCTGAGAAAGTTATTTATTAAACATGAAATCAAGTACCAATTTATGGCAGTTTATATGCACCTATTCATTATAATTTAAGTCTCTCCATTTTCAAATTCTGATTCTAGGTCTATAAGGCCAGAAATAATATCATGAGCAATTTCAATCCAGTTATTCTATCATGAATTTATAGTTCTACATCTTGGCCCACTTAATGTTATGTTTAGAACAGTTAATATGTTCACATGATTCCTAAGTTTTAACAAAGGTGTTCAGTGAAAAGTCTTGTCTCCATCTGTTCTTCTGTCTGGCCAGTTTCTACTGACTTTGCTACTCCTCTTCCTGCCCCCCACCCAAATCAGGGCAACCTCTTTATAGAAAAATAAATATGAATGCATACTCTTATTGTATAAAGTGTTTTAATTGTGGAATTTACGTTAACTTAGGCTAACACTAATTACTTGATGCTTTATACCACATAGTTTCCAGAACTTAAAAAAGATTTATAATATTCTTCATTACAGTATTCATAATATTGACTTCAGTTTGTCCACATGGTTATGGCTCCTAATTGTAATTGAGGTTCTTAAAAAAGCGGAGCCTGAAGCCAGTGTACGTGCCACTGCTTCTTTCAGGAATGCGAACTCAAGGGAGCAGGAGTGAAGGAAAAGGGGTGGTATGGCGACGGAGGGAGAGCCTAGAACAGGATGAATTACCATACTAGCCACCACTTGGTATTAAGCACAACTTATTTGACCTCAAGGGTACTCTTTTCAAAGAGATGAGAGATGGGACGGCTATGCATAGCGGGGAGAAAGGAAGACTTGATCTGTTTACCACAATCGGTGTTAATTCAGGGCTGCATGAGTGGACTGCAAATGGAGCCTGCCTGTCCCTCCTGACTGGACTGGGAGGGGAGGAAGCCCTCGGGGAGAGGAAGGGGGCAAGGAGATTGCCCTCTGTACAGGCAGCAGATGAGGTGCTGTTGGTTTGTGTTTGTTGTAACCCACGAGCTGTTTGCCACAGTAGGAGCTGGGCCAGAACCCAGAACAAGTTTGGCATAAGAAGGATCTAATACTCTAAGACATGGCCAGATACTTCTAATAATTCAGAAAAGCCCTGATTTGCCCCTTTAGAAAATGGGATAGCTGATGTCCTGTTAACAATGTAAGGACATAAGAAAAACTGTTTCCTGCAACACAATTAGAGCATAGAACTAGGTCATGTTCAAAATGGAAGAGGCTTCAGATTATTAAATCTATCCACTCCTGTTAACAATACGGAAATTGAGGCCCTAGACCAGGGGTGGGCAAACTTTTTGACTCGAGGGCCACAATGGGTTCTTAAACTGGACCGGAGGGCCGGAACAAAAGCATGGATGGAGTGTTTGTGTGACCTAATATAAATTCAAAGTAAACATCATTACATAAAAGGGTACGGTCTTTTTTTTTTTAGTTTTATTCATTTCAAACGGGCCAGATCCGGCCCGCGGGCTGTAGTTTGCCCATGGCTGCCCTAGACAGATACTTCAGAATCTACTCATGTTTTATGCACCCATAAGTACTTTAACCCAGGCAGCCAGCAACGAATCATTAGAGGCCTGGTTCTGTACTGCTTCGTCAGTTTTGCCCAGATGGTTTCTTCCTATTGGCCAGCATTGGAAAGTCTCTATGCAGGCTTGGAAGATTTGCCGAGTTGCCCAGGGCTACACCACTCCAGGACACTGGATGTTTAGAGAGAACAATATTGATTCCAAACTGAGGTTTCCAAAGAGGCAAGGAAGAATATCAGAAATAGGATCATTCTAATAGAAAATTTTCTTTTGATGTTTCTGTAACTGTGTTTTTGTGCTGGTAAATTTTTTTCCTTTTAACATCAAAAATTATTCATAGGTGTTGCCATTTCCCCGTTTTTAATTGCTGGACTACTAGAAAATGAAGATAAATACACTACAGTCACAAAAAACTGTGATATAAATATCACTACTCTTGGTCTTTATCTTTTTCACTTAAATACCTTAGTTTCAATTAGTTTTAATAATTTTTAAAATAAACTTCTCTTAAAGTTTACTTAGTAACCTTGGAAATGATTCAGCTTTGTGGAATAATGTCGAGAAAACAGGATTTATATACTTTGATGATATAATCAGCCACAGGCTGAGCCTATTAAAAAATATAGTCCGGTTTTTTAATTTAAAAAAGTTTTACTTAATTGCTTAAATTAAAAAAATAACATTAAAATAATCCTACATATTATTTTACAAAGGATGGTGTGGCTTGAAAAAGTCTCTTATAATTCTGAAAAGGTGAACATGATGTATCCATGATGTTCTAGAAATATGGAAAAATTTGAAACTAAAGACTTCTAATCCTTGGTAAAACCAGAGCACTTAAAAGATCTTAATATGAATGTATTCATTTCAGTCAACCACTTTGATGGAATGAACGCTTGTGAGAGACTGGGTGTGAGTCGATCTAGTTCCGAGAGATCTGGAAGCTGAGGTAGTACTTTCAGGATGAATAGTCCGGGGGTATTTTGCTGCAGCAGCTTGAGGAATGGTTTGCTGAAAAGATAAAAATCTTTTTTAATAATCCTATAAAATTACACATATTAAATGTCATTTTATCATTTATAATTTAACCCAACATTTGTTAAGTGTCAAGCAATGAATTGAAGTAGTGGTTACAACAAGTGGTGATCCTTTTCCATAAGAAACCCACAGCCAATTAGACTGATGTGCTCAATACCCGTAATTTATGTGAGAGGAGCACAGAGAGAGCCATGGGAGCATTCATTTCTCAAGGAGGACTCAACTGGATGGAATCATATGCTTACAGAGGCGAAGTGCAGAAAGGGACTTTGTGGTGTCTGGAAGAAGGGTCCTACCCCCCAAGCCCTCCACTGGGATATGTGGAGTCCAGTCCTGGGGAACATGTAAGGGATCCAGTCTGGTCCTTGCTTCAAACCAGCATAAAGCAGGCCTGTCATATTTCACCTGGGAACTGACTAAACCTTTTATGGTGACACACGAGGAGGACTTCTCAGAGGCCTGGTGCTCCCTTCACATGGACCACAACTTTCTAAATAAAGAAATAAGTAGAGACTAGGGACACATGTTGAGGGGAGGACATGCACACTGCCTCCGAGCTCAGAGGAACATCTTAGACATGAGCACTGATGCATTAAAGTCAGGACACATCTGCCTTCATCTATACATGCAGATGTTCAAGTTCGTATTATGTACATAAGTTCACATTACACGTATACATCTGTGTAATATGTACACATGTAAGGCTTTCCTGTATTATACCCAATACAGCTTCTCAGTAGGCCATAGAGGGATGTGTTACACAGATGAGTTCTCAGTTCATGTCACTGACTAGCACATGTAGGTTCTGATTAGGGTCTCCCACTTAGAAAAGCCATCTCTAAAATACTTGAAGTAAAATTATATATATTTGATCAAAACATTCATTATGCATTTCAAAAGCTCTATGATACAGATATGCATGTCTTCATTTTAGATTTTGTTTTAAAAATAAGAGCTCCTCTTTAAGGAAATGGAAAAATAACCTCCTTAAATATTTTTATACTATATGTTTCTTTGTATATAAATTAACTGGGTAATCATAACAAATGGGAGATATTCTTGCCACTACTATGAAATTTTAGTTGCTAACCACCTAATCTGACCCTGTCGAAAGAAGTATTTTTCTTTGGGGGGGTTTGGCAAGAGGAACTGTAGAAATAGATTCACATTACCATGGGTATCATGATCTACAAAATCCAGTAGAGAATGAAGTAGCACCAGAAGCAAGCAATTAACCAGCAGATGGCGCTAAAGTGTCAGAGACCTGATTACTGGTTTATTAGTAATAACTTTCTGGTAATTCTGGATCTTGATTCTTGGGAAAAATGAAAAATTGTAGAGAGGCTCGCCATCATGTCTGTCACATATCCAAGTCAGGTAACAATGGGAGCAGTTGTGGCTTTCTAATTCATGGTCAATTATTGGAGAAGCACTGCACGTGCAAAGGGCAGCTTGTGTGATAAACTCAGAAACACGTTACAAGTCTTTACTTCCTTATTTTTCTGTAAAATATGAATTTCTATTGTTAATCTAAAAACAAAAGGCTATCTAAATTAAAAATAAACATGTGTAGTCTCTTTAAAGCCTTCAACTTTTTAAAAAAAATTATTTTGTGCTTTTTATTGCTGTTATTTTTCTCCATTGATTTTTAGAGAGAGTGGAAGGGAAGGGGAGAGACAGAGAGAAACATCGATGTGAGAGAGACACATTGATTGGTTGCCTCCTGTACATGCCCCAACCAGGGCTGGCGATTGAACTGCAACCAGGTACATGCCCTTGACCCGGAATCGAACCCAAGACCTTTCAGGCCTTGGGCCAATGCTCTAACCACTGAGCCCACTGGCCAAGGTGAGAGAATTCTCTTTGAAAATCAATCCTGTTTCTCTTTGGGAATATGATGTTACTTTTAAAAATTAAACTTTTTGAGGTAATTCTTGAGTACAAGAAATAACGCAGAGGTATTCCTGTATCCTTTTAAAAAATATATATTTTTATTGATTTCAGAGAGGGAGAGGAAGAGAGAGATTGAAACATCAATGATGAGAGAGAATCATTGATTGGCTGCCTCCTGCACGCCCCCTACGGAGGATTGAGCCTGCAACCCGGGCATGTGCCCTTGACTGGAATCAAACCTGGGACCCTTCAGTCCGCAGGCTAAGGCTCTATCCATTGAGCCAAACCAGATAGGGCTCCTGTATCCTTTTCTAGCAATTTTTATTTGCTTTTGGTTTTACAGTTTACAAATTGCCTTTCTACAACATTATTTCATTTAATCCTGAATTCTGACAATAAACCATAAGAGCTAAGTACTCTTTGACTCACATTTTACACAAGAGAAAAAGAAGGCTCAACTATTTTCCTTGTTTTATATATGATCACAAAGGCAATAAGTAGCATAATTGGGGCATTAACTTGTTTTGTTGGATTTTTTTTGCTTAAATTCCATGGAGGTACCAACTTTTTCCAAACTAGAAATATGATGACAATTGTATTGAAAAAGGGGAAGAAGAATTTAAAATAAGGAGCAAAAATTTAATAAATTATAAAAGTAGGGAAGTAGTTCTTGTAATAAAAACCTGCTACATGAATAGCTAGTTAATAAGCTAACAGTTTTTGCCTCTTTTTAAAATGAATGAGAAATCATTTCTATATTTTATCCTTCTGGCCACTGACACACTGTGTTGCTTTTTGTATTTGATCATTTTTACACTGTTGAGAAGAAATAATGTTTCTGAAATTAATTTATTAAAAGAGGAAAGGCAGATTCAGACAGGTGTGTAATAAGCATAGAAAGACAAAATAGTAAAAGGCAGAATAAGAACCAGTCATCATGAATGTTGATCTTCTCCTCAGCATGTCATTTAAGTGTTTATTGGTCTATAAATTTCAGGACATAGATTTTGACAAAAGGTTCAAAATGTGCACTCACCACTGTGACTGGATGATGTTTTTCCACAACAACTGAACTCATGGGAGGAGAAACTCCCATTATAGCTAAACTGCTACTAATTCTGTTTTTTGAAGCAAAATCAGATCTCCCCGTGATCCGGGCTGTAATTGTTCTTCCAGCTTTCTGTTGTGCAGATGTCACAACTCTGGGTACATACTAAAAAAGCAAAGAAATATTTAGTTGGTAGAAAATCCATGGCAAAATTATAGTACTTTTGGTTCTATAACTTATGAAGATAATACATAGGCACTTAAAATAATTGTATATTCAATCAACTTTAACATGAAAAAAAATAAAAACTTAAAACATGGAAAATAAAAACTTCAAACAATGAGACAAAAATCACAACATAAAACTGAGCACCGCAGAGCATCCCTTTAACTTTGGTATGCCAACTATTTTATAGGACTTCACCAACTTTAAAAAAACTGTTTTTAGAAATACTTATAAATTTATAGGAAGTTATAAAGACAATATAGGGAGAGAGCCTGTGTATTCTGCACCCAGTTTCTAGAAATGATTACATTTTACATAATTATGACATCAAAACCAGGAGGCTGACATTGGTATAATGCCTGGGTATAGATCTATATCACTTTACTAGTGACCTGGTGCACGAATTTGTGCACATTGAAAGGAAATTAATCAGAACATTTTAGTATTGTTATTTTCCCTTTCTCTATAATAAAAGTGTCAGCCAAATTCACAATCGACAATCACAGATCAAAACACATGCGTGCAATTGGCGCCAGCGAGAGCTTTATATGTATTGTGCATGCATGAGTCAACTTAGCCTTTTCTATATATAGATGAACTTACTTAATTAGACCTGCTTTCTGATTTAGCTAAACTTTTTCCAGCCCAGTGAAGCACCCCAGTTTCTCTTTCAGGTAATTGTGAGCACACAGCAGTAAATATCAACACGAAGCAGATTATTATTGTAGATCATGCAGGGAGAACAAAGGGTAAAATATTTAACTGTAGCAGTGTTTGACTGTATTCTGCACAGTGAGAAAACCTGAAGTCATTTTCTTTTTTTCTTTTATTAGTTAAGGTATTACAAATGTGTCCTCATCCCCCCCATTAACCCCCAACCTCCCCCCCCCACACAAACTCATGCTCCCATCCCCCCGTTGTCCATGTCCATTGGTTTGGCTTATATACATGTATACAAGTCCTTCGGTTGATCTCTTCCCCTTACATCCGCCCACCCCTACTTTCCTTCTGGGGATTAATAGTCTGATCGCTGTTTCTCAGTCTTTGGGTCTGTCCCTTTTCATCAGTCTATGTTGTTCTCTATAATCCACAAATGAGTGAGATCATGTGGTATTTATCTTTCTCTGACTGGCTTATTTCACTTAGTATAATGCTCTCCAGTTCCATCCATGCTGTTGCAAAAGGCAAGAGTTCCTTTTTTTTTTTACCGCAGCATAGTATTCCATTGTGTATATGTACCACAGTTTTCTAATCCACTCATCTGCTGATAGGCACTTAGGCTGTTTCCAAATTTTAGCTATGGTGAATTGTGCTGCTATGAACATAGGGGTGCATATATCCTTTCTGATTGGCGTTTCTGGTTTCTTGGGATATATTCCTAGTAGTGGGATCACTGGGTCAAATGGGAGTTCCATTTTTAGTAACCTGAAGTCATTTTCAATGTAAACCAATTCTTACTTCTTTTCAGTCGGGTCAAGTTTCTAAACTTTCTAAATCTCTGTTTTCCTGCTAATGAAAAGAAAATAGGGTTCTACTGTGTCTCCTACCTACCTACTCCAGGACTTCTGTGAGGATCAAACGAGATGAGGCAAGGGAAAATGCTTAACAAACATTTGGTTAAACTGTAAAATGTGTGCACCTAGCTATAAAGCAAGTCAGGTTCCTGGGCTGAAGAAACTGCAAGGAGGCTAGTTGCTAGGGAGAGGAAGCTGGGCGCTGTTACATGATGTCATTACCCGGCTCCTACAGCGACCATTTCCGGGCTGGGCTGGGCTGTGGGCCGCATTTTGTGCCATGGGGTCTTGGCAGTGTTAGCTGTGATTTGGTGGGGTGTTGCTCTGGTGTGGTGGTGGGGCCTGTGTCCCACTTGGGGGAAGCCAAGTGTTGGTTTGTCGGTGCCAGGTATGTAGTGCTGTTTATTTTTAAATGGCCAGTGTGCATCGTGGCAGCTCCTGTGTTGAGTGTCTGCCCCCTCGTGGTCAGTGCGCATCATAGCTACCAGTCGGATGGTCAGATGGACACTTAGGCTTTTATAGCTATAGATTACATGTGTAGATTTGGCAATGAAGACACAGAACTATTCCATCACCATAAAGATGTCCCTCATGCTACCCTTTAGTCATATCCATCTCCCTTCCCCCACTACTCCTAACCCCTGGCAACCATTCATTTGTTTTATGAACTCTTTTGATTCTTATGCATAATTAATATCATTATTATAAATGCTTCTGTGTCCTGCCTTTTTTCTTATTGATTTGTTAATATACTTTTTTCCCATGAATAGAGAATTGCTACAATTTTGAGAGATTTTAATACCAACAAACTAGTTTATCTAATTATCTTAGTCCTTTTACTATATATATAGCAAATTTTTGTGGAAATGGACTCCTTTTCTTTTACAAGTTATTTCTACAGAATATATTGTAAAAAAATGCAATGATCAGATCCTAAAGTAATGGTAGCTTTTATAGATTTTGTTGCTTACTGCTGGACAAAAGGCATGTAGAAAAAGTTATATTTATATCAGGGGTAATACATATGTGTACTCATTTCCCCCCACTGTCAACTAATTACATTAGCTGGGCAAAAACAAAAGGAATAATAAAAGAAAGAGAACTGACATATTCTACTTTTGTTACTGTCTCCTCAGGCAAGTTACTCTTTCTAAGCCTCAATTTCCTCATTTATAAAATGGGAAAGCAGCACCAACTGCCTAATGATACCCTTTCATTTTCATTCAGATGAAGAGAAAGTTAGAAGACACACTTTACTAAATAGCTTAAAAATCCAACTAAAATCCCTTAATTATTCCAAATGGAGTTAGAAAAAGTTAAGTGCCATCTATTGTCCAACCTCATGAACTGCAATATATTTGCTTATATAACTTGCCTAATGTGTTTTTTGAAAAATGTTTCCCACCATGAAATTCTGACATTTTATTTAACACTAGAGGCCTGGTGCACGAAATTTATGCACGAGGGGGAGGGGGAGGAGGGTGTCCCTCAGCCTGGCCTGCACCCTCTTGCAATCCGGGACCCCTAGGGGGATGTCTGACTGCCAGTTTAGGCCCGATCCCACAGGGATTCCTGCAGGATTGGGCCTAAACCGGCAGTCGGACATCCCTCTCGCAATTCAGGAACGCTGGCTCCTAACCGCTTGCCTGCCTGCCTGCCTGATTGCCCCTAACCACTCTGCCTGCCTCCATGATTGCCTCCAACCACTCTGCCTGCCTGCCTGATTGCCCCTAACCACTCTGCCTGCCTGCCCAATCACCCCTAACCACTCTGCCTGCCTGCCTCATTGCCCCTAACCACTCATCTGCTTGCCTGATTGCTCCTAACTGCTCGCCTCCCTGCCTAATCACCCCTAACTGCCTCCACCTCGCCGCTGCTGCTTCATCCGGAAGGATGTCCAGCTGTCCAGTCTAATTAGCATATTACACTTTTATTATTATAGAAGATATTGAGGACATGCACAGAAAGGAAAGAATTTTACAAATGAAGATATTATTTCACTAGAATGGTAATCCTCCTTTCTCCAGTTATTTGTTTTCCCAAATCTGTACAGTTTACTTCTACACACACCTTCCTTTAGCTACTGGAAGTACTGAGGAAAACTGGAAAAGTTTTGAATGTTCACAGGAAGCTTCTGTGATTAAAGTGGAAAGATCACCAGGCCTGGATCACAAGTCTTCTTTTCCTGTTCCTGACAATGATGGTTTCACATTAGGTAAGTTATCTAACTAGTATACAGGGTTGGGCCTAAGTAGGTTTACAGTGTGGAGTATGTGAAAAACAGTTTATTCTTGTATTATTATTTATTAATTATTGTATTATTTTCCATACGAACAACTGTAAATCCTACTTTTGTTATTATGGTTCTTTTTAAAACCAAGAAAGACACATTGAGGTGAATCTGACTATTGTAATTATATAAAGAAGGACAAAACTTGTATTACACTTAGATTGCTTTACTTGTGATTCTCCTCTCACCCTAGCCCTAAAGGCTGTCCTTATGTGAATGAAATTGAATGTGTACCTGTTTCAGAAAAGTAGGATGTAGTTGGAGGGATGGAGAAGAGCTTTCTACGCAATACATATTGTGTTTTCAAGTTTCAGAGACTTAAAATTATCTCAGGTGATCCAATTGTTTTAAAAAATAAGTAACAAAAAGGATGGTAAGTACACTTATTCATTCAGTTTTTCCTATGCATTTTCAGATTTATATATAAATGCAGATTATAAATGGTGTAGTCATATTTTAAGAAGGGAATTTTGAAAAATCTAGTTATTTGTATATTATCTGAATATGCAACATGAATGAAAAACCAGAATAATCTGTATAGGATCACATTTCAAACTTCAAAGAAGTTTTTTAAACTTCTTTGAATCAAGAGAAAATATGATAAATAGCACATCTCAAATTACTTTCCCCTAAAGTTAATAGTTCCTAAAAGGCAGAAGCTAAGTCAGCGGGGATACTGAAGATGACTAATTGTCTGGTTGACTCTGTGCAATGGCACCTTCTGATGGCCTGCGAGGGGGACTGTCAGACCTAAAACCTATTCTGCCATCATCTTTCCTCTCAGGTAAGTGGTTAGGGTGAGGAAGAGGAGGGAGACAAGCAAACCAAACCATTGAGACCTTCACAGAACTACACATGCCTTTGTGCCAAGCTAGAGGAGGGAAGGGTAGAGTGTAAAAGAAAGAAAAAAGAAAAAAAGCCCTACAGAGGTGAGTCTGATAAATCTGACTTGTATCCCTATACCTTTCTCTCTGGAGAGACACTGAAGAGTACAGGTTTAACACCAGGAGGCAGAGGAGTCAGAACCATGATGTGCTCTGTCTGTAACTCTTCCACATTAATAGCATGATCAATTCCACTTCCAGCCAATTCTCACACAATTACTCCATCCCCACACAATGCTCTCCCCCTCTAAGCACTTCTCTAATGGTGACTCTAGGAAAAACTGCTCCTATCTTCATTCTAATTATGAATTAAACATTAAGATTTAATCAAATCAAGATGGAGTTACTACAGAGTTGTAGTGTTAATGATAATGTCTATCCAGGAAAAGGGAAGGCTGTAGTTGAACAGAAAATATACAAAAGAGCCATTAACCTACTAAGTCCTTGAACATACCCACTTGTTTTCTTCAAAATTAAAAACAAAACCAACTCTAAAATCTATTTTTCCTGAATAGTTTTTGAAAAATGTAAAATGAAAAAGTTATTTTTGTTTAATTATCACTGTAGTAGAACTTTCTACAGAACTTACAAATCAATGTTTTACTTACTTTGTGTATTAAATATTTTCTGTGACTTGGCCTAAAGGCTTTTTTATCCATGAGAAAGCATGTTCTGAGTTCAGAATATCCAACATACCCCCAAGTGGGGAACCCTTTCCTAACACCGGCGGCACCTGCGTGCACTGCACTGACCGTTTCTTCTGACGCAGTGGGAGCCGTGGACCCCGCACCAAGAGGAGCAGACACACAGGAGGCGGAAGCAGTCCCCGCAGAGGTGATGGACGTGGCAGAGGGAAAGGCAGCAGTGCTGGCCCCTCCCATGGCTGTTGCTGCTGAGGACGGTGCTGGGGCGGCTCCTGTGGGTATCGGAGCCGAAGGATCCAGATGAACAGGACCATACTCTTCCTTCTTACTATTTGTGAAGTCTAGCCGTAAAAATCACAAGTTAATTCCATTTACATTCTTCCAAGTTAAGATTACTTTTGTCTCCCAACAATTTTAATACATAATAGCTACAATTTGGTCTTAACAGAAATGTGTACAAATTTGTCATATATTCTATGCATGTTTAGTTAATAGTTTGTCACTGTTAACTGATTAATGTCAGCATTAACTACTGAAGACTTCAAATCACTTCCTTCAACTTGTGAAAGCAAATGAATGATTTGCTCTTACTTAAAAGAAAAAAATAAATTCTGTACTCAGGTGGGACCTCACAACCATTAAAATAATAAGGTCACACTGAGGATTTATGTCCTTTTGTGTTAATTTATGCAACTATCCTGATAAATGTCCTGATATTTAGATCTTTAGAATAATTTTTTGATATCAACATACCCTCTCATTTCCTTCCGCTGCTCCTATCCTAACAAAAATAGTGTATTTTTATTGATTTTTTCAGCAAACAATAATAAATCAATAAGTAAATCTTGACACTGTAAAAGAAATAAGGTCTTGCAGGTGGATTATTTGAGTCATGAATTAAGAGCATATTTGCACACTTAACTGATTTTAGTGACACACATACAGTAACTTTCTCTTTAAACTGAACCTTAACCTTAGATCAAAGGAGTGAATAACCTTATATTCTAGAGAAACTAGGACTAAGGATCCTATTTTATTTTGTTAATCCTCACCCAAGGATATTTTTCCATTGAATTTTTTAATTTATTTTTATTTATTTTTTTTAGGGAGAGTAGAAGAGAGAAGGAAAGTCATAAACATCAATGTGAGAAAAACACACTGACTGGTTGCCTCCTGCACGAGCCCCGACCAGGGCCCGGGCTGGGAGGCACCAATAACGAAGGTACACGCCTTTAAGTGGAATTGAACCTGGAACCTTTTGGTCCACAGGCAACACTCTATCCACTGAGCCAAACCAGGTAGGGCAACTAAGGGTTCTGTTTTATATTTTCCATCCCAATATTAGAATTTGGTTAAAATTTCTACTTAAAACCATATTTTTGTGATACCAAAGAAAGGGTGAGGGTTTTCAGAATATCTGAATGGAGTATGTAACCCTATGTTTAAATAGTTTTCTGTGTTGTCCTCTTTCCATCTAGAAATACGGGCTTTTGTGTAAGTCCTTTTCTTATACTAAATTTATATAAAAAATATAAACTTTGATTAACGAAGTTTAATGAGGACTATAATGCACGTGTCCTTAGAAATCATTTGATGAAAGGGGCTAATTCAATATAAAATACTGCTTTTGCTTTGAAATCAACACATACACATACTGAGTTTTAACATGCTTTTGATAGAAAGTGATTCTGACTATCTGTTTTTAGGTGGGTGGCAGACTTCATATCAGATGTGGGACCAGTACACAGGTCAGGTCTGGCCAAGGGGCTCCCTGAAAGAGAGACAGATGACCCAGTCTCCCTTACCTGGGTGGAGTATGCAGTTTGTAAGTTTTAATAATTATTCTTGCTTTAACTGGGATAAATTTTTTCAATTGTTAAGTATTTTTCTACTCTTCCTAAAATTGCTTTGAAAATTGGCAGGTATAATTTTAAAGGCCATTTTTCAGTCTAATGCTCTCCCAACTGAGCTATTTCGGCAAGCTTAAAGGCCATTTTTATTGTCACACTTTGCCTTCTCTTTTTAAAATATATTTTTATTGATTTCAGAGAGGAAGGAAGAGGGAGATAGAAACATCAAGAATGAAAGAAAATCATTGACTGGCTGCCTCCTGCATACCCCTCACTGGGGATCCAGCCCACAACCCGGGCACGTGCCCCGTCCGACTGGGAATTGAACCGTGACCTCCTGATTCATGGGTCGATGCTCAACCACTGAGCCACTCTGGACAGGCACACTTTGCCTTCTTCATAGAAACTTCTAACTTACAAATATAAGATTTAGGATATTGCACAACATGAGATACATTGCAGATGATAGCAAAAAATCAGGACAAATAAAAAAAAATCAAATACTAGTTTTTTTCTAACAAGACAGATACATTAGGAACATTGCATTATTAAAAACTACATTTAAAAAAGCAATTGTTTTAAGGGAGGAAAGGGGACCAGTTGTAATTTTTTTCTTGTGAGAACTAATAGCTGTTATTAAAATGCCACAAAACCTAAATATCACAGAGCAAACCCAGCATTAGATCACAGTGAACTTTGCCTTTGGTAGCTCCCCCAGCCCTATTGCTTACTGTGTGTCTTATTATTCCTGGTATCTTTATCCCTCATTATGATAAACATAGCACAAGGCCACTCAAAACCATTGGGTTCCCAGAACTTGGCATTAGCTGCAGAAGACAGTGGATGTAAAAGCAACAGGAGAAAAACAAATCATATTGGGTAATTATCAGAATACATTTTCTTCAAATCCTGTTATGGATGTTTGCCTGTAGGAGACATAGCTGTATTTGAATTTAAAATTTAAGATGATCAATTTATAGAGGTGGCAAAATACTCTGTCCTAAGTCAATTCATGTGCATAAGTATGTTATGAAAAACAGATTTCTTGTAATTAAATGCAGGAAGTTCTAATAATAATTTGTCACCTTACTTGTGAAACCTAATATCTCTTCGAGTAGATAATTAAATTATTCAATTTAATACATAAAACTTGCTAATAATTGTAACTAAAAGCAGACTAGTCTATTATTGGGGGTGGTAAGTTTGTTTTCAGCATTGATACTCAATTAAAAGACCATTTATTAGAGAAATTAAGCACAGTTTGGGGTATCAGCAAGATAAACTATTTAGCCTTGATAATCTATAATTCTATGTTTCTAACCTACATATGGGCCATACACCCCAACTGTTTCAGAGAGAAAACAATTTGCTTTAATTCACTGTCACCCACAACATGCACAGTTTATATAATAAAAGTTTGTTGATGTTTTAAAATGAAGCACAGAGAAGTTATTCACTGGAATGAAATCATGTTAATGATGTTACAAAATGAAACTGCCTCATGGGTAAGTTAACCATGAGTCTTAGATAGGATTTACTATCAGGGAATACTGCAAAATGTTCGTGTTTCACATGAAACATGGGAGGCTGACTTGAATGAATTAAGACTACAGTAATGTCTAGCTGGTGTGGCTTAGTGGTTGAGCGTCAACCTATGAACCAGGAGATCATGGTTCGATTCCAGGTCAGAGTATATGCCCGGGTTTCAGGCTTGATCCCCAGTGTGCGGGGTGCAGAAGAAAGTTGATCAACGATTTTTCTCTCATCAATGATGTTTCTATCTCTCTCTCCCTCTCTGAAATCAATAAAAATATATATTTTTAAAAAGCCACTGTAAAATAAAAAATACTTTAGCATGTAAGATGATAGTCATGCTATAATTACTACAATCTTTTTAAAAAGTGTATTTCAAAAGAATCTCTCTATTAAGCTAAATAAGGTAAAGAAGGTTTATATTATCCTGTTTGTTCAGAGAAGAAAACCAAAGCCCAATAAGGAAACTAGGCCTCAATGCAAATTGGTGGCAAAGGATTCTTGTCATGTGCTCATCTAAGCCATGTTCATGAAACTGACCCAACAACTCAGATCCGAGCCAATACATGGATTTTTCTTGAAATAATTTTCTAATTTTTTATTTCTATAGACAGATCTATATTTATAACTTTTGGAAATGAGTTTTAATTGCGGTTTCTCTTAAACTGGAAAACAAGCAATTTTTAAAAATGGAAAACCATGACTAGATAAGAAATATTTAATCAACAAAATAGTCCAAGGAAACTGGTTACTTAGGAAAAGACAAAAATAGAAATTTTGCACTTAAAGGCATTATACATTCAAAGCATTGTTGTAACTCTGAGCGTATATACTTAAGAGTTTAAGTAACCCTGAGTAGTGAATTTTCATGATGGATTTAAAACTGGATATGACACTATGAAGTTAAAAATACAGTGCCTGGCCCCAGCTGGTTTGCTCAGTGGATAGAGCGTCGGCCTGCAGGCTGACGGGTCCCGGGTTCAATTCCGGTCAAGGGCACATGCCTGGGTTGCGGACTCCATCCCCAGTAGGGGGCATACAGGAGGCAGCCAATCAATGATTCTCCCTCTCCCTTCTTCTCTGAAATTAATTAAAAAAATACATATATATTAAAAAGAAAATACAATACCTGGATAAGACATATCTATTGCAAAAAATTAGTACTAAAGACCACACTAATCACTGAAATCTCAAATTCTTTTTGAAAGTAGGCAGAGACTCTAAAGTAAAACACTAACCTGCATCATTTCTATTTTGAAACATTGTCATGGCTTCAAGATTTAATGCACACACCCCCCGCATGAAAGCTTTCTTCATGGAATCTTCAAAGTGCTCTTTTTCATGTTGCATTCTTTGGAGCTCAGCTTTTGCATTTTCCAAAGCTCCAGATAACTAAAATAAGGCGAATTTTTTAAAAAAAGGGTTGTAATACAAGGAAGGATATTATTTATTGTTAAAAAGTAGACTTACACTGTGAAGTATTTTTAGGTGAAATACAGGTACTAAAAACACTTTGCCACATGCCTCTTCTGCTATGTGTCTCACTTTATTTTAAACGGTGCATCTTACTTTTAGTGTCTTTCAACAAACCATTTCCATTTCTAACCATAAAGTCAAGGTTCAAACAAAGGGAATTGTATACCAGTCCCACTGAAGGTTGCTGATGTGTTTTAATTATCCAAAAAGATATACCATTTCTTACCATAAATCTTTTATGTAGAATATTAAACAAAATACATTAGGAGCCACAAATAGCCCTCTCTCCTTTGGAAAAAAAATAACTAAGTGCCTGTAATATTAACAGCATTTTAAAAAACTAAATGATACTATAGAATTTAAAGTGCAAAGTGATATTAGTTGCAACACATTTTCCCATAGACGAAATATATAGGGACTTCATTTTTTGCATGTCATTTTCAATTGCAGAAAATTGTTTGTATTATGATACTGATTTTTAACATTAAGAACTTTGTACTATAATAATGAAATATTTTTTCCTTTTAGTATTTTATTTCAAGAGGCCTACTGCATTCTACAATACAGTTTTTATTTCATTTTGAGTCTCAAATGTTTTCCCATGGAAATGTTAATTTTATTATTAGAAGTCAATGGGAAAATAATTCCAATTTGTATCTAACTGCTTTAAATCAACCTTATATGAATAAAGTTTATTTAAATTAACAAGAGGATAAACATTTTTTGTTTTGGTCTCTATTCTTGGCTAAATAAAAGCCAAAAGAAGTATAAGAAAACATGCTTTGAGAGACATAAGGATCTATGAGTGATTTACATTTTCAAGACACATGTACACACAAGAGTTCCAACGTAAGTTTGGAGGCCAGAGTTATAACTTTTAAAGAATAAATAAGTCTGTAAATCTGACTCATTAGTGTTGTTCTTTCCCAAATAGTCACATAGTCTCATTTGAAGATACACTGCATTAAATGGAATTAGAAATGGGTCACTCTGCCTAACTATAATGTAACAGTGAGTGATGCTACCCATCTTGTTTATTTCTATTAAAGGAAAGTAAAAATAAATTAAAAAATAGAAGTTTTACCACAGCAACTTTGTTTTCATAATCATTGGAAATTTGGACACAAACTTCTTCAGCTCTTGCTTGACAAGCTCGCTCCACCAAGTCCTTCCACTTCTTTTGCACCGTAGAATGCCAGCCTATCCACACTTTCTTCAGTAAATTTCTCTGGAAGTACTGGTCAGCTAGTTTCCCTTCATAAGCCTAAATGAAAGTATTATAACCTTAAAACACAGTGCACTGGTAAATACACTGGCAGTAATAAAAAGAAACCTAACACGGTGGTGAGCAGTGTACACACATTATTATTTAATCCTGTGTAGTTATTCTTATCTGCATAGAGAACAGGCTTACAGAGGTTAGGTAACCTGCCCAAGTAGACAGGGAAAAGCCATCCTTGCCTCATTCCAGAGCCTAAGCTCTTTCTTATCCATTACACATCATTGTTTTTATGTAACTAATCAAGTTAGGGGGACAACAACAACAAAAAACAAATGAAAGAAAATGAGTAACTTGCCACTTGCCATCTTAGTTCTGAATCTGCATGACCCCTTAGCTGAAACCAGGACTAGGACAACAGAGTGGATGGAAGGCAAAAAGGTAACTGTGGCTTGAGATGGCATTATTCTCCCTTCAGCTTGGTGGACACCACCATAAGCAAGATTAATTTAATTTACAGACTTTCATCATATATAGTGCCAAACTGATTCAAACAGGAACATATGCTATGCTTTTTATCAACGAATCTAAATTCTTTTGAAGAAGTAGTTCCAATTTCAATCTTCTTAAATTTGAAAAGCTATTCAAAAAAGTAATGGCAGCCTCAACTATTTCAGCTAACATAAAAAAAATATATATTCTCATTATGTCACTTGATGAATAACTTTCAAAATATGGTCTAAATACTCATATTTTAAATAGCTCTTTTCAGTCTGATTAATGTAGATTGATCTATTGGGATTAATTTAAAAAAATGAAAGCATTAGGAGGAATCCTATTCCATGATAGTGGAACATTAAATATTGATGTTATTAATACTAAATATTGTTTTAAAAATATTAACATTTAATATTAATTTATTGGAACTAATGCACAGAGATCACTCGATGGCTCACATGAGCATTATCTTAAAACTATATATATATATCTACCTCCTATACTCTTGAGTCTTTATACTCTGTTTTCTTGTAGGATATATACATATTCATACTTTTCCACTTCTGAGACAATAACTTATTATTCTCTCTCAGTTTGCCTGTACTCTGATATATTGATTCAGCTCTTATTTAATTAAAATGAACAGTGTTCAAATTTAAATTATGTACAAACTAAGGATAATTTTTAAAAAGCTATATAGACATGGTTTTAATTCTCTAAGGCAAGTCTACACAACGAACATTTATACAATTTTATAATGTATAACTATAGTGTTGCCTCTTTTTGAGGAGAATGTATTCAGGCATTTTACAAGGAGAAACAATATGGGAACCATATGATATGTTAAAGACTGTAAATTCTTTTTCCATATAACCATATCTGAGTCAAATTTGTTAAAGGGGTTCCATTACCAAGGCATTTGTAATTTAGGTACAATCCCTACTAACCTATTATGACAAAGGAAATGATATATCAATAGATCTATAAAATATGAGGTATTTTTCCCCAAACTATACCAAAATCAAATTCCTTGAAATGAGAGCAACCTTAAATTCATTTTGACTTGATCCTAAACAATTCTGAATCCAGAAGTCTAGTGTGTGTCAGTCGTCTTTTCGTTTTTATACTTACATCCTGTCTGGATTTGACATGGCCAATCCGCCAGTGGAAGAATGTTCTCATCAGCTCCATCCTTTCCTTTTGCTTGCCTATGGCGTGAGACAAGCTGGAAATCACCTGTGAACAGCAACTAGGCCAGTTACTGTGATGTTACAGTAACAGCTGCTAGTACAGTGACTTTTCTCATATATCAAAAAGTGCTGGAGAATATCAATGGATCACTACTATATTCATCCAGTTAACTTATTATCTTTAAAAAGACCAAAAACACTTCTCCACATGAATACACTACATGAAGGGGAACAAAAGAGGAAAGAAATCTCATTATGTGTATCTTGGTAATCACCAAAAGAAATTTATGTACATGAAAATAAAGGGTGTGACACAAGTAGGTTTAGTTATTCCTACGGAAAATAATACAATAATTAAAAATTAATACAAGAATAAACTCTGTGTTTCACCTAAACCTACTTGTGCCCTACCCTGTATGGTCAGACATTTAATTCAAGAAAAACAAGCATTCTTTGAAAGTTTTCCTACATATACAAAAAGTCTTTATTGACTAGAATTGAGGGCAGAGGCCTTTCTAGGTCCTAAATACCTTTAGTACCTTGGATTATAAGTTTCTCAATAACTGTTTTATTTAAAAAATATTTTTATTGATTTCAGATTGAAAGAGAGAGAGAGGAACATCAATGATGAGAGAGAATCATTCATCAGCTGACTCCTGCACGCCTCCTGCAGGGGATCGAGCCAACAACCGCCAGTATGGAACCGTGACCTTCTGGTTCATATGTCAACACTCAACCCCCCAGTCATGCTGAACCACGCTGGCTGGCCAAGCTCAATAACTGTTTAATAATTTTTTTCTGAATTCAACAAACTCATAAAAGAAAATAGTCATACTATGATGTACTTCTTCAATGTTGTTATTCTTGTTATTTTATTCATTTATTATTATATTTTTAAAATGTTTTTATTAATTTCAGAGAGAGGAAGGGAGAGGGAGAGAAGGATAGAAACATCATTGATGAGAGAGAATCATTGACCGGTTGCCTCCTGCACAACCCCTACTAGGGATCAATTTAGCAACCTGGGCATGTGCCCTGATCAGGAATTAACCATAACCTCCTCATGGGTCCATGCTCAAACACTGTCACAATGGCTGGGCTTATTCTTTTTTTTTTTTTAAATATATATATTTTATTGATTTCTTACAGAGAGGAAGGGAGAGAGATAGAGAGTTAGAAATATCGATGAGAGAGAAACATTGATCAGCTGCCTCCTGCACACACCCTGGGGATGTGCCCGCAACCCAGGTACATGCCCCTGACCGGAATCGAACCTGGGACCTTTCAGTCCGCAGGCCGACGCTCTATCCACTGAGCCAAACCGGTTTCGGCGGCTGGGCTTATTTTTGTTCTTTAAAAAAAATTTACGGAGACTTTTAAATCCTAAGACAATACTCTCTCTTATCAAGTATTGAGTAGCTGAAATATCTATCTAAAAATGGCCACAAAAAGAAATTTTGTAAATTGGGCACATTTACTGAGAGATATTTATTCTGGTTTCTTTAAATAATTTTTAAAAGTGGAAAAGGACACACATTCTAAGATATTATTAATATTCTCTTTCTAAAGTTGTATGGTGGTGGCTATCTACTTTCTTTGTTTTAAAAAACTGGACATATATGTACAACTCTTTTTTTATGTGTGATACTTTAAAATTAAAAGCCTTAAGATGGAGTTTTGAGGATAATAGAGAAAATGACTGATATTAATATCTATTAAAAAAAGTAAACTATGAAAAATGTTCAATTTTATATCATACCTTGCAATACCAAAAGAAAAGCATATATTTTAAAAAAACACTGGACTCCTTATCCAGTTAATTAAAACAGTGAGTGCTACATCTGCAGACCAGCAGTTGAGGTGTTTGCTGTGAGTCCTTTCTCTCTGAAAGCCACCACCCCCTGGGGGCAGCCACTGATTTGTTGCCCACCTGCTTTGTTCAAGATGTTGTCTGGAGGCACAAAATTAGCACACACCTGAACCTTACTTTCAAGTTCTTAACAGGCTAACAGAAAGTGAAATAAAAGGTGCTGTTTATCAATAAAAAAACAGACTTCTTCAGTGAATAAAGACTTATCACAGATATAATGGGAGAAACTTAAAATAACCCCTAAAAGATGGTTTAAAATGTGGATAATGCTGGTTCCCTAAAGTTCTCTTATGGGCAGTTAGGAAGGAAAAATTAGTATGTACATTTAGCATGTACTCTTAAAACTCCAAGCACATTGAAGTTGATCTCAAAGATAAAATGGCATGACCATGGCATGTTTAATAGGAAGATAAATTGTTTATCTATGCACCTATTTTTCTACCAGTTTCTGAAGTGATTTTCCCTTTGTATCTTGCATGACCTAAAAAAAAACCACTTCCCAGCCTCTTAGGGAGGAAGGAAGAAAGGAGAGGGAGGGAGGGAGAAGGAAAGAAAGAGAGGGAGACAGAGAGGAAGAGAAAGGGAAAGTGAGGGTGAGGGAGAGAGAGATGTGAGAGAGATACATCCATTGGTTGCCATCTGCACTTACCCCAACTGGGGATCGAACCCAAAACCTGGGTACTGTACCCTGACTGGGAATCAAATCGATGACCTTCTGGTGCATCAGACTACGCTCTAACCAACTTAGCCACACCAACCAGGGCACTTCGTGACACTTATTATCTAGCAAGACATTTACGGAATCTCAGTTAAAAGAAATATAAAAGAGAACACCTCATCTTTTCTCCCAATGGAAATTTCATAGGCTTTCTGCAGCTCCTTCAAGCTGTTGATCTGGTTGCACAGTTGTTTTAAATGTGCTGCATGTTTTTCTTTCTCTTTTTTCATTTCCATACGGTGCCAGTCAATAAAATTTAGTCTCCATTTAGTTAGTTCAGATATGACGTTTGTCTGAAAAAGAAATATTCTGATAACTAAGCAGTTTGTTCCTTAATAGTGCTTCTTGAAATTACACCAAAATTAAGAAACACTTTTAAAAAATCAGAACAAGCAATCAACATGAAAGCTATTTTTTAAAAAATCACTAATGAAAACATTTACAAGTTCAACAGTTACATCTCCTCTTGGTTCACGTTCACCATACTAAAGATATGGATTTTTTTTTTATTTTAACTTACTTTGTATTAAATCTTATTGTCATTTAAAAAAATTTCAGGTCTTATTCATTAATTCACTAAATATACAGTTTCTTCTTGTTTATTCAAGAACTTAAATGTCCATATTTATGATACATTCTGAATACTGAATATATATTTTTTGATTTAATGAAAAATGAATGGAGTACAATACATAAAGGACAGAATAGGACTTGAGGAACTGAAATTCTAAGTTGAAAGTTTATGTTTTTAAAGCATTGGACACTGATTAAAACCCTTGCCATAATCATATCTGCGTTTCAAGACTAATTCTGGCAGTGGGCCTCTGGCCATGTCTGATGTGGAAGACAAACACTAGGGGAAATAAATATGTGGCAAGTAAATCGATTAGGAGGCCAATACAAATGACCAAGTTAGAAAGTTATGGGCTGAATTAAGGCAATAGAAGGAAACACCAAAGAAGCCCATCTGAGTGGTGAAATTATGGATTCTACTTAAATATGAAGTATAAAAGACTCAGTAGGTTGATGGGAAAATGGGTCTGGATGTCAGGAGATAAAACTTCAAGAGTTTTTAGAATTAGAAATCAGATAATACCCCCTTCTCCACCTCTACTTTATATTTTAGCTTTTGAAACTAGTATGAAGGCAGATATTCCAGTCCAACATAACTGGCTCCAATTTTAGTGTCATCTGCTTCAGTTAATGTCATGGAAAGAATGCTATTTTCCAGGGAAGAGGTTATACAATGGAAGTTGGTGAGGCACCAGGGCCTGGGCTTTGGAAAGTGCTTCTCTATAAGGCAAGCACAAGACAGAGGAGCCAGGAAAGGAAACAAGAGAAATGGAAGGGTCTCACTTTGAGAGTCTCTTGGTGGTACAATTCTTGTTTCTCACACAGAAGATGAGGGTTCAATTCCTCCACTTATTTCAATAATAATTTTTAAGCATCTACTCAGTGGTAGGGAACATGCTAGGCTCAGAGGTCACAAAGACCAATGATACAATTGCAAAGATTCATACTTTTACCACTAGCCAGGGACTCACATAAGTATCCTACACATATTAATTCATATAACATTTACAATATCCCTTTGATATAGAGAGACAGAGTAGTTAACTCACCCCAGGTCGCCCTGCCAGGTAGTCGTGGAGGAGGATTCAAACCCAAGCAATCTGTACCCAGATGTGCTCCGAACTACCATACTATATTGCCGATGATGATATGGTTCCTGTTCCAAGAAAGCTTAGAGCCCAGAATCTGAAAGTACATACTTTAACTTAAATAAAATAGTGAGCAAATAAGGGTTTGGAGTGCAAATGAAGGATTGGGGAGTTGGGGTGCAAGGGTCAATGACTTTCCTGGCAATTCTGACCTCTCTGGTTCTATGTAAGTTGTCAAGGAATTCACTGAGTTTCTTTGAATCCACACCCCCCACCCATGACTTTCTATAGTAGTTCGTCATAGGGTCACAATTCAACTCATAGTCAGTGAATAATAAGCACAGAGCCTAGCTCCAGAACCCAAAATATATACATACAAAAGCAAAGAGAAAATTTTCCAAGAGTCAGTCAAAAATTGGATCTGAAATCAAATAAAGAAATAATAAAGAAGAGAATGCCAAAGACAAAAATTAAATTTCTCTAGCTTTCCATGAGGCAACTTTTAGCACACCATCCAGTTGTTCATTTCATAGTCTCTGCAAAGGGGTATTAATGGTTAAGTACTTATTTATATACTAAAGGCCTGGTGCATGAAATTCTTCACTGGTGAGAGGGGGAGGTCCCTCAGCCCGGCCTGAACCCTCTTGCAGTCCGGGAGCCCTTGGGGGATGTCCAACTGATGGCTTAGACCACTGCACTCACCAGCCATGAGCCCGGCTTCTGGCTGAGCGGTGCTCCCTCTCTGGGAGAGCAATGACCACCAAGGGGCAGCTCCTGCATTGAGCGTCTGCCCCCTGGTGGTCAGTGCATGTCAGGGTGGTCATTCCACCATCAGGCCAAAACC